>NW_027556098.1:241478871-242678871 GCF_003287225.1 Phascolarctos cinereus
AAAGAGAAAAAAATTAATATATCAACAAGTTTGAAAAATATATGCAATGTTCTATACCTATGAACCTCTGTAAAGGACTGGAGGAAGCATCTTCTCACATATCTTCTTTGGGGCCATACTGGTTCTTTGTAATGCTGTAACTTTCTCTTTCCATTGTTTCCATAGTGGTGGTTCTTTCCAGTTACATCATTGTTGTCATTGTGCGTATTGTTCTCTAACTCCACTTACTTCATTCTACATCTGTTTATGCTTACATCTTTTCTTAAAGGCTATAAGTTTTTAGCACTGGAAAACAACTTGGATTAGTGGTCATGTAGTACAAGCTACTCATTTAATCCAGAAAGACCTGGAGGCAGAAAGGTGAAACCACCTTTTCCAAGTTTATACAGGTTGTTATTAGCAGAGCCAGATGTTGAATAAGCCCAGTGAAATAACTCATGTAGCAAACGTGGCAGGATGCGAATCTAACTTTTCTGACTTCACAGCCATTGTTCTTTCCAATATACCACATTACCTGCCCATCACTGTTTGTTTTTTGTTTTCTCTCCCAATTTAATAGAGCATAAACATTCTTGTTGAGTTAGAACATATGAAAATCTATGATTTGCTTAATGTGGGAAATCCTTCTTGAGAAGGACAGGCTAGATGACACAGTGGATAGAGCACCAGGCCTGGGTTAAGGAAGACTCATTTTCCTGAGTTCAAATCTGGTTTTAGTCACTTAGCAGCTGTGTGACACTGGGCAAGTCACTTAATCCTGTTTGCCTCAGTTTCTCTTCTGTAAAATAAGCTGGAGAAAGAAATGAAAAACTACTCCCGTATCTTTGCCAAGAAAACCCCAAGAACAGTCAGACACAACTAAAATGACTTGACCACAGACAACAAAGGATGTCAGACACCCTGTCTGTAACTTTGTACCTACAATGTTAGAGGTTTGTTATGGTTTTGCTTGTGGAGAGGTCTAGGGAGTTGCTTGAAGCAAACAGAAGTTGAATTCCTTGTTCAAGATCGCAAACCTAAGCAGGTCGTATATGGAGGTCTTACTGACTCCAGTTATGTCCATTATACAGACCACTGCCTCAGGTTAAGCTAGAAAAAGGGGAGAAAATCTTTCTTGAGTAACTCTCCTGGAATGATTATTAGTACAGTGGGAGTTAGATGAGTGTTAAGGTCCCTCCTTGCTTAGTGTAATGGGGTAGACTGGAACATATCCCACGGAGCATGAGTAGAGCTGAGGGGAAGTCCCCTGGGCATTTCCAGCGACTTTGTGGAAGTGCTGAAGGATTTACCCTTTGAAATGGCCAGGCAACTCTTTTAGTGTTCACTGGGCAAGAAAGTCTGCTCACTCAGCAGACTTAAAAGGGAAAACAACTTCTGTAACCAGCTCCTCACACGTGGTAGCTAAAGCCTGTTCTACCTCGGGGATCGCGATCCTGGCACTCGGGCCCTTGGGTGCCGCTTCTGCTTTGTGCTTCTTTATCTGAGCATAGGCTACAGATGAGATACATTTTGTTGAAACTGCGGGGGAAGTTGAGTTCAGCACTATGTAGGCTCCATTTGTTATGCCCTGATCCAACCCCTGCTACAGTTGAGATAAGTTAGCCACACTGTATCCACAGGCCTAAATGGCAACATACCCCAGGACCTTTCCTCTCCTCCAACCCTCCTCAATCAATTTGGAAGGAACCTTTGAGATGAAGTATAGAAGTGAGTCTCAGAGGAATGAATGCCTTGTTCAGGTCATGCAGCAAGCTAGTAACAGAGCTGGAAGAAGGAGAGAAACCGGGGCAGCTAGGTGGTACAATGGATAGAGCACTTGCCCTGGATTCGGGAGGACCTGAGTTCAAATGCGGCCTCAGACACATAACATTTACTAGCTGTGTGACCCTGGGCAAGTCACTTAACCCCATTGCCTAGCCAAAAAAAAAAAAAGAAGGAAACCAACATTATTATTGAGTATCTACTATGTGCCAGGTACTGTGCTAAGCACATTATGAATATTATCTCATTTGATTCTCACAACAACCCTGGGAGGTAGGTGCTATTATTATCTCCATTTTGTAGTTAAGAAAACTGAGGCAGACAGAAGTTAAGTGACTTGACCAGGGTCACATAGCTAGAAAGTATCTGAGGCTGGATTTGAACTCAGGTCTTCCTGACTTCAGGCCCAGCACTCTCTCATTGAATCACCTAACTGCCACATGCATCCTGATTCCCGATGCAGTAATCTTTCTATTGATTCACCATACCTTTTCCCCAATCTCATATCACCAAATAGGTCATGGGATCATAAGATGCAGGGTGGTTTTTGCTAAGTGTTAATTCATAAGTAATATATACACCACATCGTGGCATCACATAGAGCAAGTCAATTCAACAAGCAATTATTATATGCTTATTTTGTGCCAGGCACTGTGCTAATTACCAGGGATACAAAGAAAGGCAAAACAAAACAAACAAAAAACTAATCCCTGTCCTCAAAGAGCTCACAGTCTAATGCAAGAGACAACATGCAAACAACTATGTACAAATAAGATATTTTCATGATAAATTGTACATGATCTTAGAGCAAAGGCACTAGCAATAAGAATTTTTGGGAAAGGCTTATTTTCTTGAAGAAGTCGGAATTTTAGCTGGAACCTGAAGGAAACCAGAGAAGCCAGGAGGCACAGATGAGGAGGGTGGGGATTCTGGGAATGGGGACATCCAGTGAGTGGAACGTCATATAAAGAATCTGGCAATGGAATGTCTTATTTGAGGAACAGAAAAGAATTCATTAGATTTCAGAAGAACAAAAAAGAATCCTGGAAAGGGAGAAATTGGGCTAGATGAAAATAGCCAGAATATAGATAGATTCAGAGTGAAATTTTATTCTTTTTAAATGAATCTCAGTGAAAACCAGATGCAAGAAAACTTGGGTATTATTCCTGCTCTAATACATGTCCTGTCTCCTCTATCCTTCCAGAAAATTCATGGAACTTTTCCCAACATTTCTTGGACTACAGTGGCTTCTTTGTGTTCATTGTTATATTACTCTGTTTTTCTGCCAAAAAAGCAGAGCTTGATTCCAATTCTAAATGGGACCTGATATATTATTTTTACTATATTATTTTCTTTCAGATGTCCTTTTTGTGTCCATTTACCTTGTTATTTCTTTGTGGTAGCATGTTTCCAAAAGAAATTCGCAAACATCTTAAGTAGTACAAAGACCATTATGATACTGAAGAGTTACAACTTTTGTTTTTTCCAAAGAAGTGAAGTAAATTCATACTGACTCATGAAAAATGATTAATTCAAAACTATGGGTGGAAAACTGTAGCTTTCTACCCTTTCCTGTCTTCCCCATAGCTGATATGTTCAAACAAAAAGTAATCTCTCTCAGACTGTTTTATTAGACTAAGACTTCTTAGTAAGTGAGAAAAGCTGTATCCCTTGGACTCATGCCAAATAACATGTTGTGAATCAGTATTACATCGAGTTCTGGAGATGATGGTCTAATAGGGCTTTTCCATCTCAAGTGAATAATTCAGTTTACATCTAGGGGACAAATTTATTCATGACGAGAGAACTGTCTAGGTCAAAGTAATTCATATATTTTAATATTCTCTTTTTACTCTATGATAGACATGAATCATGCTTCTAATCTAGATGCTTACCAAATCGAAAATTAGTGGCAAGTGGGACCTAATAGGTCATCTAGTCTACCTTGGCAGCAATGGAAGTTTTCTTGATCTACATCATAATTACTTGAGTTTTTTTTTTTATTGTAATGGTACAATGTTAGAGCAGGCAGGATCTTGGAATTATGCTAGTTCTACCCTCATATTTTATAGTTTAGGAAATGAAGACACAGAAATTTTAAGTGATTTACCCAATGTCACACAGGGAGTCAGAGGCAGAGTTGGTAATAAAATCCAAGTCTGGCCTGGTAGATTTTTCCAATATGTCCTACTAGTGAACAATAATTGAGCCGACAATAACTGAACTAAACTTGAGCCCTCATTCAGAAATATGGAATGCAAAAATGAAGACTGGATATTTCCTCCTCTGCAGATTCCCAAGCAATTAACAATCATTTCCTAAACATTCATGATGTTTGGGGGCACTGTGGAAGTGCTGTGGATACAAGTACAAACAAAAAGAAAGGCAGCTCTCATCTTCAAGGAGCTTCCATTCTAATCAGTGACAGTACACGAAAGGGATCTGAAAATTGTATGTGGAAGGTGAAGGTACTCAAGCATGGGTATGATGCTGAAGTGTAGAAAGTTAAAAGCAGAGCCAAAAGGGGAATGAAATTCGACTGGCTTACTCACCTCCCCAAAATGGAGGCCTCAGGGAGGAGCTCACCAATAGGAGAGGAGAATTGGCATGGCAAAGGGATGCTGTAGGATCAGAAGGCTAGAAGAAGATGGATGTTCTGGAAAGAATGTAGGATAGAGTAATGGAGGATCACAAAAGCCACTCTAGACCATTTATGTGCTGTAATTTCTTTCTTTCTTTTTTTTTTTTGGCTAGGCAATGGGGTTAAGTGATTTGCCCAAAGTCATACAGCTAGTATGTGTTAAGTGTCTGAGGTTGGATTTGAACTCAGGTCTTCCTGACTCCAGGGCCTAGCTTCCCCATGTGCTATAATTTCAAGAGCATCAAAACAACCACTTGATTCAATTTTCTCTTTTGTTTTCCTCTTGCAGTGATTGAAATGTCTACAGTTAAAATTGTTTCTTTGGGTTAAGGTACCATCTCTAAAAAGCTCTTGTTAATGGGCAAATTGCTACCAAGAAGGGATAAAATTCAATATACAGATATTTGTTAAATAATTGCTACATATTAGATATTGTGCTATGTGTTCTAAAAGTAGATTTTCTGGCTGAAAATCAGAATAAATGTTCCCTGCCCTTGAGGAGTTAACAAGTTGGAGAGAAAACATATGCTACATTACAAGAGGGAGGATGGTTCAATGGAAAGAACAATGGACTTGGTGTCAAGAAAGACCTACATAGGCATCCTGTCTCTGATACTATATGACCAAGGACTAGTTATTTAACTACTTACAGATACTTAACTCTTACAGTTTCTTCATCTGTAAAATGCATATAACAATATGAAACCTGGAGAACCTGCCTCACAAAGATTGCTGTGAGAATCAAATAAGATAAAAAATGTAAAGAAATATATGTTAGATATTATTAATTACATTATTATTATTATATACAAGAATATAATCCATATTAGGTCAAGTAAATGGTTTAAACAAAACAGGAGTTCAGGGATACAGAAGTTCAGAAGAGGTAAAAATCATTGTGGAATTGGGATTTAGAAGTTTCATGTGGAAGTGGGATTTAACCTACTTCTTAAAAAAAAGTATTGTTGGTATAGACAGAGGGAGGTCACTGTAAAGGTATTTTGTAGCTATAAGTTCTAGGCCGAATGGACATTGGAAAAACTATGGCCTCAAGTCTCTTCCCACTTCAGCCCATGAACATGACACTGTATACCAGAATGTGAAACTTATTTCATTTTGGTTTCAAAGATACGTCGTTGGGAGAAAATAAGAAGCTTAACCATTTAAATGGTGTATTGGAGTTCTTGAAACCAAGGCCATGTATGGAAACCAGTAACGTCATGTTCCTTGACCTTCAGGGCTTATAATTTTAGAGACTGCTGAAAGTGGACCTTCCCTGGATGAGATCATTCTTTCTCTCCTGGTTTGAACTGAGATTTTATCTTGCACCTAGTGGAAGAGTTCATTTACTCTTGTGTATTCTTTGGTATATTCTAATCTGTAGTACATCTCCATTTTCTGTTGTTATTTTACCTGAAAAAAAAACCAGGTTTATTCCCTATTTGTGATGGTCTTGTGTAATCAGCATTTGTCAGGAAGAGGCTAAGCCAGTGAATATAGGCTAAGACCTACCCTTACTTTTCAAGAATAATCAGGTCAGCAACTTTTGTTTTGAACTTGGACTTATTCACAGACTAGAGATATTTGAGGGTAGAAGATAAATATAATTTTATCTTGATTTTCCCTTGGAGATAGAGGAAATATCATGCAGCTTTAACACTCCAAGATCCTACATGTCTTCCCCCCAGCAAGGCTGTTAGTGGTGAAGACATATTCTTCTTACCTTTTGAAAAGGTCTCCAGTCCTTGGATCATATATGACCAAATCACAGGTAGACATCTTTTATACATTAGATAGCCACCTTCCCTCCACCCCGTATTTTATAAAGATCTAACCCTAAATACTCTACTTAATCTACTCAGGTGGCCTTCCTATTGCCTCTAGAATAAAATGGAAATTCTCCTGTTAAAGCCCTACACAATCTAGTTCCAACCACAACCTATCTCTTCAGCCTCAGATATTACTCCTCATTTTGAACACTGTGATCTAGACAAACTAGCCTTCTCTCTGTTCCTCATGTGATACTCCTATCCATCTCTATATATTTGAATTGGCTGTCCCCCCAAACTGGAATATATACCCTCCTTATCCTCAACTTACGGAGGGCAAGGTCATTACCTTCCCTCACTCTTGCCATGCTTGTTTTCCACAGTCTCACCTTTCATGTGGGACAGCCAAGCCCATTCAGGCTGTAATGTCACCCTTTACTACAGGACAAAAAAAAAATTATGCCTATATTTAATATTTCTATCTTTGGAAAAGGAAAAGAGGGTTTCTTCCAAATCTCTGAAATGCACTCTTTCTATCATTTCTACTACTTACTTGCCTCTTTGCCCCCTAAGAGATTTTGACCAGTCCTTTTGATTTTCCCCTTTTCCATTTGCCTCACCTTACGTGATGATGATGATGATTATAGGCAGCATTTAGGTAGCATTTTAAGATGTGCGAAGTCTTTCATCTCATTTGATCTGTAAGGTAGATATTAGTATTATTATCCAATTTTACAGTTGTGGAAACTGAGGTTGAGAAACCTTAAATGACTTGAACAGAGTCACACAGCTAATAAGAGAATGAGGCAAAATTTGAAACAGTGGGCGAAGAAACAGTGGTGTTTTATCCCTAGACATGGAAAAGTCCAGGAGGCTTCTTTGAAAAGAGGATTACTATTGTCCTCTCCTAGATAGCCTTCTCTACAACTTCTCTGTTCATCACAGATATTAGGCTGGGAGACTGATTAAGTTGATTTAGTTAGGGGAGAGAGGGCCAGCAAAGAGAGGAGTTAATTATCATGGGCAGCCTATCATGTTGGCTTTAGGATACTAATTAATTCTCCACCTCAGTATTATGATCTGTTGAAACACACTGGAATAGAAGACTAGGGTCAAACTTCAGTTCTGCCACTAACTAGCCATGTGAACTCGGAGGGGATCACTTGACTCTCCCCCCCCCCCCCCGTTTACTGAACCATAAAAAATGGAGATCATAGTAGCTATATTACTTAACCTCACAGGAATGTTTGTAAGTAGTAAGGCACTAAATAAATTTGGGCATTGACTATATAAAAGAGGCAGCTAGATGGTGCAGTACTTAGATCACTGGGCTGGGAGTCAGGAAGACTCTGGTCTCAGTCACTTACTAGCTGTGTAATCCAGGGCAAATCACTTAACCTCTATCTGCCTCAGTTTCCTCATCTGTAAAATGAGGATAATAGCACCTAACTTACAGGGCTACTGTGAAGATCAAATAAGATATTATTTCTTTGTTTTATGAGCATTTATTAAGAGCCCCCTATACTTATCATTTATAAATTTAGTATAAAAAACAAAACAAAACAAAAATGAAACAGTCTTGCCCTCAAAGAACTTATATTAAATGAGATAATATTTGTAAATAGCACAGTGCCTAGCATATTTTGTTGTTATTGTTCAGTTGTGTCTAATTCTTCATGACCCTGTGTGGGACAGAGCAAAATCAAAACAAAGACTTAGACACCTTGAAAGCAGAAAAGAGTTTATTGCTTTCTCATGAGAAAGGGTACCGCCCCTTATCACACTAATGGCACTGGCAGGGAGTATGAATTGGTTACAGAAAGCATGGCTTGTTTATACTCTAATTCGAGCTCCCCCTCCCTAACCCCCTTCCCCTTATCCCATTGGCTGGGCTTCAGGGGGCACAATCTATTCACAGAAATCTTCCCCAGCAACAGAGACAAGAAAAGGAGGGAAGTTTTGAAATGAGTCAGCAGTTTAGGTTGGGGGTAGGGCTATTCTGTCTGCTACATGCTTAAAAACAGGGTGTGAGCAGGGGAGGGTTTTGAAAGCATGCTTTTACAAGGTCAACAATACAAGAACTATTGACCTTTTGAAGAGGCTTCACTTTTGAAAGATCATCTCTCACACAGAGAACAAAGATTATATACAGTTTTGAGACCCCAAACCTCTTCCCTTACCTACACTCCCCCTACTCCTGATTGGCCGGTAGGTAGGGTGCATAATCTATTCTAAAGAATCTGTCTAGGACAGAGTTTTACAACATTCTTTTAACAGCTGTTTACAAAGTCAGGGTGCATGCAAAAGGGGAAAAAGGTCAAGCAGAGCAGGATATGCTGGGGCGCCACCCAGGGTGAACTTGCATTTCAAGTTGTTTGTTCCCCCCATTCCTTAACCCTTGAGTAGACTTCACTCATCCCTCACAACCCCATTTTGAGTTTTCTTGGCAAAGATACTGAAGTGGTTTGCCATTTTCTTCTCAGCTCATTCTACAGATGAGGAAACTGAGGCAAATAGAGTGAAGTGACTTGCCCAGGGCCACACAACTAATAAATGTCCGAGGTCAGATTTGAACTCAGGAAGATGCACCTTCCTGATTACAGGGCCAACATGCTATCCGCTGAGCCACCTAGTATGCGTGGCACATAGTAAGTGCTTAATAAATGTTTGTTCTCCCTCCCCCTGCAATATAAAATCCTCCAGTAGTAAGTTCACTGAGGGCAGGGCTGATGTTTCATTTTTCTCTTTGTACCCCAAGTGCCTAACCTAGTGCCTTTTATATAGTAGGTGCTGATAAATTCAAACATCCTGTTGCCCTTTGAAACATTTCTATTCTTTGACAATGGTAGAACATATGGGTAGTGATGCTGACAGAAATTATGGGCACCACTGAGATATTCTGCCAAAGGGAACTCTATATTGCTGTGTATTTTTAGAATTACTAGAAGGAATCAACAATGAAAACCGCCCATTTTTGAAAGCAAAAAATCAACAGTATCCTTTTGCCTGAATTTTTGCTTTTGTAATATTCAGGCTTTTTCTCATACACAGTTCCTCCAGGCTTTGATTTGATGGTG
Source organism: Phascolarctos cinereus (assembly GCF_003287225.1). Taxonomy (NCBI): domain Eukaryota; kingdom Metazoa; phylum Chordata; class Mammalia; order Diprotodontia; family Phascolarctidae; genus Phascolarctos; species Phascolarctos cinereus. Next base: position 241,488,120 of record NW_027556098.1, read on the forward strand.
TCCCTGGAATGCCATTCATGTTAAAGGAGCATTGAGAAACAACTTTTTTTTACTTCTCTGAAGCACAACTTGCTTCCCCTTAGCCCCCAGAACCCCCATATGGTTGTGAAATAAAGAAAAACAACCACAACAACACTTTCTAAAGTCTCTTAGCTTTTGTACACACCCTTTCTTATCTGAGGTGATTGGAAAGCTCTCTGTGATTTCTTTAGAAATCTTCCATTTCTTTCATTTAAAATATATCATATATGAGTGGTTGTACTATCCAAATATAAAGACGACTTGGCTCTTGTGTGACATGGATACGTATCTGATCTGGGATCTGGCCTACCTCTGCAAGGAAGACTGCAGTTTTTGCCTTTGTGGGGAGCAAGAGGACTGAGTGTTTACTCCCAATAAGGATAATAACATGCTTTAACATAGTGTTTTAATATTTGCAGAATGCTTCACAAATAGTAATTCTTATTGTATCCTATAACAACCTGGGGAGATAGGTGCTATTACTATACCCATTTTACAGGTGAGGAAACTGGAACAGATAAGAGTTAAGAGACTTGCCCAGGGTAGCATAGATAGTAAGTATTTAAGGACAGATTTGAGTTCAGGTCTTCCTGACTCCAGATATAATATTCTATCCACTGTTCCACATAGCTGCTTATAAGCAGCTTGTTCCTTCCACTAACTACCTTGAAAAGGGGTATTGACTAGAATTATAGATATGTAACACTTCTCAAATATTGGTAGGGAATATAACCTTTGGGGCCCAAGATTGATGCCAGTTTCACTGATCATGACCAAGGGGGAGAATAATACTTAGCTTACTATTACCAGCTTAGCTGTGAATAGATTTTTGTGGTTGTTTAGTCATTTTCAGTCATGTCTGACTCTTCATGACTCCTTTTGGGGTATTCTTGGCAAAGATACTGGAGTGGTTTGTCATTTCCTTCTCCAGCTCATTTTACAGATGAGGAAACTGAGACAAACAGGGTTAAGTGACATGCCCAGTGTCACACAGCTAGTGTCTGAGGCTGCATTTGCATTCAGGTTTTCCTGACTCTAAGCCTTGAGGCTGTTATCCCCTGTGCCACCTAGATGTCCCTATTGTGAAAAACCAGTTTACATTTTTAGCAAAATGAACAGGAAACAAAAGTTAGGGAAGTCATGCAGATCGGAATAAATCAAAGAATACACAACAGGAAAAGGAGTTCTTGGCTGGGAGCAGGATAAAGTCTCAGCTCAAGAACGAGAGATCTCACTGAGGGAAGTCTGCTCTTAGCAGTCTCTAGGGTTGCAAATGCTGAAAGCCAAGGGACTTGTTTGGGGCTGGCTCTCTGCATTGCTGTGGCTCCAGGGAGATCTTTTTTCACTGCCACTCAAAGCCCTAGGCCTGACTCTCTTAAAGTCCTCAAAGCACCTTAAGAATTCCTTTCTACCCCATGCAGCACTGCAGTCCAGCATTTTCTCAATCAGTTAATATTGGGGTTAGAAACAGAAAATAATTCAAAGTTTCACTGAAATCAAGAATTCCCTCTTGTGTTGACTCTTGCCTGGGCCAATGAGTCAGTGAACATTTATAGCAATCACCAAACCCTGTCTTAGGGAGCATAACTAGTATTTGCCAGCCAGGTCGTCCTCTGTGTATGCAGGAAAATTGCCCAACTTAGTGGACAGAGGTGTTATGTAACAATTTTTTTTATTATGAACTTAAATATCAACAAATGTGAACATTTTAATATACAAAGAACACAACAGTAAACTGTATATAAAACTGTGAGCTATTATATGTAGTTCTGGGTTTTTTGTTTTTTCAGTGGGTTTTTTTTTGGTGGGTATGAAATTTAACTTGATAACATCAAACCTTATCTGTGTCCTCTTGTGAATTCTTTTCTTTCCTCTTCTGTGTCTTTAAAATTTTTTTTTTCTGTTCTATTGTTGCCATCCACCCACTCTCCCCTCCAACTCTTTTGTTGTTCAGTCATTTCAGTTACATCTGGCTCTTCCTGACCCTTTTTGGGGTTTTCATGGCAAAGATATTGGAGTGGTTGGCCATGTCCTTCTCCAGCTCATTTTACAGACAAGGAAACTGAGGCAAACAAGGTTAAGTGACTTGACCAGGGTCCCATAGCTAGTACGTGCCTGAGGCTGGATTTGAATTCAGGGCTTTCTAACTCTAGGCATAGAGCTCTATCCACTGAACCATAAAAGCCCTCTTTGTAACGAATAACTGTAGTTAAGCAAATGAATTTGTGTTGCATTGATGATATCTGAAAACATTTATATGATTCTGTACTTCTATTCCATTATCTGTTTGCCAAGAGATGGGATTCATGCTTCATCATCAGTCTACTGGACTTACCCATTTATCTATTTTTTTATTATATGGTCTGAACCTAATTAAAAAACAAAACAAATCCTATTTTACAACCTACAAAGATTCAAACAAAGAAGCCAGAGCACACAAACATCTATATATTCAAAATATCCCAATACAACCCACTATGGTTGATTTTTGGAGCCCTATTAGGTTTGTTTTTGATCAGTAACAGGAGCTAATGCTCATTTTCGTGACTGTCATAAAATGTAACTTTCAAGAACCTTAATTTCAGTATTTTAAAATGCTGTTATTTCATTATCATTAGGCAATCCATTCAATGACCCTTTTTTAATAGCTTGGTCTAAAGTACTTGCTTTGCTCCTTGGTACAGGATTTGTTGACTATTATACACGTTATTTTACATATATATATATATATATATGTGTATATATATATATACACATATATATACACACATACATATATACATACATATATATTATATATACATATATAATATATATGTATGTATATAGTCATTGGCTCAGACAAGAGTCAACACAAGAGAAAACTCTTCATTCCAATGAGACTTTTATTGGAATTATTTTCTGTTTCTAGATCTGTACAATATTTCCTAACCCCAATTGTAACTTGTTTTTTTTAACTCATACACTCACATCGTATTCTAATAATTGTTCACATTGCTACAGTGCTTTATAATTTACAAAGCCCTTTATCTGTCATTTCATTGACCCTCATAACAATCCTGTGAAGGAGATGGTGATTAAGCTTGTGTTTACAATTTACAAAGTGTTTGATTAAACTTGGAGTCAGAGAACCTGGCTTTAAATTCTGGCTCTGAACTTACTACCATAATATACTACTTAATATGACCTGGGGAAATTACTTAGCTTGTCTTAAGCCCTAGCTTTCTCATATACAAAATGACAGGGTTGGATTAGATAACTTTTACCAACTCTAAATTTGTGATCCTATGAATTCTATGATAGTATATTATTATTCCCATTTTACAGAAGAGAAAACTGAGGCTGTCATTAAGCTAAGTGACTTGCTTAGAGTCACTAGACGTGTGTGTGTGTGTGTGTGTGTGTGTGTGTGTGTTTTCTGTTGAGCATGGAGGAGTCCAAGCCAACATGGATGCCAACCATGTTCCTTCTCTTTTTCCTACTGTCTGACCAGCTGCTCCCTCTGCAAAAATCTTTTCAAGGTCAAAAGCCACAGGAAGTTGGGGAACTTTTGAGTAATGTGCAGTCCTCTGCATACAGACACTTCCAGCCCACCAAGTTTCCAAGGTAATTCTCTAGAGGACAGGCAATTTGCTTTCAGAACAAGAACTACATTTAACACCAACCACAACAATAGTAATAAGAATTAATTGTTGTTCAGTTGTGTTCAGCCCCAAAGATACTGGAATAGTTTGCCATTTGCTTCTCTAGTAGATTAAGGCAAACAGAAGTTAAGTGATTTATCTAGGGTGTCTGAAGCAGATTTTGAACTCAGGTCTTCTTGATTCCAAGCCCAGGGCTCTATTAGCAATAATTAGTGCTTTGCAAAGTGCTTACCTCACAACAACCCTGGAAAGTAAATGCTACTATTATCCTGATTTTACAGATGAAGAAACTGAGGCAAAATGGCTTGCTCAAGATTACGTATCTGAGGTTGGATTCCTAACACCAGGTTCAGATCTCTATCTACTTTGCCACCTAGTAGCCAGTAATAAGAGGTATGGTCCCCAATTTTAAAGAGTTTGTAATCTAGCTAGGGAGAATAAACATGCCCATTAAGTGAGAAGAGCATAGTTACAAAGAACATAGCAAAAATTAAGATGATAGCGTAATATAGATTGAATATAGCAGTGCCAAAAGTAAAAAGAGTGTTCAGATTGTGAATTCTCTGGGGACTAGAACCACATCTTTTTATACTTTTGTATCCCAGAGCACTGAGATATATGGTACTGAGTTTGCAATAAGTACTACCTCTGGGATAAAATACAAAATCCTCCCTCTGGAATTTAAAGCCCTTCTCAGTACTGTTTTCATCTACACTTCTTGTCTTATTTCATAGTACTACCCTTTAGGCACATTTTGTTGCAGTCAGATTGACCTATTGGGTACTTTCCGTGCATGACATTTGGTCTCTGGATTCTGTGTCTTTGTGCAGAGGTCCCTTATGTCTGGAATTAATTTCCTCTTCAATCCTAGTTCTTAGTACCCCTAGATTCCTTCAGAGCATAGCTCATGGAGCACCTCCTTTTCCTGATACCTCCAGTTGTTACTATTGCACCTCTCTTGGAATGACTTTAAGCAGCAGAATGTGGGTAGGGGGAGGGGAGGGAAGCTGGTATCTTTAGCAGAGTTTTTCAGTCACTTCTATTTGCTTTAAAGTCTATTCTCTACTTTCCCTTCCAAATCCCCCCTCCCTCCAACCCTCTACTGACTCTGACTCATTGAGTATTTGGGGTTTACAAACTCTTCCCTGGAAAGTTGGACCAAAAAGATGTATCATATTCATTCTCTCCCTCTCTCTCCTTCTCTTCTCTTCCCCGCCCCCCTTTTTTTTTTGTCTCTCTTGAATTCTGAGCCCCAACCAAGAGAGTTTCCTTCAGCAAATAACCTCAATGTTAGAACTCCTCTTATCTTTGAGGATGCTTCTCCCTGAATTGTCCCCTCCCAATTGCATTTTCAGTAAGTCCAAATGCCTGTGGCAAATATAGTTTATAAAGAAAAAGTCAATATTTAAAACAAGGAAAGGTAAAGAATTTACCTGTGGCCTAAGGGAAAGGCTTCAAGTTTCCATAAAAGAGTTCTAGGGGGAAGAAGGAAATATAAAATCACTGCCTTGAGGTATGTAGTTGGAGGGGTGGGGTTGAGAAAGGGTTTCAGCATTTAGGAACAGTGATGATCTAGGTTTCTCAAGACCAATCACCACACAGCCTCACTCCCGTGATGAGGATGGGATCTAGACCCCAGAAAGAAAAAACCCTGGGCTTTCCCACATCTCCAAATCTTTGGCATGAAATAGTCCCATCAACTGGCTTTTCACTGTAGCTACACCCAATCTCCCTTCCTTTGTTTTACCTCCCTATGGCCCCGGGCCACTTCCCACCCTTAATCCTGTCTAGGCTCCATTCTCCTTTGGCCACCCCTGGAGTTCTACTACCTCATAGACTACTTGGCCACTCCTAGATCCCTCCCATAGTCTTTCTGTATATAAGGTCCATCTTGTCTCCATTAAGATGCTGGGATTCTTATAATCTAGCCACTGGTCAGATTTTCACAATCTAGCCAAAAGCTCACAGCCACTTAGATTCCTTAAGACTTTAGCTAACATGGCTAATCTTCAATAAAACTTGTCTTTGGCTGAAAGAAGGCTTGGGTCAAATTCTTTTGGGCAGGACCTGAGTGTCGTGATTTTGGGATTCCGGGACCCCTAACCTCTAGACCTCATCACCTTGATCTCTGGTTCTATTCTTTGTGACAGTTCCTTCTGTCCTAGCTCCTACTCTTCCAGTTCCATGCAGCTTCTTGTAGCCTCTTCTTCTCTAGTTACATGTGACTTCTCTGCATTTTCCTTTTCCTCTTGGATTTACTCAGCTGAGTCACCTGGGGTCTTGGCCAATCATTGTTCATCCTATAGTATTCCTCCCTTTCTAATTCACTCAAGGGACCTGTTTACACCTCTTAGGGCAGGGTTGGGGAACCTTTGGCCTTGAGGCCACATATGGCCCTCTAGGTCCTCAAGTGTAGCCCTTTGATTGAATCCAAACTTCACAGAACAAAGCCCCTTAAAAATCATTTGTTCTATAAAATTCAGACTCAGTCAAAAGGCCACACTCAAGGGCCTAGAAGGCCACATGTGAGGCCAAAGGTTCTCTATCCCTGTCATAGGGGATGGCTGGCTACATAGGTGGCCACATTTTAAAGACCAATTCCCTTTCACGCACACATACACACACACACACACACACACACACACACACACACACAAAATATGCTTGATGCAAATGAAGAACAGATTTACCATTTTGTATGCTTACTAAGGCTGATGGTATGCTAATAACACTTAGTCTCATCAATGCATACAAAGTTTATTGATTATTCAACAATATGAGTTAGGAACAAACCACCAACCTGATTCCTAAAGGTCCTAGAAATGTCCTTTTTCTCTTCCAGCTGTAGGCCATTTGTCCCCCTCCAAGGTGGTGATAAAATGGTAAGACTCCTTCCATCAGCATTGCTCTCTGTCAAACAAAAAATCCTAGAATTTTCCTTTGTGCAGGGAACAGGGGATTCTGTCCTAGTCTGATATCTGGGGCATCTCATGGACTTTTATAGTTTTGGCTTAGGTTATTACAAGTTACATCTAAGTTGTAATTGGTGATAGATTACCTAAGGTTAATGATGAAAAAACAAAACAAAACGATCAATCTAAGCTTTAGCTTCTTAATGGAGACAAGATGGACCTTATATACAGAAAGACTATGGGAGGGATCTAGGAGTGGCCAAGTAGTCTATGAGGTAGTAGAACTCTAGGGGTGGCCAAAGGAGAATGGAGCCTAGACAGGATTAAGGGTGGGAAGTCGCCCAGGGCCATAGGGAGGTAAGACAAAGGAAGGGAGATTGGGTGTAGCCACAGTGAAAGGCCAGTTGATGGGATTATTTCATGCCAAAGATTTGGCCATGTGGTTAGCTAATGTTATTAGCAAGTGTTTATCAGTTGTTTACCAGATTTGAGAAATACACACATCATTAGCAGGTGCTTATCAGTTTTGGAACACACACACCTTACTAGTAGCTGTTTACCCTGTCTTCCCCTCTCAGATTTGTTTTGGGGGATAGGGGGTAGGTAAAAGAGGCCATTTGCCCCCTCATTTCTTACCTAGCCTTAATCACTGAATGGATGTTGCCTCAGTCAAACTAAGACCTGGGAAAGACCTTAGATTTAAAAGGCGAAGGTCTCCCACTGCATCCAGGACCATCTCCAGTGATCCTGATCTATATCTTGCTACTGGACCCAGATGGCTCTGGAAGAGAGTGGGGTCCTCCCTCACTTAAATCCAACTCATTTGCAAGTGATGACATCACCTTCCTGATGTCATTGGTTCTCTTCAAGAACAATGGACAAAGAATTACAACAACAAGCTCTTTACAGGATTGGGGGACACACAGTGTCACTGCCAAACCATACCACTCCGGCTTATCTTATTACAGAAAACCAGCTTATATAACTACTACTTAGTCGCAAAATGGAGACTTAAAACAAAATGGAGTTGCTCATACTAAACTCAACCTAAAGAATGTTGCTAGGCAAGTAAGAAAGACAATGATCTTGCTCCCTGGGTTTTGCTTTGTATTTGTGCCTTCCTTACTTCTCCCTCTAACTCCACTCATTTCATCTTCAAAAGAGATCATAAGGGGTTTGGGATTGAAAAAGCAGGGTAATGCCAGTATATTTTGGCATTGCTGGCAATTAATTCTTATGTAGATAATGACTAAATATATTCTAGCTTGCAGATGTTAATGTTATGAAGCACAGGTGTGGTAGAAACAATATCCTAGTTCTTCCCCTCATGGAAGTTAAGCAAGATTTTTTTTTATTTTCTCAAAAATTGATTGGCTCAGAGAACTAATGGCTCACACAGTTGATACTAAGTCCTGGATGCAAAGCAGTCACAAGGAGCACCGGGGCTGGTAGATCAACACTGGTAACTTGGGGAAGGGAGTTTTGCTCCACTTAATTAGCTCAAGATGTCTCAATGCCTATCCTTGCTAAATATCCTTTTTTTTTTGATATGGCTAAGTGAATTTTTTTTTGGTTAACTGTTAAATGGCATACCAGTGAACCTAAACTTGCCTGAATTAGGCACAGCCCAGAACAAGAAGGAATAGCTATCAAAAGTTAGAACAAGACAGAGAGAGAAATGGTGAAATACCGAGATAGAGAGGACAGAAAGAGACAAAGAGAGGAGACAGAGACAGAGAGACAAAGAGAAAGACACAAGAGACGAAGAGACAGAGACACAAAGAGGGACAGAGATATATAGAGAAGAAACAGAGAGACAGAGAGATACAGAGACAGGAACAGAGTTGGATACAAATAGAAAAACAGAGATAGAGACACATAAAGAGTGGCAGAAACAGGGAGAAACAGAAACAGAACTAGAGAGAGGCAGAGAGATAGAGAGAAACAGAGAAAGAGAGAGACAAAGACAGAGACCTAGGCCCCTAGACCAGGAAATTGAGTCCAAAGAAAAGATCAAGTCTAAAAGGGCATTTCCTATCAAGAGACACCCTTCTGTAACCCAATGAGTTTGACCCTTGGGGAAAAGAAAAATCTTCTATTGGGGAAAAGGCCTTTTAAGGAAGATTCTAGAAAGGAACAGAAATACCATTCCACAAAGGAAAAAAACTAAGAAGGATTGTTTTTACCTAAAGGGGGCTATTGGTTTCAAGACTGGATGAGTAAGGGCAGCTGTTCTTCTGGATGACCTATACACAAGCCTTTGATTTTCCAAGTAAAAGAGAATGGTAGAGCCCATTCCTCCAGAAGCAGAGGGAAGCTCTACAGCCACATGCCTAGTGGGGCTGTGCCCGCAGCAGGCAACAGACTGCATATGGAGCAGTTTCCATCAGAGAAACTGGTCCAGCAGAGACTTTGCATCTACTGTCCAAAAGAGCAGTGACTAATGGAGAATATGTGTAGAGTGCAGTCTGTGGGGTAGTTAGCAGGACCAGAATGAGAAACTTGCAATGAATATGGCAAAGACTTTTAGTTTTTTTAACATCATAGAATTCCTATGGTAGAAAACCTCTTCAAATGTAGTAAGGTAAAACCTCTAGCTAGAGTACACACCCTTAATGGTTCCCTATTAGGTTACAGAGTCAAGGATTAAGCTGGAGAGGATCTTAGAGGCCATCAAGACCAATCCCTTCATTTTACAGATGAGGAAACTGAGGCTAAGAGAGGTTAAATGACTTGTCCAGGGACCCTCAGCTAGTAAGTGGTAGAACTGGCATTTGACTTCTAAGTCTTTCTGACTCTAGGCTCAGCATTCTATCTGCTGCACCACTTAGGTGAATTACTTTGCCAAGTTTACACAGGTAATAAGCATAAAAAGCAAGATTTGAATCAACTGTCCTGCCTCAAATCCAAAGCTGGTGCTCCTTCCATCATGTCTCACTACTTCCTTAACCTAATTTGATGTGAGGTAATTCATACTGGAGAGAAATCTTCCATATGTAATGAATATGATAAAACTCTGAGTCAAAACACCAGGGAAAACATCAGATAATCCATATTGGTGAGAAACACTTTGAATGTAATGAAATATGGGAAAAACCTTTATTCATAGCTCTAAAGTGATTCACTGTTAGAAAATCCACATTATAGGGAAGAATGAAATCACTATTGGAAAGCCTTCAGTCAAAGCTCAAGTTTGTGGGAACATTAGATAATTGAGACTGGAGAAAAATTTTATGAAAGTAATCAATAATTGTCACACAAATCTTATTTGACACCAAATAATTTGCAATACAGTACATTAATGAGTATAGTGAATGTGAGAAGTCTTGCCCAGAGTATGCACCATTTTTGAATGTCTGAAAATTTATCCTGAATGTATTGAATGTAACAAATGTAGAAAATCTTTAGAGGAAACTCCAATCTTATTACAAAGTTTGTACTAGAGAGAAGCCCTATGAATGCAATCAATGTGGGAAAACCATTGTTCACAGTTCAAGTTTTAGAAAATATTAAGTGATTCACACCAGATAATTACCTAGTCATTGTCATGAATATAGGAGAAGTTCAAGTCAGATTTGTAGCTTAGGTTATAACTGGATAGTTCATGTAAGGGGTATGACTACTTCAGAGACTCAAAGGGTGTAGCCAGTATCTCACTTACTGGCACTATTAGCCAGTTGCATGTACAAGAAGCAGCTGCAGATTGTGGGGAAAGCACAAGAACTGGAATCAGAGGAAGTGGGGTTGAATCCCAGAATCTTGTGTGACCATAGCAAAGTACTTCATCTCTCCACACCCAATTTTCTTATCTGTAAAATGAGAGAGTTGGAGTAGATAGGACTTAGGGTTAGGTACTAGGGGTCCTTCCAGCCCTAAATCCTATGATGTGCTTAGACTTGAGTGTGAATGTTAAGTAGGCTCAACAGGACAAAACCTTACCTTAGCACTCATGCCTTTTTACCTCCAGAGAATTTGAGCTCACTGAACCTCTTCAGGTCTCAGCTTTCTTATTGATAAATTTAGGAGGAATATCAATTGGACAGCAGGAAGACTAACCAACAGGCTATTGCAATAGTTTAGGTGCAGAGTGATGAGGGCCTTCACTAGGGTGGTGGCAGTGTCAGCAGAAAAGGGGGCATACAGGAAAATTGTTAGGAAAGTAAAAGCCACAGGACTTGGCAACAGATTGGATGTGGCGAGTGAGCCTGAGAAATCAAATATGACACTTAGCTCTTGTGTCTGGATGACTTGGAAGTACCTTTAACATTAATCAGGGAGTTTGGAAGAAGGGAGGATTTGGGAGAAAAGACAATGAGGTCTGTTTTGGACATGTTGAGTTTAAGATGTCTATGGGACATCCAGTTTGAGATATCCAATAGGCAGTTGGAGATGTGAGACTGGAAGTCAGGAGAGAGGTTTGAGCTTGATAACAGTTGATAATCATCAGCATAGAGATTGACCACTGAATCTCAGCATTGATGAAATCACTTGGTGACACAGTATACAAGGAGAAGAGAGGGTGGCCCAAGACACCCAAGTGTTGGTAGGTATGCAAGATCCATCCTGGCAGACTAAGGAGTGGTCATATAGGAAGAACAAGAGAAGGAGGATGATCAATTGTGTCAGAGGCTTCAAAAAGGTTAGGAAAATTAAGGATTGAAAAAAGGGCATTAAATTTGGGAATTAAGAGATCATTGATAACTTTGGAGAAAGCATTTTTGGTTGAATGATGAGGTCAGAAGACAGACTCTAGAGGGTTAAGAGGAAAGTGAGGTGAAAGGAAATAGAAGCTTCTACACTGGAGAATAACCTTGGGGAAATTTCCATAATAAAGTTTTGGTGTGGCTCATGTTTAGACTCTCCCTGAAAGGAAATAAAACGGTCTCTTCTAGAAAGATACCCAAAATACAAAGTAGATATCAGGTGTAAGACAGCTATTTATTTCTTCTACCATAAAAGAATTGCTTAAGATACAAAAAACTCATAAGTGCATATTAAAAAATACTTAAAACATGAAACAATAACCCCTTCACCTATTATTCTCCACCCCCCCCGAAAAACGATTTTGTACAAATGCTAAACAGATATTTTACTTTCATCTCAGATATACCTGCATGAGCAACTCTACATCTCTTGGCCAGAGAGGACAACACTTCAGTTTTGTTAGTCCTTTTAGTATCGTCTTCCTGGAATCATCTTATGCTCTGAAAAGTGTTGTATGTGTAGGAATCACCTGTTCTAGAGAAGCTGGCACTGACTCAGGAACCCAGGGACTCTAAAATTCATGAGGTAGTGGCTGCAGCTGGAAACATTTATCTCCCAGTTTTGCTGTTTGGTCACTGGTGCTCAGGAAAAGGAAAACAAAAGAGTAGAGTCAACAGAGACTTGAAGCCCAGTCTTATGATCATGTAGGCAAACTCATTCTTGCTGCTATATGTGCTTGTATTTGTCATGGCTGATGGGGGACAGGAGGAGAGAAAAATTCTCTCCCTCTACCCCCTTCTGGAAATCCAAGTGATAATTGATACTGTGTCTGTACCAATGAGAATTGTGCAACAGAGGGAGAATCTTGTTTCTTCTCTCCCTTATGCAGCTTCTAGAGAGGACAGGTCTTCCTAGTTCAGGTGACAATTATTTTTGACACAGTCACTCAGTCAAGGGGATATATAGACACAAATAGGGAGTTTCTGCTTCATCTTAGGAAAATGAAATGCCTGTCGCTCACCAAGAGGCCAGCCAATATACATGTCCATCCCTGCAGACTCAGAGTAAATCTCCATGGCCCAATGCTGCTCTCTTAGAACAATTCAATCTAAAATACTTGTTACCTTAAAGCACACAAACACAATCTTGCCCCTCCATACTCAGATTTTACAATATAAACTCCTAGAAAACAACCACCATTTTTGTGTCTACTCTTTGTCTACCCATCTATCCCCTGCCTCGGAACTTATAGGGTGCAGGTTGGGTCTCCAAGGGTGACTGATTCCTGGGGTTCAGAATCCTCTGTCAATCTGAATGGTTAAAACTATGGTTCATTTAAGTCCCTACTTCTGTGCTTACCTTTAATAGTAAACATAGTTATTGTCAAAGCAAAGGCATTTACTAAGATAGCAGAGTAAAACAGCAGCTACAAAACATTTGTCCCCATGAACCTGGAGAGCACTCTCCCACAAATACACAAAATCCCCACGGGAAGCGTGATCACAAACTGAGGGTACACGGTAATGAGGTACACAGGAAGGGAACATGCATGTTGAAGGCACCTTGTGCTTCCTTCTGGTCCCTGCTGTCCTTTCTATTCTCATGGTACCCTCACAATTCTTCTTGCTGGTCACAATTTCTCTGTTGAGCAGGTCACTCAAGTGGACCTAGGTCTGCTCCTTTCTGAAGTTCTGCTCCCAACTGCAGGGCTAATCCTTCCTTCAATCCCTGCTTGGATCTCCAGTTGCCAGGGGTCATGGTCTTTTCAGCTGTTGCCCCCAGTGTCTATCTGTCTTTCTATTTATCTTAGCTGCTTCGGGCTGGATGTGATACATATTATTGAATGAGTACCTCTGCTACAAGATGTGGGGAGAGTGGGAAGAGAAATCCTTCTGTTGCCCTCTAGTAGGGTCTTAGGGGTCTCATTCAATAAAACTGTTTCCTCCCTTAACTGTGCCTTTGATCATCTGCAGGATTAGCACTCTTAGCTTTTAAAAGTCATCAGATATGTAGCCAATCTTTGGCCATCCATTGGCAAGTTGTCCTTCCAATTCCATCAAAGAAACTCCTTCACACTTCCTAAAGGGATAACAGGGCATTGATGCATGTCAGGTTTTAATGCCCCCTTACTTTATGAGATTATATCAACTGGATTGGAATTGGTTTCCCCTTCCTCCCTACTTTCTTTACTGCCTGCCCCCTCTCCACCTCCCCCACCCTCATTTGCCACTCTACCGCACAAAATTTAAGTTTTGTCTGTTCAGTTTCTTCTATATAGAAACTCAATCAGTATAAGAGCCCTGGCCTGGGTAGCAAATCACCAGGGGTTATAATTCCAGTTCTCCCCCTAGCTAGCCAATGACTTAGGCAAATCAGTTCACCTTTTTTGAGGCCTGAGGTTGCTTATCCGTAAAATAAGGAGATTAGAATTGAACTAATGCTTCCCAACCCTATTTGGCAAGAGAATTTTTCTGGGACTTGAAATTGATAAAATTAATATATAATAGAAGGAAAGTAAGGAAAATTTCAGCACAGTATGGAGATAATGAAACCTATTTTATATATAGAAATTGTTGTGTCTACTAAATACTTTTGGGATGTGCATAATTTCATATTTAATAAATTAAAGGGGAAAATATTGCCAGTATTGACATTTTCCTCACAGAATGCTAATTCATAGCACATGGAATATACCAGCATTCCATTGTTGGAGGGACTCATTACTACATATGGGCCAAAGTTGCTTCCAGCTGGAAAACTGATTCTCTGTCCTGCCACAAGTATAGTTTGAATGAGAAGTACTATCAAAAGTTTTTAACTGTGGTAGTGAGATTGTAGAGAGAGAATTCCTCATAGATGTGAATTTTATCCTTAAAAATATGAGAAATAAAATGAGAAGTGAATCAGTTTCCCCAAATCTTATAAATAACATTCTACCTCCACTGACTTATTATTCTCTCAAGTACTACAAAATGGAGTTTGTGCTTTTAAAGTCTTAATGACAATTCCCCCTCAGTGTAGCTGTTGAACAATCACTTTTGCAACTTGGTTTTATTGAGTATTATTAAGGGAAGTGGGAGTTCTTGAAATAGACCAGCTGTTTTTATAAGCAGTAAATGTTCACACCTAGTGAAGTATTTATTTACTTTCTTCACAACAAAACAAAATTAGTTTAACAAGAAGAGCTTATGCTGTTGTGGGACTTTGTACATAGAAACAAACAAAACATTACAGCTTTCTCATCTCTACAATTCCTTAGGGAAATTGCAAAAGACATACAATAAAGTTAGCTGTTTTGCTTCCAAATTTCTCCCTCCCCCTTGATGGATGAGGATTATCCAATCACAGAGATTTTCCAAAATCTCTAATGTTGAGATTCTTTCTTATTTGGAGTTTCCACTCTACCATTGTTTGACAGACAATCTGCTCTCTCCAGACACACTTAAAAAAAAATACACAAGGTGGATTAGAATCCCATGGCCGTTTTCAATTGGCACACATCTCAATCCTGCTCCAAAATATTATAAAACATTTTCACTTTTAAAAATTATAGGAATTTGGTTTTCTTGCATTGTTTTAGGGAGGGTGGCAGATTTCCTGACATTGTGTTAGCTGGAACAAAAGATATAATAGAATTTCCTAGGCTTGGAAGATTCTGGGCTAGTCTGAAAGATTTTGAATGAATGAGTGGATGAGTCAATATATAAATATCCTAGGCTTATCTCCTCCTCAGCTTTATTTTTTTTAAGGCAGTTGGGCTTCAGTGACTTGCCCAGAGTCACACAGCTAGTAAATGTCAAGTGTTTGGTCTCAGGCCGGATTTGAACTCAGGTCCTCCTGACTTCAGGGCCGGTGCCCTACCCACTGCACCACCTAGCTGCCCAACTTTTGCCTTTGTATGAGGGGACTTTACTGTTCATGTGGATGGTCCCTCAAATACCTTAAACTTCAATTCTTTAATCTCCTCAAATCTCATGACCTACTTCTCCAGTCTACCTCAGTCAGACGCAGGAATAGTCCCATGCTGGATCTTACCATTACCAATAAGTGTTCTACTTCCATGAGCAAAAATTCTGACATGGAGCTCAAGATGCTGCCCAGGGTAACCTACTCTGCAAATCTGAGCTTTAGCCATATGTGACAAAAGATAGAAGTTCAATAATAAAGAATTAACTACATATGAAGAAAAGATGGACATTCAATAATAAAAGTTTGAAACATTTTTAGAAAGAAAACCAGAACTGGGGCAGCTAGGTGGTGCAGTGGATAGAGCACCAGCCCTGGATTCAGGAGGATCTGAGTTCAAATTTGGCCTCAGATGCGTAACACTTACTGTGTGGTTCTGGGCAAGTCACTTAATCCCATTGCCTATCCAAAACTCTCCCCCCAAAAAACAACCTCCAACCCCCCCAAAAAACAAAGAAAACCAGAACTGAAAAGATTGTTTGCCTCTCAAACACTCCAAACAACAGAAATGCAAGAGGAATGAATTAAATGAATCTGGCAAAGACAGTAACTTTAACAGAGTGACAACAAAAAGCAGTAAGAGACTTCTTTCTGAATGTACAGGACACAGGAATGAAGGTAGAAAACTGGCAGAGCTAACAGTGAAGAAGTTATTGCTGTTGCTGTTCAATTATGTCCAACTCTTTGTGACCCCCTTTGGGATTTTCTTGGCAAAGACACTGGAGTGATCGGCCATTTCCTTCTCCAGATCATTTGACAGATGAGGAAACTGAGGCAAACAGAGTGAAGTGACTTGCCCAGGGTCACTCAGCTAGTAAGTGTTTCAAGTCAGATTTGAACTGAAGAAAATGAGAATTCCCAACTTCAGCACATCACTTTATCCACTGTGCCACCCTACCAGCCCAGCAGTGAAGAGGAAAACTGAGGAATTATGGATAGAACCAAATAACACTCTTCAGGTGAATCTTTTTTTTTTGGTGGGACTATGTTACTACATGAAATAGGAGGAGGGGAGCAGGGGATAGAGAGGAGTGTGTGATAAGCCAGTGTCAAATCAAGGGCTAGCAATGAAGGCAAAGTGACCTCTATGATCTCAGAAAGAGAAGAGCCTACAAGGGAGTGGGTAAGAGGCCTTACTCTTGAGGTAAGAGGAAGTTCTACTAAGGAATGCTTCTATGAGTGAACAGAGATGGTCTATGAAGGGAGATGAGGACCTTATCCTGGGGGATTTAGTACTTGAAAAGTACTTCCAAAATGGGGGTGGGGGTCAGGGAGGAGATTGGAACTCCTGGGGCCAACCACCACCTCGGGGAGTAGGAGGACATGGATGTAGGGATGAGACTTTGAGGCAAAAATGGGGAAAAAAAAGGTAACCAAGGGAGGTTATAAATTAGGGATGGTGGTGGAGGTGCCCTCCCATGTTCTCTCTGACACCTGAATAATTGCCATTATTCTGGGAGTGTGGAACAGTGGAAAAGAGAAATCTATGGGGCAAGCCCTACAAGGCAGTGATAGAGAGTGTGTAGAGGGGACAGCCTAAAATTGATACCTTGGAAGCCCTGATTGCTGAGGAATCCAGAGAAAAGAGAGAAACCAGATAACTATAGGGGTCATGGATCAGAGAATGGGAGTCTAGAGTAGTGAGAAAGAGAGGATGAATAATGATAAAAGTGAGAGAAATTCTTTTTTGGAAATGTACAAAAAAAATGAAATTTAAAAAAAAACCCTAGTGAATGGGATTAGCTGAAGGGGAGGAGAGGAAGGGGGTATCGACTAACTGGGAGGAAAAAAATGAGGAAGGAATATAACCATAAAAACACAAGAGAGAAAAAAGAACTAATAAAATCCCAATGGGAAAGAGGTAACAAATGAGAAAAGGGGGCTAAGGGAAAGGGGAAAGGGGGAGAGAAGCAGTAGGAACAGGATCACCTTTGAAAAAAAAAGATTACAGTAGCTGAAGGAATATAATATCTTTCATTATAACAAAAGACCAAAAAAAAAAAACCCATACCAATGTTTCTATCCTTGTATAAATTGCTTACCTGGTTCTACTCTCTTTACTCTGTCAATTTATACTGCTTAGGAGTCTCTTTGGTCATTTTTTTTAACCCCACAATAACATTCTATTTCATTCATACGGCATCATTTTTAAAGGATTCCTCAACTGTCTAAGAGGCAATTTGACAACCTCATTATAGATTACTTCCCATCTTGCACTTTACAGTCCAGTCAAATTGCCCTTTTCTCCATTCCATGTACTCAGCACTCCATTTGCAATCTTCCTGCCTTGGCAGCAGGCATCATCTGTGCATGCAGTCCTCATTCTTCCTCATTTCTACTTCATAAAATCCTTTATTTTCTTCAAAATTCAGCGTAAGCATCATTTTGTTTTGGAAGCCTTTCCTGATTCCCCCCCAATTGTCAGTGCCCCCCCCAATGTGCACATACACACACAGTATGCATATATGATATACACATATGCAGACATGTATGTATTTAATATATATTATATACACATACAATATTGTTTCTGCTAATAGAATAGAAGTTCCTTGAGAGCAACGCATATTTCATTTTTTATTTTTATACACAGTGTCATTCACCAAGTAGGTGCTTAATAAATGCATGTTGACTGATTATTCTTTTTATAATTTCTTTTGCTCTCTATAATTTTTTATTTTTATTGGTATCTTTTGTTTCTATATTATCTTTATTTCTGAATATATTCTTTCCCTATCCCTTATATAGGGAGTCATTCCTTCTCAACAAGATGAAAAAAAAGAAGAGAAAAAAAGACATTTTAGCACAACCAAACAGCATATCAGTGCTGTCTGTCTATACATCAGTGGTTCTTAAAGAGTGTGTGTGGGGATGGGAGAACACACTAATGTGCCACTAATTTTGGCTAAGTTTGTCACAAACTGTATGGAATTTACATTTGCAATCAGATGCATATGCTTGATTCCTCCCAGCAAAGAATAATGCTACTGTCTTGTATCATGAGGAATAAAATTTTGAGAAACACTGGTTTGTGTTTTTAAATAAACCAAAGTTTAATCAGAAATATATTGGCAGTGCTGATGGAGCTGCAATCTGGTTCAACCATTCAGGAAAAGTCTATAATTGCACAAGAAATGTTACTAAACTTTTCGTCTCTTTTGACCTAGCAATCCTACCATTATAACCCCACAGTGGTTACTAACAGCAAGAAAAGATCCACATGTGTGAGAATACCCACAGAAGTAACACTATTTATCATATGAAAAAATGGAAAGAATTTTTCCAGTGACAAGGGAATGGCTAAATAAATTGTGGCATGTGAATGTAATGGAATATTATTGCAAAGTAAAGAGAAGCAAATATGAACAATTCAAAGAAACATGGGTAGACTTCCCTGAAGTGACACCAAGTGAAGAAAGAGCCAAAGAAACATTGTATACACTGGCTATAACTATTTAAATAAAGACACATTAGATGGCAGCAAAACTCTAGTCAAATAAAATGTATAATAATGGTACCAAATTATTAAAGTAGGAGCATCCTTCCTGTTCACAAACAGTAAACTGCTATGGTGACTTATACCATCTGCTGCAATAATGCTACAGAACATTTTACTTAGCAGTTGTTTGGGAATGTAATTCAGTTATCCCTATTCTCTCACTAATCTTTAATTGCTTCCTGTTAACTGGCATTTTCCAGTTGGCATATGCCAACAAATATGCCCATATCTCCCTTATTCTCAAAACCCCTCACTTGATCTGTCCATCTCTGATAGCTATTGTCCTATATAGCTCTCTTCCCTTTCATGGCTAAACTTCTTGAGATAGTCATCTACATTCAGTGCCTCCACTTCCTTTTCTCTAACTCTTCCAAACTCTCTACACTTTGACTTCCCATCTCATCATTCAACCAAAAAGGCTCTCTTCCAAGTTACCAATAACCTATTAATTGTCAAATCCAATGGTCTTTGTCTTTCTTGACTGTTCTGCAGCCTTTGACACTGTCGATCACTCCTCTTTGATGCTCTCTTCTTTCCACATTTTCTCAATACTGCTCTCTCCTGGTTCTCCTCCTACCTGTAGGCCTGCTCATTCTTCTTTTCTTTTGCTGAATCTTCATTCAGTTGATGCCTGAAAATAATGGATGTCCCCCAAGGCTTTTTCCTGGGTTCTTTTTTCTTTTTGCTCTATGCTATTTTGCTTGGTGATCCATCAGTTCCCATGGATTTAATTATCATATCTGTACAGAGGATTCTCAGATTTATCTTGCCCTAATCTCTTCTGAACAATATTTTAGTATCTCCAACTGCCTATTTGCTGTCTCAAACTGGATGTCCCATAGACATCCTACTTACTGATCTTCATATCTAGTTCCCTGACTTCCTTCAAGTTATCAGCTAAAAATCTCACCTTCAGCAAGTTTTTCCTGATCCACCATTATATATGTGCTGTCTTCTCTATTAGAATGTGAATTCCCTGAAGGCAGGAACTGTTTTTGCCTTTCCATCCCTAGTGTTTAGTACAGTGTCTAGCACACAGTATATGTTTAATAAATGCTTGTTGACTGAATGCTTTGGGATTCGGAAAGATCACTGTCTTGAGGACCTAGCTGCAAATCCTGACTGTAATGCTTACTGCCTATTTGACCTTGGGCACATCATTTAACCACCATGGGTCTTGGTTTCCTCATCAGTAAAATGAAAGTTGAATGAATGAATGAGCCATCACTCTTCTGGGTGCAGGGGTGGATAGCTGGATGGGATGTAAAGCATGGTCTGGTTTGGTGGCCTGGGATCAATTAACTATAGTGAGAACTGGACTAGATGACCTTTAGGGTTTCTTCCAGCTCTAAATCTATGGTTCCACTTTGAGGTTTCTTTCTATGTTTGCTGACATAAAAGGTATCTTTTCTTTTTTTAAAGGAAATACTTGGGTAGCATATAGTCTATCCTAAGAACTTTGATAAACTACCATTCCAGAAGACTAATGATGAATAATGCTGTTCACATCTGACAAAGAGGTGATGGATTCAATGTACAGCAGGAGAGGCACATATCTGACATGGCTAAATGGGGAATTTATTTTGGTTGACTATGTATCTTTGTTACAAAAATTTTTTTTTCTTTTTCAATGGGAAGGGGAAGAGAAAAAATAAATACTAATTGAAAAATATTTAATTTAAAAAAAAGATGAAGTTCAGTCATTAAAGTAACAATGGCCTCAGGCCAACATTCCGTACACTAATTAAAACAAACTAACAAAAAACCAAAACCAAACCTGTTTTGAAACAAAGTCATGCTTTTTGTAAAGTGGAAGCCCAATAATAGTCTTAGGTGCAATTCGAATGCAAAAAAAAAAACCCAAACAAACAAAAAACCCCAAACCTTGATTACTCCCCTTCCCTCTCACCACTTGCTTCTCAACCTGGGCACTTTCTTTAGGGAAATGAGAAACCCCATAGGGGAGTTACGGAACTACAAACTTTTTGGGAAGTTGGGAAACTCCATTTCCACATAACGGCCCTTTGGGAAGGAGCTGGCTCAGACGGGACACAGAAGACTACCAACTACTGGGTGTTTCTCTTCTTTTCCCTCCCACCGATCTTCACGTGATTTCCAGGAAAAGGAGAGAGCCTGTTTGGTGCCAACGGCCCCGCCTGGGCTTCGAGGTAAGTCCCACCTCCTCAGTGTGATCGCTTCTAGTCTAGAGGGACTATTTGTGTGGTCGGAGCTGTTGCTGCTGCTGTTGTCGCCCTGCCTTTGCCGGTCCATTCTCGAGGTACAGGAGCTCAGATTAGGAGGTATGAGGCAGGCAGGAGGTATGAGGCAGGCAGGTAATGGGGGAGTCTTTTGGGAACCACCTAGAAGCCTGAGGTTTCTGAGCTGCCAGAAGTGGAGGGGAAATCCTTTGCTCACTGCAAGGACTGCCGAGCGAAGGTACAGCTTTGGCACAATTAACTGCCGGGTAGTGGCGCTCTGGCAGGTGTGAGATGTCCAGCCCCTTGCAGCTGGGCACTAAATGACAGTAGGGATACGGAGAACAAATCTGCCTGAGAGTCACTTTATTAAATGCTCTCTTTGCTGAACTGCCCTTTGTCAAAGCACCCCCTCCCCCATCATGGCTCTGAGACTGCTTAAACATCCTGTTTTGTTTCACTTCTGAAAGTGAAACCAAAAAAAATCCCCTCCATAATTCTTCTGTCTCTCAAAATTTGTTATCTTGGTAGAGAATTACATAAATCTTTTTATTGGTGAAGTCCTAGTAGAAACCTAGAACAAGTGGTCATTTCTTCTTAACAGGCTGAACATTTGCTGGCCTGTTAAAATCACAAGAACTAGTTTCAAAGGCAGCTTGTGACACATACTGGTGTGTGACCCTGGCCAAGTCACTTAACCTTTCAAGCCCCAAGGAAACTTTCTAAGGTCAAAATTCTTAACCTTTTAAAAATGCCATATGACCCCCTTTCACAGTTTGGTGAAGTGCATGGGCCTCTTCTTAGAAAAAGATTTTTGAATGCATAAAACAAAATATACAGGATTGCAAAGGAAATGAAATAGTGAAATGTAGTCATCAAAATATTTTTTAAAAAGTTCATGTATCCCAGATTAAGAATTCCCTATCTAAGACCATAAACTTCAAAGAAGATGCCAATCTATATGAGTAAAGAAATTCCTCAATGGAAACTTTCTAGATCAATGAAATGAAATTACAGTTTCCATCAAAAAAAGTGGAAGGGGAGGATGCTAATAACAGATACTATGGGGCCTTAATTTCACTGACTGGATTGGGGCAATTCCATTAAGTGGGATGGGGGGGCTCCTGATCAATAACTCAGCCATGATATATCTGTACAACTCATTGGACCTCTTAAAATATATTTTTTAAAATTGCATTTCTTAAAGATGGGAACAGCCAAAGTAGGCCCTGTTTAATTCTTGGATCTTTTTATTTTATTACATTTACAATAACTATTTATTGCACAGGTATTTGAAAAGAAAAGTTTATAAAAATAAACTGGCCTTTCTCCAATACATTTTTTAATCAAAATGCCTTTTTAATTGTTCAGTTAGCATTAGGGTCAATTTGAATCTCAGTAATTGGTGATACAGTTGTGTAGTTATTATTGAAGGATAAAATAGGATTTGGAGATTGGAAGGGACCTTAGAAATTATTTTTATAGATAGGAAACTGAGATCCACAGAGGAAAAGTGACATGCAAAATCATAAGGTAGTAGGAACACAGGGTTTTGTGAGGAAGTACTTTAATTTTGTAAATTAAAAAATTTTAATTTAACAAACATCAAATAGGATGGCCATTTGCATTATATATAGTAGAAAAGAAAAAGAAGATTGTATGTGAAATGCTTTATTATATCCAGCTTGCTTTTACCTTTTAAGTATATAGTAGTTC
This sequence comes from Phascolarctos cinereus, assembly GCF_003287225.1. Lineage (NCBI taxonomy): Eukaryota > Metazoa > Chordata > Mammalia > Diprotodontia > Phascolarctidae > Phascolarctos > Phascolarctos cinereus. The sequence goes on from NW_027556098.1 coordinate 241,510,777, forward strand.
AATTTGTAGCTTTCAAAGCTGTCATATAAATTCTCCATACTTCTCTCTGGTCTTCCTTCAATTCCTTTCTTGCCATTAAAAAATACCTTAATAATCTTGCTTCCCCCCCATCCTGTCCTTTTCCCCCATCTTCACTTCCACCACTGAAAAGAAAAAAGAAAAAAACATCAAAGCCCTTATAACAAATAAATAAAGCCAGGTAAAACAAGTTCCCGCATTGGTTGTGTCCAAAAAAATGCAGGCCTTATTAGCATCTTGAATCTGTCACCTTTCTGTCAAGAGGTAAGTAGCAAGTTTCATCTTTAGTTTTCTGGAATTATTGTTGGCCCATTGTATCACTCAGTTCTCAAGTCTTTCAAAGTTGTTTTCTTTATAATGTTGTTACTGTATACATTGTTCTCTTTGCTCTTCTCAGTTCATAGAAGTCTTCCTAGGTTTCTCTAAAACCAACCCTTTAATCATTTCTTATGATACAATATTGTTCCATTATAGTCATATGCCCGAAGAAGAATAATCTTCCCAAAGTGCCATTTTCATCATGTCAGTCCCAAGTTCAAAAACCTGTAATGGATTTCTCTTGCCTACGGAAAAACCTCTACTCTTGACCTTAGAGGCTCTATGACCTGCCTATTCATCCTTATTTCCTGTCATTCTAAGAAGGACACCCTTCTAGCCTGATTGACTGACTTACGCTTTGCACAATCTTGTGTCTCTAGCTTCTCTCATGTATTTCATAAGTACTACTTATTGTAGGACCATAAATTTAGAGTTGGTAGGAGTATTAGAAGCCATCTTGTCCAAAACTGTCATTTTATATACAGATGAGGAAACTGGGGGTTTTGAGAGGTTGCCCAAGGTTACAAAAGTAGTGTGTGACAGAGCCAGGATTGGTACTGAGGCCCTCTGAGTACAAATTGATCAGCCTCTAATTATTTATTAAGTACCTGCTTACTTAATACCAGGCCTTGTTAAGTACTGGAGTTCAAGTACAAAGAATGAAACAATCCTGTTTATAATGAATGAGACGAGTCCATATATAAAAATATACGGCATAAATATAAGGTGAATAAGTATAAGTATAGGTTAAAGTAGTGGGAGAAGGATCATGAAAGACAGCACATATAATGTGGTATTTGAGCTGCCACTTGGAAAAGAGGGACTCTATGAGGTGAGGTATGGAGGGAATGCATCCCAGGTGTGAGGGACAGTCCGGTACTGTGAACTCTGTCTTGGAAGCTCTTAAGTAGAAAATTATTGCTATAATCATGGAATTTAGAGCTAGACTGGACTTTAGCAATAACCTGGTCTAGTGGCTCTTAACCTTTTTTGTGTCATGGATCCTTTTGGCAATCTGATGAAGCCTATGGAACCCTTGTCAGAAGACTGGTTTTTAATCCATGAATAAAATACATAGCATTACCAAGAAAATAGTGAAATACAGTTATCAAAATATTTAAAAAACAATTTCATTGACCTCAGGTTAACTCCTAATCTATTCATTCTATTGTTGTTTAGTAGTTTTTAGTCACGTCCAACTCTTTGTGGCCCCATTGAGTTTTCTTGGCAAAGAGACTGGAGGGGTTTGCCATTTCCTTGTCTAACTCATTTTACAAATTAGGAAACTGAGGCAAACAGGGTTAAGTGACTTACCCAGGGTCATACAGCTAGTAAGTGTCTGAGGCCAGCTTTGAACTCAGAAAGAGGAGTCTAATTGACTCCAGGGGCTGGTGTTCTATCCACTAAGCCACCTAGCTGCCCCTTCATTCTATAAATGAGGAAACTGAAGTCCAGAGAGATTGTGACTCTGCTGCCCAAGTAATCTTCCTAATTTACCATTTACCATGCAACCTTCTCCTAAAGAATTTTCAGTGGCTCCCTACTACCTTTAGGATGAAATACAAACCTTCTTGTGGCATCATTGTCATTATAAAACAGCTAACATTTATATAGTGATTTAAAATTTTCAAAGTACTTTACATATATTACCTAGGTTGAGTCTGACAACACCCCAGTGAAGTAGATGTTATTATCTTCATTTTATAAATGAAAAAAGGGGTAGCTAGGTGGCTGAGTAGATAGAGCACTGGCCCTGGAGTCAGGAGGACCTGAGTTCAAATCCAGCCTTAGACCAGGTACTTGGCACTAGCTGTGTGACCCTGGTCGAGTTAATTAACCCCAATTGCCTAAAAAAAAAAGGGGGGGGGAAAGGGTTTAAAGGGGAAGCTAGGTGGTGCAGTGGACAGAGCTCCAGCCTTGGAGTCAGGAGGACCTGAGTTTAAATCCAGCCTCAGCCACTTGACACTGCTGTGTGACCCTGGGCAATCCACTTAACCCCACTGCCTGAAAAAACAGAAGAAATAAACAAATAAATGAAAAAAAATGAGTCTGAGAGTAGTTAGTATCTGAATCAAGAATCAAACTCAAGTCTTCGTGACTCCAAGTCTATCATTCTACCAACTTAGAATATAAAGTCCTTCACACTATGGCTCCAACCTATCTTTCCAGACATACTTAACATTATTCCTTTTTACATATTTTTTTATTCTGGCCAAACTGGCCTGCAGACTGTTCCCAGAACTCAGCATTCCATCTCCTATCTTTCCAGGCTTCTTCAAATTGTCCCTAATGCCTTCAAAATTCACCTCAGGCATCACTTCCTTCCTTTGGCTTCCTGATTCTCCTACTTGTTATTGGTCTTTCCTTCCCTTACATTATTTTGTATTTATTTGTCTAATTAACTGTTGTTACCTCCCCTCAGTAGAATGTCAAGTCCTCGAAAACAAGGACTAAAAACTAGTCTTCGTTTTGTCTGAATTCTCAGCACTTATCACAATATCTTACATACAGTAGGAGTTTACTAAATGCTTCTTGAAAGGATGAATAGATGAAATTTTAATTTCCTCCTTGACCAATTAGTACATGAATCTTTCTCCTTATGATCTTCCTGTCTTTGTGCAGCCTCCAAAATAATAAATGTGTGCTGAATCAAATTATCTAACCTTTACTCTGCCCAATCTAGACATTAAACAGTCATGTGACATTGGGTAAATGACTTTATTTCTCTGGTCCTCAGTTTCTTCATCTGCAAAATAGGAAGGAATGGACTAGATGATCTTTAAGGTTACTTCCAACTCTAAATATATGTTGCTGGGATCATTCCCTCCCTCTTCTAACTTTGTGCTCTAAACTATACTCATTCTTAATCTGCATTTGAGATATATCTTAATATTCATGTCTTGATTTAATGCCTTTATTCTTCTAATGGAATACCTTATACAGGTGCCATCATCTTAACAGATTGTAAATTCCCAGTAGGAATTCTCTGCTGAGGCCTAGAGCAGAGTGGGATAGTAGAAATCTGGTTTATAGTCCTGGCTCAGAGCTGTGTTTGGGTTAATTCAGGGGAAATGGTTCTGGACTTAGAATAAGAAACCTTAGATTTGAATCCTAGCTCTCCTGTTGACTACCTTTGTTTATCCCTTTTCTCTTCTGTTTTTTTTTTTTTGCACTCCAGTTCCAACTTTCTACTTCATCTCTAACCCTTGAATCCCCTCCCTTGACAGGGAGCCCAATGGAGGTGTCCTAAAGCCATCTCTGACCCATACCTGCAAGTTCTCTCTCCTTCATATTTCTCACGGTACTCAACCTAGATAATGTATGTAAAGTGCTTTGAGAATTTTAAATCACTGTATAAATGTTAGCTGTTTTATAATGATGATGATTTCACAAGAAGGTTTGTATTTCATCCTAAAGTAGGGAGCCACTGAAAATTCTTTAGAAGAGTTGCATGTTCTGACCACATCACATTTATAGTTTAGGAAAGTTATTTTGGCAGCTGTCTGGAGGGTAGATTTGAGAGAGGAGAGACTAGAAGTGGGGAGTCCAGTTAAATTAGGAGGCTCTGGTAATAAATAGTCCAGTCAGATAGTGATAAAGCCCTGGACCAGTAGAGTGGCCATATGAAGACGGAGAAGGCGATGGATGCAAGATATTTTGTGAAATTGAATTGACATAACTGTTCCTATATTGCTAATAAATACAAATAAATATGAAAGGAAAGCCTGTGACTGTCTGGTCCAACTCCCCTCATTTTTGCCAGTCTCAGAGAGATGGTATGACTTTTCCATTGCCACACAGCCACTGAATGGTAATGTTGAGACTAATAATGACTACTCCTATTTGTTTAGTTCTTTAGGGTCAGAAAGCTTTTATCAAACTGGTACCTAGTTGACTGTTCTTTCCAAAACATGAGCAGGAGTGGTTAAACCACATGTATCTATAGTACCAAATAGCTGGTTTTTAGCATTCACTTTTTGCTTTGGCTTTTGTTGTAGCTTTTAAAAAAAGTTGATAGTAAATAATGAAACAATCACAGCATCATAGATCTAGATCTTCAAAGAACCTTAGAGAGACCTGGTCCTCAGTCACATCTGGTCTAATCTCTTTGTTTTGTAGATAAGGGAGCTGAGGACAAACTTTAGTCCCTGAAACATCCTAGTCACTTGCCTCTGGATGTTCTCTAGTTTATTCTTTTCTTTATTTTGGAAGGCAATTGGGGTTAAATGACTTGCCTAGGGTCACACAGCTAGTAAGTGTCAAGTGGTGGGTCTGAGACCGGGTTTGAACTCAGGTCCTCCTGACTTCAGGGCCAGTGCTCTATCCACTGAGCCACCTAGCTGCCCCCTACATAATGCTTTTCTTAATGCAGTCTAAGATTGCGTTAACTTCCAGTAGAATGGAAGCTCTTTAAGACTGGACTTACTTTTCATCTTGTCTGTGTTTCCTTGGTGCCTAGTACAGTACTTTGCACATGCTTAACAAATAATTATTGAGGGGCAACTAGGTGGCATAGTAGACAGAGCACCGGCCCTGGAGTCAGGAGGACTTGAGTTCAAATCTGGCCTCAGACATTTGACACTTACTAGTTGTGTGACCCTGGGCAAGTCACTTAACCCCACTGCTTAGTTTAAAAAAAAAGAGAAAAATTTGTTGAACTGAATTAATTTGGCTTCTATATACCGCTGTTGATTTACACTGAATCCACAAAAGACACTCAGTTTGGATTTCCATCAAGTTGTTCTTGTGGTTAATTCTACCTCTTTATTTTTTTCTTAATGCCCTTGAGATTATAAGAATCCATATAAAATCTTAGTTGGACCAGATGACATATCCCATGGACATTTACGTGCAAGACATAACTCTTTATCTTTTCCTCCCTCCAAACCTCCACCCTGCCCAACTTCTCTTTATGTTAAGAACACAGTCAGAGTTATCTTCAACTGTTCCCTATCCCTCTTGTACAAACAGTTGCTGAGGTTTGTATCTTGCAGTATTTATCCACAATATGTCTTGCACTTGACTGATTCACTCCATTCATATGGCCACCAGCTTAGTTCAGGATGTTATCACCTCTTACCTGGCCTATTGCAATAGACTCCTAATTGGTCTTTCCTTATCTAGATTAATTGTTCTCAAATCCATCCTCTATACAAAACTGCCAAATTGATACTCACAATGTCTGACTATACATTGACTGCTCTGCTCAAGAAAGTCAGGTGGTTCTTGCCTCTAGTCTTAAGATGCCAACTCTTTTTTTTTTTAAATCCTTAGCCATCTGATACTAGCCTACCTTTCCAGGCTTCCTCCCGATGTCTTTACCTTCTGTCTACTCTATATGTATCTTGTAAAACCTATTTATATGTTTGTCTTAATAGAAGGTATTTTTTGAGGGCAGGGATTGTTTTTGCCTTTCTTTGTTTCCCCAGTGCTTGACAAAATGCTGGCATATGGTAAGTACTTAATAAATTCATTTTAATTGAGTGATTGATGTATTGGTCATCATTTTCCTTTACACACTTTATAATCCAGCAAAAGTAGCCCATTTTTGCCATTCCCTGTACAGGACATTCCATCTCCTGGCCAGTCTCTGAGTCTTTGCAAAAGATATCCTTCCATTCCTGGAATACACTCCTTCCCCCACCCCTGAAAATTAAAACATTTTTATTTTTTCAATCAGCAAAAATTTGCCTTCTGATTCTCCATCCCACAATATGAATGAAATAAAAGCAAAATCCCTGCTGCAAGCATGTATAGTCAAGGAAAATAAATGTCCACATTGACTGTGTCGAAAAAACAATATGTCTTATTCTGTACTCCCAGTCCTTCACCAAACTCTACCATTTGGGTAGCATGTTTCATCATTTGTTCTCCGGAATTGTGGTTGATTATTGCACTGAGCAGAGTCCCTAATTCTTTTGGTGGTGTTTTCTTTACTACGTTATTGTCATTGTATAAATTGTTCTCATAGTTCTGTTTGCTTCACTCTGCATCAGTTCATTTAAGTTTTTTGAGGCTTTCTTTGAAACTATCCCCTTCATAATTTCTTACCCATAACTTTTTCAGCCATTCCCCAATTTACCACTCTTTGCCACATCAAAAAGAGTTATAAATATTTTTGTAGATTCATAAAGTTTATTTTTGCTTAGGACTAATCCTTAATCTTCTCTCCCTCTAACTCCCCCTTCTTCCTTTTATTTCTGTACCTAAGTCTCTCTGTGTATGTATTTTTCCTCCTTGATCAGTTTAGATGAGAGTGAGGTTCAAGTGTCAGAAACCCCACTTGAACACCTCTTCCTTGTCTGTATAAATGTCTACTTGCATACCCTTATGTGAGATAATTTTCCCTAATATACCTTTCCTTTCCCCCATCCCCACTGCTTCTCCTTCCCTTTCTTTTCATTCTTCTCTTAAGATAATAAAAAAAAATAACAGAATCACTCCCAAGCTTTGTCTAACTAGATTTCCTCTATGATCCTTGATGATGACAGAGTTTAGAAGGCATATGTATATCATCTCTCCATACTTGAATGTAAGCAGTTTATCATTATTTAATCCTTTATCATTGTTCATTTATATTGATCATTTAATGTTTCTTCCAAGTTCTCCAACCTTTTATGGTGGTGACTGCCAAATTGTATGTAATCCTATTTGTGATTTCTCAATACTTTCTTTCTGGCTGCTTGTGGTATTTTTATGATAAAATTCTGGAAGCTCTGGATTTTGGCTATGATGTTCTTGAGAGCTTTCATTTGGTGGTTTTCTTCAGAAAATCTTTTTCTTTCCACTTTGACCTCTGGTTCTAAGAAATCTGGGCAGTTTTTGTTTAAGATAAGATGTCTTGAAATATGATGTCTAGGCTATTTTTTGGTCATTGCATTCAGAGAGCCCAATAATTCTTAATTTTTTTTCCCTCCTCAATCTTTTGCAGGTTGTTTTTTTTCTCTATGGGATACCTTACATTTTCTTCTATTTTGTTTGTGTGTATTTCTTTTTTTAGCCTTTTGACTTAGTTTTAATATTTCTTTTTGTCTCATGAAGTCATTGGCTTCTATTTGGTCTATTCCAATTTATTTAGACAAGGTTTTATACTTGTACTAAGCTGTTAATTTCCTTTTTAATTCTTTCTTCCATAGCTCTCATTTCTTTTTAATTACTTTTTTTACTCCAGCACTCTTTTCATTGATAAAACCATTTTTTAACCCATTAATGAACCTCTTGCTTCATCTTTTCTAGGAATTCTAATTAGAATTTTTTTTTTAGGCAATTGGGGTTAAGTGACTTGCCCAGGGTCACACAGCTAGTAAGTGTCAGATGTTTGGTCTGAGGCCAGATTTGAACTCAGGTCCTCCTGACTTCAGGGCCAGTGCTCTATTCACTGCACCACCTGGCTACCCCAAATTCTAGTTAAATTCTTGGCTAAGCTATGTTTTGTGGCATTGCTTGTCGATATTTGGGAGTCACGATCTTCTTCTGTGTTTGTGTCTTAGGTATCCCTATCATCATAATAGCTTTTTATGATGGTATTATCCTCATTTTAAGAAGAGAAAGTTGAGGTTGAGTGGTTAATTGCCCTCCATCACAAAGCGAGTAGTCAAAATTTGAACTCAGGTTTTCCTGATTTCAATACAACATTCTATCCCCGTTCCCACCTTTGCCTGACTTAATTTCATTGTCTGACACGTAATAGGTACTTAGTCAATCAACAAGCATCTATTATTTGCCAGAAATTTTGCTGAATCCAGGGAATGGAAACAAACACAAAACCAAAAATGTTTTTGAATTGAATTTTAATTTAATCAGTAAAATATATTGGTAGTTCCTTTTACTATTTGTGACACTAGCTGTGCATTTAGTCACTGGTAGAAATAATTGATTTTTCTAACCTTCAGTTTTATTGTCAAACATGGGCATTTGTGCCTCTCTACTCCTTGCTGCAGAAGAAAATTAAGAAAACTAGTCAAAGTCTCCAGACTTTGTCTTTGTTACTAAATATGCCTCGGTGAGCAAAAGAAAAAAAAAGATCTTCCTTTCCTTTATTATTTTCTTTGAGCAGGAAAGCAAATATCACATTCAGTTGCATTAAACAAGCTTTTGTCAAGTCTCCCTTGCTGGCTAGGCATTGTGCTAAGTAACTGGGGATAGGAAGACAAAAGACTATTCAGACCATCAGAAGGGAATATAAATGATGGGTGGAAAAGTCTCATTTATTCACATATTTAAGAAAATACTTGTTCTTGGACACAAAGGGAAATACTGAATGGAAGGTTAGCCTTAAAAAAAGAACAAATTCCTACCTAAATCACAAACTGTGAAGAGAATACTCTAAGGTTTGATGTCTTACATTTGGATAGTACTTTGCAGCCTCTCATTTGGACCTCCTCATAATCCTGTGCAATAGAGAGGGTAGCTATCCATTTCCCTCATCTTATAAATGGCTGTTGAAACTGGGATCTCAAGTGATTTTGCTCCAGTACACCCAGGAAAAGCTAGGTGCTGTATTTATTCTTTTCTTTGCTGCAATAATTTCATTATGTTAGGCATAGAATTCAAAGCATTTTGGAGTTAAGTATTATTTTAATCCTGGAAATAACTTGAGGAATTTACTTTGTTTTGTCTGTGATCTAGAAGAAGGAAATGCATGATTGATAAGGAAAAATCCCAGGGAAATAGAAGATTTAGGAAGGAAGCATTATCCCCTTAAAGCTATATTTGTCTTCCATAAAAAAATGTCAATTGTTATTTCATTTTCCTTAGCCTGGAACTTAAATAGTCCTAAGCTTAAGTCATTGTGAATATTCAAAAGATGATTATTTTCCAGAGGTAAAAATGGTAACAGCTCAGGAAGAAGACTTGCAGCTGCTTCTTGAAAAATTTCTTGAAGATAAAGAGAACAAGCAAATAGAAGAAGAATTGAAACAACTAATAGAAGACCCAAAAAATGACACACAAAAGGTACAAGTATTAATTTAGAAAACTTTTATAAGTTAATCAATTTGGCTTCATTGCCAGTTTTGTATCTATTTTCTGAGAACCTGTCCTTTCAGAAATGTGATAGTTTGTAACACTTTTAAAAAAGACATATATCCATTTAGTAAGATTCAACCAATATTTATTAACCAGATTTGTTGTGTAGAGGGTACTGGTTCTAGGTTATGGGAGAGATACAAAAATTAAGTAACAGATTCCTTGATCTTATGGAGTTTACAGTTAGCTATAATGCAAAATAGAGCATGATAAATTCATGAGAAGCACAAAGTGCTATGCAAGGCCCAAGGGAAGAAAGAGAATTTCTGATAGCAAATTCTCCAGGTTGGCACTATACTAAATACTTCATTATGGTAAGCATTTTGCTTAATTTAAAAAAAAATTGATTCTATTTGTTCTTTCCACCATTTTCCAGATCATTGATGAAATGATAAAAACAAATATTGAGCTAAAGATGAAGAGTAAAAAGCTTGAAACTGAGTTGCAACGTCCTTCATCTTATCTGGTAACTTTGTATTTAAATGTTTTATGTACCAATTTTTCAGTCAATACCTTTTTTTTTGAAAGAAAACTCTTTTAGGTTTGTTATACAAAAATCCACTTTAAAAACATGCTAATTATTATTTTAAGTCTCATTTCAATATATGCTAAATGATTTGTGGCTAAATGTTAACATTTCATGATAGCTGACATTTTTAATCCAGTTTGATGCAGTGAGTTCATTCATTGATGAAGTATAGCTTAAATTTAGTTCTATAAAAAACAATGAGCATATATTTAACTAGATTGAAACATGGATACAATTTTAATCTTTCCTATTTAAATTTTCTCAGCAGGACTTTCTACTAATAAGGGAAAAAACCCTTTATTTAAAGCATTAGTTTAATAATTAGAACTGTTTCATTTCTGTTTCCTGTGTGTTGGGGATATGGGCTATTATAGCAAGAGAAGTTCCTTCCTTCCTTCCTTCCTTCCTTCCTTCCTTCCTTCCTTCCTTCCTTCCTTCCTGCCTTCCTTCCTTCCTTCCTTCCTTCCTTCCTTCCTTCCTTCCTTCCTTCCTTCTTTCCTCCCTCCCTCCCTCCCTTCCTCCCTTCCTTCCTTCCTTCCTTCCTTCCTTCCTTCCTTCCTTCCTTCCTTCCTTCCTTCCTTCTTTCCTCCCTCCCTCCCTCCCTCCTCCCTCCCTCCCTCCCTCCTTCCTTCCTTCCTTCCTTCCTTCCTTCCTTCCTTCCTTCCTTCCTTCCTTCCTTCCTTCCTTCCTTCCTTCCTTCCTCTTTTCTTAATTCAGAACTTAAAAAAACCCCACCCAATAAAATATGCATTTCTAGGTACAAATTAGAACAGAAATAGAGGATTGACTATGAAACTGTGATTCTCTTTAACATATAGCTTCTTTTTCTTTTTAAGTAAATTTAACATGTAACTTTTAAAGCTGTCCTGCTCAAAATGTAACCTTAACTTTTGAAATTGTTCTGCTTGTTTCTGTTTCTTTCTGATTTTTCTTCTTTAAAAGAAGTTTCAATAATCCTCTTCCCCCCCCCTTTTTTAAAGCAACTCTATAATGTTTTGTAACCCTCAGATTCCCCAATGGGGAAAGAAAAAAAGAAAAGCAAAACTTTTATAACAAATATGCACATTCAAGCAAAACAAACTGTCAGATTTTCCATACCTTAATGTCTATCACCTTCCTGTCAGGAGGTGGGTATCATGCTTTCTCATTAGTCCTCTGAAATCATGGTTGTTCATTTAATTAATGAAAGTTCTTAAGTCTTTCAAAGTTGTTCTTCTTGGGGCAGGTAGGTGGCGCAGTGGATAGAGCATCAGCCCTGGAGTTGGGAGGACCTGAGTTCAAATGTGGCCTCAGACACTTGACACTTATTAGCTGTGTGACCCTGGGCAAGTCACTTAACCCCATTACCTAGCCCCCCCCCAAAAAAAAGTTGTTTTCTTTACATTATTGTTATCATTGTAGAAATTATTTTCTGGAAAAGAGGATCTTACAGTACCTTAAAGCTACATAGAAATCTAATTCAGGTGCTTGCTTTACAGATGAGAGATTACCTGATATTCCCAAGGTTAAAGATCTAGTTATTGGCAAATTGGCAAATTAGAATTCTGGGACCCAGCTCCCTGACTTGTAGTGTAGCTCTCTTCCTACCATTCTGAAACTTCAGAAATTTCCGTGCTGCTAATTCATGAATTCATTTTTTTCACTCACTCATTCACCCCAGGATCATAGGGACCTTAAAAGTAATTTCATTTTATAGAGGAGAATCTGAGCCCCACACAGATTAAGTAACTTGCTCTAAGTCACATGGGTAGTTAAGTTGCAGAGCCAAGAATGGAACCCACATTCTCTGACTCCAAATCCATCACTCTTTCTTCTGTCCCACAATGCCTTACTTTAAAAACACTTTGCTTCTTCTGAAGCACTTGAGGCTATTTTTGCAAAGCCAATCTCATAATTCATAGAAGTCCCACTTGAGCTTAATGGGAACCTTTATCACAAATTTGCATTTGAGAATAGGTCCAAATTATTTACTTGATGAATAATAGATAATTATATTCACCATTAAGTAGTAAAATTATGTTTTACTATTTAGTTAGTAAAATTATATTTACCATTAAATGGTATATCTTTGGGATATTAGCATGCAGAGTAAAAATGGGAAATAGATATGCAAACATTTTAATGATTTTGTCATTATATCAACATTTCCTATTGATGATCATCTAGTGGCATGATTCCTAATAGTGATGATTGGAGGCTGTTAGGTCAGTGATGAGAAGGTGTTTCATCAACCATTCATTCAATCACTTCACTGAGACTGAAGAGTGATCTGGTAGACAGAAATTGGCAATGCCATGGTACATTCTTACGAGCTCTGAAGTGGTAATCCCATTCAACATAACAGAATCTGGGCCTGATGTTCTTTCACTGTGAAGTATGCTCTGTGCTCTCCTAACATCAGCTGTGCTAGTCTCCCTCGAGGACCGTTGGGGAAATACCAGCTAGTCAGCTGAAATCATTTTTTAATGTGGTTATTGGTCAATCTCCAAGGCCTTTCTGTCTTGGTCTGTGTCCCTGTTATGACTCCGTATTAGGCCTATCTCTGGCATGCGCGACCATCCCTTGGCCAGTGGGGAATATCAGACCTCTTCTTCATTCTGTTCTGGGCAGTTAGATGAGTACATAAACCAATACATTTTGGTATACTAATTAACAGGATGTACGATGAGTTTAGGAAAGAGAAGCAGTGTGTAGCACATCATTTATCATCCCAAACAAGCAACACCCAGGCTTCAGTGCCAGAATGAGTAAGTGATTTGTCTTCCCTGAGATGGCTTGGACAGAGTGTCTTTGGAGTAGAGGTAAGGAATAACGGTGTGCAGGGGCCTTATCTCTATGACAAAGTGTGCATAGTAGTTTGAGGAAGCTGGTTGCTGAGAAGCAGAGACTTAAGCTGAAAGCAAGGTTCAAGGCATGAGTATTCCACTATCACACAGATAGTCAGTGGAGTCAGTGACATGTGTTCTCCACCACAGTACTAAAAAATCCAATAAGGCAATATTATGTATGCTCAATATACTTTTAAGTTTAATCTGTATTAATAATATTTTCTCCATCACTTTCTTAAGTCTAGGCAAACCTCCAAACAACAAATCAAACCTTGATTTGTAATATTTGCTGATTTACAAGGTGTAAGTGGGTAGCTAGGTGGTGTGGTAGATAGAGCTCCAGGCCTAGAGTCAGGAAGACCTGAGTTCAAATCTGGCCTCAGACACTTATTAGCTATGTAACCTCGGGCAAGTCACTTAACCCTGTCTGCCTCATTTTCCTCATCTGTAAAAAAAGATGGAGAAGGAAATGGCAAATGACTCCAGTATCTTTGCCAAGCAAACCCCAAATGGGGTCACAAAGTCAGACAAGACTGAAATGACTGAACAACAAATAACAAAGACATAAATGCTCACAGTGAAAATTTAACAGTTGTCTCTGTTGAGCCATCTAAGCTGGCTCTGGCACACCTCTCATAGGGACTCATGGTATAGCAGAGGGAGAATCAATTTGATTGTCTAATAACTGAACACACAGTGGGGTAGTGTGAAGGAAGCTAGTCTTATCTGGAAAATCCAGTTTTTAATCTGGCTTCTGACACATACTAGCTTTGTGACCCTGGACAAATCACTTAACCTCTCAGTGCTACTAGGCAATAAGTTGCTGATGAATTGCTCATCTGCACCAGTGGAGAGTTTTCATACTTGGAGCTCTTTGATGATTGTTTTTGAAAACCACTATTAGAACTGGAAAAACCTATGAATTACTTTGTCTTGTCCTTAATAAAACATTTCTGTTTAAATTAGATTAAAAAGAATGTTCCTAAAAAGAAAATGAAGTTCACATCGGTGGAGAGCCCAAAGGATGACAGCCAATATTTAAATATCTCCTGTTCATTTCAAGTAACTACACAATTTGAATATGAATTGCAGCAAGGACAAGCACTTATCACCTTTGAAGATGAACAAGGTATCATTAATGTTTTTAAAGAAAAATGTGAAAGTTAGTCAGTTAAAAATATTTTTAAGCAGTATGTGCCAACTGGGAATACAAAGGAGGGTAAAAACACAATCCCATCACTTAAGGTATGTAAATTCTAATGGAGACTCAACATGCAAAAAACTACATACATACAAGATGCTTGCAGAGTAGATGGGAGGTCACTTCCACGGGAAGGCACTGGAAGGGAGAATAAGGGGACACACAGAAGGTGGGATTTGAAAACTAAAGGCATTCTAGTAAAACCAGCATGTGTGTAATCAAGATACATACTATTGTTCCTTTAGCCCAGCTCTGAAGGCTTTGTAAAAGAAGAAAGTACCACTAGTGGTGGCCAAGGCAGTGGCAACTGAGATATAACAGTAACTGGGAAAAGAGAGTAGAGAGTAATAAAGATCTGACCAAGTCAAACAGGTTGTGTAGTGGGTAGAGCATTGGCTTGGAGTCACTAAGACCTGAGTTGAAATTCTATCTCAGACACTAGCTGGGTGACTCTAAATAGATCACATCTTAGTCAGCCTCAATTTCCTCATCTGTAAAGTGGGGATAATCATAACTTCTGTCCAATAAGGTTATTATAAGGATCACACATGCAAAGCAATTTGAAAACCTTAAAGCTATACATAAATGCTAGTAATAATAATAATAATAACAACAATAATTATTTTTAGCCATTAGAGATCTGGAAAGTGTAAGGGTTGTCTGGGAGCTGGGTCAGGTGTTTGTGCAACAGCCAGCAGTGGCTACTATGCTACCCCACCCTAACGTCCCACTCATCTGGGACTACTCTAAGTTCAAACATAACCAAACAGGAGTTGGCTCTGGCCAGTCAGTAGTGACATAAAATGAAGAAAAATGATCTCTGCCCAAGTGCAATGAAATACCAGATGTTTTATGAGAACATGGTATTACAAGAGTCTGACTTTACTATATTTTCCCTTTTGTTGTTCTTCCCTAGAGAAAAACAAATTAAAAATCCAAGTTATATTGACCAGGACATTAAGATAGAGGTGTTTCCTTTCCTCTTGATCCTTTCCCTCCCCTGCAGCTGCAGTAGGGATATCTAGTCATTAGACTGCTGTGAATTCTCCCTCCATTATTTATACCACAAAGAGTTAATTTGCTTCCTTGAATTCTGAATATAAATTTGGCCCCCAGACCTAAAACATAGGGTGGCTTAGGCATGAACTAATAGTGTGAACAATTGGGCATTCTTTCAGATTCAAGCTGCTACCTAGCTATTGTTTTTAGATGCTAATTCATCAATTAAAATTGATTAATTTTGGTAAGTTTATTGAATTAATCATGATTAATTTTTTTTTTTAGGTTAGGCAATGGAGTTAAGTGACTTGCCCAGGGTCTGACAGCTAGTAAGTGTTACATATCTGAGGCCAGATTTGAACTCAGGTCCTCCTGAATCCAGGGCCGCTTCTCCATCCACTGCGCCACCTAGCTGCCATAATCATGATTAATTTTTGATACATCCATTAAAAGCCTATTTGTTCATTTAAAAACTGCCAAATCGCTAGCTTCATTATTCAGATGATTTATTTTTCTCAGAGGCAGCAGGTTGGAGCAGTGGCTAGAACGCTGGACCTGGGAGCTTAGCTTCACTCCCAGACACTTCCTCCCTGTGTGCCCTTGGGCAAGTCATTTAAGATCTGTCAGAGTTTCCTCATCTATAAAGTGGGGATGATAACAGCATCTACTACACAGAGTTTTTGTGAGAATCAAATGAGATATTTGTGAGGCCCTTAGCACATTATCTAGTATGTAGTAGGTGTTTAATAAATGCTTGTTCCATTTCCTCTCTTTTTCCCTTCAAACTATTTGAAGAGAAAATCCAGGGTTGGTGGGCTAGAATGAAGAGGGAAAGCTGGTAGGTCAGTATGTCCCTAATTTATCTATGTTTAAAAATACACTTAAATTAAACTAAGTAGAGTTGCATCTACTGTTAAGTAGCCTTCGTGAAGCTTGGTGGGGTTGGGAGGAGATGTCCAGAATTTCTTTCTATAAGCATCACTGATTCTGTAGTATTCACAGAAGACTTATTGGAAGAATAGTTGTGGCCATCTACAGGAAATCTTGCTTTCAAGCTGAAAGTCAGACATTCTGTCTTATCTTTTATTTACTTTTTCTCTTAATGGTGTTTGGAGGCCAGTTAGAGGCATTTTAAAACAAAGAACTTAACTACATCCTCCAACCCAGAGAAAGTTAATATTTCAAGGACCTGTAATTTTGTCACAGATAGTCTCAGACAGGTAAAGCAATTTGCTGATGAGAACTAATGGTTGGGGCAGCTAGGTGGCGCAGTGGATAGAGCACCGGCCCTGGATTCGGGAGGACCTGAGTTCAAATCTTGCCTCAGACACATAACACTTACTAGCTGTGTGACCTTGGGCAAGTCACTTAACCCCATTGCCTAGCCAGAAAAAGAAAAAAAAAAGAGCAGTAATGGTGCGCACACCTGAGTTCATCCACCAGTCTTCTCCACACTCCCTGATGCAATGTGGCCTGGGCACATGCTTAGTCAGGACCCTGAGAGGCCTTTTATCTGTGGAGGAAACCTATGATGGGCTGGTTCTCTTAACAAACCCAAGGATGATACACAGTCAGTGACTTTGGGAGTACAGGTTATCTCAGGGAGAGTAGTTTTCTCAACTTAGGTACTAGTTACTGTCCTGAGAATGACCTTGACAAAAAGTACTGATAATCTAGAAATGTGTGTTTGTCTTTGGGGGAAGCTTTTTGCAAAAGCTATAGTTAAAAACAAACCACAACTTGTTCAATGTTTGGAATACAAATTTATGAGGCTTTGGAGCAGCTATACATCAAAGAAACCTATTAACCCTTAATATGCAAGCAAAAAAGGATTACAAGCAGTTCTCCTTAATTATAGAAGTTTCTTCTCTTTAGTAAAAGAGCCTCTCAAAATGAGGTTGCACTTGCAGGAACAGTATGTAATAATGTATAATCATGTAGCACTGCATTAACCATCATCACATTAGCAATGACATCAATAATGCCAGCTTAATCCAAAACTTACATTTCACTTTTATTACAGGTAGAAATACGTATATTTTTAGTAGCAACCGAAACTATGAAGTGGATTACAGCAGTCAAAATAAGGCACTGGCTAATGAAAAAAGGTCCCCTGCCCATGGTCACACACACAGCTAATATGTGTCAGAGATAGGACTTAAAACCCTGGTTTTTAATATTCCAAGTACAGGGCTGTAACCATTACACCACACTGTCTACCCCCTAAAAGTTAGGAACCACAAGTAGAACAGCTCGTGTCAGTTGGTGCCTAGAGATGGAGATGGTCTGTTACATCTATCTGAGAATGGCTCTGAGGAAGAAAATAGATTTAGGGAACTGTTCAACTTTTTGGCTCCTCTTGAATCAGTGGGAGAGTAGAAAGCATCGGCCTGGAAATCAGGAGATAGGGATTCTTTTCCTGGCTCTGCCACTTGTCCTGGGTAAGTCACCTCATTTTTCTAGGCCTCAGTTTTGTCTTCTGCAAAACAAAATGGTTTGTGTACACAATTTGCGTACATGATTTTTACACAATCCATCCCTAATATTTTATGGTGTTCAATGTAGCATTAGTATATCCAAATGTTGTGATGTCCTGGAAGACCAGATATATCCTTAATTCAAAGTAAAAAGGCATACCTCAAAGCTGAATACAATTAATACAATGGATACCTATGTCATTGTGTTCTTCCATTTGTGTGGATAATTAAGAGTTGAATACTTGTTATTTTATTATTTTTTTATAGAATTCAGATCTTTATCAGATTTCAGTTTCTTTTTTGCATTGGCAGAGTTAATTAATAAGTTTATTGGAGGAAATAGACTGACCATATGATTCCTTCTAGCCCCCCCACCCCCTCCATAAAATTAATTGCCTTTCTGTTGCCTCCAGAATCAGATATAATTTTCTGTTGTCCAAAGCCCTCCATAACCTGGACCCTTCCTCTATTTCCAGGCTCCTCATATCTTAGTTCCTCTCAGTATATTCTATTATCATAACTCCTTAGACAAGATCCTACATTTCCTGACTTCCTGCATTTTCACTTGCTATCCCCTAAGCCTGGAACTCTCTTCCTCTTCATCTCCCCTTCATGACTTTCCTGGTTTCCTTCAAGTCTCATCTAAAATCCCACCTTATGCAAGAAGTCTTTCCCAGTCCTTAATCTTAGTGCTTTCCCTCTGGGGTTATCTTCATTTTTTCCTGTATGTATCTTGTTTGTACATAGTTGTTTGCATGTTTTCTCTTCCCAATATATTATGAACTGCTTGAGGACAGAGGCTGTTTTCCCCTTTCTTTGTATTCCTCTTGTTTGGTGTAGTGCATGGCACATAGTTAGGTGCTTAATAAACGTTTGTTGACTTGACAATCGTTAACTAAACACCAAAGAAGGAATAGAGAGATAACAAAAGATAAAAGACAATTTCAATTTTACATGAAATTGAAAAGGTTTTGCATGAAGAAAATCAATACAACTTGGATAAAAAAAAAGAAATGGATGATTTTCATCACATATCTTTGATAAAGGCTTGATATCCCAGGTAGCAGTGGGGCCACTGTCCTCTTACCTGGGAACCCCAGTATAGCTATCTTAATTTTGAGGCATTCTGTGGATCTGCATCCACTCTGAACCACAGCTCACTATTCTTCTACAAATGTCTTTAACTTTTCTTCAACTACCTAGATGGCACAATTAGTTCTAAACAACATTTAATCAAATCAAATAGCATAGCAAGAAGATTTGCAATATAATATTTTTCTCATAAACCTAAGGTACACTTGCCAAAAGGCACATACCATCAATGGAGAGGGTGAGCAAGTGTAAGGATAACATTTCAAGGACATATAGGGAATGCCTATTTTCAGGGCTTGTGTATGGAAAGGCGGGGCACATGCATGGAGCAGCAAGGAATACTAATACTGCAAGGCCATGGATCTCTCTCACTGGGCATGCTTCCCACATGGTGTAGCCTCTTTTGGGTGTATTCTTTAACTAGGCTTATGGTGATTGCTGGGCAGATAATCTCTGTCCATCCCTGCTTGTTTTGTAGTAACTTCTGTAACATAGTCTCCACAGGTGATTGCTCTTTGCTGCTGGCTTCTGGGTTAATCTTTCCTTCAGGCCATCCAAGACTTGCCAGCTTCAGTCTGTTGAGACTAGTCCTTGGAAACCTTCCCTGAGAAGGACAGGATGACAACTCTTTAGTTATAGCCAACGCACCCAGGCAGACCTTCCCTAATCTAAGGAAGTCTTTTCAACCTCTCTAGGCTGAAATTAAGTCCCTCCATTCTAAGTAACTCTAATTTAGGGCTTCCCAAGATCCTTTCTGGTGTAGCATGCAAATGAAATTTGAACCAGAACCAAAAATAATGAAAGAAGCAAGGCCATTTTTCTCCTAGTCTACTTCTTGTTTTTATTGTACATATCTGTCAGCATCAAAGATTGATTTTTGGTGTTGTATTTTAGATAGCAAAAATTCTCAATCTTTCTACACCAAAATATATAGGGAATTAACACAAATATATATAAGATTGAGCCATATCTCAATAGGAATGAAGTCAAAGAATAGGAATAGTTCTTAAAAGGTTTGCTGCTTGGGGGAAGGATCATAGGGTAATAGATTTAGAGCTGGAAAGGACCCTAGAGGTCCTAGAATCCAGTCCCCCCAATTTATGAATGAGATAACTGAGCCTCATAAGAGTTGTGATATGCCAGGGTCATGAACTGGTAATTATATATGAGACAGAATTTGTACTTGGGCCTTCCCTTCTTCACTTTAATTCCAATACTCTATCCACTACACCATGGTTGGGGAGAGGGTGGGAAGGAAAGGGAGGTAGAGGCAAACTAAAAAATTAATATGATATATAAAAAAAGGCATCAAGAAAACAAAAGAATTCTGAATATAAACTTACTCATGTCACATCCTTAGTACTTCTGGACTTTGATTATGACTACCAATGTGGGTACTCCTTTCAATAGTTTGGATCAAAATCTATGCTTTATATATAATCCCTATGTGTGTAAACCCTATGTTTCATAAGAAAGAGTCATACATTGAGTGTAGTTTGTGAATTATGCCTAAATTATAAATACAATAATTTAAGAGAATCATCAGTTTCTTTAGATCTTTCAGCAAGAAAGAATTTCTACTTTGCCCAATTAGTGGAAATAATGTTGCATTGTTGGAAACAATAAAGAGTATGTGACAGCTTAGTAATGAACAGATGGGGTTTTTGAAGTTCTTCCAAACTTCTTAGTAAAAATAAATAAATAAATAATTTCAAACGGGACTAGAATTTTCTAAATGTAATCATTGCAAAAATATTTTAAAGGGAAATGAGTCCTAATCTAGTGTTAAAGTTTTTAAAGTTAAGAAATTATGATTTCACTGGGGAGAAGGCAAACTATTAGCAATCATATAAAAGAGTGTTCCAAATCACTAATAAGAGAAATGGAAATCAAAACAACCTTGAAGATTCATTTCACATGCAGCAAATCAGCAAAAATGATGAAAGATGAGAATAGTGACTTTTGGAGGAAGTATGGGAAGGCAGACAGGCACACTAATATATTGTCAGTGGAGTTGTGAATTAGTATATCCATTCTGGAAAGCGTTTGAAATTAGGCAAATAAAGTGACTAAAATGTCCATACCCAGTCTCCCAGATATTTCACTACTAGTATGTACCCCAAGTAGCTAACTGACAAAAGGAAAGGCTCTACATAAATAAAAATATTTATAACAACACTGCTTGTGATAACAAAGAATTGTAAAGAAGAAGGAAATTTAGGTGATGTAAAAACAAAAATGTCAATAAAATCCATTTCAAAACAAAACAAAAAAATTACAACATCTCAGAATGATCCATTAAGAATTGGAAGATTCTCAGAAGCCATCTTGTGCAACCGCCTTGTTTTACAGGTGAAGAAAGTGAGGTGAATTGACTTGTCGCAGGTTACACAGGTAAGTAAGTGGCAGAGATAACATGTGAACGTGGGTTCTCTGGCTCTGGATCCAGATACAAGATAGGTTCTTGTATCAAAATTATACCCCAAAACATTGAAAGATAGGAGTTTAATGTTTTTCAAATTTCTTTTCAGTTGCACAGAATGTGATAAAAAGAGGGAAACATCTTGTAGAGCTTGAGAATGAGAAGGTGAAATTGACAGCCAAAGCTGTCCCACTAAAAACAGGTCTAAGTCTTCAGGTAAATGAATTAGTGTTTCTAAGAAATCTGTGAATCCCAGGAATATTTCTTGTCTTCCATGTGTATAGATTAAAATGCAAAGGTGGGAGGTTGAATGGATGAGGAGGCTGAACTCTGAGATTCCATGAATTTCTAAGATTCTCCAAAGTATGACCATCATTCACTTTATCAAGAAGCTTCAGTAGTTCCCAAGAGTCTATAGGGAAAAATACAAATTCCTCTGTTTGACATTTAAAGTATTTCACAATCTGGATCCAGTCTATACTTTCAGGTTAATAACACTTTACTCACTAACTAATAAATACATAAGCAAGCAAGTAAATGAACAAATACATCCTTTCCTTCAATCAGTACTTTTGAACATCAGTACTTTCCTCCAATCAGAACACCTCCTAGCAGCACTCATCCATCTTCCTTCATTCAGCTATTCTTGGCTGCTCAGCTGGAAGCAGATTCTCTTCTCTTTTTCTTCTGCTCTGCTTCAAGCTATACTGCTTATGTTTCTTCTCTCTCCTCTCTTGGCTTCTGTCTTCTTTGTTTCTTTGGTCTCTGACTGGGCTACTAATTGACTCCTTCATCAAAATAGTGATTCTTTGTGTTAAATAATTACTTTAGGTTGACAAACCAAAATGAACATTTCTGTTATATACCCCACAGATAGGTAACGTACAATTGTTTCATGCTTCCAGAAAAATTCTAGTTTTCTGAGTTTCCTAGCTGTCAATCCTAAAGTTCATGCAATAATCTTATACATATAAAGGAACTGCTGAGAAAGAAGACACTTTGTTTTTGCCATCAGTAAGTCCTTTTTCTGAGGGGTTGCTTTCTCCTAGGTCCTTTCAGAGCTGTCTTTGTTTCTGTCTAAATACTGAGGCACTGCTTTTGTCAGTATTTTTAGACAAATTTTCTTTTTCCCCCCCTTCCCTTTTCAATAAATAAAAATAACCAAAAGAAGAAAGGGGCACCGTTTTCCACATGCATTCTAAATTCTAGCCAAATCGAGCCATTTTCTCTTGCTTGTACATGGAATTAAATTTTCCTCTTTTTCTTTACACAAACTGTCATGAATAACTGGATTACCATCTCACCTCTACCTCTCAGAACCCTTCTTTTCTTTCAAGGCTACACTAAGATGCTACCTCCTCCTGGAGGCCTTTCTTGATTACCCTAGCTTTTATTCTCTTCTTCCTTACCACGTTGCACCCCCCCCCCCGAAATTGCTTTGTATTTATTTTGAATATATCCTTCATTTACTTATTTTGGTACATATCGTATCCTTCTGGTAGAATATAAATTGCTCCTTGAGGGAAAGGGCTGTCTCCTTTTTATTTCTGTGTCACCAGTACTTGGAACATAGCAGACACCTAATGAATGCTTATTAGTTGATTGAAAGAAACAATTTCCACCTCCAGGTTAACACAAAGATTTCTAAGAAAAAGATTGACGTTGCTGAAATACCTGATGTGTTATCTGAAGAACAGATGAGAGACAAATTGGCACTGTGTTTCAGTAAATCCCATTATGGAGGTGGAGAAGTAGAACATGTGGAATATCATAAAAATTCCCGAACAGCTGTTATTACATTCCTTAAGAATGGAGGTATGTATAGTTAGAGTCATTTGGATAGTTCAAAATGATTGTTTCTTTTTCAGGATGCCTCCGTCTCTGAAAAAAAATTTCCTCGTATCCCTTTAATTTAGGATTTATTAATCTAAACATCGGAGCCAGCTTGGTATCATGGAGAGAGGATTTGCCTTGCAATCAGAAAGATCTAGGCCTCTAACACAGACTAGCTGTGTGGGTATGTGATTACAGGAGTTACTAAACAATTCAGTGCCCTCGGATAGCTTTCAAAGGGAGTAGTTTATGAGAGCTTGCCAATCTGTATGTGTGTAGAGTTTACCAACAAGCTTGAAAGTATAAGTAGGCCAAAGAAAAAATGTCTTTTGAATTTGTCTTCCTTAGCATAATAATAGAGCTTTAAAATAATCACTCCAGGAGAAGCAGGATGGTACAATGGAAATTGTAATTGGATTTCTAGGATCCAGATTGAAATCCTGGGTCTGCCACTTACTTGCTGTATGACCTTTCAAAAACTGTTTTGCTCTTCATTTTTAGAATGAGCGAATTGGACTATTTGACTTTTAAGAGTCTCTTCTAGTCCTAGACATGTGATCAGAGGTAATGAGACAAAGATTAAAAGTTTTTAATGGTGCTGTATGTCCAATATGCAGATCTGTTACCCAATCTGGACTACTTTTACTTTAACAGTTTGGATGATAGAAATTCTTTATCCAAAATCTATCCATGTGTGTAGTTAGACTAAATTTTTTGTGTTACTATAGATCTCATTTAGGATGCCCATCAGTGTTCTTAGGGTCTGATATAATCAGCACAATGGCATCCACAAATAGGAGGATCCAGAAGATTTCACTAGAATTCCTTTTCGATTTGGAATCCAAGCTCAACTTCCCCCATGACAGTGGCAAATGTATTTGTTGAACATGTCTTCCTGTTTTATGCCTCAATTGATAGTCAGGAGGTCCCTGAACAAAATGATCTCTTTTGTTACGCCTTTAAAGAAATCTCATATGTGCATGGAAGACATGTTGGGGAAGAATCTTCAAGGTAGCATTTTGCTCTACCAGTAGTCTGTGGATAGTAAACACAGTTGGATCTTTTATTCTCCATACCTTTTCATTAGTGTGACTTGGTGTTACAGACTGAATTTGGAATTTCTTTTGTGTAAACTGGCTTATTCCTTTCTCATATCTTATTTCAAGGATGTACTTAATATGTTTGTTATTGTCATTGTTATATTATTATTATCATTAATTATAATAATGTAATATTATAATCGTAAGATTAATCTCGTGAGGACTTTGTAGATGGAAAAGAAGAAATGTGGGTCTATAGTTATTGATATTTTTGACTGCTATTTTTGTTTTTTTCTTTAAGAATTTAGTATGTTTTGAATCAATTATAAGATCGTTTAGATAATTTAGTTTTAGAGGTAGAAGACAACTTAGAGATCATCAAGTCTAACCCCCTCATTTTACAGATAAGGAAACTGAGTGAGGCCCAGAGAGATTAAATTATTTACTCAGGGTCACACAGCTAGTAAGTCTGGAGTGGGTCTTCCTGACTCTTAAGTTCAAAGCTTTGCCCACTACATTATAGTGACTCATGATTGTTTCAAAACTGGGTTGTTTTAGCGTGGATTTCCTCTTGGTCTAGTCTGGTTGCTTTTGTCGTTTTTGTTTTCTTTTATGCCATCTCTACTTATTCATGTAGCATATCAGTGCCTATGATATTAGGTCTAATTGTCATAGTATCACTGTCATTGATGGAGAAAAGAGTTTTTTATAGAAATCATAATAGATCTTTTCCATTTTATATTAAC
This sequence comes from Phascolarctos cinereus, assembly GCF_003287225.1. Classification (NCBI taxonomy): domain Eukaryota; kingdom Metazoa; phylum Chordata; class Mammalia; order Diprotodontia; family Phascolarctidae; genus Phascolarctos; species Phascolarctos cinereus. The sequence goes on from NW_027556098.1 coordinate 241,535,307, forward strand.
TTGTTATCTTTCCAGTTTCATTCTTCAATGTTCAGGGTTTGGGGAGGGTGGGGAAGTGATCTGTTGTAACTGAGGCTCTTGCCAAGCTGCCTCCGGACTTGATTCTTCTTGCTGCTCTACCACCTTCCTCAATGAGGCATTTCAAATGAGTTGATTTCTAAATTAATATTGTCTTATCTTTTCACGTGGCAAAGAGATATGTGTTTGCCAGCTAACACTCTTTTGTTCACCTCAGTGAAAACTTTCTTAGCAGATATTGGTGTGTTGAATGCTCTTACTTTATACATTTTCCGTTTTTTGGCTTCAAAAATTTGTTTAAATGGCATATCATATTTAATTCTCATTTTTCTTCTTCTAATTTATTGTTGATTTTAATCCTTGCTTTAACCAGCCAATGGTCTGACTGTATAGAGGAGGATGATTTAGAAATTACTTCTACAGAGATAGCCAGTTATTTCCTGCTTGTGAGGGCAATAAATTTCTTTTTTTGGGGGTGATGTTGCTTAGTGTTCCTGATTACTGTCTTAAAGAAAATATTCAAGATATATGAGATTTCTGTACAATCTATAAGATTTTGGTTTTTCCAATTTCTTCCTCCAGAACCATATCTTAAAATGCATTTTTCTCACTTTTGTCTTTTCTTAAATTTTGAATATCAAACTATATTCTAATTTAATTTGGGGGTCTTGTTGAGTTTTTTGTTGCATTTCTCCTGAGTCCTCTTCTGTAGGAAGTATTGGCCCATAGACTACAATTATCTTGTGGTGGTCTTTTTAAAAATGTTTTTTTATGAGCACTGAAATGTGATCTGACTAAGTGTCTCATGAAATCGCATGAGTTTATCATTAGCGGGCACAAGATAAAGCCACTCATCCTTCTCTTCCAAGAAACGCCTGTGAGCTGTCCTTTCATTTATGCTGAGAATGTCAGGAATGATACGATTGAATTCTTTCAGCAGTGTGTCAGATTGTTGGTTGGCTACTTGGGAGGGTTCAAACATTTAGTTAATGTAGTGTTTATAGATAGTCTCAGAGCTTTTGTAAAGCATGCTCTCTTTTCCTTTTTGGCCATTCTGAGATTGTCCCTGCAAAAGCAAAAGGCAGGGAAGGGAGGAGACCCACAAGATGGAAAATCATTTCTTATTTTTCTTTGTTTCCCCTATGTTGCTATGGCCAAGAATTCTTCAAGAACCCAGGGTCACCTCTTAGGCCTATTTAGGTGAGACATTGTTGAAGACCTTACACATAGTAGGTTCTTGATTAATGCTTGTCGAATTGAATTGAGTTACTTATTCTTTGAAATTTCCATGATATTATCTTTTCTCTTCCTTCTCATTTACCTCCAGTGAAATAGGTACTTTATTAATTTTTGAAATATATTTCATTTCCTTATGAACTTGACAAACCAATAAACGTGAAATTTCTTATTTAAAGAACAGAAAAAGAGAATTACATGTGTTACTATCAATATGTATTCCATCTTATTTTTTAAAGTAAATATTAAACTTAACATGATGGGAAGCATGCTACTTACCGCCTGACATAATGTTGATGGACTCAGGGTGCAAACTGAGACATGTAGTTTTTGGACATGGCCAATGAAGGTGTTTGTTTGGCTTGGCTATGCTTTTTTGTTTTCTTTCTTTTTTCCCTAATGGAAATTAATATGGTAGTTCCAATACTGCTCTGCTTGTGTTTGCTTCTCAGCTTCTTTCTCCTGTCATCTGTGTTTTCTTAATGTTTCATTGATGCTCTTTCCTTTCTTTTTTTCCCCTTGTTTTTATATCACTTAATTACTCTCCATCTGTTCCTCCTCCCCCCTCCGAATAAATAAAAGCCCTCCCTTGTAACAAATAAGTATAGTCAAGCAAAATAAATTCATGAATTGGCCGTGCCTGGAAATGTATGTCTCCTTCTGAACCTCCCTGCCAAGACATTGTCAGGTACTTCAAAATGATAACAAACTTCTAAAACTTAAACTATTTTGAATAATTTTTTTAGAATAAGTTTAATATTTTTGTGTAAATAACTTTTGCATCTGATCAAGAAAAACCTTTTAAAATTATTTTCTAGTTGCTGATAATATTCTCAAGCACAAGGAATATCCTCTTTATACAAGTACTAACTCCTATCAAATTGTTCATGTTTCCCCACATGTGGAAAAACAAATAGAAAAGCTGCAGGTAAGAAAATCTTAAAAAACCACCACCAGCAAATAAACAATACCACATTTTGAATAACCAGGTAGTAGCACTCTAAATCTTATCAATGGTACATAGCTCTATCTGGTCAAGGTTTTGACATTTCTTTAAGACTTTAAGTCCTTTAAAACGAATTTAAGTTTTAAAATCCTTTATCATATTGATCATCATATTAGGAAATAAATTAAGGCTTATTTTTCTTTCTTGAATTATTCAGGAAATTTTACCAGTATTCACTTCACTAAATGGGACATGGGTTACATTTTTTAGCTTTACTTAGTGTTGTGGACTTAGACAAATCACCTAAATTCAATATTAATTTTCTCATCTTTAAAATGGGGGGATTATAATACTTGCCCCACCCACCTCACAGCATTGTGAGGCTCAAATGTGATAATGGACATGAAATACCTCATAACCATAAAGTGCTATGTTAAGTTGTGATTGTTATAATGATGATGATAATAATACTTTTTCTTACATATTATACTACAGATAGGGCTCAGAAATCATCTTTCTACTAGCTATTGATCAGGATTTATTTTTAAAGCACGACTTTTACTAGAGTGATAGTAAACTTCTTTGAAGGTCAGAAACCAAATCATATATGTCATCTTCTATATAAATGAGATGTGACATATTAAGAGGGATAGTGACTAAGCCTGTAGTTCCATCATTATGGGGAACTCTTGGTTGAGGGAACTCCTACTGATGCAGGTTGGCATCTTCTCTGCAACATAGATCCCCACAGAATTTCACAGAGCCTTGAGAGGTTGTGATTTGCCAAAGGTCACATAGCTAGGCTGTGTTGAAGGCAGAATTTGAACCCAGGCCTTCCTGGCTGCAGACTATCTCTCTTCACTCTGACATGCTGCCTCTTTATGTTGCTATTTGGGAAAAATTACCTCTGTACTAGGTATTAGAAATTATAATTAAGATCTTTTCTGAACATACTTTTCAATGCATAGTGGCTACTCTTTAAAGACCTATCAAAAGGCCATTTGATGCAAAACTAATAGCAGTCAGTGGAAAGGGCAAAAATGGGCAAAAATTTCATTACCATTTTGTTCCCAGGTAATTATTTCATTTCCTACTTAATAACATACGTGTGCTTTTATATGATTGTATCATTAAGTCATAAAAATTAAGAGAAAAAGAGAGTTATCTTATTAGGAAATGGCCTTATTTACTGAGACCATGTAGTCAATGTCTTCTTAAAAGAATTTGATCACAGACATGAAAAATCTGCTCTCCTAGTAAAAGAAAGTGAGCCATCATTTTTATAGAGTGCATGATTCAGAGTGAATTGTGGTAGGAAAATTGGAAATCAAATGCAAGTTAATCATAGAAGTATGTTTTTCCTTGAAAACCTGTATGGACTATAAAAGGATCATATAGTAGTATCTCAAAGGTGTTTTGCTTTTTTTCCTAGGTATTTTCAGGAATTTCTAAGAGGACTGTCCTTCTGATGGGACTTAAAAATATTCAAGAAGATGAAGAAAGTATAGAAGATGAAATTCATATTCATTTTCAGAAAGGGTCAAATGGGGGAGGGGATGTAGAAGTTGTTAAATGCGCCCTCAAAAAACCTGAAATAGTATATTTTGAGGCTGATCTAGATCAAGGGTGTTTAACCTGGGGATCATAAGCTTGTTCAAATTTTTTTTGATAACTATATTTCAATATAATTGATTTCTTTTGCAATCCTATGCACTTTGTGCATTTAATAACATTATTCTGAAGAGTCCATAGACTTTACCAGACTGCCAAAGGGGTCTTGTAATCCCCACACACAAAAAAGGTTAAGAATTCTTGATTCCTGAGTGAGCCATATAAGAAATTACAGGAGCTGGACACAAACTTTGTGCTATAAATGCTTACATTGCTTTGAAGTTCTTTTCTTAAAAACAACAAAAAATAACTTTTTACTTTTTAGTTTCCACTTGCTCTTATAATAAAAAATGTATTCCTTTTGTTTTTTTATTCTAACTTGGTTCCAAAGATGTTGAATACTTCAGAGCTCTGATCAGTACAATGCTAAACCACAATTCCAGATCATGGAAGATGAAGCATAGTATTTACCACCTATCAGAGAGGTGATGGGCTCAAAATCCAGAATGATACATACATTTCTGGACATGGCCAATTTGGGAATTTGTTTTGCTTTATTGTAATGCTTGTTTGCATATTTGCTATGAACTTTTTTTTCCTTTCTCTTTTTTTCCCCTCAAATAGGGAAGAGGCAGTTTGGAGGGAGGGAAAATAAATGCTTGTTAATTGAAAAAGATTAAATTAGATTTTCTGAAAGATGTTGAATAAAAGGTCCTCATTAAATATCACTCAAATTAAATGACTGAATAATGCTTGGCATGTGGGAATATTCCTGATAATGGATAATCTGGGATGGGGAGGGCCCATTGAGTCCTTGAGGGGAATGGTTTAGAAAGGAATGGGATGGTGACTTTGTTACTCAACTATTCTAGAATGTTAATTCAAAGCTTTATTTTCACTTATTGTGATTTTATTCTTCTAGATTCCTCTAAATGTTACCTTAAATCATCTTGAGAGAGACATATCAGAGCACATAGGAGTTTGGTCTTTTCTCCAAGCTAGAAATACTTGATGTTAATATTAAGTTAAAATTATTTCTAGCAGACTCATGCCTAAAATGCAGAATATAGTATTAACTTTGTTCTTAAATGGTTAAATGATATTATGATTCAGATTCTGATGACTAATAGGAAACCAGCACAGGCTTCTATTCAAAAGACTGCCATAGCTAACTAAACAGAGGTGAGGGAGCTTTTAAATCCTTAGAGATAGTTTTTATTTTTTGGAGCAGAGCTGCATTATCATTGATTTCTGAATAAGCTCATGGAGTCTGCCTGAGAAAAAGGCCACATTTGTCAGATATGGCTATTTGTGCATGTCTGTATTGGTAGCCACCTTCTGTATCATATATGGTAAGCTTTTGTTAACTTTGTCTTAGCATTGGCTGGCCAGCCTATTTATTACCTGAGATTAGTGGCCTGGTTCATGAACAAAAGTTTTATTGTGCCAGCCACACTGGGAATTCCAGAATCCTGTGGCTCACTTTCCAGGGACTCCCAATTAGGTAAAAGTGGTAAGTTTGGTATTTTTTTCAATGGTGGCTTCTTGTAGTGTCTATCAATGTATACTGTAGTTAGAGATATAAAGGCCTAAGGACTAATTAATCTTGAAATCATAAGATTCCCCCCCCCCCAAATGGGTATGTAACCACAAAATCACTGAGATCCCTCTGAAAGTATTTGATCTCTCTTGCTTAAGGGATTCTGTTTGTCATTTTGGAGTGCTTGACCAAAACTGGTCTGCGAACTTATGTGGCTGGTATGAAGATTAGCAGATTCTCAGCAATGAGGCTGGAGATGCTTCTGTGCTCAGAAAAACAGACTGGGCTCCTTGTTAAAGGGGTGGGGTAGACTCAGGCTTCTGTTGAGTAGTGAGCTTTGAGAACGAGGCAACTAAGAGGAGTTAAGATGGTTGAGTAAGAGGAAGCAGTACAGGCCAGCTCCCCATTAAAACTCCTCCACAAAGATCTAGAAAACACACCAGACTGCATTGTGATTAGGAGGGTTAAAAAAAGTCACAGTAAGTCATTTTCAAAGCTTAGAGCAGCTTAGAGGACACAGAGAGGTTTATGGACAGTGGAGACAGGGTCTGGCAAGAAGCACACAAGCAGAGCATTCCAGGGCTCAGGGCCTGAAAGAAGGCTGATCCTGGGCACTAGAGGATCAAGCATAAGGGTAGAAGGAGATTCTAAGGGATCCCTGAACTAGCAGGAATATGTACATCTAGCAGTTCAGTTGCCCATTCATTATTTAGTCCCAGGTCACAGATCCATGGCAGACAGGGACAGTCATGAGTGTGAATCCTCAGTGTGTACTGAGCAAAGAACAAGCCCCAAAACAAGGGGGCCATGAATTTCAGTCCCTGAACCTGCAGCGCCTCCCAGCAGGCTGATAGTGGCTGAGTCCAGCATCCTCCTCCTGAAATTCCCAACCAGAGATAAGCTGAAGGACCCAAACCTGGGTCAGGACCTTGTAGAGCTTAGCACAGGAAGGCTATGCTGAACCTCACCATCTTTCACATCTCATCACTTTGGGAGTGCTCAAAGCTTGCATGCCCCCAGCCTAAGCTGTGAAAACATTAGTAGATTGTAAGAGGGCAGAAGCCCTGGTCAGACACCCCTCCTTCCTCAAAATAACACAAAGTTCAAAGTCAAGAAGTAGGCTGGAAGAATGAGCAAGCAAAAAAAGGATCCCATCATAAAGAGCTATTATAGTGACAGAGAAGCTCAAGACAAACCCAGAGAAAGAACATTACTCAAAAACATCTATAAACAAAGTCTCTGTGAAAAATGCAGTATGGACACAAGTCAAATAAGAATTTCTACAAGAGTTAAAGTAAGTTTAAGAAAAAAGGTTAAAAATGGTTTTAAAAACCAAATGAGAGTGGTAGAGAAAAAATGGGGAAATAAATGAAAGCAAGGGAGAGAAATACATTAAAAGATAATTAACAGCTTAAAACAAGAGGTACAAAAGCTTACCAAAGAAAATAACTTTTTGAAAATCAGAATTGACCAAATATAAACTAATGACTCCACAAGACATCAAAAAGGAACAATACAAAGTGAAAAAAAATAAAAGAAAATGTACCTTTATAGGAAAAACAACTGATTTGGAAACGGATCTGAGGTGGTATCATTTAAGAGTCATTGGACTCCCTGAAAGCCATGAACAAAAAAGACCCTAGATATCATCTTTTAAGAAATCATAAAAGAAAGCTGTCCAGATATCTTAGAAGCAGAGGGCAAATGGAAAGAATCCAATGGCCACTTTCTGAAAGACACCTGAAAGCAAAAACTTCTTGGAATGTTATAGCCCAAATCCAAAGCTCTAGGTCAAGAATAAATACTGCAACAGCCAAAAAGAAATAATTCAAGTAATAAGGAGCCACAGTTAGGATCACACATGATTCAACTTTACATTCTTATATGGAAAGATGATACATATAGTTCCCTCAGAACTCTATCATCATCCGAGATCATAGACAGATTACACTATGCATTTGCAAGTTCCTAAGAAAGAAAGCAAATTTGAAGCGCTTTGTAGGATAAAATGTGAAACCATCTGTAAACCTGAAAGTAAAGCCCTGATCACCTAAATCAAAGTTTTGCAATGAATTTAACATATATTGTGCTAATTTTCAAAAGGCAGGTTTGATAAGAGGAAAAAAACTGGATCTGAACATTGGAAAGAGATGAAACATGACTTGAAAGTAGAGAGGTACAAGGTTAAGAAATTAAGGGTTTTAGAAATACACACAAAGTCAAACATTGACTCAGTATAAAGACAAATGCAATCTGTAATTTGCAATGATCAGTTTGGTATTATTGGTCAGTAGCTAAAATCTTAAAAAAAAAGAAATTTAGATAATTTGCATGGACACAGTGTAAACATGAAGTTCAATTAAAAAGCAGTGAGAAGTAATATGAAAGTGCTCTTAAAAATAAAAAAAATCTATAATGAAACTACATGAGTGGGTTCAATTTTTGGCTCCCCAGCATCAGGAAAATAGAGCTAATGACTCTTCACTTAAACAGGGACCATACACTTCCTCTTTGCCGGTGTCGAGGATTTCCAGCATGGGCCAACTTAGAAAAAAAGGCAGAAAAAAAGAAAATCCTAGTGTTGTAGAAAAGTTTTAGGAAGTTTTAGATGTCATTGAGAGAAGAGGTGAAGAACAAAATGGAGACATTGACATGCTTCCTAAACTATGAACTCCACCTGAGGAAATGCTTGTTTCCTCCTCAGGGAGTTAGAGCTAGTTTTAATGTTTCTTATTGTTTCCAAACTTAATTTCACAAATTCTAATATTCTGATGAATGTGGAAAAGTAGCCAGAATTTTATAGCAATTAAAAATTGGATTTACATTGGGCTTGATAAGTTAATTGAGAAAAATTGTACTTCACAGCATAGTTGATCAGTATTCCGAATGGTGGCCGCCTTGTAGTTGACAACTACAAAAGTGCTAATTACTGGTTTCTGAACAAGTATAGAATGTGAGAACTGGTAGATGAATGGAATGGATCTTCTATGTTGCTGACTTGGAGATACATTCTACTAGGTTAATGTTCTCTGGTAATAAGTTTTGTTTTATATATTGTGTTTGAAGTGTATGAGATCCATGAGATTGTTTTATGTTAGTACTGTGTTTATAAGTTTGCACTGTCATTTTGGAAATCATTTTATGAAAGTTCTGTTGAATTTGGAATGATGTATCTAGTATCTGTTTTTTGTTTTGCTTAGGAAACAAGAGACACATAAAAACACTCATGTAAGTGAAGCAAAACAAATTCTCACATTGGCCATATCTAAAAAATGTTTGTCTCAGTCTTCACCTTGAGTCTATTACCTCCCTCTCAGGAGGTGGATCCCACGTTTGGACTCTTCACCATAGTTCTTTTGGAATTGTTGATCACTGAGTTGATCAGAGTTCTGAAGTCTTTTAAAGTTGTTTGTCTTTACAGCGTTGCTGTTATTGTATAAATTGTTCTCCTGGTTGTATTCATTCCGCCTTACATCAGTTCAATCTTCCCAGGTTTCTTGTCTTTAAAAATTTTTTAAGTTAAATTATTTTTGAAGACTGGATCTGTCTCTCCCTAACTGGAAGGCTATTCAGGTGTCCTATAGTAAGCACTCTGATTGGAGGTGGGGGGACTTGGACCCACTTCATTTCTTAACCGGGCTGACATCCAGAGGGGCTGGGGGGTAGCAGGTATGATCACATTAAGTCCAAACTTCTTTCAGATACCCCATCAGCTTAGCTCGCAGCAGCTCAGAAGTAAGCTCAAGATCTCTTAGCTTTGCCTTTGTAGGAGCTGAGAACAGGGGTTGGCAAACTACAGCCTGTCGCCTGCTGCCTGCTTTTGGTTTTGTTCTTAATGGCTTGTGAACTAAGAATGATATTTACATTTTAAAATAAAGTTTAATGGGAACACAGCCACGTTCATTCATTTACATCTTGTCTCTATTTTCAAGCCATAAAAGCAAAGTTGAGTAGTTACATCAGGCACCCTTACTTTGGCACTACTGGCTTACTGCACTTCAAATGACTGTGATGCAGTTTTAACTCAATAGCGTTTGGGGTGACAATACAGACTGCTTTACTGTGAATTTTTTTTTATTACTAGTGCATACCCATAATGACAAAACAAGTTTTATTATGATTTTTTGAGAACAAGGTGAGATTGAAATGTTTCTGAATGGGAACTACCCTCAACCATTAACCACTATTATTGACACTGAATGACTTTTGAAATTAGTTTGCTTTGGACTTGACAATGTTTCTTAATGAATCCAACCTAAAATTACAAGACAAAACAGAGCTTAAATGCAAAGCTTAAATTGTGGTAAAACAACTAACATCGTTTGAATCATGAGTAATATCAGGCTGCCTTATGGCATCCTATGCTGTCAAAAGTTAAAACAAAAAATGAGATGGCCATTCCCACGCAAATTTACATTTAAGATAGATTTACATTAGATTTTCCAAGCTCAAACTAGAGTTCCAGCAGTGTTTTCTTCACCTCTATGCAAGTGCAAAAGAAATTTCCATATTTCAAAATGCATTTAACTGTGCAGTTGAGGAGCTTCCATCTAACCTTCAAATGAAAGTGAGGAATCTGCAATGTAATAATTTGCTAAAAAGCAAACATCAACAGAAGAATCTAATAGAATTCTATATATGCCTTCCAAGTGATGCTCAATTAAATATAGGCTCATGTATTGGTATTGGTATTTGACAGTACCTATATGTGTGAAGACATTTTCGAAGCTAAATTACATGAAATTTCATCATAGATTAGCATTAACCCATGAACATTTGCATTCAATTTTGTTTATAAGGAACATTAACTTTGAATCCTAATAAAATGAAATGTTATTCCCCTCTCGCCCAAATAATTCCATTCTTCTTAATAGTAGGCCTGTATTACAAAGTTGTAGTCCATTATTATATTTTGAGTTTTGTCAATAAGAATTCTTTCTTGTTTTGACAAATGCCTACATGATATACAAGTTTTTATCTCTCGTCTCACAAAGCTAATATTAGCTAACATTTCTATAACACTTACTATGTGCCAGGCACTGTGCTAAGTGCTTTACATTTATTACCTCATTTGCTCATCACAACAACCCTGAGAGGTAGGTGTTATTATTATCCCTGTTTTACAGATATAGAAACTGAGGCAAACTTAGGTTGTGACTTGTTAAGGATCACATAGCTAGTAAGTGTCTGAGGAGGGATTTGAATTCAGATCTTCCTGACTCCAGGCCCAGTACTGCTGTGCCCCCTAGAAATAAGTTTGCCAACCTCTGCCTAACTACAGGTATGTGTCATCATGTCTAGCTCCAGTTTTCTCTTCAAAAGTTCTTTTTTAAAAATTAAAACATTACTATTATTGTTTTTAATCAAGAAGCTTCTTCCCTCTTATAAATTTTCCAGGGAAAAACTTATCGATCACAAGAGTTTACTAAAGTAGGACACACTCAGCTAAATGAAAAATCAAACAAAACAACATAAAATATAAAATCAACATTCTTTTAACATCTGGTATCATGTGTAGTACTTCAAGGTTTGCAAAGTTCTGTATGTTAACTCATTTGATCCCCATGGTAGCCTTGTGAAAGTTGTATTATTAAACCCATTTTACAGGTGAAGAAGCTGAGCCTGATTTAAACTCAGATATTCCTGACTCTAGGCCAAGTGCGCTGCTGTGCCGTTGAGCTATGTAATTAGGAATAATTTCGTCTTCATGAGAGTCATTTGTCATCCTTTCATCCTAAATTTTTTAAAATCAATTTTTATTAATATGTTAATTTCTCAAGTCTGGGTTATATATAATAAATTTCATAATTTTTTTGAGTGCCTGTTTATTCTTTGTACTGCTATTTCCTTGAGTCAGGTAGATATTAATCATTTGTACAAATAAAAAGAAAATGGCATACATATAAAAAAAACCATTTAAAACCATGTTGTATTATGGATTTTTGTGGTTTATAGGTGGAAGAAATTGTTTCCAAGATTTTCTGAGAGGGTAGACAATGTTCCTGGACCTTCAGCTGAAGCTACAACTTAAATTGTTACTTTTCTGTGGCCTTTTATTATTCCTCTCCCTTCCATCCATTTGGGATTTGGCTAAATCTCAAATAGCATCAAATATTAAATTAAGCAGACAATAGTTCTTAGAGTTTTTAAAGGTATCTACTGGGAAAGGTCCTTAAAAGTTTGAAAGTGAACAAAGGCATCTGTACTATCAGTTTACATATACAAGTTAGCATGACAACTTACATATACCAAGAACAGAGAAAAGGTTTTTGATAAGGATTAATTTTGTGTCAAATCATGTCTTTTTAGCAAATACATAAAAGACATGGTACAGCATCTAATACAGAATACAGTGAAGTCATCCTTCCAGTAGTCACTTTTCTACTAATGTGTGTAATTGTATCTCCCTCTTGTGGCCTTTTGGTGAATTGTAAAAGCTGGAATTTCCAAAATTAAAATCAAAATGTAATTATTTGATAAACTGAAAAATGATGATTACGAACCGAAGGAATGGATTACCCAGCTTAATCAGCCTTCTGCCTTAGGGAACACCATTTTTAATCAGTTTAGAAGTCTTCCAGAGTATATTCTCTAGGTTGGTGAAATAATTATCAGTAGGTGAAACATAGATAAAGACTAATGTTTAATTGTTATCACTTCTCCAAGAAAAAGACTGTGAAGATTATAGGCCATTTGGCTTAACGTAACAAAATTTACATAGAATTTAACAGAAATGTATTTCTCTGTATACTTGTATTTCCTCAAGTCCTTAGATCTCTTCTACCATCTAGGGTCACCAAACTTCTTGGGTAATGCTGAAACTACCATGATTTTGAATTTAGTGCAAATTTAGTGACACATGCTAGCTGTATGATCCTGGACAAATCACATAACCTCTTCTCAGTGCTGTAGGAAACTCTCTGAGATCACATAAATTGTTCAAATGACAAGTGGTCAAAGGATATGAACAGGTGGTTTTCAAAGAAAGAAATCCAACCCATCAATAACTATAGGAAAAAATATTACAAATCACTAATTCAAGAAATGAAAATTGAAACAATTTTGAAGTTCCTTATATCCATAGGATTAGAAAAGTTGACTAAAAAAGGAAAATGATTAATATTGGAGGGGTTCTGGAAAAATTGGCACGTTATTGCACTATTGGTAGAGTTGCTAATTGGTATAGTCATTCTGGAAAGCAATTTAGAGCTCCATGTCCCTAAAGTTACTAAACAAGGCATATTTTCTGACCCAGAGAAACCACTACTAGTCTTATCTCTGTACCTCAAAAAGATTTTTTTAAAAAAGAGGAAAAAAACTTACATATACAAAAATACTTATAGTAACTCTTCCTAATGGCAAAGAACTGGAAATTTAGAGTGTCCATCAGTTGAGGAATGGCTGAACAAATCTACTGTGTCCTAAGAGAGAAAACAGAAGGGATGGGTGCAGAGAAACTTTAGAAGACTTGTATAAATTGATGCAGAATGAAATGAGCAGAACAATCTACACAATAACAACGTTGTAAAGATCAACATCTTTGAAAGACTTAATGTCTCTGATCAATGCAATGAACAACCATAATACAAGGGAACAATAGCGAAGCATGTTCCCCACCTCCTGACAAAGAGGTGATAGACTTAAGATGCAGAATGAGACTCATATTTTTGAACATGACAATTATGGGTTTTTTGTTTCAAAGGTTTTATTTTTTTGATAGGGTAGAGGAAGGAGGCAAGAGGAAGAGAAGATAAATATTTATTAATTGGTAATAAAATAGATAAATAATAACAACTTTAAAAAAGTCTATTAAGTTGCAAAGAAATTGCTGATCTATGTTGGTAGAGAGAATTTCCTCATTCTCATAGTACTTAAGTACAGCTCGAATTCTTGTCCCTATAAGAACATAGTCCTAGATTAGTTTACACTTTTTCCTCCCAAACATAGATTGCTTTAAAATCTGAGTGTGCATTGCAATTATTTTTCAGTCCATATATGTATATTATATATATATATATATATATGATATGTAGAGATTTATAACATCTATCTATAGATAGCTCTACATCCATCAGTCTCTATCTAGCTCCTTTAGGTGTCTGGCTTATGTGGAGTAGCCTATATTTAGTTGGATTTATTAATTATTAAATAGGCACAGAAGTTCCAACAACAAAGTTGACAGGGCCAAACTTAATTTGCTGTTGTATTAGACCAATACGGATTCACAATCTTAAATGAATTTCTTTTTCTTTAATGCTAGTAAGAAGATGTTACAATGAAGTGTCATCAGAGCATGAAAATATAAGTCTAGCAAGAGAAATCAGTCTTCTGGAGAAACATAAAGCATCTTATCTACGGCCATTTAGCCCTTTCATCCTAGATGGAGGCACTGAAATCCAGAGAGAAGAGAGTTTCCCAGGTTCAGGAGGTTAGATAATAGTCAAAGCTGGAGGATGGTAGGATCCTGACTCCTAGTCTGGGCTTTCCAGTGTGTTCCTACTTAGGAAAAGTGAAAGTGTATGTATTCTTGGCTTCCATTACAGCTAAATACAAGAACTTTTATTACAGGCAAAAGCAAAAAAAAAAAAATTTGAGCTTTATAGAGCTCCTGAAGACCTATTGAGACAGCAGCTGCACTTCCTCTTCTGTAGCTGCTGGGAGACATGGTTTGTGTGCATTTTTGTCTCAAACCTTTCCAGTTTTCTCCAGGGTCCTTCATATTAATAATCACCCTTTCATCCAAGAAAACTCTGGCTTATAATATGTAAACAAATTACACAGAAACACAAACTAGTTCTATCATTGTTCCTGCCTTCCATTTAGAATGTCAGGTAAGAGAAGGCAGGTCAGACTTTATCTCTTTTTGTACCTATCTTTCTGTCTCGGTTGGTCTGTTCGTCTTTATCTCTCTCATTCCTTACCTCTCTGTCTTTGTCTGTCTCTTTTTCTAGGGATGTAAGAGAGTGTATGTGAGAGAACACAGAGAAGAGGGAAGAGAGAAAAATGAACAGATACAGAGAGACAAAGGTAAGGCAACAGAGAGAGGGACAAAGGCAAGGAGGTACAGAGAATTAGAAAGATTGCAAGATTGAGAGAGATTGAGATCGACAGATTAAAAGAGGGAGATCGACCCCTTTAGAATGCTTTAATTCAATTCAACCAACATTCATTAAGTATTTATTGTGCTCAAGGAACTTCGGATAAGCCAAAAACAAAAACAAAATATTTCCTAGCAGCTTACATTCAGTTTCTTAGAATACATGTTAAAAATATATAAAATCAAACATCAAAACTGGAATTTAGTCACACCTCTTTCCACCTCTTACACTGAAGACTTTATAAACTCTAAAAAAGAACGTTATTGCTATAACCCTAAGGGTATGAGGCCTAATGTATTGTTTTTCAAAATAGCAAGTTGGCTGGAATAAGTAGCAATTTGTGCCAGAACAAAAGATTGCTGGAAGATCAGTTTATTTTGGAAGGTGCTGAATGATTTTTGTTTTTGGGTAGTGTATTTCCCCAATCTGTCCTGATCATCACTGTCAAAATTAATTTTCCTAAAATGCGGCTCTAATCATGTCATTCCTCTGCTCAAAGACTTAAGCCAACTCCTCATTAATTATCCTCTTTAATCTGATATTTGAAGGCCTCCACAATCTGATTTTAATCTGATTTTAATCCAATTTTACCTGGGACTGTTTCCCTTCAAATATTTCACAATGGTCAGTTTTCCAACACTTCCTGCCCTTTCACTGCTTCTTATGTTTGGAGTTCCCCTCCTTTCCCTCCTAGCCATCACTGCACCACCTGCTGAAATTCTACTTATGCTTCAAGGCTAGGTTCAAATGCTTCCCCCAAACCTACATCAATCACTTTACCATTTTTATTTCTCCAGCCTGTTTTCATAGCACTTTGTATCCTCCTTACACTTCACTTTTGCATTTTATTGATTGGTATGCATTCCTCTTCTCCCTTACTAGATTAGAAATTTCTTTAGCGTTTCTTTCAGAACTTAGACCATTTATAGCAAATACCAGGTGCTTGAAAAATGCTGAGTATTGAATGAAAAGGCCTGTAAGGAGTCAGAAGAACTAAATTCAAAGCCAGCCCTAAGGGGCACTACTGGAGACATCGGGTCAGTCAATTGATCTCTATGAACCTTAACTTCCTCACTTGTAAAATGAGGAATTAGAACTAGATGATTTCAGGTTTCTTCCAGTTCTTGATCTAAGTCACTTAACCCTGGTTTCCTTATCTGTAAAATTAGAAGGCTGTTCTACGTTATGCAATGACTAATATTGTTAAACTGAACCCTTCTCAGCATTACAAGGAGCTAAGACATCTCCAGAGGCCTCGGGATGGAAAATACTGTCCACATCCAAAGAAAGAACTATGGAAGTCGAATCGCTCTCACTTATTTTTACCTTCTGTTGAGTTTTGTTTCATCTTTCTGATGGTTCCTCCTATTGGTTTTAATTTTTACTTACAACTTCACTAATGTGAAAATATGTTTCATGGGTATGTAAATGTAAAGCCTATATCAGATCGTGCGCCATCTTGGGGAGGGGGGGGGAGAAAGGGGGAGAAAAAATTTTCAACTCAAAGGCATATGGAAGTGATTGTTGATCAATCAAAATAAATTAATAAAATTTAGAAAAAATAGAAAAAAATTAGAAGGCTGTTCTAAATATTTCGTCTCTAAGATTCCTTTCAGTTCGAAATTCTAGGATCCTGTGAAGCTCAGGCACCAAAACAAATAAAGACAAAGGAAAAGTAGCTGACTTGGAGCTGAGTGACCTTGGGTAAGTCAGTCTCTCTGGGTCTGTTTCCTCAGTCGAAAAAGAGGTAGCCAAGGCACTAGAAGCTCTTTCCCACGTGATCTAGAAATCTATGATGTTATAATAGTGCCAGGCTCTATCAGGAAAGGAGGGAGGAGAGACAATCCAAGGAAGCTGCAGTCACACACTCTCTCCGGAGAGAAAATAAAGAAGAAAGGGGGAAAGAAAGATTTGAAGTCCTCTCTATCTTTAAAAATCTATGACAAGGGAAAACGCGACGCAGCGGGAACAAACGATGGTACGTTGGTGGGAGGTTGGGGAGTTCTAAGCAGAGAATGGGGAGAAAATAATTTTCTCCAAATTCAAACTCCGCCTTTCACCGAATCGAATTCCCCTAGCTAAGAGAGAATATCTATTCTCTGAAAGGCGCTTGTCGGTACCAGCTGCAGCGGCTCCTGAGGTTGGAACTTTGGGGCGGCCACGGGGACGTTAGAGCGCCGGATTCTGTGGCTGCTGGGGAGAAGTGGGCGGAGTTATTCGGGTCCCCAGCCCACTGCCTCACTCCGGCCAGATTGCGTCAGTGGAAGGAAAGCGAAATTAAAGCCCAGGCTGGTCTCGGCTCCGGAGAGGAAGGCTTCTTTAGTGGAACCCGTGGCGTTCAGGAACCAGCACGCTTCTCAAGCCATGGCAAGTTATTTTTCCTTTGGCTTTCTCCTTGCACACTGCTCCCTTCTTTTTCTCTCCCCTTTTCCCCTCCCCTCTCCACGCTTTCCCAATCCGGAGCATCTTTTCTTCCTGCCTGCTACGCTAACTCACTCCTTTAAAAGACGAGAGATCTGGGCAAAGCTCCTTGGCATAATTTGAGCGAAGCAGAAAGGGCAGGCTGTCAGATTGGATGAAGAAGGTCCAAGGGATGGAGACGAGGGAAGTGTCAGTAGCTTGGCTTTGAACACTGGGCCTGCATGAATGGCAGGCTAAGCCAGGATACATTTCCTGACCCCCAGTTAATAAAAGAGCTCTGGGAACCCCCTGCTAGTGATCTGGAAGCGATCTTGCTGTTGTGTTTAGCATTCTGCAGAGGTCTTTGTTTGAGTGCTGTAGTTAATTCAATTCGTGTTCGGATCACAAACAAACGTTCTCCAAAATAGAGTTCTCTGGTTGCTAAGATGATGTGCACACAACAAAAATGGCAACTCCTGGAAGAATTTAGGTCTTAGCTTATCCTCTAGGCCCGAGATTTGTCAGCAAAACAATGCTTCTGATTGGTCGACCGTGCATTTGCGGAGTTTAACCCCTTCTAGACCCCATCATTTTCAACATTAAGGTGTGATATCCAGGGCTGCTTTGCAACTGGAAAGAGCAGTATAAATTTTGGTTAAAAAAAATAAGC
This sequence comes from Phascolarctos cinereus, assembly GCF_003287225.1. Classification (NCBI taxonomy): domain Eukaryota; kingdom Metazoa; phylum Chordata; class Mammalia; order Diprotodontia; family Phascolarctidae; genus Phascolarctos; species Phascolarctos cinereus. The sequence goes on from NW_027556098.1 coordinate 241,552,826, forward strand.
CTGGGGCGGGGGGGTCAGAACTTTGATGTAGTTGGTGCAGAATTGCGGTGAGAGAGTGTGTGTGTGAGATTTGCAAAAACATCAGGCAAACCCAATTTCTCATTACAGCACTCTTGAAAGTCCTTGCCCAAATGCAAAAAAAGTAATTAAATTCAACTAGCCCATAATATATTATTTCACCTCAGGTATTAGCTCCTTCTCATGTTTCTCAGATGTTAGCCTTCTTTGACTCATCTAAGGATTTTCTCCCTTCTTAATTTTCCTAGGACCCTTTGCCTGGATCTCTCCTTTACCTTAATCACACTTTCCTTTTATATTATGTCTACAGTTGAATATAAGTTATTTATCTCCTTGAGGACAAGCACTGTTCTGTTTTTTGTTGGTTTGTTTTTGAACTTCTATCTTCCACCAGGAGGCAGCCATGAAAATTCTTCCAGTGGCTGTTATAAGATAACAAATTATCTTAGCCATCCACTTTGGATTCCTCTTCTCTATCTCTGCTGGCTGGTCTATAATGCTCTCTCAAGGCTCTGTTCTGGGGCACTTTTTTATTCTTCAAGGGTTCTTAATCTGGGGTCTGTTTACTAAAAAAATTGATGACTCTTTATAAATAGATTCCTTTGTAATACTATGTATTTTATTAATCTAAAACATTCCGAGGAGTCCATAGGCTTGGAATTAAGAATTAAAAAGGTTGATAATCCCTACATACTTATACTTGGTGACTCTTATTTGATGATTCCTAGTGTTTAGGTTTGAATTGTCCTATCAGGACTGAAAGCTTTTTAAAAGTATTGTTTATGAACTCCTTTATTCTCCAAGCTAACAGTTACGGTGAAGTGAATGTCTTTAGCAATGCTGGGGAAACCGAACTGATTTCTAATCTCTGGGTTTGTTTCTCCTCTTCTTAAATAATTTTTTTATTGCTACATTTTGTTTTAACTTCCACTAACCCAAAGAAGTATTCAAATATATGAACAAGAACAAAAGAAAGATAGTAAGAGAAAAAACATAATCAAGAACAAAAATTGAAATAACTACTAATAAAAACCAAAACAAAACCCAAATACATTGAATAAAGGCACAGAAAAGTGATTGTGAATGAAGTTGCTCTTTTGGTAGTGCTTTGCTCACTCATCATTGTGTAATAAATATATTTGCACAGTTCTTTGCAGTCTTTCTACTTAGCCTTCCTTATAGTGAAATGATATTCTATTAATTTCATATCACAGTTTACTTAGCTATTTCTCAATCCTTGGGCACATCATTAAAATTTTTTTTTTTGCTGCTACAAAGTGTTACGATGAATATTTTTGTATAGATGTGTTTTATCTTCCTAACACTAACCTTCTCAGGTGAATCAGTCAGTTAATAAGCATTTATTAACCACTTACGATGTGCCAGGCACTGTGCTAATCCCTGGGAATACAGATACAAGCAAAAGGAGCCCTGCCCTCATGGAGTTTATATTCTAATGTGAAAGACCATACATAAAAAAGAAGCTGAAAAGGGATAAAGAGATATATGATAGAGAAATCCAGAGGAGTTCAGCCTGATAGGAAATGAAGATTTGGCTGGATTGGGCATGTTCCTCAAATGGAGGTTCTGGGAAGTCCCCCCTAATCTGAAGGAGGCCTCAAGGTCAGAAGGCCCTTCCAAGGTATATGTTTCAGGGCTGAAGTGATTTTCAAAGATAAAAAGATTTCTGAGCATAGTAGAGAAGGCCAGAGTTATGCAGTTTGGTGGGGAAAAAAGGTATGCCTTAGGGTATAAACCTTATAAGTGGGATTATTGGGTCAGAGGATATGAATGTTTTTGTGTGGGCTTAATTTTTGATGGAGACTTGGAAAACTTCCACTAAGAAAGGTTTTCACAGCACTTGAAGGGATAAGATGAAGAATTGTCATATACTTTACAGTAGCTGATTGTTGATTTCTACAGGGTAGGTGTATGAGTCATTGCTGCCAATCTCTGGAGTCCAATGGCTGGCAGTCCTTAATCTCCAGATGGTACCCCAGGTATCCCTAAGCAACTTTGGATACCAGTCATGTAGATGTAGTTGGTCTCCATCTTGAGGGTATTTTCTTTCTTTCTTTTATTTTTGGTGAGACAATTGGGGTTAAGTGACTTGCCCAGGGTCACACAGCTAGTAAGTGTCAAGTGTCTGAGGCCAGATTTGAACTCAGGTCCTCCTGACTCCAGGGCCTGAGCTTTATCCACTGCTTGGCCTAGCTGCCCCTTGGGGTTATTTTCAATAGTAAGATTAGTTGCACTTTCAATGAATATCCCTTTTTATTATACTGAGTTCTTGGTTTACATCATTTGCAGAGAATTCAAGGAGGAGGTCAAATGCCATTTAGGTAAAGCTTGTATTTTTTAAGGTACATTATCCCATTTCTTACACAGGCATCAATTCACAGTGAAAATAAACCTGAAGCATATGAAAGGACAATTGTGGTTTCTAATGTCCCTGTTGGAAATTTTAATGATGAAGCCATGGCAGATATTCTGAGGCGTTATTTCCAGAAGGCTAATAACAAAGATGGAGACGTAGAAAATGTAACATATCCAACAAGAATCAAAGGAGTTGCATTTGTGACATTCAAGGAAATAAAAGGTATTTCAAGATTTACTTCTTCCAAATTGAAAAAAAAATTTACAATAAAATGAAAAATCCATTGAAATGCCTCAATGGATTTGGTAAATCATTGATAACTTTCTTCTTTCACATAATTGCTTAAATTAAGTCAAAGAGAATACCAAAGAAATGTGATTCAACCTGGGAGATGGAGAACAAAAATGTTTAACCAAGAAAGGGAAACCCAAGGTAAGTGAAGAGATAGTAAGATAGCACCTAGTTACTTCTGCTGAATTCATGTCACCAGGTCCTTATGAGCTACATGACAGGATATAGAAATAACCCACTGCCAGTGATCTCTGAAAATTCTTCGGAGTCCTACAGGTTTGTGTGTATGGCAAGTTCAACATAACTTGGAACAACAGGATATAGTAACTAAAACAACACTGGAATAAGCTACCTTTATTTATAAAAACAAAATGTACAGAATAAAGTTAGTAGTCCTAATTAATTCTGCCCTGGTCAGACCCAACATGACAGGTATGGATGCCCTATATAAGGAATTTGAACTCACATCCTCTGTTTCTAAATCCAATCTTATTTCTACCATACCACTCTGCCTTCCAGGCACATCTAAGCTGTTGGCATATCTTGTCATTTCTACTTTTACAACATTTCCAAATCTACGCAGCCTTGAATAAGCTCTCACCCCATTTCCCCAGGACATTTAATCTTTTTTTTTTTTTTTGGTGAGGCAACTGGGGACTTGCCCAGGGTCACACAGCTAGTAAGTGTCAAGTGTCTGAGGCCAGATTTGAACTCAGGTCCTCCTGACCTCCTGACTCCAAGACAGGAGCTCTATCCACTGTGCCACGTAGCTGCCCCTTCTCCAGGACATTTAGAACAACCTTCTAATTAATCTTTCAACTTCAGGTCCCACCCCACTCCCTTATTCCAGCTAACTGTTAAAAATAATTTTCCTAAAGTGCAGACCCAATCTTGTCACTACTCACTAAACTTCACTGTATTGTAAGCTCCCTGAGGACAGGGACTGTCTGTTGCTTGTTTTTGTATCCTCACCCAGTGCTTAGCATAGTTGGAACCTTGGAAAACTTCCACCAAGAAAGTAGGTTTTTCACAGCACTTGAAGGGATAAGATGAAGAATTGTCATATACTTTACAGTAGCTGATTGTTGGTTTCTACAGGGTAGGTGTATGAGTCTTTACTGCCAATCTCTGGAGTCCAATGGCTGGCAGTCCTTAATCTCCACATAGCACCCCAGGTATCCCTAAACAACTTTGGATACCAGTCATGTTGATGCACTTAATAGTAAGCACTTAATAAATGTGGATTGATCCATTGATTTTTGATGGATGGATTTTTATTATCTCTAAACCCAAATCTAAACTCCTCTGTTTGGCATTTATAATCCTGTCCCAATCTGCCTTTCCAAATTTATGACACATTATTCTCCAGATACACTTTATGGGACAGTCAAATTGGCCTTCTTTTCTATCTTTATGTCTTTTTCATTGATTGTCCCCCATGCTTGGAATTCACTCCCTCCTTAACTTCCTGTCTTAGAATCCCTACTTTCCTTCAAGACTCAGCTCAGGTGACACCTTCTACATGAAGCCTTTTTTTCTGTACCCACAACCAGTAGTGCCCTCTGTCCCAAACACTTTATATCTATTTTTAAAAATAGACATGTTTAAATATGCACATATTGTCACCACTGGCAGTATGTAAGCTTATTACGGTTGGAGGCTGTTATGTTTTTGTCATCATATCTCACCTGCCTAGCACAAAACCTGGCACATGGAGTGTGCTTAACAAATGTACATTAATTGGTTACAAGACCTTTCCAATTCTGAGATCCTGTGATTTTATGAAATAAAAATAGCTTTTCATTTGGGATAGACAGATACTTCAATACTAACGTAAGCTTATTCTGTATAACAACATTTTCCACATAGAGCATGCTTTTGGAAATGAGACCAAAAGTTCTACAAAATTGCTAGAAGTAATGAATGCTTAGTTTAGATATTTACTTTTGAGGGAAAAGTTGAAAACTGGCAAAACAGGTGAGAGAATCTATTTATTTTTTCCTACTTAGGTGCTGAGAACATCCTTAAAAAGGAGAAATACTGTCTAACAGAAGAGGGGCTACTTCCAACTTGTCTTACTGTATCTCATTTTAGTGAAAACGTGAGTATGTGCCTTATGCTAAGCGTGTTCCTGAAATTCCATCCCCTCCATGAAGCCTTTCATAGTGTGAACAAGTCCACAACAAAAGCTCATTCATCTTTCTCCTCAAACCCTCCCTTCTTTCATACTTCTGCAGTCCTGTCCAGGTACCAGCATCTTCCCAGTCATCCAGGCTTGCAGTCTTTGCATTATCCTTGCCTCCTCTTTTGCACTCACTCCATATGTCCAATATGTTGCTAAGTCTTATCATTTCTACCTTTACAGTATCTTTCATATATTCCCCCTCCTCTCCACTAATACAGCCACCACCCTGGTGCAGTCATTTTATCACCTCCTATCTCTATTATTGCAATAATCTTCTTTTTGTTCTCCCTGTCTCAAATCTCCAATCCATTCTCTATTCAGCCACAGTGCAGGTTTGACCATGTTCTTCCCCCAACCCCCTCGACTCAGTAAACTCCAATGGCTCTTTCTTGCTTTTAGGATCAAATATAAAATGCTCTATTTGGTATTTAAAGCTCTTCACAACCTTGCTTTTTTCTATCTTTCCAATATTATACTTTATTCCCTTTCTTGTATTCTACAGTGCAGTGACCCTGGCCTTATTCATCACTCACAACACTCCATTTCCCAATTCTCTGTCTTTTCATTTGCTGATCCCATGCCTGCAATAGTTTCACTGCCCACCCCCACATACTGCCTTTCCTGGCTTTCTTCAAAATTCAGCTCAAATCTTTTGCAGGAGACCTTTCCAGGTCCCCCCACACTTCCTCCTTCTTCTTCTACACTGGCAGTGCCTTTCCTCTTCTAGCTACTCTCTCTCTTTAGCTTGTATGTACATAGTTGTTTGTCTGTTGTGTTCCGCATTAGAATGTGAACTCTCCGAGGGCAAGGATCATGTTTTGCCTTTCTTTGTATCCTCTACACTAAGTACAATGCCTGGCACATATAAAGTGCTTAACAAATGCTTGTTCATTGACTGACTGACAGTCCACACAGCCCAAATTCATTCAAGGGGAAAAGTTTATACAGATTACAAATTTTCAGTCTTTAAAAATTTGACTTATACTTCTGAGGTATTATCATATGTGCTTTCTATTTATATTGATTAATTAAAAAATACAAATGTTTGGGTGGGGAGAACAAAGCCATTTCTGTCATAAGGTGATATTTTAGAAAAAGCTCAGAGGGTCTGGATAAATACAAGGTAGGGGCTTTGAGCAAGAATTCCTAAAACAAGAGGAGGTGAAGAAAAGCATAGGAGGAATTAAGGAAAACAGAATCTTCAAAGGCAACTTGATTTTAAAAATGGGTTCAGAATTTTGGCTTTGGTATACAATGTAATTGGAGATTAGAAACAGGAACTATGACAAGAATGTGATTGCATTACTTCAGATGAAAGCTAATTAGGCCTAGACTATGACTAAGTCAATAGACATAAGGAGGAAAAGTTGCACTTTGAATACAGCTCTTTTGAATACTTCCATTTCAATTTCTCTCCTTTCAAATTTTAGGTCATTCGTTGTGTTTTTGTTCACCTTGATTTATCCATTTTTGGAAAGGAAGTTATTGTAGAAAATCTGGTGACAGAACTTAAAGAGAAAATCCCATCCTTGAAATTCTACCTTGTGCAAGCTAATGGACTGGTCATTGTTAAAGGGTCATTTTTAGCAATCAAGAGACTAAAGGAAGTTCTGTTGTTAAAGGCCAGTTCTCTTCATGGAAACAACACCAATTGCGTCAGTCTGAAAGAAGAGAAGAAAAAGAAAACCTTTCCAGAATGGAGCACAGCTGTGTCCTCAGTCCAGCCTGCAATGCCAAAAACTATCGGAAACGAACAGATAATTGTCCTTGATACAGATGTATTTAAATACATGAAATGTGGTAACCAAATGTATGAAAAGGCTTTAAAATACTTTAATGTTGTGAGTCAAGAGATAGTTAATGATGAAGTCACCACAATATGTTTAAGAGGTTCTCAGACTGATTCTCATTCTGATCACTTGAAAAATGTAAAGGAATTAATTGAGGAATTTTCATATACTCTTTCCCTTGAGCTTCGAAAAGAAACATTATCTCTTGATGGAAAGGATATAAATGAGAGGAGGAATATTTGGTTGGCATGCCAAGTGTTGAAGCCACAGTATCCCCAGATTCTGGTTGAACATAATTCTAAGCATATTGATATCATAGGGAATGCTAGTGATACCTATCAATTCAAAAAACTTGTCATGAAGTTTGCAAGGGAAAAAGATAACTTTGGAAAGCACAATGACACTAGCTAAAATGTCCAAGGATTCTCAAATCTTTCACCACGACCAACAATTTCTTAGGAAAAGATAGATTTAAATCTATTCTTTAGAACACCTAAATGGTCATCATTATACTTCTGTCAGTATTATAAACGTGTAGAAAAATATGTATTGCTTCCAAGTAGAATGCTAACACAAATCATGCTAGATTGACACTTAAAGAGGTTTTAAAATCAGATCATCATTAATTAACAAATATCTATTATGGTAAGACTGCTTGATATTTGAACATTCTTTGTAATTTTGGGCATGCTATTCTTCTTTAGTTTTCCCCCCAAGGACTCAGTTTAAAAAAATATAGATTTCTATGAAAGTATTTTGTTTTTATATTGCTTACATTTCTTCCTTTATCTCTCCTGCTGCTCTCTCCCAGAGAGCCATCCTTATGACAAATAGGAAAAAAATAAAAAGGATGCAAAAAAAAATCAGCAAAACCAGTTAACATATTGGAAAAATATGACGTTGAATGCAATATTTCAAACACATGACAGCCACCACCTAGCCCTTCTCTCTAAAGGAAGAGCTAGTGAGGGGTCCTCTCATATTTCTTCTTTGGTGACAATTTTCATCATTATAATTTCTCTGAATTCAATTTTGATTATTTTGTGATTGTTCTTTCTATTTACATTGTTGTAGTCTGTGTTTGTTGTTTTTCTGGCTCTGTTTATTTCACTTAGCATCAGTTCATATAAGTCTTTCCATGGTTCTCTGTAGTTATTAAATGACTTTTGATAGCACACTAATATTCCATTTTATATGTTCCAAATTTGTTTATCCATTTTGCAAATGTTGAGCATCAGCTTTGTTTCCAGTCTTTTGTTGCAATAAAAAAGTGATGATATATGTATTTTGATGTGTATGGAGTCTTCTTTTATGTCAATAACTTATCCCAAAAGTGTTAAGTAAAAAAAAAAAAGTGATTTTCTTGCAGTTGCTATGCAGAATTTGGCAGAAAAGGAAAGTGCTTTTGTTTAATTTCTTATTGTTTGATAAAATTGTTAAGGATGAAACATTTGAAATAGAAAGATTATTAAAAAGCTCTTTCCCACTAATGAGCCTTCTCCTCTTGCCTGTGAGACTTTCTATAAAATCCTTTATTTGGTTTGTAAAGCTCTCTATAACTTTGCCCCTTCCTAGTTTTCTTACTTTCTAGCACCCTTCCCTCCACCCCACCACATACTCTGTGATCCAGTGACATTTGCCTTGATATTTCTTTCTTTTTCTTTTTCTTTTTTTGCTAGGCAATGGGATTAAGTGCCTTGCCCAGGGTCACACAACTAGTAAGTGTCTGAGGCCAGATTTGAACTCAGATCCTCTTGACTCCAGGGACAATACTCTATCCACTGCATCACCTAGCTGCCACTAGCCTTGATATTTCTTGAATAAGAAACTCCATCTTCCAACTCTAGGCATTTTTCACTGGCTTTCCCCCATGCCTGTAATTCTCCCCATCTCCTCACACCTTCCTCAATTTCCTTCAAGTTTCAGCTGAAATTCTACTTTTTGTAAGAAACTTTTCCCAATCCTTCTTCATGCTAGTGCCTTCCCTCTGTTGCTTATCTCCATTCATTCCTTACATATGTTGTTTGTACATAGCTGTATTGTGTTCTTTCCCCAGTAGATTGTAGCTCCTAGAGAGGAAGGACTATTTTTTTTTTTTTGGTGAGGCAATTGGGGTTAAGTCACTTGCCCAGGGTCACACAGCTAGTAAATGTTAAGTGTCTGGTCTCAGATGGGATTTGAACTCAGGTCCTCCTGACTCTAGGGTCAGTGCTCTATCCACAGCGCCATCTAGCCACCCTGGAGGGACTATTTTTTTTTACCTTTCTTTTTGTATCCCCAGTGCTTTGCACAGTGCCTGTAGGAGCTATTTATTAAATGCTTGTTGACTGACTGACTGACAGACTAGTCTATTTCCAGAGCTTACAGAAAGTTAACAAGCAAATGAAAAAAAAAAACAAAAACAAACAATGGGCACATTAATGAACTACTGGTGGAGCTGTATACTGGTCCAACCATTCTGGAAAATTTAGAACTATGTTTCAAAAGCCACTAAATTGGGCATACTCTTCTATCCGGTGATACAATTTCTAGGCCCATACCCCTAAAGAGATCAAAGCAAGAGTGAAAGGATCCACACGTACAAAAATATAACAGCCATTTTGTCCTGGCAAGGAACTAGAAACTAAGGGACTGCCTATCAATTGGAGAATGGCTGACCAAATTGCAGAATATGCATGTAATGAAATACTACTATGCCGAGAGGACTGAAGGGATGGATTCAGAAAAACGTGGGAAGACTTATGTGAACTGATGTAAAATGAAGTGAACAGAATATAGAGACTATTTATACAACAGCAATGTTATAAAAATGAACAGTCTTGAAAGTCTTAAAACTTTGATGTATGCAATGACTAATCATGATTCCATCTCCTGACAAAAGGGTGACAACACAAGATGCAGAATGAGGCATACATTTTTGGACATGGCCATTTGTTTTGCTTGACTTCGTATTTGTTTCAAGGGTTTTGTTTTTCTTTTTTTCTTCAATTTTTATATGCCATTGTGACTCCTTATTGTGTTTTCCACATCTTTTTCAGAGTGAAATAAAGGCTATCCTGTTCCCAATATATGAATTATTACCTTGAGTGCTTGTAGGGGAGCTGTGGACCATTTTATACACATCTATAGAGAGCCAGTCATGAGCTCTATTTGGATTTTATTCAATTAATGTTAGGTGTAACACAAAATATTTTAAACACTACAAGTGGTCTGAGCATTATTTGATTCATAGTATCCTCTGCCATGTTTTTTGCCACTGTGAAATAACTGTGGACCGTTATGCATTTTTCTTTGTTTTGTGGATTCTGTGGCCAAAGAAGTCATCACCAAGTTACAGCCTACTGGTGATAAAGCTCTCCAGAATTAGGTTGATTGATCCTTTGACAGTAAATATAATTTTTCATAGGGATTTTACTTAAAACCTTTCCAACATAGTGGAACATGCTAGTTTTTGGGCCACTGATATAGCTTTCAGTGATTTAAGGTCAATTTTATTCCACAGTGAATGATCAGGATAGAACTTTTGTGGAGGACTTTATTTATTTATTTATTTATTTTTTGTAGGTGGCACAGTGTATTGGACCTGGAGTCAGTGAGACCTGAGCTCAAATTCAGCCTTAGTTTACCAACTATGAAACTGCATGCCACTTAACTTCTTCTTGCCTCAATTTACTCATTTATAAAATGGGAATAATAATAGCACCTACCTCTCAAGTTTATGTTGAAGGTTAAATGGGATAATATATCTAAGATACTTCATAGACCTCAAAGTGCTACATAAATGTTAGCAATGACTATTATTAGAATATATATGTATGTGCATTTGTGTGTATGGTGCATATGAATACCAGTATGAATATAACTATTAATTGATTTGAAAAAGGATTTTTTGGCTTAGACTTCTACTTTCACTTGTAGGGAATTCTTTGTTTTTTAATTTAATTTTAATTTATTTCTTTCCTCAATTACATATAAACAAAAAAATTTTTATCATTCATTTAAATTTTTTTTTGTTTCAAATTCTTTCTCTCCCTTCTTCCCCCTCCTTGAGAAGGCAAGTAATTTGATATAGATTATACATGTTCAGTGATTGAAAACTTTCCCATATTAGCCATGCTGTAAAATAAAATACCGAACAGCCCCCCCCAAGAATAATAAAGTAAAAAAGTGCTTTAATCTGCATTCAGACTCTATCAGTTCTTTTTTCTGGAGGTAGATAACATTTTTCATCATAAGTCCTTTGGAATTGTCTTGGATCATTGTATTGCTGAGAACAGTATTCATAGTTAATCATTGCATGGTATTGCTGTTACTGTGTGCAATATTCTGCTGGTTCTGCTCATTTCACTTTGCATTAATTCATGTCAGTCTTCTCAAAACTTCTGAAAGCATTCTGCTCATCATTTCTCTATCATGATAGTATTCATCAAAATCATATACCACAGCTGGTTCAGCTGTTCCCCAGTTGTGGGGCATCCCCTTAAATTCTAATTCTTTCCCATAACAAAAAGAGCTGCTATACACATTTTTTGTACAAATAGGTCCTTTTCCTTTGATTTCTTTGGGGAATAGACTTAGTAGTGATGTTTCTGGGTCAAAGAATATGTATAATTTTATAACCCTTTGGGCTTAGCTCCAGATTACTCTTCAGAATGATTGAATTGGTTCACAACTCCACCAACAATGCATTAGTGTCCCAAATTTTCCACAACCCCTTTAGCATTTGCCATTTTCCTTTTTTTGTCGTATTGGCCAATCTGATAGGTGTGAGGTGGTGTCTCAGAGTTGTTTTAATTTGCATTTCTCTAATCAATAGTAATTTAGAATATTTTTTCATATGACTATAGCTACCTTTGATTCTTCTTTTGAAAACTGCCTTTTCATCTCCTTTCACCATTTATCAACTGGTGAATGACTCCTATTCTTATAAATTTGACTCAGTTCTCTGTATGTTCGAGAAACGAGGCCATTATCAGAGAAACGTGTAAAAATTTCCTTCAATTTTCTTGCTTTCTTTCTAAACTTGGCTTTATTGGTTTTGTTAGTACAAATCCTTTTTAATTTGATATAATCAAAATTATCCATTCTATACCTGGCAATGCTTTCCTGTCTCTTGTTTGGTCATAAATTCCCTTATTCATAAAGTTGAAGGGTAAGATGCTTCGTGCTCCTCTAATTTGCTTGTGATATAATCCTTTACGTCTAAATCATGTATTCATTTTGACCTTATCTTGGATAAGGTGTGAGATGATAGTCTGTACCTAGTTTCTGCCAAACCGTTTCCCAGCAATTTTTGTCAGTGATTTCTTGTTCCAAAATCTTGGATCTTTGGGTTTGTCAAAAACTAGGTTACCATGGTAATTTACTACTGTGTATTGTGTACCTATTCTAATGGATCCATGACTCCATTTCTTGGCCAGTACCAGATTATTTTGATGATTACCACTTTGCAATAGACTTTGAGATCCAGTACAACTAGACCACCTTGCTTCACATATTCCCTTGATATTCTCGACCTTTTGTTCTTCCAGATGAATTTTGTTATTTTTTTCTAGCTCTATAAAATAATTTTTTTTGGTATTCGATTGAATAAATAAATTAATTTAGGTAGGACTGTCATTTTTATTATATTGATTCAGCCTACCCCATGAGCAATTTTTATTTCTCTAATTGTTTAGATCTCACTTTATTTGTGTGAAAAATGTTTTGTAATTGTGTTCATATAATTCCTGGGTTTGTTTCGACAGGTAGATTCCCAAGTATTTTATATTGTCTATAGTTATTTTAAATAGAATTTCTCTTTCTATCTCTTTCTGTTGGGTTTGGTTGGTAATGTATAGAAATGTTGATGATTTATGTGAGATTATTTTATACCTGCAACTTTGCTGAAGTTGTTAGTTATTTCAACTAGTTTATAATCAACTAGTTGATTCTCTAGGATTCTCTAAGCATACCATCATATCATCTGCAAAAATGAGAGTTTTGTTTCCTCATTGCCTATTCTAATTCTTTCAGTTTCTTTTTCTGGTGTTACTGCTATAACTAGCATTTCTAGAACAATATTAAATAATAGTGATGTTAATGGACATCCCTACTTCTCTCCTGATTTTATTGTAAAGGCTTCTAGAATATCCCCATTACAGATAATGCTTGCTGATTGTTTTAGATAGATTCTACTCATCATTTTAAGGAAAGCTCCACTTATTCCTATGATTTCTAATATTTAATAGGAATGAGTATTGTATTTTGTCAAAAGCTTTTTAGGGAATTCTTTGTGAGGAAACTTCTTGTACCATGGCAGATTGGCAACTGTATAGTCTTAGAGAATTGCCTGGGTAAGTAAAGGTTAAGTGACTTGCTCAGTTTCACAGCCTGTATGTGTCAAAAGTAGGATTTGAACCCAAGTCTTTCTGATTTTAAGGTTGCCTTTCTACTCACTATGCTATATCTCTCATTATTTAATTATGTAATATCAAATTTGTATGTACTAGTGTATGTAGCAGGCTCAGTAATGACAACTTTCTCACATGTAAGCTAGTGGATGATCACCCCTGTCTTTAAATGTTACTGACCCAGTTCCTTTTAAATTCTCATTCTGGGTTTTAAGGTAATAAAGGGATATGTTCTTACACATTTCCTCTTAAATTAACAAAAATATACCATCCCTCATTCATTATTCAATTAACTTTAAGCCCATCCCTAACTTATAAATAAACTAGGGAAACCTCTTTTCCCAAAAGCTTTTCCTTTTCTCTTCATCTCAATGTCAATCCCCAACCCCAATTTATAAGCAATAATGTTATTGCTTTTAAAACTTTTTCTATCAGCAAGTTAAAAACAAAGACCTAGAATGTTATTCAAAATGTGTCACATTGAGTAAAGTTAACAACCAGATCATCACTCTGCTCTTCAAAATCTTTGGAAAGAGGGTCAGCTAGATGGCACAGTGGATAGAGCACCGGCCCTGAGATCAGGAGGACCTCAGTTCAAATCTGGCCTCAGACACATGATATTCACTAGCTGTGTGACCCTGCACAAGTCACTTAACCCTGATTGCCTCACAAAAACGACAAAAAAATAAAACCTTTAGAAAGAGATGTGTAATCAGATAATCTCAGCAGTGGTGCCATTGACGACTCCTTAACTCTAGAAACACACTTCACTTAGAATATCTTCTCCAAAGCGTTTCTTTTTAAAATTTTTAAACTTTTTCACTAAGTGTTTTCATTCTCTATCCTATTCCTTCCTTCAGTGAGAAACAAAACAAAATCTTTTTAACAAATAAACATAGTCAAGCAAAATAAATTGGTCTTTTATTGGCCATTTCCAAAAATGAATGTCTCATTCTTATGACATGTGTTCTTCATGGGATAGGAATTTGTCTCAGTTATATCAAATGTCTCGTTAGTATTCCTCAGATAACAGTTAACTCACCCAGTCTTTTATGAAACAAGTTCTCTTAGTCATTTCTCTCTGCGGCTTACACCAGAAGTATCAAACAGCTTCCAATTAATTGGGAAATGTTTAAAAAAAATAAAAATGCAACTTGGATAATTTCTTGTTTTCTGAGTCAATATAGGACCAGAAGGGATCCATTTCTATTTGAGTTTTACACCGCTGACTTACACAATCTCTCATCCGTGACAATGAACACTCTTTAGAATGATGATGAAACTGTAACTCCTTCAGATTCTCTTCCCTCTTAAAAAAAAATACAGTAACAGCATCCATAACCTCTGTAGGAGGGACTACTGAAGTCGGAGATACATATGAAAGAAAAGGTTGGATGCAGGGGAAAAACTCTGTTGGTGGAGCTGTTAATTCTGCACCATTCTGGAAAGCAATTTGGAATTGTACACAAAATGTTACTGAACAGTGCATGCTCCTCAATGGAACTATACCACTACTAAATCTATGCCACTACTAAAACTATGCCACTGCCTAAATTCCAAGGAGATCCAAAAAGAGGAAACGGTTCTATATGTAGCAATATATTTATTACAGTTTTTTTTTGTGGTGGCAAAATAACAACAAAAAGAAACAAAGGGGATGTTCATTAATTAAAGGATGGCTGAACAAACTGTGGAATATGAATGAAATGGAGTAGTATTATGTTATAAAAGTGAGGGAAAAGATGACTTAAAAGAGTCACGGAAAGATTATGAACTAAAGCAGAGTGAAGTGAGCAGAAGCAAGAGAGCAATTCATGCCATGATATCAATACCATAAAAATGAAAAGTTTTAGTCCTATGAACCAATGAAGAATGAAATGAGCAGAACATTCTGATCAATGCAATAGTTACCCATTGTTGTTGTTGTTATTATTGTTGTTCAGTGATGTCCAACTTTTTGTGACTTCCTGTGGGATTTTCTTGGCAAAGATACTGAAGTGGTTTGCCATTTTCTTCTCCAGGTCATTTTACAATGAGAGAATGGAGGCAAAGATGGTTAAGAGACTTGCCCAGGGTCACACAGCTAGTAAGTACCTGAGGCTGGATTTGAACTAAGGACAATGACAATGAGTCTTCTTGACTCCAGGCCCAGCAGACTCTTTATCCACTGTGCCACCTAGCTGCATCTATGATTATAGAGGACCAATGATGAAGCATGCTGTTCACCTTTCGACAGAGAGGTGATGGATTCAGGGTGAAGACCGAGACATTTTTTTGGATATGGCCAACGAGAATTTGTTTTGTTTAACTATGCATATTTATTACGAGGATTTTGGTTTTGTTTTCCTTTTGTGGGTTTGGGGATGGGAGAAAGAGAAAATAGAGTTCTGTTAATTAAAAAAGAAAACAATATATAAAAAAGAAAAATATCTACAGAGCCTAAGAAAATTTGCTTGCTTTATATGACCAGTGCAACTCTGGGTAAATGGGAAGTCATGTTTTTTCAGCCAAAAATTCTGAGCATTAATGATACCTTTGCTTTTCCTAATTTTAAAGGCAGTATTGCTTTTCACAAGTCCCTAAAAGTATGCATTCCTAGAAGGGGAATGAAAACTGAACTCAAGTTAAACAAGACCTTGACCTGCATATATCCAAGCTGTTATTTGAAGCCACTACTCTTGAATTGTAGTTGATAAATACATTACATTTTCCTTTGATGTCATTGATAAAAAAAAAAATTGAAGTTGAATAGCACAGATGAGTGGAGTTGGTCTCCTATGCATGTCATGTGCATGTGTGGAGTATTTTCTTTAGAGTTCTTGAAAGGTTAAGTGTCATGCTGCCATATTTGGATTGAAATACTGGGTTAATTATAGTCACTAAGTTAGACTGTAGGCAGAAAAGACTAAATTGAACACTTTGACAGCAAATGAAGCTTACATTTTTAATCTAAGAATGGAATACAAAATGCTTATAGATCTTATATTTAAAATGTCTCTTAATGTTTATTAATTACAGTACTATTTCTTTACAATCTGGTTTCAACGTGTTTTTATTCACTTCACAGAAATAACTGATCCCACCTCCTCTATACCTAGAGACTATTGTCTAGAGCCATAACTATCACTGGAGAACATAGGCTTTTAGTCCCAGTGTGCTGGCATATGGAGTGGTATATTTCCTTTTCAGGTGCATGATTCTTGCCCATAGGGACCACCATTCCTATAACTCAGTGTTCAGTCTATTGCGCCACATTGCATGACTACACCCTGGCCACTAACCTCAGGATCTCATTGCTATAATGTTCCTCACTTAGGATCCACTTTTCCCTTTAATACCCAGTAGGTCACAGGGAGATGGGCCATCTCTTTTTTGGGTTCAGATTAGTAAGGACTTTTGTGGTCAAGTTGTCCTTTGTACTGCTGTAGCTCTGTCTCATCCCCAATGAAATTTGCCCCAGGAAAGCTTCTGCTTTTATCCCATTTCAGTTTCAGAGTAGAAACAAAAGCTTGAGATATTTACAAGTGGTATATAGTAGGTCTCTTAGAATCTCTTTTTTTAAAAATATTCATCTATCCGTATATGAGGTCAGTCAGAATTTCTTCTGAATACATCCTGTGGAAGGTAGATTGCGTAGGAAATTATCCTAAATGGGAAGGGAAAAAGCATTTATATAGCACCTACTATGTGCCAGGCAGAGTGCTAGATACTTTTTTACCAATATTATCTCATTTGATCCTCACAACAGCCCTATGAAGTAGGTGCTATTATTATCCCCATTTTACAATTGAGGAAAGTGAAGCAAACAGGTTAAGTGATTTGCCCAGGGTCACACAGCTAGTTAGTGATTTTGACTGGCTTTGACCTCAAGTCTTCTTGACTCTTGGCCTAGCACTCTATCCATTGTACCACCAGCTGCCTTACCTGAGAGCTAAGATAATACAGTGGATGGATGGGAGAATAGGAAAAAAGTTAAAAGAATTATCTTGATGTCTAGAAGAAATGACAAAGGGACCAAGAGGCAGATCTTGACAAAAAGTGAGAGGCAAGATGATCTTGGGAATAAAAATGTTTATTCCTAATGAGGGAATTGGTCTGGTTAGCTAGAGGTTTGGTGTTCTAGAACAGACAAAGCTAATGTAAGAAGCAAGGACTTCACAAGAATTTTTGTTACATTGAGGTGATGTGATATGATGGAAATATCATTGGATTTAGTATCAATGGATCTGGGTTAGAATTTTTGGGCCTCAATTTCTTCACCTATAAAATGAGACCATATGATCTCTAAGGTT
This sequence comes from Phascolarctos cinereus, assembly GCF_003287225.1. Taxonomy (NCBI): domain Eukaryota; kingdom Metazoa; phylum Chordata; class Mammalia; order Diprotodontia; family Phascolarctidae; genus Phascolarctos; species Phascolarctos cinereus. The sequence continues at coordinate 241,570,171 of NW_027556098.1, forward strand.
CCAAATTCTTTGATTCAAACATTATTTTTGCCAGAATTTGAATGTAGTCCAGTCTCCCTGCTGGTTGTTTTGTCATTACTTAAGTCATATGACTAATACAGTGAAATATAATATCAGTAGGAACTTAGAAGTCATTGTCACTGGGTAAACCTGAATTAATCTGAATCTGCTAAAAAGTGAGTCAGTGTGGATATCCAGAGAGAGGCAGAACTAATGGGAATGTCATTAATTCACTGAGAAACATAGACCATTTGGAAATTCAGCATATTACTTCATCAGGGTGGAGTGTCATAATCATCAGGGTGATTGTGAAATTCATCCAAAGCCTAATCCTTCCTGTTGAATAAAGATCAGGTTAGTGACCATAAATGTTGCCTGGTGATTAAATTCAGATGGTGCCTGTTAGTTAAAAATGGCTCCTGAAAAGCTACTCACCATGGACACTTGTACCTCCTGCCAGAAAATTACTGGCTCTTTCCATGTACTAGATAGTGTGTATTCTATTGTCCTCTACTTTTGGGGAGTTATATTAATATGCAGGAAAAAAATAAAACCCTACTTTTTGGGTTTATCACTAATTCCTAGTTAGTAGTTCTAATAATTAGAAAGAGAATTTCATTTTCTCTGGCATGTAACCAAACATAGCCTCCCTCTCACCTGCCTTTGAGCAAATTAAATACTTGTTGATATTAAAAATTGTCCAAGGATTCATTGATAAATACGGCTGCCAATTACACTTGTCAACACACAGAGGCATTTTAACAAGTGATTTATTATTTACCCAGAGCATAGACCTATGGCATACAAAATCTGGTAGTCTCCAAGCCCAGGTTTCAGCAAATATATATAGGTCTTAGTTATATCAACAGGATGAATTAAATGGAATTTTATAGGGCAGAATTTTAGGGCAAAAAGAGAAGGTAAAGATTTACATATCAAGACCAGATAGAAGGAAAATATCTTTATTAGGTAAAATTATAGACTGATTAGCAAATACTGGGAAATAAAGCTGGAATTTGCAGAATAACCATTAAAATTGTAGCTATAGAAATTTACTTGACATGTTCATCTTGAGTAGATAAAAGTAATAATGCTGAACCAGAAATTCTCTTATCACTAGTCAGTTAAACATGGAGCTAAAGTTTGATGCCACCTAAATTCTGCATGCTCCAGCTAATACTGTACCTTACTTTCTCAAGCACATAGGGGCAATAGAGTCAAATCAGAAAAAGTCTCTTATCACAATATAGACCAGTTATTCATTGAGAAAATCACAGTTTTGTCATGACTAGCTTTTAGGCAGTAGGTAGAGAGAAATTAAAAACAGGCTAAAGAAAAAGAGTGAATATTTGGAATGGATACATGCTCTTCCAGGAGGGACAGGGGTAGAATAGAGACTATGAATGTCTCTATTGTCATTCTTAGTCAACAAGGATAGTTATACTCTTTCTATCTGGCTCTGGGTAGCCTTCACCATTCAGCCACAGTCTTCTCCTAGCATCCCATCTTTGTCTGAGCAGTGGGTGGTTGTAACAATAGCCAGGGTGGAGGTAAGCACTCGCTTAGCATGCTGCTCTCCCATCCTCTCTTCCCTTCAATGTGAGTATCATGTATTTCCCTCTGATTCCCTCCCTGGCTGAAACTGGCAACAGCCACACAGTATCTTAACTGTGACCTCTTTTATCTGTTCCTGCAGCATCAAGCTCTTGGGATCTTGACTACACCTTAGCATACTCGTACACTTCTATCTTCCCATTAGATTTCAGCTCTCTCCTTCAGGAGGAGAGAGGGCAACTATAAGTGTGTGTGTGTATACACACACACACACACACACACATATTTACATATATATGTATTTTATGTAAACTCTTTTCTTCTAAAACATTTTTGGATGTTCCTTCCCTTTAAAAAGTTTTATTGATGTCTTTTGTGTTTAGATCACAGTAATTTTTGGATATACTCTTCTTCAGTAAACTTACCCTTTCATCAAAGGAAAAAAATTGGTTAACTAAAACTGACAAACTTATCAAATGCATCTGATAGCACATTCACTGTTCTGCAGTTTTGGTACTCCCATCTCTCCAATAAAGGGAGGCAGGTGGATTTCCTCATCTGGCCTGATTGGTCATTAAAATTACACAGGATTCAGCTTTGTTTTATTGTTCTTTTTATTTAAATTGCTGCATTCAATGCCTATATTATTTTCTTGGTTCTACTTTCTGCATTAGTCTGTGAAAGTCTTCCCACATTTCTCTGAATTTATAATATTCTGAATATTATGGCTCAGTCATATTGCAATGCATTTGCAATTTGTTTGGTCATTCCTTCATGAGATAGGAGCCTACTTTTTGCTAGTTATTTTGTTACCAGGAAAACTGCTACTATGAATATTTTTGTTTATATAGGAACCTTCATTTGTTTTTGATATTTTTAGGAGAATATATGACCTGCAGTTGAATCACTTGGTTAAAGGGTATGAATGTTCAGTGTCTGTCAACATTTCTGTAACAAACTTTTTTCTTCATCAATGATTGCGGACTATAACATGGAAGTCTTTCATATGCAGGATTAGGAAATGGAAGACTCATTAAAGAAAATAAGAGCAGGAACAGAAACATCAGACCAAATGCAGAGAGGTGTATTGGAAGTAAGAGTTTTGAGGCTATTGTGGGATTGGGTTTCAAGATATTTGAAAGGGAAAAAAAGACTGGAAAAAAAATCACAGATTGTATTAGTTCTGAAAAAATTGATAAAGAGAAATAAATTATTATCAACTTATATGATTACTTTCTCACCACTGTAAAATATTTATAAGAATGTTTGTAAATGTACCGAAGACTTCCTTTATGAAAATAGAAGGGAAGAGGAAGACTTCTGAAAACAATATTCTGCAGCAGAACGCTTTTTTATCACATAATTTACTGAAAGGTGCAGAGAATGTGAGATAACATTGCCATGTTTTAATATATTATGTATATTTAAATAATAATGTCATAATATGTTAATTGTGTAGTTTTTGTCTAACTTTTATGTGGGCTAGAGCAAGCCACTATAGATAAAGTTGATGAAGTTGTCCTTTTTCTTTATATGTATTCTGCTTTATTTTCTCTTGCTTTCTCTTCTGACTTTTTCCTTATCTTCGGTGGCTGCCAAAACAACCGCAAGACTCAACATTGTTCTTCCTTCTGTCTTTTCTTCTGTGACTGTAGAACAAAAGAAAGGAACTATTGTAACAATTTAGCAGGAAGGAAATTTTTTAAAAAGTTGCTTCTGAGTTTACCTCTGGGGTCAAAATGCACAGCATGTCCTTCTAGTACAGGATTTCTTTTTTCTTTTTCTTTTTCTTTTTTTGGTTGGGTGGGGGTTAAGTGGCTTACCTGGGGTCACACATAATTGTTATGTGTCTGAGGCCGCATTTGAACTCAGGTCCTCTTGAATCCAGGGACAGTACTCTATCCACTGTGCCACCTATCCGCCCCCTAGTACAGGATTTCTAAACCGTGTGTGTGTGTGTGTGTGTGTGTGTGTGTGTGTGTGTGTGTGTGTGTGTGTTTGTGTGTGTGCATGTGATGGACCCCTTTGGCAGTCTGGTGAAGATCTATGGACCCCTTCTCAGAATGATGCTTTTAAATGTATAAAATGAAATACACAGAAATCCAAAGGAAACCAACAATATTTAAATAGTTATTAATTTTAAAAAAGTTCATGGGCAATAGATTAATAACCTCTGTTATAGTGTGAAAGTGATCAGTTTTTGCATGATTGATGGAATTTGACCTCTATAATGGTGGATTCAGTTCTACTATCTAGCATTCAGTTTTTGAGGCTTAGTTTCCCTTCTTGAGAAACAAATTAGAGGATTTCTTTATTATTCTGTATTCAAATATACAGGTGCAAGGCCACATAACATAAAAATATCAATACCAATACGTTTCTATTGTCAAATTGTTTTGAGAATGATGTCACATTCTAAAACACCAGAGGGAGCCAGATACCTTTCTAACTGACTTCTCTGTGGTAGACTCTTTCAAGTGCAGTAAATTGGGGGTAGCTAGTGCTCAGCCAGAATTCCAGAAGGCCTATTATATATGCCTTAGAAATAAGAATCACAGATTCCAAATAGCAGATGGTGCTATTTTGTGCAGTTTCTTAGGATGTATTCCATCATTTTAATTCAAATGTTACCAGCTCAGAAAAACCATTCTCCAGCAGTTGAATACACATAGTACAGGGATTTCTAGCTAGTTAGTATGAAGTTTCTGGCTGGTAGTAAGCAATAACCTGGGAAAGATTCTGGAACCTGCTCCTTTCAATAGCCTAAAGTGTCACTGACATGACAAACCAGGGATCCCTGCCTTGGATGCTGAGCTTAGCCCATCTCTTATGAACAGTGGAGAGAGAGAAAGCACAAGAAGGAAAGTTCTAAGGAAAGCTTTGTGTGACAGGGGATGACAATATAAACTGTTTGTAGTGAACAAGTGTTCCAGATTGCGTATTGCCAAGACCTCCTGTTTAAAATGAAAAGAAAATCAAACAAAAACCCACTCCAGGATTGAAACAAACAAACAAACAAACCCCAAGAAAAGTGAAACATCCAGTCCTGGCTCCTTTTATTCCAAATGGCCTTTGCAGCTGAGCAGGAAACAAAGAGAGGCTGCTGCCTTTTTTTGCTGGGTGACCATTCATTATCAGTAATAATCCCCAGTTTTGGTGACTCTCTACTCTTCCTTGCTTGATATTTTAGTCTATCCTCCCTGGAAGGGATGCAGGGCTTTATCATTAGCCTGCATTTGGCATTGAGGTGGTAAAGTGTTCTACCAAACCTTGCATGGGAATAGAAGATCGCAGTTTAAGGCACATGCTGGCTTTCTATACAGATGTGGAATATGAACTGACCACGTTACGTTCACTTTTAATGCTTTCCCACATAAAGCGTGTTTGGTGAAGAAGTGAATGGAAATTCACAAATCAAACTCAGTTCATGATAACAGTGCTATCCAGCTGTTAACAGACCTTATATTAGGTGAGAAAATCTATCCTCTTGGACTGTGTGCCTTTAAAAAAAGTACTAACTTTTAGCATTCCCTATTGGGTGCCAAGACTTCTTGGCACTTTGTGCTGTGATGTTGGATGAATAACTTTTCTGGGATTAGAATCACCTCTGCAATCTGGAGAGGGCATGGAGAGAGAAAGAGAGAGAGAGAGAGAGAGAGAGAGAGAGAGAGAGAGAGAGAGAGAGAGAGAGAGAGAGAGAGAGAGAGAGAGAGGTGGAAGGGTAGAAATGGCCTCATAGACCAGACCTCAAGCTCTGGGGAAGCTGTAAAGTTTTTAGGTCTTCAGGATTCCCAGAGCAGTAGCCAACAATGGTTTGAATCCAGAGGACCCATGGCCAACCTAGAGATTACCCTAAGGTCATTTTTTAAAGTGAGTTGATCACTTCCAGAACACTTCTGTGGTTTTTGATGAGAAGTCTTAGTTTATCCCTGATTTCCCAGGATATCCCTTTCCCTCTTTGTTTTGATTATAACACATGCACTGAGAATAGCTTGGAGCTTCAGAAGAATCCTAGAAATGATATCTGGCTACCTTAGGTCCAGAAGAGATTTCCTGCAGAGAATCATAACAAGGAGTACGGGGAAATATTCATGTAGTACAATAAAATGAGTACTGGATTCAGAGTCAGAGGAACTAGATTTGAATCCCAGCTCAGCTATTTGCTACCTGTGTGTCATTGGGTAAGTTACCTAACCCCTCTGGGCCTCATTTCCTTGTCTGTAAAATAGGAGGGTGGGATCACTTTACCTTTGAGGTCTCTTTCAGCTCTAAATTTTTGATCTTATAAACCTAGCACTATATGGTCTCCAAGTACCCTTCTAGCTCTGAATTTATGGTCCTATTACAGTACGGGAACAACACTTGACAATAAAAGGTGGAGTGAGGGCTGGGGACAGAGATAAAGAAGGGAGCTGGTAATCATCCTGTCACCTTGAATGCTGAATCTTGCAATATCACTACAACAGAATTTTCCTTTTCTATCCATGCTCAGTTTACATAATGGCTAGAAAGTCTAGTACCTTACATGACATTATGTATAGAACTTTCATGCTAACCTATTTGAAGTAAAGTGTGTCTTGGGCAACTGCTTACAGACACATAAAAGGTAACTAGTGTAGCGATTTACCACTGGAGGGCAGTTAAGAGCCAGAAATTGGTATAGAAAAGCTAATGGTGGAATGAGGAGTTGGCTGTCAGGATGGAGGATGTGTGGGACAGCTGATGGGGCACAGGGAATGAAGCCAATTCTGTATTCAGTTTTTTACAACTGAAGGGCAATGCATTGGAAAGTGTGAACTATTTGGAGGCTCTAAGAGGGACAGCATAGGACTACACTCCAGAATTACAGGCTTAGGAATTTTCAAATCAAAGCCAGGAACAGAAAAGCAGGAATCAGAGAGCAGAGTCCAAAGCCAAGGTCAGGAAAACTGGTCTGAAAGGGTTTACCTCTTTTTGAAGTTGATATGGAAGCTTTCTGACTATGGGAAAGCTGAATTTCCTGTCTATGTGCTTTAGCATAGACAGGGGAGCCTCCAGACTCCTTACACCTGGGGATCTGTGTGGGACCCACAAAATATGGCTTTGCATCTTATTACAGAGCTGTTCTGTATTGTGAAAATCTGTGTGTATTTTTTTAAATTAGTGATTAAAAGATTACACTTTATTAAATGATTAATTTAATGTTGGAGTATGTTGGAGTAAAAGATTTATGAAAGATTCTTTAAATCCTCTTTTTAAAAATATTTTTGATCTCCTAAATTTTAATACTGAGCATAACAAAACTAACATTAGATTCTTCAAGACACATTGATCTTTGACACATGAAGTCTTTTAGCAGGTTCTTTTAAAGATAATTATACTTTAACATTCATTTAAAAATATTTGAGGTACAAGTTAAGTCTCTCCCTCCAGTAACCCCCTCACCCATTGAGAAGGCAAGCAATATGATATTAATTATGCATGTGAATTTATACAAAATATTTTTATATTAGCCATGTGGAAGAAAAAAAAAGAAAAAAGAAAGATTAAGTAAATGAAAAAAAATATGCTTCAATCTGTACTCAGAATTCATCTTATCTCTAGAGGTGGGTAGCATTTTTCATCATGAGTTCTTTGGAATTGTCTTAGATTATTGTATTGATAGTTATGTCTTTCATAGTTGGTCATCATACAATACAGGCATACCTTGGGACTAGTGTGCGTTCAGGTCCAGACCACTGCAATAAAATGAGTCATATGAATTTTTTGATTTCCCAGTGCATAAAAAAGTTATGTTTATATTATATTATAGACTATTAAGTATACAATAGTATTATGTCTAAGAAAACAATGTATATACCTTAATTAAAAATACTTTCCCAAAGGGAAGAATTCCAGGAGTGAAGGTGGTGGAGTCAGCAGTAAATCACTGTAACTCTCCCATATTCACCTTCAAACAATCATAAAATTACACCCCAAAACAAATCCTGGAACAGCAGAACCAGCAAGAAGATGGGGTGAAACAATCTGTTAGCTAAAGAAACTTGGAAGATTGCCAAGCTCACAAGGGTAAAAGGGAAGGCATTCCAGGACAGGAAGCATCCCAGAAAGCCAGTAGCAAGCCCAACCTCAGGAAACCAGTGGGAGATCCTGAGCCCCAGTGTGGTGGAGCAGGCAAATGCCAACACCAGGACCTTCATCCTTCCCCTCCCCCACCTACTTTAGACAGGGGAGCCTCCAGACTCCAGCCTTGAAAACTACACACTCATGGGGCAGCTAGGTGGCACAGTGGATAGAGTACCGACCCTGAAGTCAGGAGTACCTGAGTTCAAATCCGGCCTCAGACCAAACACTTGACCCTGTGTGACCCTAGGCAAGTCACTTAACCCCAATTGCCTAAAAAAAAAAAAAAAAAAGAAAACTACACACCCCCCAGCCCACCCCCTCAGCATAGCACCAGATGTGAGGGTCCTTGGGGGCCTCAGGGTAACATCAGCATAGTACCAGATAAACAACCAGAGCCTATATCCACTGGCACAAGAAGCCTGGTACAGTGCCTCTTCCAATCTGGGAGCAGAGCTCAAATTTAAGAGAAGGAGAAAGTCCTCCCCTACCCCCAAAAAAGATGAACAAAAGACAACAACAACAACAACAACAACAAAAAAGATCTGACCATAGAAAGTTATTATGGTGACAGGGAAGATCAAGACACAAACTCAGAAGAAGACAACAATGTCAAAACACCCATGGGAAAAGTCACAAAGAAAAATGAGAAGTGGCCTCAAGCTCAGAAAGAATGCATGGAAGAGCTCAAAAAGGAGCTTAAAAATAATATAAGAGAGATAGAAGAAGAAGTGGGAAGGGAGGTGAGAGTGATACAGCAGAACTGTGAAAAAAGAGTCCACAGCTTGGAAAACTACTTAAAAAAGTAGAATTGGCTAAATGGAAAAGGAGATACAAAAATCCACTAAAAAATACACTTTTTTTTTTTTTTGGCAATTGAGGTTAAGTGACTTGTCCAGGGTTACACAGCTGATAAGTGTCAAATGTTTGGTCTGAGGCCAGATTTCAACTCAGGACCTCCTGACTTCAGGGCCAGTGCTCTATCTACTGTGCTACCTAGCTGCCCAAGAATGCAACTTCTTAGAGAGTATAATTGACCAAATGGAAAATAAAGTAAAAAGCTAATTGAGGGAAGCATCATCTTGAAAGCTAGAATCGGGCAAGTGGAAGCTAATGACTCTATGAGACAACAAGAATCAATCATCCATCCCCAGTTGATAAATGGTCAAAAGATATAAACAGGCAGTTCTCAGACAAAGAAATTAAAGCCATCTATAGTCATGTGGAAAAATGCTTTAAATCACTATTGATTAGAGAAATGCAAATCAAAACAACTCTGACAGGTACCACATCACACCTATCAGATTGGCCAAGACAACAAAATAAGAAAATGATAAATGTTGGAAAAGATGTGGGAAAACTGGAACACTAATGCATTGTTGGTGGAGTTGTGAAATGATCCAACCATTTTGGAGAGCAATTTGGAATTGTGCCCAAAGGGCTATAAAAATGTACATACCCTTTGACCCAGCAATAGCACTTCTAGGGCTATATCCCAAAAAGAGCATACAAATGGGAAAAGGACCCACATGTACAAAAATAAAGAATTGGAAGTTGAGAGGAAGCCCATCAATTGGGGAATGGCTGAACAAGTTGTGGTATATGAATGTAATGGAATATTATTGCGCTATAAGAAATGATGAACAGGCTGATTTCAGAAAAATCTGGAAAGACTTGTATGGTCTGATGCTCATTGAAGTGACCAGAACCAAGAGAACATTGTACATAATAACAGCCACATTGTGTAATGATGAATATTGATAAACTTAGTACTTCCCAGCAATACAAGGATCTAAGACATCTCCAAAGGCCTCATGATGGAAAATTCTATCCACATCCAAAGAGAGAACTATGGAATTTGAATGCAGATTGAAGCATACTATTTGTTGTTTTTTTTCTCTTCTGTTTAGTTTTGTTTCCTCTTTCTGGTGGTTCCTCCTATTGGTTCTAATTCTTACTTACAACATCACGAATGTGAAACTATGCTTAATAGGAATGTATATGTATAGTCCACATCAGGTTGTGTGCCACCTTGGGGAGGGTGATGGGGAGGAAGGGGGAGAAAAATTTTAAACTCAAAAGCACATGGAGGTGAGTGTTGATAAATCAAAATAAATTAATAAAAAAAATCTTCTTCAGGTAAAAAAACCAAAAAACAAACAAACAAACAAAAAAAGAATCAATCAAACAAGTTCAAAAAAGTGAAAAAAGGGAAGAAAATGTAAAATACCTCATGGGAAAAACAACTGACCTGGAAAACAGATCCAAGAGAGACAGTATCAGAATCACTGGACTACCTGAAAACTATAATCAAAAGGAGGACCTGGACAATGTCTTTCAAGAAATTATCAAGGAAAACTGCCCTGATGTCCTGGAACCAGAGGGCAAAACAGGCATTGAAAGAATCCATTGATCACCTCAGGAAAGAGATCCCAAAATAAAAATTCCAAGGAATATTATAGTCAAATTTCAGAACTCTTAGGTCAAGGAAAAAATACTACAAGTGGCCTGAAAGAAACAATCTCAATAGTGGGGAACCACAATCAGGATTACACAGGACTAGACAGCTGCAACATTAAAGGATCAGAGGTCATAGAATGTGATATTTTGGAAGGCAAAGGAGTAAGGACTATAACCAAGAATTACTTTTGTGGCAAAATTAAGCATGATATATCAAGGGGAAAAATGGTCATTCAATGAAATAGAAAGATTTCAAGCTTTCAGAAGGAGAAGGACAGAACTAAACCAAAAAAACCTGACCTCCAACATCAAGACCCAAGAGAAGCATAAACAGGTAAAAAGGGAAAAGAAAACACAAGGGATTCAGTACAGCTAATTATTTACATCTCTACACAGGAAGATGATATTTGCAATTCTTAAAAATATTGTCAGTAATAGTATAGCTAGAAGGAATATACATAGACAGAGACTACAAGTATAAGCTGAATTTGAGGGAATGACATAAAAAAATCAAGGGATGAGAAAGAGGAGTACAATGGGTACCAAAGAAAGAGGCAGAATAGGGTAAATTATTTCACATGAAGAGGTATAAAAGACCTATTATAGTGGAGGGGAAGATGGGAGGGTGGGCAATGAGCTTCACTTGAACCTTACTTTCATTAGTTTTGGCTGAAAGAGGGAATCATATACACACTTAGTTAAATTTAGTAATCTACTTTATCTGACAGAGAAGTAGGAGGGGAGGAGACCAAGTAAAAGGAGTGGGGCAGGGACTGACAGAAGGGAGGGCAGATCAGGGGAGGAGGTAGACAGAAGCAAAACATTGGTGAGGAGGGAAAGGTGAAAGGAGGAAGAGGACAAATAGGAGGAAGAATAGGATGGAACAAATACACAGATAGTATAAATTATAACTGTGAATGTGAAAGGGATGAACTCTCCCATAAAATGAAAGTGAATAGAATAGATTAACAACCAGAATCCTACAATATGTTGTTTACAAGAAACACACTTGAAGCAGAAAGACACACACAAAATAAAGGTGAGGGGCTGGAGCAGAATCTATTATGCTTTAGCTGAAGGAAAAAAAAAGCAGGGGTAGCAATCCCAATCTCAGACAAAACAAAAGCAAAAATAGACCTATAGAAATAAGGAAGAAAACTACATCTTGCTAAAAGGTACCATAGACAATGAAGCAATATCAATATTAAACACATGTGCACCAAGTGGTATAGCATCCAAATTCTTAAAGCTAAGTGAGTTATCAGAAGAAATAGACAACAAAACTATACTAGTGGAGGACCTCATCTGTCCCCTCTCAGAACTTGATAAATCCAACCAAAAAAAATAAACAAGAAGGAAACTGAAGAGGAAAATAGAATGTTAGAAAGGTTAGATATGACAGACCTTAGGCATGATTTAGACATAAAGGGTGACATCATAAGCAAATTCAAAGAGCAAGGAATAGTCTACCTGTCCTTGTTTAATAATCTACCTGTCTAATAGTCTACCTGTGTCTATGATCTATGGGGAGCAGAAGAATTCATGACCAATCAAGAGATGAGAGCATTACAAAATGTAAAATAGATAATTTTGATCATGTTAAAAAAAGCTTTTGTACAAACAAAAGCAATGTAACCAAAATTAGAAGTAAAGCAGGAATCTGGGAAGCAACCTTTACAGCAAGTATCTCTGATAAAGGCCTTATTTCTCAAATATATAGAGAACTTAGTAAAAATTATAAGAATACACACCATTCCCCAATTGATAAGTGGTCAAAGGATATGAACAGACAGTTTTCAGATGAAATGAAAAAATCTGCAGGCATATGAAGAAGTGCTCTAAATCACTTTTGATTAGAGAAATGCAAATTGAAACAACTCTGGGGTACCATCTCACACCTATCAGATTGGCTAATATGACAAAAAAAAAAGGAAAATGATAAAAGTTGGAGAGGATGTGGGAAAATTGGGACACATATCCTGTTGGTGGAGTTGTGAAGTGATCTAACCATTCTGGAGAACAATTTGGAATCATACCCAAAGGGCAACCAAACTGCATACCATTTGATCCAGCAATACCACTACTATGCCTGTTTCCCTAAGAGAACATAAAAAAGGGGAAAGTACCTACATGTGCAAAAATATATATAGCGGCCCTTTTCATGGTGACAAAGTATTTTAAATTGAAGGGATACCCATCAACTGGAGAATGACTGAACAAGCTGTAGAATATGAGTATAATGGAATACTATTGTGCAATAAGAAATGATGAACAGGTAGATTTCAGAAAAACCTTGAAAGACTCATATGAACTGATGCAAAGCTAAATGAGCATGACTAGGAAAACATTGTACACTATATCAGCAACATTGTGTGATGATCAACTATGAATGACTCAGCTCTTCTCAGCAACACAATGATCCAAGACAAGCACAAAGGATTCACAAAGGAAAATGCTATCCATATTCAGATAAAGAACTGATGGACCCTGAATGCAGTTCAAAGCATACTTTTTTCAATTACTTATTCTTTCTTATGTTTTTTTTCTTTTGATCTGTTGCTTCTTTTACAACTGTGACTAATAAGATATATATCATAATATATATCATATATGGTATACATAATATATGATATATATATTATATATCACTAATGATATATATATTTTTAATATATGTATATATCATATATGAAGTATATAAAACAGCCTACCATTTTCAGAATAGGGGAGGGGAGGAAGGGAGGGAAAAAAATTTGGAACTCAAAATCTTGCAAAAAATGAATGCCAAAATTTTTCTTGACATGTAACTGGTGAAAAAATAGAATACTATTTTAAAAAGTACTTTATTACTAAAAAATTCTAACTATCATCTGAGCCTTCAGCAAGTCATAATCTTTTTTGTTGCTGGAGAGTCTTGCCTCGATATTAATGGCTGCTGATTGATCAGCAATTTCTTAAAATAAAACAACAATGAAGTTTGCTGCATTGATTGACTCTTCCTTTCACTTGAACACTTAGAGGCCATTATAGGATTATTAATTGGATTAATTTCAGTATGTTTGTGTCTCAGGGAATAGGGAGACCCAAGGAGATAGAGTGAAATGGGGAACAGCTGGTGAGTGGAGCAGTAAAAACATACAGACCATTTATCAAATAAGATCACTGGCTTATGTGGGTGTGCTTCGTGGTGGCCTAGAACAATTACAGTGGTAATATCAAAGATCACTGATCACAAATCACCATAATACAAATAATAATGATAAAAAAAAGTTTGAAATATTTCAAGAATTACCAAAATGTGATGAAGAGACATGATGTGAGCACATGCTATTGGAAAAATGGTGCTGATAGACTTGCTCAAAACAGAGTTACCACAGCCTTCAATTTGTAAAAATACAATATATTTTTCTTGTCTTATTGCTACTGCTAACATTTCTAGGGCAATATAAAGTAATAGCAGTGATAATGGACTTCCTTGCTTCACCCCTGATCTTATTGGGAAAGCTTCTAGTTTATCCCCATTATAGACAATGCTTGTTTTTGGATAGATACTACTTATTATTTTAAGAAAGGCTCCATTTATTCCTATGGTGTCAAATTTATATATATACATATATATATATACATATATATATATGTATGTATGTATGTATATATAATAGAAATAGGTGTTGTATTTTGTCAAAAGCTTTTTCTTACTCTATTGATATAATAATATGATTTTTGTTGTTTTAAAAGTTGTTTGGTTGTTTATGCATATAGTTTTCCTAACACAGAATCATCCCTGCATTCCTGGCATAAATTCTACCGTAACATAGCATATGATCTTTGTGACATTGCTGTAATCTCCTTGCTAGTATTTTCTTTAAAATTTATGCATCAATATTCATTAAGGAAATTGGCCTATGTTTTTTTCTCTGTTTTTGTTGTCCCTGGTTTAGGTATCATAAAAGAAATTCGACATGACTCTTTCTTTACCTATTTTTTCAAAGAGTTTATATGGTATTGGGATTAATTGATCTTTAAGTGTTTGGTATTCACTTGTAAACCCATCTAGTCCTGGAGATTTTCCTTAGGGAACTCATCGATGGCTAGTTCAATTTCTTTTTCTAAGATACGGTTATTTAAGTATTCAATTTCCTAATCTGGACAATTTGCATTTTTATAAATATTTATCCATTTATCTTAGTTGTATTGGTATATAATTGAGTGTACAAAAGAAATCCTAATAATTTCTCTAATTTCATCTTCGTTGGTAGTACAGTCACCATTTTCTTTTTTTGATACTGATCATTCGGTTTTCTTCTTTCTTTTTTAAAATCAAATTGACCAATCATTTATCTATTTGTTTTTTCTTTTTTCATGAAACCAGACACTTGTTTTATTTATTATTTCAATTTTTTTAAGCTTTCAATTTTACTCATCTTTCCTTTTATTTGCAGAATTTCCATTTTGGGGTTTAATGGGCAATTTTAAATTTCTTCTTTCCATAGTTTTTTTTATCTGTATGCCCAATTCATCAATCTAATCTTTCTCTCTTTTATGTACTTATACATACACATTTAGAGATATAAATTTTACCCTAAGAACTGCTTTGGCTGCATCTCGCAAATTTTGGTATGTTGTCTTGTCATTTTCTTTAATGAAATGATTGTTTCTATGATTTGTTGTTTAACTCACTAATATTTTAGGATTAGATTATGTGGGTTCCAATTAATTTTTAATCTATACTTACAAGTCCCTTTGCTGAATTTAATTTTTATTGCATTATGGTCTGAGAAGAGGGCATTTAATATTTCTGCTTTTTTGTATGTATTTGTTAGATTTTTTCGTGGCCAGTTTTTTTGAAGGTACTATGAAAGGCCTCTATTTCATGAAATATCCATTTCCCCCCCAGAAGGATTATACTCAGTTTTACTTTGTAGCTTATTCTTGGTTGTCATCTTAGCTCCTTTGCCTTCCAGAAGATCATATTCTAAGCCTTTTGCCTCTTTAATGTGGTAACAGCAAAATCTTGTGTGAGCCTACCTGTGGCTTCATCGTATTCAAATGGTTTCTTTGTTTGTTTGTTTTTAACATTTCAAGTATTATTTATTTATTTTTAACATTCTTTTAAAATTTTGAGTTCCAACTTCTCACCTTTTCTCCTATTTCCTCCCACACCCACTGAGAAGGCAAACACTATGATATTAATTATACATGGAAATCACGCAAAACATTTCCGTATTAGCCATATTTCAAAAAAAGCAAGAAAAATAAAGTGAGAAAATTTTACTTCAATTTTCACTCAGATTTCATTAGTTCTCTCTCTGGAGGAGGATAGCATTTTTTCCTACCATAAGTTCTTTGGAATTGTCATCGTATTGATCAAAGTAGCTAAGTCTTTCATAGTTTATCATTATTGAAACATTTGTGTTATTGTGCACAATAATCACCTGATTCTTCTCACATCACTTTGATTCAGTCCATACAGGTCTTGCCATGTTTTCTGAAACTACCGCCTTGTCATTTCTGACAGTACAATAATACTTCATCTCGTTCAGAAAAAGAGCTGCTATAATTTTTTTTGTACATATCAGTCCTTTCCCTTTTTCTTTGATCTCTTTGGAATGCAAACCTACCAGTTGTGTTGTTGGATCAAAAAGTATGCACAGTTTTATAGCCATTTGGGCATAGTACCAATTTTTTCTCCAGAAGAGTTGGACCAGTTCACTACTCCACCAGCAGTTCATTAGTGTATCTAATTTTTCCTCATGCTCTCCAGCATTTGTCATTTCTGATAGGTGTGAGGTGGTGCCTCAGAGTTCTTTTAATTTGTATTTCTCTAATCAAAAGTGATTTAGAACATTTTTCATATGACTACAAATAGCTTTGATTTCTTCTTCTGAAAACTACCTATTTGAATCTTTTGACCATTTATAAGTTTGGGAATGGTTATTATTTTTAAGTTTGACTCAGTTCTATACTTAGCATATATTTGAGAAATGAGGCATTTAACAGAGAAACTTGCTGTTGAAGTTTTCGATGTTACTTCATTGTCTATGGTACTTTTTAGTGTAATGTAATTTCCATGATTATCTCTTTTAATTAGGTTTGTTATTACTTCTGTTCTGTCTGAGGTCATGATTTCTACACCCTCTTTAGCTGAGGCATATTAGATCCTGTTCCAGCCCCTTACCCTTACTCTGCATCTGTATTTCTGTTTCAAATGTATCTCTTGTAAACAGCATATTGTTGGATTCTGGTTTATAATCCATTCTGGTATCTGCTTCTGTTTTATGGGTGAGCTCATTCCCTTCACATTTACAGTTATGATTACTGACTGTGTATTTCCCTCCATTCAATTTTCTTCTGTTTTTTCCTCTCTTTCTCTCTTTATCCTGTCCCTCCCTAAAACTCTGCGTTGCATCTTACCACTGTCTCCCTTAATCTGCCATCCCTTTTATTATCTCCCATCCCTTTCTCTTATCCCTTTCTCCTCCTATTTACATTTCTATACCCAACTGAGTATGTGTGAGTGTTTGTGTGTGTATTCTTCCCTCTTTGAACCAATTCCAATGAGAGTGAGGTTCAAGCATTGTCAGACACTCACCCAATTTTCTCCTGCATTGTAAAAGCTTTTCCTTGTGCACCCCCTATATGTGAGAAAATTTTCTCTGTTCAGCCTTTTCCTTCCCTCTTCCCCCTTCTCCCAGTCCATCCCTTTTTCTCAACCCTTTTTTTTGGAGATCATTCCAACATAATTGACCCACACCCATGCCCTATGTAAACTCTATGTAAACTCCTTTTAACAGCCCTGATAATGATAAAGTTTTTAGGAGTTACATATATCATCTTCCCATATAAGAATGTAAACAGTTAAACTTTTCTGAGCCTGTTATGATTAACATTACATATTTTTTTATGCTTCTCTTGAGTCTTTTGTGTTTGAATGTCAAATTTTCTATTCATCTCTGGTCTTTTCATCAGGATTGCTGGAAAGTCCTCTATTTCATTAAATATAGTATTTCCTCTGAAGAATTACACTCAGTTTTGCTGGATAGGTTATGCTTGGCTGTAATCCCAGCTCCTTTACCTTCTGCTACATTATATTCCTAGCCCTCTGCTCCTTTAATGTGGTAGCTGCTAAATCTTGTGTGATCCAGACTATGGCTTTGGATTGTTTCTTTTTGGCTGCTTGAAGTTATTTTTTTCTTTGTCCTGGGAGCTCTGGAATTTGGCTATAATATTCCTGGGAATTTTCATTTTGGGATCTCTTTCAGGAGGTGACTCATAGATTCTTTCAATTTCTGTTTCACCCTCTGGATTTAAGATATCAGGTCAGTTTTCCTTTGCCATTTAAAAAAATGATGTCTAGGTTCTTTCTTTGATCATAGCTTTCAGGAAGTCTAGTAATTTTTAAATTATCTTTCCTTGATCTATTTGTTTTTCCTGCAAGGAAATCAGAGTTAAGTGACTTGCCCAGGGTCACACAGTTAGTGAGTATCATGTGTTTTGATCTATTTTCTAGGTCAGTTTTTTCCAATGAGATATTTAACACGTTCTATTTTTTCTTCTTTTGCCTTTTTAAACTTATTTCTTGATGACTCGTGGAGTCATTAGTTTCCACTTGCCCAATTCTAACATTAAAGGAATTATTTTCTTCAGTGAGATTTTGTATCTCTTTTTCCTTTTGGCCAATACTATTTTTAAGGAGTTCTTCTCTTTAGTGAATTTTTGTGCCTTCTTTACCATTAGGCCAATTCTGTTTTTTAAAGTGTTAATTTCTTTAGTATTCTTTTTGTGCCTCTTTTAACAAGTTCTTAATTCTCTTTTCATAATTATCTTGCATCTCACTCTTTTCTTTTCCCATTTTTTTTTTTACTACTCTTATCACTCTTATCCTGGATAAGAATTCCAGGAATTCTTGTTGGATTTGGGTCCAATTAGCATTTTTCTTTGAAGATTTTTTTTTTTGGGTAGCTGTTTTCACATTGTTGTTTACTTCTGAGTTTATATCTTGGTCTTCTGTATCACCATAGTAGCTTGTTATAGCTAAATTCTTTTGTTGTTGTAGTTTGCTTATTTTCCCAGCCTATTTTTTGGCTCTAAACTTTATTTTAAAGTTGGATTCTGCTCACCTGGGGATGGGGAGGCACTGTCTTAAGCTTTAGGTTCTGGGATTCCATAAGTTTTTGGCACTTCCAAGGTGATATTATCTTGGGAGAGGTGTGGTCACATTTCTCTCCTGATCTATACTCTGGTCTTTACCCAAGGAGGGCCCTTGATCCCTTGCAGCCACAAGCAGTAGCTGTAGCACTCTCTTTGCCTTGAAACTGTGACCAGAGCCCCTGATCCTTTGTGACTGACTACTACTGCTCTTCTTTGTCTTGGGACTGAGTACCAAAACTGTGTATAGGAAATCAAGTTCCCAATCAATGCCAGCTGTACCCAACAAAGGCCAGCAAAGGGCCTCATGTAATCTTTTTCTGACCAGTTGTCTGATCCCCTTACCAACTCTTGCCTGAGAGCTTCTAAAGCTGCTGCTGTGCCCCATATATGACCACTCCAGATAGGCTTCCATCCTTATGTTACAGACTTCTCCTGCTGGCCTTTTAAATTGTCTTAGGCTGGAAAAAAATGTCTCACTCCAACCTTTTGTTGGCACTGCCACCAAAGATTTTATTTGAAGCCTTATTCTAAAGTTGTTTGGAGGGAAATGTTGGGAGAGTTTAACTGTTTGGTTGTCCCTAATCCACAATCTTGGCTCTGCCCCAACACATACCTTGAATGGTTTTCTTTTTGGCTGCTTGAAGTATTTTCTTTTTGACCTGGGAGTTCTGGAATTTGGCTATAATATTCCTGAGAGCTTTCATTTTGGGAGCTCTTTCAGGAGGTGGCTGATACATTTTTTTCAATGTCTATTTTATCCTTTGGTTCTAAGATATTGAGGCAGTTTTCCATTATAATTTCTTGAAATATGATATTTAGGTTCTTTCTTTGATCATGGTTTTTAGGCAGTCCAATAATTCTTAAATTATTTTTCTTTGATGTATTTTCCAAGTCAGTTGATTTTTCCAATGAGGTATTTCACATTTTATTCTAGTTTTCATTCTTTTGACTTTTAAAAAATTGTTTCTTGATATCTCATGGAGCCATTAGCTTCCACTTGCCAAATTCTAACTTTTCAGGAACTATTTTCTTCAGTGAGCTTTAGTACCTCTTTTCTGATCTGGCCAATTCTGTTTTTTATGAAGTTATTTTCTTCAGTATTTTTTGTGCCTCTTTTACCAAGCTGTTAATTGTCTTTTCATAACTTGCTTACATCACTCTCATTTCTTTTCCAATATTTTCCTCCACTACTTTTATTTGATTTTTAAAATAATTTTTTTAAAAGCTATTCTAGGAATTGTTCTTGGGTTTGTGTCCAATTTACATTTTTCTTTGAGGCTTTGCTTATAGCTATCTTGACATCATCTTTTTTTTTTTCTTCTTCTGAGTTGTGTCTTGATCTTCACTTCCACCACAGAAGATTTTTATGGTTGGGTCTTTTTTTTGTTTTTCGCTGATTTTTTCAGCCTATTTCTTTACTTTGAATATTATGTCAGTGTTGGGCTTTGTTCCCAGGGTGTGTGTGTGTTTGAGGTGGGGGAGTGGGGGGAACACTGTCCTAAGCTTTAGGTTTTTTTGCATTGCTGTTTTCAGAGTTAGTTCTGGGGGGTTAGAAGTTTGTAATGCTTACAGGGTAGCATGAGTTAGGGAGATATGTGGTCACTGCTTTCCACATCTCATATCCCAGAAGAGCCTCTGCTCCCTTCTAACCACAACAATACTTCTCTTCAAGACCCCTGCCATCTTGGGACCAAAAGTGATAATTCTTCTTAGGGCCTCTGATACTTTATGATTGCAAACATGATATTGGTCTTTAGGACCCTTTATCTCTTATGATTGAAAGGAATACTGCTCTGTAGGGCCATTGATCCCTTGTGACTGCAAACTCTTCTTTCCAACATGGAACTGTGATCTAGAAGTGAGGCTACGCAATGAATTTGCCAAACAATGCCCTGTCCTGTGCCCAGTGTTAGCACAAGGAATCCCTGTAATCTCTTTCTGGCCAATTGCCATATCCTCTTACTATCTCTGGCTTGAGAGCTCCCAAATGTGCTGTTGTTTTGCTACTTCCAAGGTCCATAGCTGCTGGTTCCACCATGCATACTGCAAACCAACCCCCCACCCCACCGTCATAGATATCTCCTTCTCATCTAATTTTTTTTGGTCTGGTCTAATTTTCTAGTTTTTGGTCCCCAACCTTTCATTGGCTTTGCTGCTTCAGAATTTTACTGGAGGCATTGTTTTAAAGTTGTTTAAAGGAGAATGCTAGGAGAGCTCAGATACTTCCTCTACTCTGCCATCTTGGCTCCACCCCCAGAAGTCATTACCCTATTGTGTCGACTCCTACTCCTTTCCTGACTTACCTTGAGCCCTCTTATGTCTGTAAATACAGCTTCCAATTTTGGGCTTTGGTTTGGGAAACTTCTTTTCCTGATTCTAACCCTGATACTCATTCACTTAAGATTTTTTAAAGCCTCTATTTTTGTTCATGGAACTGTCCTAGGTGCTATAATGGATAATTAAAATGTATTATGTGATGACTGTCCTCCAGGAGTTTACAATTTAATTGTAGAAACAATAAATATACCTGCCCAACAATTAAGTAGCAATTCAAGGCAGAATATGATTCAGTTTCTAAATAGATTATGCAGATAAAAAGTGCTATAGAAATTCAGAGGAGAAAGACATCACTTCAGGCAATAATGATCAGGAAAGGCAGAGGTAAGGCTTGTGGTTGGTCTTGAAGGATAAATTTAAATTAATATTTAGAAGAGAAGGGGAAAGACATTCTAGGCTTAGGCAACAACATGGATAAAGACTCAGAACTAGGAAAAAAGACACTGTATTAAAGACAGTGAGAATATCTGGCTGAAATTTCAGGTTTGTGTTGAAGAGTGATAAGGTGAAAAGATAGATTGGGGTCAAATTGTGGAGGGGGCCTTGCACCCCAGGTTGAGTAGCATATTCTATCCTGTATGTATTGGGATATAAATGGAAGGTTTGGAGTAGGAGAATAATGTAGAGGAAGCATACTAATTTAAAAAGATTAAGTTATCAGTAGTGTGCAAGATATATTGCAGTAGCAGAAGGATTATTCAAGAAACATGAGGGTCTTTACTAGGATTGATGTAGGGAGAATAGAAAGGAAAGCATGAATGAAAAAATTTGAAAAACCGTTCAAAGGAAGAATCAACTGGATTTCATGCTTGATATAGCAATGAAAGAAAAGAGATGAAAGCTGATGCCACAATTTTAAATCTGGATGACTAGGAGAATGACAGAGGTATGGAAATTGAGTGAGGGAGATGGGTTGAAGGGTTGGATTCTTAGAATTGAAGCTCTGGTAAGTATTTAGGACTAAAGATCTAAACTTGTAAACTATCACCATTGAAGTGATAGCTGAAGTCTTGAGAGAAAATCAGTTCACTTAAGGAAAATATGCAAAAAGGAAAAACCAGAAGGCCGAGAACTTTTGTCTGTGGAACATGCACAAGTAGAGTTTGGATGAATAAAGAGAGGAGTGAGGAAGACAGAAGGAGTAAGAAGAGGAAAATCAGGAAAATACAAAATCATAGAAACCCAGAGGTGTTTAAAGAAAGGGTCAAATGTTAAGAGAAATTAAAGAGAACGAAGACGGAGAAAACATCTCTGACTTTGGCAAGGTGATAATTGGAGACATTCAAGAGCATAATTTTAGTAGAAGGAGAGAAAATAAAATGATAGAGATTTAAGAAAAGAATATATAGTAAAGAAATGGAACCAATTGATAAATATCATTGGTTCGAGAAGTTTAGCAAGGTCAGCTGATACTATCCCTGCCCTCAGTAAAATTAAAATGTAGAAAAATAATAATATACATGAAATAACAGTATATGATTGATAAATTGTATACTCTATCTAGATGCTTGGTGCAAAGAAAGTCAAAGAAAGGGGAGTTATTCAGAGAACTTTTTTGCTGGATGGAGAGAGGAGGAATTCCAATTTAGAGGAATACCTTTAGTGAAAGCATGGCTGCAAATGAGCCTTTCTCTTTCATAGTTCAGTGGCAAGGTCAGCCTAAGTGAAAGGGGCACATTGTAGGGTGGTGGAAGATAAGGTTAGATAAATAGAATAGGGCCTGATTGTGGAAGGCCTTAAAATCTAGGTAGAAGGCTTAGCCTTGATGTGGTAGAATAGGAAGCAATAGAAGGGTTTTTAATAAAGGAAAGACATCAAAATTAATGATTAAAGATCAGTTAGCTGCAGCCACCATAGGAATAGGGAAAGGGTCAGTGTCCAGTATCATTAATACCATTTAGAAGATTGTTAGAATACTATCTAGCTTTTATCTGTGGTTTTATCCATTTGGAGAACTCATTTCTTTAGGAGAGATTGCAAGTCATCTATGACTTTGTGATTATTTCCTTGGGAGGTATTCGAGGCACATAGAGGTAACAGGACTCACCCAGGAACAAACACTGGGTAAGTGCCAGAATTGAAATTTTAATCTGAAGTCCTCCTGACTCCAAGCCAGCAATTTGGGCTCTAGTCCACAATGCTTCTAAGGTACTATAATACAGTGGTACAACCCACTTAATATTATGCATACCACCACTTTAAATTCTATATTGCCATTTATTTTGGTTCTGTCTCAACAGATTAAAAATGGATTAAGATAAACTTGTTAAATTTTTAGTCAAAGAATCATATTATCATAAAAAGTCCTTATCTTTAACCATAAGCTTAAAAAGATCAGATCAAATCTTATAAAAGAACCTGCTAAGGGTGAAGCCAAGATGGTAGAGTATAGAAAGCACCATAACTGAGCTTTCCCAATATTCCTCTCCAACAATTTTAAAATAAAGCTTCAATTAAAATTTTGGAGAGGCATAGCCAACAAAAAATCAGTGTAAGACATTTTCTCATCCAACCTAAGGCAATTGAGGAGGTTAAAAGGAGAGGTTTGTGACACTGAAGTGGAGGCTGAACCTGAGCATACATGTCTGCACCATTAAGTCTGGGTTTTGAATGTGTCTGTGACAGCAACAGGAACTTTGGGTGCTCTCAATCTAGACACACTAAAGGGATTGGAATACTGGTCAGAAAGAGATTACAAGGGATACCTATGCTAGCACTGGGTGCAGAACCTGTTTGGCAACTCCACCGCCCATATCCAGTTTTGGGCCACAATTCCAGGGCAGAGAGGAGCACTTGAGGTAACAAGTGAGCAAATATGCTGGTCACATTTCTGAAGCAGAGAGGAGTACTGGCATTTGTGGTTGCAAAGGAGCAAGGACCCTTCTGGGGGTAATAACTGGAGTTCAAAATAGCAGAGCAACCTTTCCCTGGATCACACTTCCTTGGAAGCACCAAAAACACAAACCCTCTGAACTACCTGTGAAAACAACATGATGAAAAAGACTAAAGATTGGAACAATGCTCCCCACCCCAGGTGAGTAGAGTCCAACTTTAACATAAAGTTCAAAGTCAAGAAATAGGCTAGAAAAATGAGCAAACAACAAAAACAAAAGAACTTGGCCACAAAAAACTATTATGGTGACTGGAAAGATCAAGCCAAACTCAAAAGAAGACAATGACATGAAAACAGCTATAAGCAAAAGTTCAGTGAAAAATGCTGATTGGATACAAGCTCCAAAAGAATTCCTGGAACAGTGAAAGTGCTTTTAAAAATAAAATAAAATATATAAATATAAAATAAAAATGATAGAGGAAAAATTGGGAAAAGAAATGAGAGTGATGCAAGCAAATTATGCATAAAGAATTAATACTTGGGTAAAAGAGGCATAAAAAATGCTGAAGAAAACAACACCTTAAAAAGCACAATTGGCCAAATGGTACAAAAGGTACAGAACACCACTGAAGAAAATAGTTCCTGAAAAATTAGCATTGGGTGAGTGGAAGCTAATTACTTCATGAGACACCAAGAAACCATTTAAAAAGTCAAAAGAATGAAAAGATAGAAGAAAATACGAAATATCTCATTGGAAAAATAACTGACCTAGAAAATTGATTGAGGAGATATAAATTGAGAATTATTGAATTGCTTAAAAGCCATGATCAGAAAAGAGTCTAGACATCATATTTCAAGAAATCATAAAGGAAAACTGCCCCAATATCTTAGAAACAGAAGGTAAAATAGAAATTGAAAGATTCCATCAATCACCTCCTTAAAGAGATCCGAAAATGAAAACTTCTGGGAATATTATAGCTAAATTCTGGAAATCCCAGGTCAAAGAGAAAAATCTTAAAACAGTCAGAAAGAAACTCTTCAGATACTGTGGAGTCACAGTCAGGATCACACAAGATTTAGTAGCCACTATGTTAAAGGAGCAGAGGGCTTGGAATATGATTTTTAGGAAGTCAAAGAAGGTAGGATTACAACTAAGAATCATCTACACAGCAAAACTGAGTACAATCCTTCAGAGGAAAAATGAATATTTAATGAAATAGAGGCCCTTCAAAATTCCTGATTGAAAAAACAGAGCTGAATAAGAAATTTGACATTTAAACACAAGACTCAAGAGAAATATAAAAAGGTAAACATGAAAGAGAAATCATATAGAATTTAATAAGGTTAAACTGTTTAGATTCCTGTATGGAAAGATGATACATGCAACTCCTGAGAGCTTTACCATTATTGGAATAGTTAGAAGTATCTGGAAGGGACCCTGGAGGCCATCTCCTCGAAAAAGCCATCTACAATAAGTGCTTCCACTTTCTCTCCTTTCACTCTCTTCTTAACTCTTTATAATCTGACTTCTGACCTTATTCTGCCAAAATGTCTTTCTCCAAAGTAACTAATGATCTCTTTGTTGCCAAATCCAATGACCTTTTTCTCAATCCAAATTCTTCTTGATGCTCTGCAGCCTTTGACACTGTTGATCACTCTCTTCTTCCTGATACTCTCTTCTCTCTAGGTTTTCAGGACACTATTCTCATTTATTTCACCTCCTACCTATTTGAATACTCTTTAGTCTCCTTTGCTGGATTCTCATACAGATCACTACCTCTAACTGTAGGTATCCCTCAGGGTTCTGTCCTGGGCCCTCTTCTCTTCTTCCTCTGTAATACTTCACTTGATGATCTCATAAATTGTCATAGATTTAATTACCATCTCTATGCTGGTGATTCTTAAACGTACCTTTCCTGCTCCAATCTGCTGACTTCCAATCTTGCATCTCCAACTGCCTTTCAGACATCTTTAACTGGATGTCCAGTAAATATCTTCAACCCATTATATCCAAAATGAAACTCATTATCTTTCCCCCTAATCCCTCCCCTGCCCCTAACTTCTCTATTACTGTAAAGGGTAACACCTTCTTCCTAATCCCTCAGGCTCATAACCTAAAAGTCATCCTGGACTCCTCACTATCTCTCACTCCCCATATACAATATTTTGCCAAGGCCTGTTGATCTCACCTTTGCAGCCTCTCTCAAATATGACCCCTTTTCTCGGGGCCATTGCCACCACTTTAATGCAGGCCCTAATCACTTTGGGTCTGGACTATCAAAATAGCCTGCTGGTGGGTCTGCCTGCCTTGAGTCTCTCCCTACCCTAAAACTATCCTACATTCAGCTATTAAAGTGATTTTCCTGCAGTGCAAGTCTGATGTGATAATGTCCCCCCTACCCCACTCAATAAACTCCAGCAGCTCCCTATTGCCTACAAGATCAAACATAAATACTTTGCATTTGAAGCCCTTCTTAATGTAACCTTCTTCTACCTTTCAAATCCTCTTATACCTTATTCTTCAACATGCATTATTCACTCTAGTGATAGTGGCCTGGCTGTTCCATGACAGACATTCCGTCTTTCAGATTTGGACATTCTCTCTGGTTATCCCCCATGTTTGGAATGCTCTCCCTCCTCTGCTCTGACCATTGACCTGCCTGCCTTCTTTTAAGCCCCAACTAAAATCCTACCTTCTGTAGGAAGTATTCCCAAACCCTTCCTAGTTCTAGTGCCTTCTCTCTGTAAATTATTTCTGATTTGTCCTGTACATAGCTTGCATTATATATGTGTGTGCGTGCCTCTGTGTGTGTGTGTGTGTGTGTGTGTGTTTGCATGTTATCTGCTTCTATGTTGTAAGTTCCTTGATGGCAGGGACTATCTTTTGCCTCTTTTTGTATTCCCTTTTAGCATAGTGTCTGGCATATAGTAGGTGCTTAATGAATGCTTGTTTTTTAAATTGATTTTGCCATAGCTATTTCTCTTCTTTAAGGATATATTTACACGTTTGTGCTTTTTTCTGCATGTTGTTAACTCTTTCTTCTCTCTAGCAAATGTTTGGGCAAAAGCATATCTTACTCTACTTGCCTGCAGTGCCCTTATTTCTATTTCGCTTTGCCAATGTAGAAAAAGAGGATGGGTGTGGAGACAAACATTTATTAAGTGCCTACTAAGTGAAAACACTTTTTTATAAATATCTCATTTAATATAGATGTAGCTTTTACTGTGTGATGTTGACTGAGTTGTCTGCACACTGGGGTATGGGGTTTCTTGCCTGTCTAGTGATGCTGACAGGTTGATATTGAACCAAGAAAGAGGAAATGATCTATGTTTACTTTTATAGTAAGGGCTCCTGGGTAAGGCAGATCTGGAATGCAGATGTAAAATAAGTTGAAGAATTACATCTGGCTTTGAAAGTAAAGAGCTAAAGCTGGAGAGACATGTGATCTTGATACCAGTTTTGTCTTGACTCAGTTGAAATACTCATGTAATGATAAAAAAAAATCCAGACCTATGCCTCTCTCCCCCTCATCCAAAGATTCTGTCAGCAATGTATGTGTGCTCAGAAGGCCATGCCTAATTTTCAAAATAAGCACAAATCAGTACAATTGCAAAGTCTATGAGATGAATGCTGTCACAGATCTTTTTGTAGAATTCAGCTGGCCATATTTTATCCACAGACAGCACTTGGTCTTAGCCAAGCAAGCATGAAGTTACTTCTTTGACACAAATGAGAGTCATTCGTCTTTCCATAAGAGTGAGTTTTAATGAACCACTGCCAGCAGCTGACCTTTCACTCAAAAATCCCGACTCCTAGCTTGAAAGAGTTAAAAAAACTTCCACATCTACTGTCATATTCCCAGGTGTTCACCTAGTGCATGCTGTAAGATTGCTAATTTTACCTCCAAAGTGGTCACCCACCCTGAGCTGAAAGTATATCAGTAATCTGAAAACAAACAGCTGTCTCAATTAATGAGTTCCAAGCGGGGCAATATGCTCTGTTGAGTGGGAGGAGGGAGGGGGTATCCACTACACTAATTTCACTAGGACAAAAGCAAAGATTTATAGGTGAGTTTCACTATTTCTAGAGGATTACCTTTCTTCTTTCTAACTGAGAGGCTACTGAAGATTTTTGGTTATTTTTACTGTTGGGTGATGTTTTCTTCACATTTTTACATATTTTTTACATATTTTACATATTTACATTTGAGTAGTTGCTGTGATCTAGCTGGGTGAAAATAACATATGGATTTATTTATCGCAATAAGGAATGGTGTATATTTGGGCAAATTAACCTGGATCATAGGACCATTCAACCAGCATGAACAGGGAAGATTATCTGGACTAACTCCATCATTTTACAGATGAGACAACGGAGGAACAGAGAACTGAAGTGATTGGTGGAAAGTCACATAGGTAGTAAGCATCACATTTAGGGTTTGACTCCAAGTCCTTAGAGTCCAGAGGCTGTGCTTTCACTATTATCTCATGCTATAGTAAGTGGCAGAGTAAGGATGCAAATGCAGGTCCTCTGATTAAAAGAAGAATCTTATAAGATTATAGATCAAGAGCTGAAAGGGACCTCAGAGATCATTGAGTCCAACTCTCCCATTTTATAAATGGGGAAACTGATCTGGGGAAGTTAACTTGTCCAGGTTTACTTGGCTAGTGTCTGAGGCAGGATTCAAACCCAGGTTTGACATTCTCTCCGCTCCATACCACTCCATACCATGCTGCCTCTCAGTTGCTTAAATCATAGGAAGAGAAAATGCAAATACCAATAATTTCCAAGGCCATTAAAACAAGTAGAGAACAAATCATGTGTACAAATCACAAACATTTTTTCAAACCATTGAAGTTCATCAGGAATCATGCAACCTGTGGCCAGTGTTCATTCATCCACTCATCCTTTTGTTGATTGTTTTTATGTGTCAACTGTAAGCGAAACACCGTGTGGTAAGTGGTATAGAAACGCATAAGATGTGCAATGTAAAATTTATAATGTGTTTAAATAGAAAAGCAAGCTATATATAATAGAGACCTGCAGTTCCATATACCATTTTCTATTTCTATTCTACTATGTATATAGAAGTATCCATTTTATTTGGCATTTGTAAAGTCCAGAATAATAAAATTAAATATCTAAAAATTTAAAAACTCTCTCTCTGGATCATAAACTCCTTGAAGTCATCCAGCATGACTTGATAACATATACATAAATAATTTTATAACACAGGACAATGTATAATAAATATCACTGGAGAGATAAAGAGTGCTATTAGAATTCTGAGGAGGAAGCAAGTAATTCCAATTATATTTCCTCTATAAAAATAGAACTCTTGATCAAAATAAAATAAATATTAGGTGCTGTCTAATCAGTAACATTTGCATAACAAATTTAAGTCATGATGCAATATACCTCAATTTTAGTCGCTAACAAATAAGTTGGTGACAAAGAGAACAAAGAAACAGCAAAGAATTAGTAAAATACCTTCTCAGCAGACTTCAATTGTTTTCAATCATTGTTTAATGCAGTTGTGATTTTCCTTTTACTCCAAGGGAAAATAAAATATGGTGCTGTGAGGATCCAGAGAAGCAAAAACTTTGCTGTGAATTCTATCAGAATTTGGCTAATGGGTAGCTGGAAGAGATTCTTCCTCTATTTGAACATCTTCTTGGTCTCCCTAAAGGGGACATTCTAGCAGAGTTAATTAGCCAATAGAGAGTGGGGTATCCAAATGTCAGCCAAGTCATGTAAGTGCTCCTCTCTTTTAGTGAGAGCAGGCAATCCTCAATCTATGATCCACAAGCTACATGCTTAATTTTATAGTGAAGGCTAATGCTCTTATAACTGTGATAAAACTTTATGAGATAATGCCACATAATCCGTAAGTTGTCTCAGCTCACGTAGTCTACGTTGAAAACTGGGTGCCTCATTCTGCATCTGGGGCCATTATTTCTTTTGTCAGGAGGTAGGCAGCATGCTTTATTTTAGGTCCTCTAGGGTTTGGTATTCTATGGACCAGAGTTTTTCAGTTTTCAAAGTTGTTTGCCTTTACAATGTTGTTATTGTATAAATTGTTCTGGTTCTACTGGTTTCACTCTGCAACAATTTACATAGGTCTTTCCAGGTTTCTCTGAGACAGTCCCTTTCATGATTTCTTATGGCACAATGATTCATATCCCATATATTTGTATACATTAAATTCATATACCATAATTTATTCTTCCATCCATCAATGGATGGACAGTCCTTCAGTTTCTAGTTCTTTGCCATCACCAAAAGAGTTGATTTAATATTTTTGTATGTATGGGTCATTTTTCTCCTTTTGATCTTTTTGGGGCATAGGGCTTAAAAGGTATGGTCACAAGATATGGCCAGTTTAGTAACTCTTTTGGCACAGTTCCAGTTTACTTTCTGAAATGACTGCATAAATTCATAGCTCCACAAGCGGTATATGAACGTTCTTGCTTTTCTGAAGTCCTCCCTCCCCCAACATTTGCCATTTTCCTTTTTT
Source organism: Phascolarctos cinereus (assembly GCF_003287225.1). Classification (NCBI taxonomy): domain Eukaryota; kingdom Metazoa; phylum Chordata; class Mammalia; order Diprotodontia; family Phascolarctidae; genus Phascolarctos; species Phascolarctos cinereus. Next base: position 241,600,126 of record NW_027556098.1, read on the forward strand.
TTTGTCAGCTTTGCCAAACTAATGGGTGTGAGGTAGAACTTCAAAAGTGATTTAATGTTCATTTCTCTAATTATTAATGATTCAGTACATTTTTTTTCCATATGGCTATAGATAGCTTAGATTTTTTTTCCTTTGAAAACTGCCTATTGATATCCTTTGACCATTTGTCCTATTCCCCCCTTATTTTCCTGTAGGGTGAGATAGATTTCCATACCCCATTGTGTATGTTATTCCCTCCTTAAGCCAAATCCTATGAGAATAAGATTCACTCATTCCCTTTCACCATCCCCCATTTCCCTTCCACTGTAAAAGCCTTTTCTTGTCTGTTTCATGTGAGATAATTTACCCCATTCTACTTCACCCTTTCTCCTTCTCCCAGTATAATCCTCTCTCATACCTTAATTTTATTTTCTGGATATCACCCCTTCATCTTCAACTCACCCTGTGCCCTCTATCTATGTATACATACATATAACTTTTTTCCCCTCCCCCTTCCCTAATACTGACAAAACACTAATGAGTTACAAATATCATCTTTCCATGCAGAATGTAAACAGTTCAACCTTAATAAGTCTCTTATGATTTCTCTTTCCTGTTTATCTTTTCCATGTTTCACTTGAGTCTTGTATTTGAAAGTCAAATTTTCTATTCAGCCCTGGGCTTTTTCTCAGGAACGCTTGAAAGTCCCCTATTTCATTAAATTACCATTTTTTACCCTGAAGGATTATACTCAGTTTTGCTGGGTAGGTGATTCTTGGTTGTAGTCCTGTCTCCTTTGCCCTCTGGAATATTGTATTCCATGCCTTGTGGTCCCTTAATGTACAAGCTACTAAATCTTATGTTATCCTGATTGTGTTTCCAAAATACTTGAATTGTTTCTTTCTGGTTGCTTGTAATATTTTCTCCTTGACCTGGGAACTCTGGAATTTGGCTACAATATTCCTAGGAGTTTTCCTTTGGGAATCTCTTTTAGGAGGTGATCAGTGGATTCTTTCCATTTCTATTTTGCCCTCTGGTTCTAAAATATCAGGGCAGTTTTCCTTGACATTTTCTTGAAAGATGACATCTAGACTCTTTTTTTGATCATGGCTTTCAGACAGTCCAAAAATTTTTAAGCTCTCTCTCCTGGATCTATTTTCTACATCAGTCATTTTTCCAATGAGATATTTAACATTCTCTTCTATTTTTTCATTCTTTTGGATTAGTGTTACAGTGTACCTTTATTTCTCAAACTGTCACTAGCTTCTAATTTCTCCATTCAAATTTTTAAGGAAGTATTTTCTTCAGTAAGCTTTTGGACTTCCTTTTCCTTTGGCCAATTTTGCTTTTTAGGGCATTCTTCTCCTCATTGGCTTTTTGGACCTCTTTTGCCATTTGGGTTAGGCTATTTTTTAAGGTGTTATTTTCTTCAGTATTTTTTTGGGTCTCCTTTAGCATCATTCTCAGTTTGTCCTCTACTTCTCTTACTTGCTTCTCAAAATCCTTTTGGAACTCTTCCATGGCCTGAGACCAATTCATATTTTTCTTGGAGGCTTTGGATGTAGGAGCTTTGGCTTCTTTGTGTTCTTCTGGTTGTAAGTTTTGATCTTCTTTGTCACCAAAGTAAGATAATATAGTCTGACTCTTTTTGCACTGCTTGCTCATGATCCCAGCCAATTACTTGAGTTATAAACTCTTTGTTAAGGTAGGAGTCTGTTTCCAGTGTGGAGAATGTATTGTCTCAAACTTCAGGGTTTTTGTTCAGTTGTTTTCAGAGATACTTTTAGGGACCTGTAAATTTTCAGTGCTTCCAAGGTGCTATGATCAAGGGCAAGGTGTTTACTCCTTTCCTGTCCTGTGCTCTGGTCTATGAGTGACCACAAGTAGTCTTTTCTGTCTTGGAACTGTGAGGGTTTTCTCTCCATAGCCACTATACGCTCCATCACACCAGTGCTCCTCCTCACCCCGGGACTGCCAGCTAGAACTGTGACCCAAATCCAAGCACAGACAAAACAAGAGAATCCTGCACCAGCAGAGAGATCCCTGCAATCCCCCTCTGATCAGCCACTTGATTCCCCCTCAGTCTGTGGGCCAAAAGCTCAGGAGGCAGCCACTGCCCAGTGCTGTGCTCAGGAAGTGGAGCTGAGACCCCATGCTCCTCTCTCACCACCACAGACACAGATTTTTGCCACTGACCTTCTAAGTTGTCTTTGGCGTTCATGAATTGAGCAGTCTGGAAACTGCCACAGCTGCCTGCAATTCAGTCCTCTGAGGCCTGCTCCAGGTTTGCTGTGGTATGTGTGCCCACACCTAACTGTGCTCCTTTCCCTGCCTGGTGTGAATACCTTTCTGATCAATCATCCAGGCTGTTTTTGGCTGGAAATTTGTTTCACTCTGTCTTTTTGTGGGTTTTGCTGTTTTAGAATTTGTTTGGAGCCATTTTTATAGGTATTTGGAGGGGTTTGGGGGAGAGCTCAAGCCAGTCACTGCTTTTACTCTGCCATCTTGGCTCCACCCCCCCCTTTCCAGTTTTATCAACATTTTTTTTATTGAATACAGAGTCCCAGTAGCTGATGTCTTGGGTTTGTGGAATATTGGGCTACTAGTTTTGCGTATTTGAGTATGTTATATGCTTAATCTGTTCCAGTGTTTTTACCCCTTTACTTTTTTTCCCCCATTAGATCATTTTTTATTGACAGCCTAGTAAAGGAAGAAACACACATAGTTTCATTTGTTTTTCCTTCTTCATACCTGGAATCAGTGGCTAAGATTTCAAAGTTCTAGCAAAAAACAAATTAACTATCATAGATTGTCATTGTTATAGGCATGATGGGATGAGAAAATATCAAAGGAATGACAGTTTTAAATTATAAATAGCAGTTAAGGTAAAGGGCAAGCTATGACTTTCCTCTTAATCTCAAAGTAGAATCCATTGGGTTGGTATGTGGTGTACACTGGAACTCTGGAGACTACTGCGCAGCTCATAGCAGGGGCTGAAGTTTCTTTTATGGTCTTCTTTAGGTGGTGGTAGTTTGGTAGAATTTTCATCAGGAAATCCAACTGAAGGATTTGGGACTGTGTGAATCCCTCAAAGGCAGGCTGTGTCATAGAAGATGACTGTGTTCTCTGGGTTAACTTTGAAGGTGTTCAGGTTGCAACATGCCCTGATAATGCAGCTGCTTGTCAAGATCATGCTTCTTGAGCTTTTGATGCAATTGCATCATTGTCTACTATTTTTATTGCTTCTGAATAAATAGCCAACTTCAAACATGTTATTGGCACCCGTGATCACTGCTTTGGGTTTCGTTCCTTCTTTGTCAAGGATGATATTTTCAGGATAACTGTTGAGGATAAAGGCCTGCTATTCCATGATATTACCTTCCCTAATCACTCTTGGACCACCTTCAGGAATGACCCAGGTCTTTTGGGTGAACCACTGTTTGAGGGCCTGTGGTTATGTCTTCCCTGATTTCACTTTCACACATGCAACTGCTTCCAGGAGCAATCTTCTCACCTTTTGGAATCTTTTTTATCACTACTGGAGTAGAAGTAGCCATAGTGTCACAGTGGGACAGGGACGATTCCTAACTGCTCTACTTTTAAACAACACAAATTTATTTTGATGATTGTTGTTACCTACTTTACAGGGTTGTTAGTGAGGCTCAAATGAAAAAAAAAACAATAAAAGCACTTTGGAAAACTGAAAACCCTAAGCTTTAATAGCTTAGAACTGCACCAAGACTTTGGTGACACCCTATGTAAGTGTCACCTACCATTTTTATTATTTATAATTTGTGTTTCAGTTCTGTGGGACCTAAAGGATCCCTGAAAATTCTCATGAAGGGAATAGAATTGTGAGACATAAGGAAGTGATGAGATATGTTCAGGTTCACATAGAACTTAGGGTTCTTTATTTCCTTTGCCTTTGTACTTGAGAAAGTATTCCAGCCTGTCATTTAGGTTTCAGGGAACAAAGAGAGAGTGCACTTGGAATGAAGTTTCTTGTCTTCCATTTGGGCAAGTCTTGGTAGCATACAGTGGAACTTGACCTTTTGGGCTGTCAGATTTTACATCTATATTTTTGGACCCTGGATTTAACATCAGAAGAGCTATAACAGTGCTGAGACCAAACTTCTGGGTAGCACTAGTGCCTATAACTTGAGTTTTCATGTATGGCAACTGGGACCTGAGATCGGTGCTGAAAATGCAACCAGAAACAGAAGTAGGGTCAGGATTAACAGGAAGTCCTGGATGCCACAGCTTGTTAATGTAAAGACCAGGACACTGGTGAGCCAGGGATGGGAGCAAGAATTGCTTTCCTCATGCTTTCTGGGCTTTGGCTGTTTATACTCCCACATCCAGAGTGTGAGCCCAGAACAGAAATACACATCTTTCCCTTATTCCTCCACTATGATCTGGGGATCAATGTAGTTCAGTAATCCTACTGGCTGTGCCCAGCAGGGGCTGCAGGTGTAGGAGATGGTTGGGGGGAGGGAGCCATGTCAGATAGCTTATGTTTATCTTTCATTTTTACTATGTCTAACAAACTAAATTGGCAGAGTATGTTGATTGCCCATATCTTGTGAATAAGAGGGTTGTTCAAGAGTGAGAACAAATTAAAGAGCCATAGATTTCCTATTTAGGAAATAACTTTGAATATTATTTCCCTTAGTCTGTTTTCAGAATCCAGCCAGCATGGGTTTTAAAATCATTCAGCTGGTTGGAGCAGTAGACTAGGAGCATCTCACACATGAATTCTAGAGAGACTTGGGAGTGACCACTTGACTCCAAGTGCATAGCACTATCTGATGGACAGCCCAGATATTACATTCCCTCAATGGATACTTAATATTTTTGTTGTCATTTAGTCATTTCAGTTGTGTCTGACTCTTTGTGACCTCATTTGGGGTTTTCTTGGCAGGGATACTGGAGTGGTTTGTCATTTCCTTCTCCAGCTCATTTTACAGATGAAGAACTGAGGCAAACAGGGTTAAGTGACCTGCCCAGAGTCACACAGCTATTAAGTGTATCTGAGGCTGGATTTGAACTCAGGAAGATGAGATTTTCTGATTCCAAGCCCAGTGATCTATCCACTGTGCCACCTAGCTACGCCTACGCTTATAAAGTGATACACTGTCTTTCTGTAGGCTTAAGGAAGGCAGAGCATGAGTTGATTTGGGTTCCTTAAAGCATTTCAGTGTCCCAAAGTGTGATGTGTAGCACTTACTAAGAGAACACAAAGGTGACAAGATTTACATATTATTATTTGGGCTATGACTCATTTAAGAAGGACTGTGTATCCAGGATTGAGGGCCTTCCTATTTTACTTTCCTCTAGGGATAGGAAATACTGAGCATCAGGTAAGACGGCTACCAGTTGAGGGCTCCATATTACATAGTGACTTTCTCACATAGATGTAGGAATTCTAATGGAGCATCCAGATATCATAGTATTTAGCTGTACCAGTTCATGTTCTTGAGATAATTTACTCATAAAAAATTTGCGATAATTTCTGTTTATAGACTCCTGGCTCATATTGATGGGATATTGACTGTATCATTTCAATCCACACTCCAGGTTACTGGTAGGATTTCCTGTCTCTCCTGTTACTCTCCTCTCCTAGGCATATTACCATGAGTATCACACTTGGAGTTAAGAAATCTAGATTCAAATTCTAGATCTTCCACTTATCAATTGTATAATCTTGGACAGATCACTTAGGTCCTCTGAGACACTGTTTCCAGTAACTTTCCTCAGGCTCAGTTTCCTCATCTATAAAAATAGAGATACTCTTTGTATGAGTTTTTTTTTTCGAGGAACAAAGGAGATAATATATGCAAAACTCAATACTACAGAAAAGTTCATATTTTCATTGGTATGGATTCTCCCTCAATCAATGTAGAATACAGTCCTTCTATGCCTAAGTAAACAATTCTCATGAGTTATTATAGCTAGGAAAATATAAAAAAATTAGTCTCCCAGTGGCCCATCATCCAAGACTAAACCTCCCAAACTTACCTAGCATAGTCCTTGGATAATGGTCAGTCTGCAGCTGGGTCTATATATCAACCTTTCCATTTTGTTGAGATCTGAGTTTTGGGTTTTACTGGCATGTCCTTGAGAACCCTTGGTCATTGTCATGGCATGACAAGGCACAGAGCCCTATTCCAATAGGACTTTGGCATTACACAGCTCACAAACTGATATTCCTAAAGCACAGGATTGGCCTTGTCACTCCTTGACTCAAGAAATTTTGTGGCTCTCTATTGTTTCTAGAATAAATTATGAATTTTTCTTAACATTTAAAGCCTTTCATAATCTTATGAAAGAATCTTATGTTCTAGTCCAACTTGCCTTCTTGCTGCTTTCTATATTTTTCATTCAATCTCCCCACTCTTTGCCTTTGTACAAGTTTTTATTGGCACATGAAATGTGCTTTCTCCTCACTTCTATCTCTTAGAATCCTTAGCTTTCTTCAGGGTAGCTCAAGTGCTTCTCCCTCCTTAAAACCTTTCTTGACCCCCTTAATTGTTAGTCTACCCTTTCCCCAGTACTTTGTAAATACTTTGTATCCACTTGTCTGCTTACTTGCTTTCTTTTCTCCTAGTAGAATGTAAGCTCTTTGAAGGCAGGGATTATTTAGTTTTTCTTTTTATCCCCAATGTCTAACACCATGCTTGACACATAATAGGCACTTAATAAAGGATTATTGAGTACACACACATACACGTATGTGCATATATGCGTGAATGTATACATGTAAAAACACACAGTACATACACACATGTAAACATATGCATATACACACATTCACACATTATATATCCACATATGATATGTATATACCCACATATATACATATACGTGTGTGTGTGTGTGTGTGTGTGTGTGTGTGTGTGTATGTGTGTGGGAATATGTGTAAGCTACTATTATCTGGTTCATTCTAAGTACATCTACTGAAAGAAATTGTTTTGACTTCTTGCTTTGAGTACAACATTCCTCTTTTCGGTATCCATTTCTTTGTTTCTTAAGAATGCAAGCTTTTAGAGAATAAGGACCTTGTCTCTTAAGTAAAGTGTAGACACTCTATAAATATCAAGGAAAGGTAGACGTTATAATTGATTGTATGTCTCCATTTGTAAGTAGTCATTCTAAAGTAACATGATGGTATTGACAACTATAGATGTTTTTGATTCAGAACTCCCATCTCCCAAAGTAATTTACTGCATAGAAACTATATCAGCCTATGTAAAGAACTCTGTTATCTTACTTAGATGGATGTGTAATCTCATTAATATGGGTACTCCCACTGTAGGTATAGCTCATAACTGTTCCAACACCTTTTCATCTTGTATGACTCATGTCTATGGTTTCTTTTTAGATTTTCTGTTACTATTATGAATAGGGCAAACATCAACACTAAAATTCCCTTATTCAAAGAAAGGAAAAGAAGATTAGATCCATTGTATGTGATTGTTTGGTAGTTTCAGTCATGTCCAACTCTTTGTGACCCTGATGGGGATGGGATCTCAAACCCTAAAAGGAAAAAACTATGTGTTTGGGATCTAGACCCCAAAAAGAAAATCCCTGGACTCTTCCTACATCTCTGGTTTTTGCCTGAGGCTGTAATCCACTCAACTGCCCTTTCATTGTGGCTAAATCCAATCTCCCAATTCTGTTCTGTCACTTCCCACCCTTAATCCTATCTAGACTCCATTCTCCCTTGGCCACGTGGTCTGTCCCTGGCCTTCTGATCACTCCAGCCATCTGGCTTCCATTAAAATGCTGAGATTCTTTAAGAATCTTGCCAAGGGCTCAGATTTTTAAGATCTGGCCCACTTGCATTAGTGATACAAATGCTTAGATTCCTTAAGAGTCTGGCCAGTACAGCAAATGTTCTAATAAAACTTGTCTTTGGCTAAGAGAAAGCTTTGGGTTGAATTCATTCAGGCAGGACCCGCATTTTGTGATTTTGGGGTCCCAGCACCTCTAAACTTCAACAACTCCATTTGGAGTTTTCTTGACAAAGATAGTGGAGTGGTTTGTTATTTCCTTCTCCAGCTCATTTTATAGGTGAGGAAACGGAGGCAAACAGGGCTAAGTGACTTGCTCAGGGTCACATAGCTAGTAAGTATCTGAGGCCAGATTTGAACTCAGTTCTCCCTGACTCCAGGCCCAGCGCTCTATTCACTGCACCAGCTAGCTTCCCAGAGATCCACCCTATACCACTTGGTTTTTTTCTTTGAAAGTACATATTCAATTCACTTGGATAGCTCCAACATTGTTCTGCTTGTCTATGTCCCCTTCTGAACTTCCTATTGCTCTTGTTATTTTTTAATCTTTCATTGACACTCTTTTTCAATTCTCTCTCTCTCTTTTTGCTATCACTATTAATACCTCTCATTCCTCCCCATGTCTCTCTCTTCCCAAAAAGCTCTCTTGTAATAAATAAGCAATCAAGCAAAAGAAATCCATACATTGACTTTGTCTGAAAACACAAATCTCATTTGCAAGTCCAGTCTATCACCTAAATTCATATCTTGTCTCAAACACTTACTAGCTGTGTAACCTGGGCCAGTCACTTAATCTCTGGCAACCTCAGTTTACTCATCTGCAAAATGGGGATAATAATAGCACCTTTTCATAGGATTGTTGTGATGTAAAGTGCTTTGTGAACCTTAAAGTACCACATAAATGCTAGTTATTATTAGTCAATGTGGGCAGACTAAGTCCTGTGCAGGGACTCATATAGGGACACAGCAAATGAGGGTGAAGGCCTGCCTCTGACAAGGGAGTGGTAGTGAAAAGTATAGGTAGAAGACTGGGAGTAGAAAGGAAGGTCTTCATAGCCTAATTCTGGCAGTGCTTACAAGCAGAGGGCATCAGGCAATAGTCAAAGATAATGATGCTGCCTATGTGGCTGGCATAGGCTGAGTGTGAGCTACTGGGCCAGATCGGTTGGCAGAGATATGATTTAAACTACAAATGAAAAAGTATGAATTTCACAGAATTTAAGCATTAAAACCCCAAACCAATTAGGAGTAGAAATGTGATGAAAAAGCCATAAAACCAGTTTCTACACACTTAATCTCATCAAAGTTTTTGGCTGCCTCCACGCCTTCAGAAACTACTTGGCTTTACAAGTCCCAAAGATGCCTATAAAATGTGAAAAAATCTTTAATCATGAGGAGCCAGACCTCTGGGGCAGCTACTATCTGATTGGGTGAGTCACAGCCGAAACTATCTTATCTAATGAAGTGGTAATTAACTTTATAATACCCTGTTACTTCACATTAAGTAAAAATAGGTCTCTTAATTGCCACAATTCTGGGGGTCTAGTTTAGGTTTGAGAATGAGCTTTTCTCATTACCAGGGGGGGAAGCACCAGAGGATTTAATTAAATAAGTTTGGTGCTCATGGGGCCAGAAAATTTTTGCTGCTCAAGGTGTCTTTCGTTGTCTACCTTTTTAGTAGATGGTCTTCATTCCCTTAGTCTTTAAATTCAGGATGCCTTTGCCTAATTGCATAAGAAAGAATGGAAAATGGCCTAGTACTTCAGTGAAATTACTGCTACTTCAAAGATGGCCTCAATGGGAGTGGCCATTTTTGATTAAATATCTTTAGGATGTTAATCTTCTCAGCTTATAAGGCCAAAATAGTGACCGCCACTTAACAACAAAAGCAACTGTATTTTTAAAATTTTATTTTTAATTTGGGGAATGAGAGCAGGATTTCTGTAAAAGTACAATTAAAAAAGATGATTGCACATGAAACTGCAAATCTGCTATGCACAATTTGCTATTCCTTTCAAATATACAACAAAGCTGTCAGGTAAATTTCTTTTTTTCTTCTCTTTCCACCACCCCCACCCTAGAGATGGCTACCATTAGACCCACACATGCGTGCACACACACACACACACACACACACACACACACACACACACACTATGTATATATATAATGTATATGTATATATATAATGTATATGTATATATAATGTAATGTATATATGTATATAAAATTATTCTATACATCTATTTATTAGTTCTTTGGATGTGGATAGCATCTTTCTTCATATGTCCTTTATAGTCCCATATAGTTCTTAAAATAATATTGCTGTTAACTGTATACAATGTTCTCTTGGTTCTACTCATTTTGCTCTTCATTATTTCATGTCTTTCCATATTTTTCTAAAATCATTGAGCTCATCATTTCTTATAGTACAGTAGTATTCCACCACAATTGTATTTTTAACACAACACTTAATTCTGTCTTAGGTTTTTGTTACTTTTACTTTTTGCTTTTCAAAGGACTTTTCCAGCTGTTATCTACTTTTGTGATCAAAATAAGGCTCTTTATTCTTGTACCCTTGAGTTAATAGTTTTTAAAAGAGAAATGAGAGCTTTAAATATAAATGATATTGAAAATGAAAAGTTATATATTGGGATAGTCACTGGGCTTGGATACCATCTTATATAGCTTCTATGAACTGAATGGCTTTTCTGTATCCTAAGAGAGTTAATTTATCTTTTTTAAAAAAATTTGTTGATATCTTTTATTTTTACGTCACCTATATTTTCTTTCTTTCTTTCTCTCTCTCTCTTTCTTTCTTTCTTTCTTTTCTTTCTTTCTTTCTTTCTTTCTTTCTTTCTCTCTCTCTCTCTTTCCTTCCTTCCTTCCTTCCTTCCTTCCTTCCTTCCTTCCTTCCTTCCTTCCTTCCTTCCTTCCTTCCTTCCTTCCTTCCTTCCTTCCTCCCTTTCTTTCTTTCTTTCTTTCTTTCTTTCTTTCTTTCTTTCTTTCTTTCAGCTAGGCAAAAGGATTAAGTGACTTGCCCAGGGTCACACAGCTAGCAAGTGTCTGAGGCCAAATTTGAACTCACATCTTCCTGACTCCAGGGCTGATGCTCCAAAATACCTTTGTTTTCTTAATGATCCCCTCTTTCTTTTTTCTTCTTGCAGAAAGCCATTCCTTGTAAGAAAAAACAAAACAAAACAGTTTAGCAAAACTAATCAATATGTCCCTTCCCCTACCCCTCAAAAAAGCTTGACATTAAAACACAGAATTATAGATCCAGAGTTGGAAGGGACTTCAAAAGACCTCTAATCCCACTCCCTTATATTGTTGATAATATGTAGTATGACACACTCATAGTTCTTCACTTCTGCGTTCTTCTTTGGGGACAAGTTTGATGATTATGATTTTAGAGCATTCAGTTTCAATTGTTTTGTTGTTGGTCACTGTGTATATTGTTTTCCTGGTGCTGCTTTTGGTGGTGCTATTTCTTATAGATATTCCATCACGTTCATATGACAAAACCTATTTAGCTGTTCCTCAATTGTTTCCAGTTGTTTGCTACAGCAGAAAATGTTGCTACATGTGTTTTGATGTCCCTTGGACCTTTATTTTTGTCATCATCCTCCTTGGCGGGCTCTATTCCACCTAGCCGTGGAATTTTAGGTCTAAAGGCTATGAGCATTTTCATTACTTTCTTAGCATGATTCCTGATTACTTTTCAGAAGGGTTGGATAAATTCATAGCTCTGCGAACAATGGTTAATTTAATCTTAGAAGTAGTCTCCTATTAAATTATGTTCCTTTTTTGTTATTCTGAACATAACAAATATCAAATAAAATGAGTATTTCCATAAATAATAAAACAGAAAAAAAAGGATTGTATGTGAGAGAATCTCATTGATTTTCAAGAATCACTATACACAATGCAAAAAGTCTGCCCTGGCACTGCACTTTCTTCTCTTCTACTGTAGGTAGTATGGTACAGTAGGAAGAGAAGAGGGGTAGTGGCCCTGACCAGGCTTGTAGAGAAATAGCTTGATATGCTATTGTTGCTGTGTTGTTTTTCAGTTGTTTCAGTTGTATCCAACTCTTTGTGGCCCCATTTGGGGTTTTCTTTGCAAAAATATTGTAGTGGTTTGTCATTTCCTTCTCCAGTTCATTTTATAGATGAAGAACTAAGGCAAACAGGGTAAAGCGACTTGCCCAGGGTCACACAGCAAGTAAGTGTCTGAGGCAGAATTTGAACTCAGGTCTTCCTGACTCCCTGGCCTGGCACTATTCACTATACCACCTAGCACCTGACAGCAGTATAACCTTAGGCAAGCAATTTTAAATCTCTGAGGGTTGACTATGAAGTGTAGGTGGTTAGACAGGGATAGCAATCTACTGACTGTGGGCTAAATTTGGGCAACAAGCTAACAGTATTTTTTAAAAAAATTTAAAAATTGTTTTATTGCATATAAAAATTTAAAAGCCATTTTAAAGTTCTTGGCTATAGAAAAACAGGCAGGATATGGCCTAAGGACCATAGTTCCCTGACCCCTGGACAAGAGGATGTCTGAGTTTCCTTCTGGTTCTGTCTTTCAATTTTTCGGTTACATGGAGAGGTATTACGATTCCTTTCTCTGAAAGAACTTTAAAATGGATCGCTATCCAACTATGGACGATAATTTTGTCCTGTCAAGAAGTACAGTTTGACTTCAAAGGTCCTACTAGTCAATTAATTCCATATGGAAGTCCATCATCCTCTTAGAGATTGCCAATGCAATTAATATATGAACTTGGTGTAACAACCAATGAACAAAGCTGACCAAGCAACTCTAGGTTTTCTGGCTGACTTAAACACATATATGGGGCATCATTTTGTGTCCAGGGTATGCTAAATCTATCCTGGCATGCCTTTGCCACAGATGGCTTTGATGTGTTCTCACTGCTTTTTGTTGGGAGTTAAATGTAATTATATGGAGGATGGTAACCAGCTGCTCTTCATCTCTACTGAGTTCAGACCAAGAGAAAATGAGCTTACATAAAGGCAGGAGGTTTTTAAATCAGAACCCTCATCAGAGGGGCTATTCAGTACCTGAATAGGTTTCTAAAGTTTGTTGTGGAAAGGTTTTCCCTGGAGATGCCTAGATTCACATCTGTCTGGGATGGATGCATCATCCCTGGATCAAATTAAACATGGCGTAGTTTACTTTTCTTCTTTCGCCTTCCTCTCAATCCAACTTGTCTATCACAATGAACAATACTGCCATTTTACTCATCTTGAACTCCAGAAAATTTGGCATTATCTCAAGATTCTCTCCTATACTTTTCCCCTACCATATGATATGCCATATAAGGGCAGCAAGGATTTAGCTCAGAACCCAAATCAGAGGGATTGCTCTTTCTTTTCTTTTCTTTCTTTCTTTTTTGTATTTTGGTAAATAGTATTTTATCTTTTCCAGTTATATGTAAAGATAGTTTCAACATTCATTTTTTATAAGAATTTGAGTTCCTAATTTTCTCCTTTTCTCCCTACCATCAACCCTCCCTAAGACGGCAAGTAATTTGATATAGGTTATACGTGTGCAATCGTGTAAACATATTTCCCCATTAGTCATGTTGTGAAAGAAGGGATAGAACAAAAGGAAAAAGCCACAAAAACAAAAAGCAAGAAAAGGGAAAATCGTATTCTTTGATCTGCATTCAGACTCCATAGTTTCTTCTCTGGATATGGATAGCATTTTCCATCATGAGTCTATTGGAATTGTCTTGGATCATTGTATTGCTAAGAAGAGCTAAGTCAATCAGAGTTGATCATCACACAATGTTGCTGTTACCATCCACAATGTTCTCCTAGTTCTGCTCACTCCACTCAGCATCAGTTCATGTAAGTCTTTCCAGGTTTTTCTGAAATCTTCCTGTTCATCATTTCTTATAGCACAATAGCATTTCATTATATTCATATACACAACTTGTTCAGCCATTCTTCAATTGATGAGCATTCCTTTAATTTCTAATTCTTTGCCACCACAAAAGAGCTGCTATAAGTACATGTAGGTCTTTTCCCAATTTTTATGATCTCTTAGGGAACAGACCTAGCAGTGGTTTTGCTGGATCAAAGGGTATGCACAACTTGGTTTCTCTTTGGCCATAGTTCCAAATTGCTCTCTGGAATGGTACAACTCCACCAACAATGTACAATGTATGCCAATTTTCCCACATCTCTAACATTTATCATTTTCCTTTTCTGTCATGTTAACCAATCTGATAGGAGAGAGGTGGTACCTCAAAGTTGTTTTAATTTGCCTTTCTTTAATCAATATAATTTAGAACTTTTTTTCATATGACTATGGATAGCTTTAATTTCTTTATCTGAAAACTGCCTCTTCATATCCTTTGACCATTTATCAACAGAGGAATGACTTGTATTCCTATAAATTTGACTCAGTTCTCTGTATATTAGAGAAATGAGGCCTTTATCAGAAATTCTTGCTGTAAAGATTGTTTCCCAGCTTTTTGCTTTCCTTCTAATGTTGGTTGTGCTGGTTTTGTTTGTGCATTTCATAATGTTTTCTCTCTCGTTTGGTCATAAATTCTTCCATTCTTCATAGATCTGACAAGTAAACTATTCCTTGCTCTCCTAATTTGCCTATGTTATCACCCTGTATGTCTAAATCATGTAGTCATTTTGACCCTATCTTGGTATGTGGGGTGAGATGTTGGTCTATACCTAGTTTCTGCCCCCAATTTTTTTTTCCAACAGTTTTTTGTCAAAAAGTGAATTCTTATCCCAGAAGTTGGAGTCTTTGGTTTTATCAAACAGTAGATTACTATAATAATTTATTACTGTGTCTCACGCACCTAATCTATTCCACTGATCAACTATTCTATTTTTTAGCCACTACCAAATAGTTCTGATGATTATTATGAAATTGCTAGGGCACCTTTCTTTGCATTTTTCCTTCATCAATTCTCTTGACATTCTTTTTGTTCTTCCAGATGAATTTTGTTATTTTTCTAGATCTATAAAATAATTTTGGTATTTTGATGGTATGGCTCTGAATAAGAAAATTAATTTAGGTAGAATTGTCAATTTTATTATATTAACTTGGCCTACTCATGAGTAACTGATAATTTTCCAGTTGTTTAGATTTGACTTTATTTGTGTGAAAAGTGTTTTGTAATTGTGTTCATATAGTTCCTGGGTTTGTCTTGGCAAGTAGACTCCCAAATATTTTATATTGCTTGCAGATATTTTAAATGAAATTTCTCTTTCTCTCTCTTCTTTCTGAGCTTCGTTGGTAACATAGAAATGCTGATGGTTTGTGTGGTTTTATGTTGTGTCTTGAAACTTTGCTAAAGCTAATTATTTCAGGTAGTTTTTTAGTTGATTCTCTAAGCTACCATCATATTATCTGTAGAGAGGGATAGTTTTGTTTCCTCATTGCCTAGTCTAATTCCTTCAATTTCTTTTTCTTCTCTTATTGTTAAAGCTAACATATCTAAGCTCACATTCTAATTGAATAATGGTGGTGATAATGGGCATCCTTGTTTCACCTCTGATCTTATTGAGAAGGTTTCTAGCTTATTCCCATTACAAATAATTCTTCCTGATGGTTTTAGATAGATGCTACTTATAATTTTAAGGAAAGCTCCATTTATTTCTATACTCTCCAGTGTTTTTAATAGGAACTGCATTTTGTCAAATGCTTTTTGTTCATCTATTAGATAATTATATAATTTCTGTTGGTTTTCTTATTGATATGGTCAATTATGATAATAGTTTTCCTAATATTGAACTAATCTTGCATTCCTGGTATAAATTCCACCTGGTTATAGTGTATCATCCTCATGAGAAATTACTCTAACCTCTTTGCCAAAATTTTATTTAAATTTTTGTATGAATATTCATTAAGGAAATTGATTTATAATTTTCTTCCTCTGTTTTGGCTCTTCCTGGTTTAGGTAGAAGCACCATATTTATGTCATAAAAGGAGTTTGGGAGGACTCCTTCTTTGACTACTTTCTCAAATAGTTTATATGGCATTGGAATTAATTGTTCTTTAAATGTTTGGTAGAATTCACTTGCAAATCCATCTGGTCCTGGAGAGTTTTTCTTAGGGAGTTCATTGATGGCTTGTTCAATTTCTTTTTCTAAAATGGTGTTAAGCATTTTATTTCCTCTTCTCTTCATTTGGGCAATTTATATTTTTGTAAATATTCATTCATTTCACTTAGATTGTCAGATTTCTTGTCATACAGTTGGCCAAAATAACTCCTAATTATTACTTTAATTTCCACTTCAGTGATGGTGAATTTACTCTTTTCATTTTTGATACTGGTAATTTGGTTTTCTTCTTTATTTTTTTAAACCAAATTAACAAGAGGTTTATCTATTTTATTGCTTTTTTCATAAAATCAGCTCTTTCGTTTTATTTTTTAATAGTTCAATGGTTTTGTTACTTTCAATTCTATTAATCTCTCCTTTGATTTTCAGTATTTCTAATTTGGCATTTAATTGGGGATTTTAAATTTGTGTTTTTTCTAGGTTTTTAAATTGCATGACCACTTCATTGATCTGCTCTTTCTCTATTTTATTCATGTAAGCATTTAGAGATATACAATTTCCCCAAAGTACTGCTTCAACTGGATCCCATAAATTTTGGGATGTTGTCTTATTATTGTCATTCTCTTTGAAGAAATTATTGATTGTTTCTGCGATTTGTTGTTTGACCCACTTATTGTTTAGGATTAGATTATTTCATTTCCAATTAATTTTTAATCTGTCTCTCCATGGCCCTTTATTGCATGAAATTTTTATTGCACTTGATCTGAAAAGGATTTTTTAAATATTTCTGCCTTTCTGCATTTGATTGTGAGGATTTTATGCCCTAATACATGGCCAATTTTTGTGTTGATGCCATGTACCACTGAGAAAAAGGTATATTCCTTTCTATCCCCATTCAATTTTTTCCAGAGGTCTATCATATCTAACTTTTCTAAAATTTTATTCATCTCCTTAACTTCTTACTTGTTTATTTTGTGGTTAGACATATCTAGTTCAGAGAAAGGGAGGTTGAGGCCCTCCACTGTCTATTTTTTTTTCCGGTAACACACTTAACTTCTCTAAGAATTTGGATACTATATCATTTAGTGCATATATGTTCAGTATTGATATTACTTCATTGCCTATGGTACCTTTTAGCAAGGTGTAGTTTCCTTCTCCTTCCTTCTTTCTTTTAATTACATCTATCTTTGCTTTTGCTTTGTCTGAGATCAGGATTGCTACCCCTGCCTTTTTTTTTTTACTTCAGATGAAGCAAATATATTCTGCTTCAGCCTTTTACCTTTACTCTATATGTACGTCTCTACTTCAAATGTGTTTCTTGTTAACAGCATAGTACAGAATTCTGATTTTTAATCCATTCTGCTACTCATTTCATTTTATGGGAGAGTTCATCCCAGTCACATTCATGGTTATGATTACTAATTGTGTATTTCCCTCTGTCCTATTTTCCCTCCTTTTTATAGTTTTCTCTCTCCTTTCACCCTGTTCCTACTCACCAGTGTTTTGCTTCTGACCACCACCTCCTTGAATCTGTCCTCTCTTCTATCAACCTCCCATTTTCTTTTTCCTTTTCCCTCCTACTTCTGTCCTCTCTTCAGACCTGCTTTCTGTCAGCACCCTCCCTTTTTTTCCCCCTCTTTTCCCTCCTACTTCCATTTAGCATAAGATAGATTTCTCTATTCAACTGAGTGTGTATATTATTATGTCTTTGAGCCAAATCTGATGGGAGTAAGGTTCAAACAATGCTCTCTCCATCCCTTCTTTCCCTCTACCTATATTAGGTCTTTAATACTTCTTCTTGTGATATAATTTACCCCATTCTCTCTTCCCCTTTCCTCTTCTCCCAGTACAATCCTTTTTTCAACCCTTAATTAATTTTTTACCATCACATCAAAGTCAACTTTTTTTTAAAGGCAATTAGGGTTAAGTGACTTGCTGAGGGTCATACAGCTAGTAAGTGTCAAGTGTTTAGTCTGAGGCCGGATTTGAAGTCAGGTACTCCGGACTTCAGGGCTGGTGCTCTATCTACTGCACCTCTTAGCTGCCCCTCAAAGTCAACTTTCATACAAACCCTCTATCTAAGTACACTCCTTCTAACTGACCTAATAGAGATGCAGCTCTTAAGAGTTACAAGTATCAGTTACAAGCATCTTAAGAGTTACAAGACGGCAGAGTAAGCAGTAACCCTCCCATATTCACCTCCAAACAACAATAAAATAGCATTCCAAAACAAATCCTGGAACAGCAGAACCAGCAAAAAGACAGGGTATAGCAATTTTTTAGCCTAAGAAACTTGGAGGATTGGCAAAGAAAGTTTGTTTCATGTGGGTAAATGGGGAACATATTCCAGGGCAGGAAGTGTCCCAGCAAGCCAGCAGCAAGCCCCACCTCAGCAAGCCAGCAGGAGATCCTGAACCCTAGAGTGGTGGAGGAAGTAAATGTCAACACTAGGACCCCTCCCCCCCATTCCTTAGCATAGACAGGGGAACCAGGAGACTCTACCTCTGAGAATCACCATGTGCTTCAGTGTAGCCCCAGGCAAAAAGACACACTTCAGCAGCCATACCTCCATGTGCTTCATTATAGCCCCAGAGAAACACAGAAATACCTCACCAGTTTCCAGCACAAACCAGAAACCACTTGTAGGACCCCAACTGAACACCAGGTAAGCTGGCCTTCAGCAGTGCCAGCCAACTCCCACTCCACTCCCTTAGCACAGCAACAGACACAAGGGTCCCCTGGGAGCCTCAGGGCAACATCATTGCGGAACCAGGTAAATAGCCAGGGCCTGCAGCCACTGGTACAAGAAGCCTGAAACAGAGCCCCTTCCACCCCTGGAACAAAGCTCAAATTTAAAAGAAAGGAAAAAGGCAAAAAAAGAGCAAAAAAAACCCCACCAACAAAGAA
The DNA here is from genome assembly GCF_003287225.1 of Phascolarctos cinereus. Taxonomy (NCBI): domain Eukaryota; kingdom Metazoa; phylum Chordata; class Mammalia; order Diprotodontia; family Phascolarctidae; genus Phascolarctos; species Phascolarctos cinereus. Next base: position 241,618,860 of record NW_027556098.1, read on the forward strand.
TCTGACCATAGAAAGTTATTATGGTGACAGGGAAAACCAAGACACAAACTCAGAAGAGGATAACAATATCAAAACACCTATGGGAAAAACCACAAAGAAAAATGGGAAGTGGCCTCAAGCCCAGAAAGAACTCATGGAAGAGCTCAAAAAGGAGCCTAAAAATCATATGAAAGGTATATGAAAAATAGGAAAAAGAAATGATAGTGATACAGGAGAATTATGAAAAAAGAGTCAACAGTTTGGAAAACCACTTAAAAAGTAGAAATGGAAAAGGAGATACAAAAATCCATTGAAGAAAACAACTCCTTAAAGAGTACAATTGGTCAAATGGAAAAGAAAGTACAGAAGTTAATTGAGGAAAACAACATTTTAAAAGTTAGAATTGGGCAAGTGGAAACTAATGACTCTATGAAACATCAAGAATCAATCAAACAAATTCAAAAGAATGAAAAAATGATAGAAAATTGGAAAATGTTTTCCTCATGGGAAAAACAACTGACCCGAAAAATAGATTCAGGAGAGACAATATCAGAATCATTTCACTACCTGAAAGATATAATCAAAAGGAGGACCTGTACAACACCTTTTGAGAAATTATCAAGGAAAACTGTCTTGATTTCCTGGAACCAGAGGGCAAAATAGGTATTGAAAGAATCCCAATCACCTCAGGAAGGAGATCCCCAAATAAAAACTCCAAGGAACATTATACCCAAATTTCAGAACTATCAGGTCAAGTGGCCAGAAAGAAAGAATTCCAATATCAAGGAGTCACAATTAGAATAACACAGGACTTGACAGCTGCAACATTAAAGGATCAGAAGTCATGGAGCATGATATTCTAGAAGCAAAGAAGCTAGGACTATAACCAAGAATCACTTATCTGGCAAAATTAAGCATAATACATCAAGGGAAAAATGGTTATTCAATGAAATAGAAGGATTTCAAACTTTCACGAGTAGACCAGAACTAAATTTGACCTCCAATATCAAGATCCAAGAGAAGCATGAACAGGTAAAAAGGGAAAAGAAAACACCAGGGATTCAGTAGAGCTAAACTATTTACATCCCTACATGGGAAGGTGATACTTACAATTCTTAAAAATCATATCATTAATAATACAGCCAGAAGGAATATACATAGACAGAAGGTATGGGCATAAGGTAGATTTGAGAGAATAAATAAAAAAAAATAAGGGATGAGAAAGAGGAGTGCAGAAGTAAGGGAAAGGTGGAATGGGGTAAATTATTTCACATGAAGAGGTATAAAAGACCTATTATAGTGGAGGTGAAGATGAGAGGCTGGACAATGAGCTTCACTTGAACCTTACTCTCATCAGTATTAGCTCAAGGAGTGAATCATACATACAATCAGTTGAATATAGAAATCTACTGTATCTGACAGGGAAGTAGGAGGGGAGGACATCAAGTAAAAGGCTGGGGGTGGGGACTGACAGAAGGGAGGGCAGATCAGGGGAGGTGGTAAACAGAAACAAAATATTGGTAATAAGGGAAAGGGTAAAAGGAGAAAGAGGACAAACAGGAGGAAGAATAGGATGGAAGGAAATACACAGGTAGTAATTATAACTGTGAATGCGAAAGGGATGAACTCTCCCATAAAATGAAAGTGAATAGAATAGCTTAACAACCAGAATTCTACAATATGTTGCTGATAAGAAACACACTTGAAGCAGAGAGACACATGTAGAGTAAAGGTAAGGGACTGGAGCAGAATCTATTATGTTTCAGCTGAAGGGAAAAAAAAACAGGGGTAGCAATCTTGATCTCAGACAAAGCAAAAGCAAAAATAGATGTAATTAAAAGAGATAAGGAAGGAAACTACATCTTGCTAAAAAGTACCATAGACAATGAAGCAATATCAATATTAAACACATATGCACCAAGTGGTATAGCATCCAAATTCTTTTTTTTTTTTTTTTGGCGAGTGACTTGCCCACACTCACACAGCTAGTAAGTGTTAAGTGTCTGATGCTGGATTTGAACTCAGGTCCTTCTGACTCCAAGGCCAGAGCTCTATTCACTGAACCACCTAGATGCCCCTAGCATCCAAATTCTTAAAGAAGTTAAGTGAGTTACCAGAAGAAATAGACAGCAAAACTATAGTAGTGGGGGACCTCAACTCTCCCCTCTCAGAGCCTGATTAATCCAACAACAACAAAATAAACAAGAAGAAAACTAAGGAGATAAATAGAATATTAGAAAAGTTAGATATGACAGACCTTTGGAGAAAACTGAATGGGAACAGAAGGGAATACATATTTTTCTCAGCAGCACGTGGTTACCACAAGGAAATTGACCATGTAATAGGGCATAAAACACTCACAATCAAATACAGAAAGGCAGAACTATTAATATATATTCTTTTCAGATCATAATGGAATAAAAATTGCATTTGACAAGGGACAGCAGAAATATAGATGAAGAATTTATTGGAAGCTAAATAGTCTAATCCTAAAGAATAAATCGGTAAACGGTAAAAGAATATGAACAGGCAGCACTCAGATGAAGAATTTAAAGCCATCTATAGTCATGAAAAAATGCTTTAAATCACTATTGATTAGAGAAATGCAAATCAAAATAACTCTGAGGTACCACATCACACCTATCAGATTGGCTAACATGACAAAACAGGAAAATGATAAATGTTGGAGAAGATGTGGGAAAATTGGAACACTAATGCAGTGTTGGTGGAGTTGTGAAATGATCCAACATTTTGGAGAACAATTTGGAATTATGCCCAAAGGGCTATAAAAATGTACATACCCTTTGACCCAGCAATAGCACTTCTAGGGCTATATCCCAAAGAGATCAAACAAATGGGAAAAGGACCCACATGTACAAAAATATTCATAGCAGCTCTTTTTGTGGTGGCAAAGAATTGGAAATTGAGAGGATGCCCATCAATTGGGGAATGGCTGAACAAGTTGTGGTATATGAATGTAATGGAATACTATTGTGCTATAAGAAATGATGCACAGGTTGACTTCAGAAAAATCTGGAAAGACTTGTGTGGTCTGATGCTGAGTGAAGTGAGCAGAAACAGGAGAACACTGTACATAATAATAGTCACATTGTGTGATGACTAATATTGATAAACTTAACCCTTCTCAGCAATACAAGGATCTAAGACATCTCCAAAGGCCTTGTGATGGAAAATGCTATACATAAAGAAGAAAAAACTATGGAGTTTAAATGCAAATCAAAGCATACTATTTGCTATTTTTTTCTTCTGTTGTATTTTGTTTCTGGTGGTTCCTCCTATTGGTTCTAATTCTTACTTACAACATTCCTAATATGAAAATATGTTTAATAGGAATGTATATTGTATAGCCTATATCAGATTGCCTGCTGTCTTGAGGAGGGAAGTGTGGAAGGAAGGGAGAAAAATTTTAAACTCAAAAGCATATGGAAGTGATTGTTGATAAATCAAAATAAATTAATTAAAAAAATAGAATGTAAAAAAATGAAAAGGGTGAAATCACCACAAATGATAAAGAAATTAAAGCAATCATTAGGAAATATTTTGCCCAATTATATACCAATAAATATGACAATCTGAGCAAAACTGATGAATATTTATGAAAATATAAATTACTTAGATTAACACATCAGGAAATACAATACCTAAATAACCGCTTCTTAGAAAAAGAAAATGAACAAGCCCTTAGCAAATTGCCTAGGAAAAAATCCCCTGGGGCCCGATGAGTTCACGAGTGAATTCTACAAACATCTAAAGGACAATTAGCTCCAGTACTATATAAACTGTTTGGCAAAACAAGTGAAGAAGGAGTCCTACCAAACTCCTTTTATGATACAAATATGGTACTGATACCTAAATGAGAAAGAATTAATATGCCAGTTTTGCATAAATTAAGTTGTATCAGGCCACGAAGGTTTTAAATACAAATCTGGCAATGGACTTTATTTAAGAGTCAGTCTAGCTCAACTCAGTGGAGCTCATCACCAGATTAAGACAAAAATTTTATGCAGTTTTAGAATGAAAAGGGTGATGAATTTTTCTAGCCAAAGCATAAGTTGCAAGCTACATCAGTGTAAGGTATGTTCACCTCTGCTGTTGAAATCACTGATCCTTGAGCTATAAAATTATTGACTCTACCAAACTAGTGTTTTATCTATCCTTGTCCTTTCACTGTCAAGCTTGAAACAGTCAGTGGTCCTGTACTATCTCACCATCTGCTCCTTAACTTCCTGAAGTATGGTTTCTATTCCACCCCTTTGCTAAAACTCCTCTCTCCAAGGTGATCAATGACCAATGGTCTTTTCTCAATCCTTATCTTTCTTGATCTTACTGTAGCACTTGATATTAAAAACCATTTCCCAATTCCTTAAAGCTCATTCCTCCTTTGGCTTTTGGTTCTCTGCCTACCTCCTAGACTATATCTCCTTTGCCTTCTTTGCTAGTGCCTCTATCTCTCATTTTCAACTTAGAAAGACATGTTTAATATATTCTCTTTGGCTCTCTTTCCCCCCCTTTAGTCCTATCCACTCTGAGGACTTCAAATCTTAGGACTTCAAAATCTTGCCCCTTGACCCACCTTTTTGATCGCAGGCTTAACTATTATATTTCTGAGTATGAAGAGGTAGTTCATGAATTGACAATCCTGAACCCAAACTTTACTTTGAGTGAAAACTATATTCAAGGATAATAGGCCCAGAAAAAACTATGTAAAGTCATTTTGTAATTCAGACACCTTACCTTGGCCTAATATAATCTATAGGAGGTCCTTATAGGTGTTCTTTCACCTCCCTGCATCTTATCCTTCCATAGTAAATTAAGCTGGTTTACAAGGAAGATACTTACATTGCTTATAAAGATCTTTTGTTCAGACATTTAGCTTGTGTATATAAAGAAGTGAAAAAGTTTGTAGGATAGGATATAATGACATTACATGAGAAATGCCTGAACATTCCTATCTTGGGAAAACAAGGGGTGACGATATCTGTTTTCTGCTGTTCAAATACAAATTTATATTGTAGAGTAGGGGTATTTACCTTTCTTTTCTTTTGTACTCTATTGCTCCTCCTTGTTTTAGAAAAGATGACTTTAAGTCCCCCCTTCCCACTTTTGTCTTTCTGTGATTAGAGAGATGCTCAGAGGGAGCTTTTTACTTCCCCTCCACCCCTCACCCCTCACCCCTTTGAGCCTTTATCTCTTTCTGAGTTCTGAAAGGCTCAGAAATTCTTTTTTCTTTCCTTTTTAAACAGAAAACCTAATGTGCCTCTGCAAGCAAGGACCAAAAGACCTCTGCTGATACTACTTGTATTCCACTGAAGGGATAAAAATGTTCACAGATAAATAAATGCAAAGTAATTTATTGAGGAGAGAATACAGACAATGGAGAGAATAAAATAAATCTTCAAACAGGAAGTGGTAGCCTTAGCCCAGGTCACCCCCTCCCTTTCCCATAAGTATCTTCTCTGCCTGACCATTAGGTATGTGACATACTTTTAGAAGCTGCTAATAGAAGATAGTCATCTGACTGTGCTAATTATTACTTTTAAACAAACATTGATTCATGTACTTGTCTATGAATTAAACATATCCCTGTCTTATCTTTCCATATTAATTCTGCATGCTTAATAAATTTACATGACTGTTTTCAAAGAAAGAGTCATGAGACTATGAGTTATTTGGGTCAATCTGCTAAGTTGCACCATGGCCAAAGCTAAGAGTGACCAAAGTCATGAGGGTAATGGAATACTTGTTCAGCACCTGGGGTTCTTTTCACACATAGGCTGCAGGAAGTTACCACAGAATTGAGGCACTTTGGGGGTCATCACTCACCAAAGCCATAGTTCACAAATATCTATAAATGCATATATTTTCATTAGGCCAAAGGACACATTTGTTCAAAGCAAAAGACATTTCATCAAATGCTCTAGCAAATTCAGTGATGAGAAAAGATTTTTTCCAGACACACTCTAGGTATGTGCTCAATCTGGTCATCACATTATTAGCCGGGAAGGACACATAGGTAGAAAATATACATGACCAAGGAACCCATGTGGATGAATTACATGTACAGAATACATATAATTGGGAAGTATACACAGAGGGCACACACGTGTGGCCGGGAAATCATGTATGAAGCAGTAGATAACACACATACATGTGGACATGGCATACTCATAGAGGACGCACATATAGATATACATACGACTAGGTCACAGGTATGGCTGGGGCAACTCATCCCTGACGCTGTCAAGTTGTTGCTGTCTTCTGAAAGTGTAATCATTTTGGTCTTTGCTACTCTCTGCTGGGCATCGCATCTATGCTCTCTGTTACTTGTCTATCACTTCTCTTCTGGGTATCACCACTAACATCATGGTGTCTGAGCCTCTCTCTTCTAGTTTTTAGTCTTTGCTGGGCCAATAGCTACTCTTTGCTTCCATGTGCTTAGGCGTATTGACTGGTAAGTCTCTCCCTTACAGGGAGGACTAAGGTCTTTTAGCATGTAGTGCTATGGGCCACCACATTGAAACCTTCATGTTAAAATTAAGTTTATTCTTTTAATTACTTTTTTCTTGGTTCCAACTTGAAGTTTAAAGTCCAAACGAACTATGTGACTTGGGGCTAGGAAATTTCTTTTTACTCATGTCCTATCACTTGTTGGCAGATTGTGTCCCAAAATAAGTTTTAGAGATTCCTCAACAAAACTCAAGTTTTGTTGGGTTTGGGGTGATGAAACTCTCCTCATTTCCCATAGTGTTTCCTGATTTGTATAAAAATAAACCTAGGAACAAGATCGTAAGGGTTAAACAAAGCCTTTGCCTTTATTCTACAATTTTGTCTTTATTACGCATGCTTGCCAGCAGCTACATCACTGCTTGTTTAGCTTGCTGGCCAGCACAAAAGTGTTAGTTTCTCTGCAGGTGTAAATGAAACATATGCTCAGCAAAGGAGGCTTGCCAACAATCTCTATTGGAAAATGTCTTCTAACTGGTTTCCTTGCTTCCAGTTCTGTTTTTCCCACAGTTTATTCTACACTGCTATCAGAGCCATCCTAAAGCATGGCTTTCACCATGTCATTTCCCTGTTCAAAAATTTTCAGTGGTCCCACTTTTTGACTGAATAAAGGCCAAATTCCTTGCCTTAACATTAAAAGTTTTCCAAGATCTGACCCTAAACTAGGCTTCTAGTCTTATTTCCATATATATATATATATATATACATATACATATACATATGTATATGTATATATACATACATATGTATATACATATACTATATATATATATAGTCACTATTTTATATTTTGTTTATAGTTAGTATATTTGATCTGCCCTCCCCCACCCCCACCCCATGGCCTATGTACAGTAAAGAACAAATGCTAGTACTGAAATGAACAGATGCTGAATGCTACTTAACATTCTAGTCACCATTGGACAACTCCTACCATTGCTGAGCAGTGTAATAAGATGTATTTCTTTTAATTAAAAAAAAATGAATTTGCTAGCATGGAGGTAGATTTATAATGGACAGAACCTTTTAGGAGGCTCTAAAAAAAGAAAACATTCCTTAAATACTTTGGATACTAAATGTTGGAAATTAGTTTTTGGGCATATCTGGTAGTTAACCTTCACTAGCAGGTTTCTCCTTCCATAGTCACATGACACAAGCTGGGATTTTATACCATGTAATAAACCTAAATATACTAACTGTTCCCAGTAAAGAATTATGGCAAGCAATTAACCTTGCAAAGGGTAAACAAGGAAATTCCTCCATGAAGAAAAGGGTGAGTGACTGAACATATCTTAGCAGTGATTTACCTAGAAATATTTTACTACCTACAGTAACCTCATCAAGATGATAATTTAAATTTATTGTTGTGACATTGCCTTGACTATATTCTAAAGAGGCTGTAGATAAACTTCATTAGCTTACACCTATGAAATCCAGGAGACAATAGGGCCTTTTGACCATGTCTAACCTTCCTGAAGACAGGATTCAGGTGTAGCTTACTTTTTTCCAGCTATGCCTGGATTCAGGTGTAGCTTTACCTGTAGGCTAACTGCTTGTCATGTTTTGAGTGTAGGGCTTTGAACAGCAGAGTTCCCTAATCAGTCTGATGAGTTTGCATAGAAGGCAGGGAATCATTTACCCACCTCTGTAGAGATCTAACAGTAGTGATATTTGAGCTCTGTTCTGAGATTTTCTAGAGGAAACTTTGGGTGGGAGCAAAATAAGCAAAAGAGATATGATTTTTTTTTTGGTGCTCCAAGATTTAATCTGATCTAGAACATAGGAGTAGTCACTAGGCTAAGAGAATTTGTTCTCCAGCAGAAGAGAGCACCCTTTGGACTTGGTGGGAGTGGCTCCTTTCAGTAGGTGGCACTGGACAGAGTACTTGAGAACTGCCCATTCTAATAGAGACCTAACAGATCATTCACAACATTACAGAGCAACCTAGCTGAAGACAGCTTGTTGAAGGAGATCATACCTTAGGTCAGAACCCTCAATAATACTGGTTACCTTACAAGAAAGGAACATTGGACCATTCTGACTACTAGCATTAACCAGCATTACACATTCTTTTAATAAAAGTTTCTTGGTTTGGCACATTGTAGACTGGGAGTTTACATATGGGAGAATGTGGGGTTGGTTTGTGTTGGTTTTGGAGTATGAAGAATGAACCAAGAGAAGTGTGCTATGTTCACCACCATTCCTCCTGCCCCCCCAAAAAGAAAAAAATTAAGCCCTATCTTGTGTTAACCCCAGGGTACCTACATGATTGAAGGAGTTATATTTGTTTTGTTCCCCCCAATGTGCTGACAGATGAGAGCGCGTATTTTGTTTCTAATGGGACTGTCTTACCAAGGTTGCCATAAGGTGCAGTCTATCATCCCCCAACTCTCCTGGGTCCTAAAACTGTGACATTCCTCTTACTAGGCTATTTTCCCAATTCCTGTGGGGGACCAACACTTTTCCCAGGAGGATTGGCCTAGGGAAATATTTTTCCTACTTATGTCACTGACAGGGAAAAGGTCTGCCCTATACTTTTTTTCATCTTTTGCATCAGCTAGACAATAAGCATTTAACAAATACTTTTTGAGCAGACTCAAAGGGCTAGAGCACTCCCACAAAGGGGAGATCTCTGCTGTGTAAGCTAACACAGCCATCATACCCAGAATTACCAGGTGATATCCACTCTGTTCCATGGGCACCGGAATGCCTTTGGGCAAACTAACTTACTCAGCAAACATTTAGTTGGTTGAGGTTCAGCTGCACTGATGCATATATTTTTGGGTCTGTACTTAAAATCCCCAAATGATGTTTTTGTAAATTACATTTTAAAACAGATATACCATCTCTCCTCTGCCTCTTGGGCTCTTTTTGTTACTATCCCTGCAAGGATATCTCACTAATGAAGGAGAAAATGAAAACATACTCATTTTGTATAACTTTTGCCAATCATTTCAGTCTATTTGCTTCTCTTTTCTGGCTCACATTGGGACTTGGAAGGCATTAAAGCCAGAATTGATTAGAAAGCCAGTTATGTGGCCCACCCAACACATCCTAAATCTATATCCTTGTCTGGAAGTTGGAAGTTTATCTCTCCAAACATCAGGCTAACACCTAATCTCGTCCACATTGTGGGGAGTGTAAAGATCATCATGACAACTGGGCAGAAAGTTGAGCCAATTCAACTTATTTTACACATCATAACCCTCTAGATTTGCCAGCACTGCCTGGGCCTGTAAAAATTCATTATGAACCTCAAGTCCCTCCCTTTGCTTCCTTTGGATTTTCAAAGCAAAAGTAAAATAAAACAAACAAATTCTATAAATATATCTAGTCCCACAGTACCACTTGCCCAGAATGTGTTACACAGGTCTGCAGACTTGTCGTTACTTTTCACAATCACCTTCTGATGTCTATGCTTCTGTGACCTTCTTGTTAGCTTGTGAAACTTATAATTTGTGTTTCTTTCTGCTGCAATCCTGTCTTTCTCCTCTGAAATGCAAGGAACTTGAAAACTGACCATAGAACTGTCTGCTTATCAAAGAAATATACATGGAAGTGCTCACTCTTTTGACAAAGAAGACAAAAAAATTGGGTGTAGTGAGTGTTGGAAAGCTTGTGAGAAAACAGGTGCAAGAATATAACTTTATGGGAGATGTGAATTCATCCAGCCATTCTGGAAAGCAATCTGAAATTATGCTAAGAAAGTAACAACAATGTGCATACCTTTTGATACAGAGATCCCATATAACCCAAGGAAGTTAGATACAGAAAGGTCCAATATACCAAAATATTTATAGCAGCATGTTTTTTGAGGTAGAAAACAACTGAAAACAGAGTAGATGTTCATCAATTGTTGTATGGCTCCCTTTCATAGCTACTCCAACAAAGATCTAGGAAGAGTGCCAGATCCAGTAGTGAGTGGGAAATTTAGGACACCAGAGAATACAGGTCAAGACCTCAACATTCTATCTCAAAGTGCATAAAACCTGGTACTAACACAAAATCCCAATTCAAGATGTAAGGCTAGAAGAATGATTTAAAAAATTCCCATGATAAAAACTATTAGGAAGATTGATACCAAAGAAGCAAAGATAAAGTCCTAAACATCTACAAGCAAAGTCTTAAAAAAACCCCAAAACAAGACATTTTTGGCCACAAGATCAACTAGAACTTCTGGAATAAATAAAGCAAGAAATAAAAAAAGAAGAGTTAAAATTACATTGTAAATCAAATGAGAGATCTAGAAGAAAAAATTGGAAAGAAATGAGAAAACTGGAGAAAAGACTTTGAAGGAGAATTCATAGCTTAATATAAATTGTACAAAACCTAACCCAAGGAATAGATTCCCTGAAAATTATAATAGACAAAAAAGAAGTTAATGATTCCATGAAACAATGAGAAGGATTAAAACAAATCAAAAGAATGAAAAAATAAAGAAAATGTAAGGTATCATATAAAAAGCAGTTGACCTGGAAAATAGGTCAAGATAAGAACATTTAAGAATCATTAGGATATCTGAAAGCAAGGATTCCCCGCACCCCAATACCTACATATCACATTTCAAGAATCCATGAAGCATGGAGTTCAGGTATATTAGAATCAGAGGGAAAAACAAAAAGAGAAAGAATCTGTTGGGTACCTCCTGAGAGGAAATGAAGGTGATGTAAAAACAAAAGATAGAAAAAAAAATTAAAACAACAACAGAAGAAATGTCCATTGTCAAAGGCTATTACTAATGCCACAAGAGGCTGAACTCTATCCATAAAAGATGTTTGGTCATTTACCAGGCCATATTAATTACTCTAGAATAAAAACTTTGGGGCTTGGGAGAATGGCTGCCTACAACTGCATTGCCGTGCCATTGCCTACTCAGTGAATCATTTATATAGAATAATACAACAGAGTTGGAAAAGACAGCAGAAATCAAAATACCCTAAGTTAACATCCTTGACAAGTAATCATCTAAGCCAAGTGTTCTTTTTTTGTGACCTGGACCCCTTTGATTCTGGTGAAGCCCATGGATCACTTCTCAGGATAATTTCTAAAATTTCATACTTAAAGGATAGAAAAACTAACCATGTATTTTTTCCAACTGAATTTAAAATTCTATCTATAGACTCCTTGGAGGTCTGTGGACTACACTAAGAAGTCCTGATCTAGGTTCTTCTTAAATTCTGTGGGTGATAGGGAAGTCATTGTCTTCAGCGTTCACTTCTTTCCTTTTTGGACAGGCCTAGTTGTGAGAAAATTGTTCCATATATTAAACATAAATTTGTTTTCCTGTAACATACTCATTGGTCCTAGTCCTGTCCTGGGAGCAAAATAAAATGTTATATGAGATCACAGAATCATAAATTTAGACTCTTCTTGTTATTCAGTCATTTTTTTAGTTGTGCCTGACTCTTCATGAGCTCATTTGGGGTTTTCTTAGCAAAGATCCAGGAGTAGTTTGCCATTTCCTTCTCCAGATTACTTTACAGATGAAAAAACTGAGGCAAACAGGGCTGAGTGACTTGCCCAGGGTCATATAGCTAGTAAGTATCTGAGGTCAGATTTGGACTCAGGAGCCTTCCTGGCTGCAGGCCTGACACTCTATCCACTGTGCCACCTAGCTGCCCTACAGATTTATATTAGGAAGGGACTTTGTAGGACACATAATGTGTGGTATAGTGGATAGAGTGATGGGCTTAGAGTTAGGAAGACCTGAGTTCAAATCCTGCCCTAGAATTTGAGGCAAGTCATTTAGGCTCTTTCAGCCTCAGTCTCCTGGACTGTAAATTGAGATACATGAAGTTGAGGTCTCTCAGTATTGAAATTATGATCCTATGATTCCCATCATTTTACAGATGAGGAATATGGGCACAGAGAGATTAAATGCCTTATCAAAGTCACACAGTTAATAAGTAGCAGTGCTGGCATTTGAACCTAGGTCTTCTAAGTGCAAATCTAGTGCACTTCCTGCTACCTTTGGCTAGACAAGAGAGAAGGTTGTTAGCAACAGGAAGCATCAGGGCACAGCTTCATAGAGAAGCTGACATATGAGTTGTGTTTTAAAGAAAGGGATTGAAATGGGGAAACACCTTCCAACCTGGAAAAGTAGGAGCAAAGGTGTGGACTTAGGAAAGCATAAGGTAAGCTTTGTGGGATAGAGAGTAATCTAGTTTGGATGGAGCAAGTAGAATGAGAACAGGCTGGAGAGGCAAGGTGATCCCAGACTATAGAAAACTTGCTCACCTGGCAAAGGAGTTTGAACTTTCTCCCCAGGAATATTAGGAAGTGACAAAAGATTTTTTAGTAGAAGAGTAAGGCTCAGAGGAAGACGAATAGTGACTAGTATGTTGAAAGTGTTTTGTATTTTTCTGTACTAGTTTTTTTTTCTTCCTTAAAATTTCATTTTATTTTATTTTCAATTTCAAATCCTTTCCCTGTCACCTTTCCTTCTACCATCCATTGAGAAAGCAAGAAAAACAAAACCCATTACAAACATATATAGTTGAAAACAAATTCCCGTATTAACCATGTCCAAAAAATTGTGCTTCAATTTACATTGAGTCCATTGCTTCTCTATCTGGAGATAGTTTCTTAATCTTTTACACTTGTTTGTCCTTATAGTATTGTTATTGTATAAATTGTTCTCTTGGTTCTGCTCACTTCACTTTGCATGATTTCATATGTATTTTCCCAGATTTTCTAAAACTATCCCCTTCATCATTTCTTACAGCACAATAGTATTCTATCATCATCATTATCCTCTCTCTCTCTCTCTCTCTCTCTCTCTCTCTCTCTCTCTCTCTCTCTCTCTCTCTCTCTCTCTCTCTCTCTCTCTCTTTCCCTCCCCAATAACTTGCTCAGCTATTTCCCAATTAATGGGTACCCCCTTCAGTATCTAGTTCTTTGCTACCACAAAAAGTTGCTATAAGTATTTTGTACATATGGGTCGTTTTCCTCTTTCTTTGATCTATTTGGGCTAAAGATGTAGTAGTGGTATTTCTGGGTCATCTCCTAGTTTCGTGTGTTCCAGTATTATATTGTCAGCCCCTTGAATGGAGAGTTTACATCTTCTACTTCTTTCTGAATTCTCTTCTTCCCTAGCACAGGGCTGGTTACACAACTGCTTAGTGAGCAAGTCCTTTTTGACTGACAGTACATACATATTTATCCTCCAGGATTTTGTGAAACAGTTCTCTAGGTGTCAAGAACCTCTCAGGTGTGGGGTCAACTCCAAGCCTAAACTCTGATTCTGGAAAGAGATCTGTGAGAAAATCCTTGAAATCTCCTGGAAGTGCAAAGAGTTTCATAGTAAGCTTAGAGTGACTCCGGCTGGCCTCAGCTGGGCCCAGGATCACCAGCACCTAATTGGGAAATGCAAGAATTCTGGAATTATAGTGGGTCATGTAACCAAATGACTCTCAGCAGCCCAGAAAACATCAGCAAGGCTAGTAATGTGATAAAAAAGTCCTTTGGGAAGCTAGGTTGAAAATCAGTAAATGGATTAATAATTATAATATTCCAGGGAAAATATGACCTCTGAAACTAGATTGTTGGTTTTCAGTTTTATGATATAAACAAAACACAAGTTTCTCTTGCATGGTTAGATTAAATAATTATTCTTTTATATAGTTCTATAGTCTATATATCTAAGAACAAGGGTTCTTAAGCTGGATCCTCGAATTTATTTTTAAAGATACTTTGACAGCTCTGTTGCAATATAATTGGTTTCCTATATAATGCATTGTATTTTATTTAATACATTTAAAGACATGAATCGCTCTTCCCTTGACCTGTCCTAGATAATAATTTAAAATGGTGAGGTACTGTCTTGACCCAGAGAACCCCACAAAATCATGCAAGTCAAGGGTTCGAATCTCTGGGTTCACTTCAAGAACACCCGTGAAAGAGCCCTATCAAGGGCATGCGTACTGGAAAAGCTACCAGATATTTGAAAGATGTCACATTAAAGAAACAATGTATTCCCTTCAGGCAATATGATGGTGGAGTTGGCAGGTGTGCCCAGGCTAAGCTTTGGGGTTGGACACAGCATCGTTGCCCCAAAAGAGTGCGGAATTCTTGCTGCATATACTTAAAAATGCGGAGAATAACACAGAACTGAAGGGTTTGGATGTGGGTACTCTTGTCATTGAGCATATTCAGGTTAACAAGGCTCCCAAAATGTGACAGCGTACTTACAGGGCTCATGGCTGAATCAACCCATACGTGAGTTCTCCTTGCCATATTAAGATGATACTTACTGAAAAGGATCAAATTATTCCTAAACCAGAAGAGGAGGATGCTTGAAAGAAAAAGATATACTGGAAGAAACTAAAGAAACAAAAGCTTATGGCACGGGAGTAAATATGACATTAGAAAACAAATAAAAGTAAAATGAAAACATTTGTTACAGTAAAAAAAAAAAAAGAAAAGACATGAATCTGAGAAAGGGGTCCACAGGCTGCCAAAGTCTGGTATCACCAATGTTCCTTTTGTCACCAATGACACAGGAAAGATGAAGAATTCCTGTTTTACACTGACAAAAAGGAACTGTATCTTGAAGGGTATGAAATAAGCTCTATGAGGATGCTTCCAAGAAGCAAGATACGTGAACGTCAGCCTGATGCATTGGCAACTAGCCAGAGAAACGGCACGAGACAGAAGAGGAGGATATGCTTGCAAAGTGGCTGATCATGATGATGTATGTGGAATCTTTCTCTTGAGATGTACCATAGAGACTCTTATGATTATTTGCTTGCAATTTAGAGGACTAAATTTTTCCTTGGAAGCAGAGATTGTTTCATTTTTGTCTTTGTATCTTCAGTTTTTGATACAATGCATTGCACATGTTTTTGTTGTTGTTGTTTTGTTCGTGGTGGTGGTGGTGATGGTGCAGATTCATGATTTCCTTTGGGGAGGGAGATCCTGGTGAGGAACTTCCTTTATCCAGGTAGATTAGCACCTCTTCTGCAATTCAGTCTTTTTAAAAATTTATGGTGAGGCAATTGGTGTTAAGTGACTTGCCCAGGGTCACACAGCTAGTAAGTGTTAAGTGTCTGAGGCTGGATTTGAACTCAGGTCCTCCTGACTCCAGGTCAGAGATCTATCCACTGCTCCACCTAGCTGTCCCTGCAATTTAGTCTTGGAGAATTGTCTGGGAGAACTTAAAGATGAAATGAGTTGCCCAGTACCACACAATTATTATATGTTGGCAATGGGGATTGCACCCTGGTATTCTTGACTGAGACCAACTTTCTATCCTCTAGTCTATATTGCTTCTAAATGGACATAGTTGTCACTTTTAATAAATACTTGTTGAATTAATGAATGAAAGATCTAGGCCAACTCTCTCATTTTAAAGATGACAAAACAGATTTAGAGGTT
Organism: Phascolarctos cinereus; assembly: GCF_003287225.1. Classification (NCBI taxonomy): domain Eukaryota; kingdom Metazoa; phylum Chordata; class Mammalia; order Diprotodontia; family Phascolarctidae; genus Phascolarctos; species Phascolarctos cinereus. Next base: position 241,634,736 of record NW_027556098.1, read on the forward strand.
TGAAATGGCTTGTCCAAAGTCATATCACTACATAATGACCAGAACTCAGGTCATCTTACTCCTTCACAAGAATGTTCTTTTCCCTAGGCGGTAAGGTGCAGTGGATAGAGCACTGGGCAGGATCAAAACTGGCCTCAGACACTTACTCAGACCTTGGGCAAGTCACCTAACCCTGTCTGCCTCAGTTTCCCTCCACTATAAAATGGGGATAACAACACCTATGTCTTAGAGTTGTTTTGAGGATCAAATGAGATAATATTTGTAAATGATAGTAATAATAATTACCATTTATATAGCACTTTGATATTTGCAAAGTGCTTCACAAATATTATCTCAGTAAGTGTCCAAGGCAGTGTGCCATAGGAAGAGAAGGCAATTGGCATTTATTTAGTGCCTGTTACATGTTAGGCACTGTGCCTCTCTGGCTAAGCTAGCTGATGGTTTGGATTAGAACCTGGGTCTCTTGCCAGTCCTGGGACTCTTGAAACAAAATAAAACCATGATGTCAAATCTGACTCAGAGAAGGTGGAAAAATCCACCTTTGGGAAATAGACTATTTGATAATTCTGATTGATACAAAGTGACAGCCCAACAGAGAGCTGCCTTAGATCTCAAAATCTCTTGGTTTCACAATTTCCCCAGTTATCTATTTGCCTTCAAAAGGGCTAATTATTTTTTTTCCCACCCAACTTCGTGGAAAATTTTGCTGTGCAAAGGTAAAAAAAGTACAAACATTGGTATTCTGCAGTGAAATCCAATTCAGATCCAGTGTCACACAAGCTAGTCTTTGTAAATGTGTCACCATTAAGGGAATAGTACCCAATAATCAAGCCTACTTGCTTCTTTCTTGAATCAATGGTAAAGGCAGAGTGAACAAAAATACACAAATGCAAGTGGATTGCCTTTGAAATGTTCAAATCAAAAATTTTAAATGATTCTGATTTGGCCTTTTCATTCCTGAAATTGGCATTTACTTCCATTGCACTGTCCTTTTAAGATTTCATAAAGCATCAGCCTACCACTTAGCACCATGGATAACTGATCTAATCAGCATTTCTCATTTCTTAGAATACTGGTATAAAACATTCCTGTTCCAGAGCCCTGTAAAACACTCTCTAGATCATATACAAACCTTACAGCATGAATTATTCCCCAACAAACCCTCCTATACAGTAAAAAATATTAACAGATATTATTTATGTTGAAAAAATTCATACCAAGTCATCCTGTGTCACTGAAATCCAGTGACAACAAATAACACCAAAGTGAAAATTTCTGAACATGTTTCTGATAGGAAGACAGGATATAAAAACATTTTGAAATCCGAGTGTTTTCAATTCCTTGTTGGTTTAGATTTTGGATAACTCTCAATTATCCATAGTAAAGTTACTCAGGGGAAAGGGAGAGGTCTTAGATTAATAAAGTTCATAGATAATTCCTAAACTTTGTTATGGCTTAATGTGTTCAACCTTCACTCTTGTTCAGTTTTTACTGGAGAAGAAAGCTAGCTGCAAGTTCTCTAGTTATAATTTCATCCTTTTTTCCTGGCCCTGAATGCTTCCTGATGAAACTGAGGAGTGAAATGATCACAACCCAGGCCATAAAAATAATAGACTTGGATAATCCACAAGTGTGTGGGGAGCAAAGTGATTTGGCTGTTGGAGGATATAGTAAGTAGAACCAATATGTCCGGTTTCACCAGTTCCACTAAGTTCTTATTAATCTTATTCCCAAGGTGATTTGCCTAAATCTAGGCTAGGCCTGAAGGTCGAATGGAATGCTCTTATACCACAAATTTACCTAATTTCTTTGCAATTTTTCTGAAGTAGAACTTCCTGGATGATTTTTTTAGGGATGGAGTGTGGCAACAGAGGAATATAATAAATCAATCAATTAGTATTTATTAAGTGCCTACTATATGTTGGGCCCTGTGCTAGATTCTGAAACCAGGGATTATCAAAGTGGTGAAATAGCCTTAGGGCTATGAACTAAAAGTGCAGAGATCCCTGCACTCTTTAAAGAGAGATACCAGAAGACTGCTACCAAAAGGAGCTCATCGAAAAATTGAAGATTCATGGATTTAAAGGTAGAAGGGGCCTTAGAGACTCCACCTCCTTCACTTTGAATGTAAGCTTGGGTTTAAGCCTGGGCTTTTTGCATAAGACTCTCCTCATTATTGGAGAGAATGACTGATTACCCAATGACTCTATTGCCTTGGAGGAGGGGGGAATTAGTGAGAACATAGGAGGAGGTTGTAGCTTTAAGAGAGGATGCATGAGATTCCAGGTTTTCTTCAAACTCTACCCCTCATATAGGCATGGAATATTGATTAATCATTCCATCCACCAAATAAGAAGAGTCTTATGTAAATGGGTGGGCTCAAATTCTTTCTGGGTTATATTTAATGAGGAACCTGAGGCTGAGAAAAGTTGAGTGACTTGCCCAGTCTCACAGCTCATGTCAAAGGCAGAATTTGAACTAGAGTCTTCCTGACTTCAAGTTGGGTACTCTAACTGTGTTGCTTCTCAACAGGTAAGAGAGCAGTAGAGAACCCTAGCTCAGTGGAAAAGCGATCAGCTCAATCACATTACCAGAACTTATCAGAGGCTCTGTGTAGCCACTACCAGCTAAACCGACAATAAAGAATGGTTCCCGTGGGGTACACTGTCTTCTGAGTGTATTTGTGTTTTCCTTAGCCATTATATAGTTCTGATGTGGTGCCACCCAAATGTGTTTTTAGGCCCTTTATGTTCTCAGGGTGTGCCAGCGCTCAAAATGGTAACCTTTGGGAGAGAGCACTGCTGTGTGTATGGGGTACTGGTGGTATTTTTGGTCACTTTTTGTTATGCTGCCCAAGTTCATGTGTTTGTTTTGAGCTAACACACATATGTGTATGCATGCGTGTATATTACATATATACATACACACATATACATAACATATATAACTGGCTGGTAAATAAAACACTGATGTAGGCTCTTGAGCTATAGTTTGAGTGTACTTGTAATTAGTTTTTTTTTTAGTATAAATGCAGTTAGCTTTTGTATCACCATTTTGGGAGAACAAGGATGTTTGAGCATTCTTTTTCTACCTTTCATGCATTCACATACTTTAAATTCTGTTTACAGTATTGGCCTATCTCCCTTGCTGGACTGGAGAGAATGAACTAGGTGGTTAGAAGACATATCTGAGTTCTTACCAGAGCCATAACTAGGTCAGAGGGACTGGAGCTGTGTCCCAGGCCACAACAATTTAGAGAGTATAAAAATGTAAAATAATGAATGCAAAGTGTTATACAATTTCAATATTATGTGTTAGAACAACACTTGAACTCCTTCAGTAGAAATAAATGAGCTTAGTACCTACTTAGCATGAATAATCAGTTGAGATGTGGAGTCACCTCTAACCTTAGGTGAGTTCCTCCCTAAATCATCTCTTGTCTGCTACCCTCTGAACCCACGTGCAGCCTTTCTGGAAGCTGCCTTAAAATACCATGGGCTCTGTCTCCATGGACAGTGGGATCTCTGCCCATTTCAGGGAACCAGCATGGGGAAGAATTAGTATCTTAGAAACTCCCCTCCTGCTCATCTTAATTGGGATTATAAATATTCTATTATATCCAGGCACATATCATAGTTGTGACCTTAGTCAAGTCATTTAGCATCTCTGAAGTTATGTCTTCATCTGTAAAATGGCATAATAATACTTGCATAGAACTGCAGAAAAGGAGAGGGGAAGTAAATAAACATTATGTTAAGTATTTTTTATAAATTTTATCTCATTTGAGATTACCTGTGAGGTAAACACTATTATGTGCCATTTTACGGTTGAGGAAACTATGGCAGACAAATTAAGACTTGCTAAAGTTACACAGAAAGTAAATATCCAAGACTAGATTTGAACTCAGGTTTTCTTGACTCCTGGACTAGCACTCTATCCATTGCACCACCTAGCTGCCAGACAATATGTTATATGGGAAGTCAGTCAATTCAGTTGTTTTTCAGTCATGTCCAACTCTTCATGACCCCTTTTGAGGTCTTCTTGGCAAAGATACTGAAGTGGCTTGCCATTTCCTCCTCCAGCTCATTTTACAGATCAAGAAACTGAGGCACAGTTAAGTAACTTGCCCAGGGTTACACAACCGGTAAGTGCCTGAGGCCGTAATTGAACTCAAGAAGATAAGTCTCTGATTTCAAGCCCAGCATTAACCATTATGCCACCCAGCTGCCACAAATAAATGGGAAAGTGGTTTGTAAATTGTATATTAAAAAAGCAAAACTGCATAAATGTAAACTTCATTATCATCATAAATAAGTATGGTCTTACATGTAGCTGGTATTCAATATTTGGGGTTTTTTTTGGTTGTTTAGTTGAATTGTTAAATTATGATTTCTAGTCAAATATATACATTTGTACAAGTACAAGGAACAGGGATAAATTTAGAAGATTAAAAACAAATAAACCATTCCAAATACTGGGAATATTGGGGTCTGAATATTTCTCTTCATATTTGAAAAAACTAACCCTAGGGTGGAAGTGGAAGATAATAATAATAGTAATAATAGCTAATATTTATGCAAACCAAAAGTTTGCAAAAATATTTTACATATATTATCTCATTTGATCCTCATAACAGCCCTGTAGGTACTATTATTGTCCTCATTTTACTTGTGGACATACCGTGAGTGAGAGACGTTGGATGACTTGCTCAGGGTCACAGGGCTGGTAATGGTTGGTGCTAAGATTTGAAACTCAGTTGCTCCTTAGTCCAACTCCAGTACTACATTCATTATGTCAATCTTCCTTATGAGAATCTTCCCTTGAATATTTTGAGGACAATATAAACTTTTATTCCTTGTAAATACTTGTTATGGAAAAATGGAGACATGTTCTTAAATGAGACATGTTTGAAGGAAGAAAATCCTTTGCATGGAGATATCCTATTTCCAGAGTGAGGCTTTGCCTGTTGGCACTGAAATTTAGAGGGCATTGAGAATGCATGCACTCCATCACCACCCAGTAAGCAAAAACTTTTGATTAAATTAGGAAGTTTACTGCCTTGAAGGTGGGTTCCTCCCAGCTTGATCCCCTGACCTGTACTCCGTGGTGTCTCTTTTCAGCCTAAGCTTCATAAGGTTGTCTTCCTGGGATTTCTTTCCAACGGTGCCTTGTGTCCCAGAATATCTTTCTTTCTCCCCTAACTAAATTTTTCTTTGAAAATTGGCTTGATGGAATGTTTTGTATTATTTGCCTCTGGTATAAAAATTGCTTATTACGACTTTTATTTGTGTTTCCTATGGTAAACTTTTTACTTTTCTTATAAAATGGAACCTCAGAGTCAGATAGATCAAAAATGAATAAGCTCCAATGTGAAATTTAGAGGGAAAGGAGAATGAAGTCTTGCACACCTTAAAAAAAAAAGACCCCCTCCTAAACTAAGCATTAGACGTTAGAAACTACGATCAAAACATAATCGAATCATGTAGCTCAGTGCTTTCATAGGAGGTTTTGAAGTTAAAAATGATTTTCTACCCTATATATCCCTATATAAAAAGAGAGTTAACAAGGGAGAGTATTTTCTATTTGTCTTAGATTTATTGCTTTGTCTTTTAATCATTTCATTGGAAAAGGGATTTTGTATATTTGGCAATATTCTTCATCCAAATGTGTATTCCTTTTCTGCTATCCATATGGTTTCTTAGGCTCCTATTTTGTTTGTTCATGGAGGTAATATACTTAGCAACACAGTAATATTTTTGAGTCGCCCTAAATCCATTAATCTGTGTCCAGAGATTATAACTTCCTCAGTGAACCACAAAACACATCTGCTGAAGCACTTAAGGTCGCCCATAACTTTATGGGGTTAAGACATGATTGAGGTTTCAGGGCAAGTACTTTCCCAGAGAAGCTTAGTAAGGAGCCTCTTGACTCACTGAAGGGAGGAATGTTTTGCAGAATTGGTTGCAGTGACTTCCAACTGAAAAGTTGTCCATTTTTTCCCAATGATTTACTGGAAATATGTGATAAAAATGACTCACACTTGTATAAGTACCTTAAAGTTTACAAGGTGTTTTTCTTGAAACAATCCCGTGAGGTAGATAATGCAAATATTATCCCATTTTATATATGAGGATACTGAGGCTCAGAGAGGTTAATCAAATATCTATTAAATATCAGAACCAGGAACAAAGACCAAAGCTCTTTAAATTCTATCACACTGTGGTTTAGAGATCTGTTGAGCTCCTGAGTAATGGGAATAAAACTGAAAGAAAAGTAGGTTTCTACTTTTCTTTCCTTCACTAAAACTGTACCTCCTCTCTATTGTCAGAGCCATGGAATTTTACGTGTGGAAAAGAACTGAAGTAGAGATCATTCAATCCATTCGCCTCATTTTATAGACATGGAAACTGAGGCCTACAGTGGATGTCTCCAAATGGGGGGGTCTATGGCATGATCAGAAGGGGTGTTTGATCAGCCATTTGGAGGGTGAGATGATGAATTATATGTATCTTCCCTGCAACATTCAGCCATGGGACTTATCTCCAGTAAAACTGCTCCCATCCTTCAGCCATTTCACCTCCACTGAATATAGTTTGATTAATGCCAAATGGGTTTTCTTTTGGTGATTTCTCTTTCTGTTCCCTCTATTGTTGCTGCTATCATTGCTCTGGTAGCTGATATCCCACTGTTTGGATGTCCATGAAGGGCAAAGATACTACCTACTTTTCAAGATTCCACAAAGTTCTATGCCAGGTTTATTCTACATTACTATTTAGGAGACTTCCCAGTCACCTGAGGGCATAAATGAAGCCATCCTATGTGGGGTCAGTGCCCTCCAGAGTCGGTGGATGTTTCATGTCAATGTGAGTCACTATAACCTGTCCTGCTGGGTAGATTTGTTTCTGTATGGAGATGAGGGAGGTTGCATCTGTCTAATCTAATCTGAACCGCCCCATTGAATGTATCTATTGTGTTTGCCATAGCTGGTAGGATTTGAACGCAATGAGAAACTTGTATAACATTGAGCAGTTACCAAAAGGAGTTTTACTTAGTCACAGAATGGAAAGGATGCTTATTAAGGATAGATCATTTGGCTTGGGTCAGAAATGCAAGTCAAGTGGCTATAGTTCGCATGGTCGTGAGACATTAGCCAACTTTGAAGGACACAGATTTCATGTATGTCTTTAGGTGACAAGGAAGTCACCTAAAAGGAACGTGGCTTGAGTCTTAGCTAAGTAATCCTTAGGGACAGCTTCCTTGCCTTTTAAAGAAAGAACTAACCTGACCTACATGGTGGGGAACACTGATAGATACTGCTCCTACCATGAGTCATATCATACAAAACTGAGGACCTGGGCTACAGTCCCAGCTCTGTTTTCCACTTGCCTATGTAACCTTAATCATGTCACTGCTTCTTCAGGCCTGTTTCTTCATTTGTAAAAGCAGGAGGTTGGATAAGATGTCCCCTAAGATTCCTTACAACTCTAAATCTATGATCCTATGTTGTGCAACAGCAATCCTAATTGGCCACAAAGGGAACATTCTAGATCAATTTAAGATGTTCTGGAAAGTAGGTGGAATTGTAGGGTATAGACAAGTGGGATAAGAGGAACCAACCTTGTGGGAAAGTTAAGATTTTCCTGAGTCCCTGGGGTAGCCTTTTCCAGACCTGTTGCATATAGAGCTATGGTACAAAATTATTTCTATGCCTTCTTTTCTCACCAAGGTGTACTCCTGAATGTTTCCAGTATGCTCCAGAAAACTCTTCATTCTGGAAGGTCACTTCAGCCCTGGAATTCATACCTCAGAAGCATCCTCACATCACTTTGGCTTCTCCCTCTGATAGGATGGTCCTTCCCAGAACCTCAACTTAAGGAGGGCATCCAGGCCAACTATCTTAATTTCTTAACAAGTTGCAATATGATCTTTTCCTCACCTATTTTTAGCTTCCTTTTATATGTTGTCTTCCTCGTTAGAATATAAGCTCCTTTAGAGAAGGGGACTGTTTTTGCTTTTTAGCATACATGCACACTCATACATGTGTATATATGTATATTTACATATACATATATACACATATATGGTTTATATACATATATGTGTGTATATAATAAACATGTCTATATACATGTATATGTATATTTATGTGTATCTATGCATATATGTACACATATATCTGGCACAGAGTAAGTGCTTACTAAATGCTCATTGATTGAATCCAATAACTTTCATTTTCTAGGAATCTACCTTATTCAGAATTTCTAGGGGCCTCAACTCAGGAAGGGGAAATGACCCTGTTTAGAGCCTTTAAATCATTTAATATTTACATTCATTTATTAACAGCTTTATGATATAGTTCAGCAAGGTTCTAGGGCCTCTCCCCAATCAAGAGTTGAAAGGTATTCTGTGCAATAGGAATCAAGTATGGAGCAGAAATTTATTTCTTAAACACAAAAGAAATGTGAAATGATACAAAAGACTCACAGCGTGCATTGACAAGACTTAAGCAATAAGTGATTTCCATCCTATAAATATTTTAATGATTTTCCAGGAGGTTGAATCATAAACATTAGAACATTAGTTTGTGGGGCTAGAGAATAAGCATTCCATATTTCATCTAGTCTCTGCATTGTGCAAACAAATCCCATTTCATGTCTTCTGCTGATCCAGGCCAGGGTTCCTCCTGCTATCATTCATTTTCTCTGATGAAACTCTACTTGTTGCCAATCTGCCTTATCTGATGCACTAAGGATCTCTCATACAAGGTTACCTATAATTCATCTTGATAATGATGGAAAGGAAACACAAAGCAGAAAAGATATTAGTACTCCTAGCTGTAAGTTCCTCTAGTTGAGTCCTGCTGCTCTAGTTGCCATATGACTGGGATATTGGGAATGAGTGTTGACCACCCTTTGTGCCTTTGTCAGAAGTCTAGTGTAAGAGACAGCTACTTGGACCACAAGAGGAGTAAAGAAAGAGAGTGCCAGAGGCAGAGTCATTCCCTTTTCAAAGGTCCTATAATATGTGGCAGACAGTTTGGTGATACATGCAGATATACAGTTCATAAGACTTACTGTAGAGCTGAAAGGGACTTTAGTGATCATTTCATTGACCCCCTTCATTTTACAAATGAAGAAATGGATTTATAGAAGTTAAGTGACTTGTCCAAGTATGGAAAAGAATTGGAATTTGAACCTAGGTTCTTTGTCTCTAGTGCTTTTTCTACTTTACCACACTGCCTCTATACTTGCTTTTAAATAATATTTAATAGATACTTTTTTGGTGGTCATGTAGTGTAATGACGATGGTGACAAAAAAGATGTGGATATAGTAAGTACATGAGAGGTCATAGGTTGTACAATTTTGTTTTTTAACATATTTTGGAGTGTTGAGGGTACTCTTAACAAATTGAGTGCCTCTAATCAATTTAATTAATTTTTAAGATGTAGTGGTCAGATAAAAAAGACAGCAAGATAAGGTCTCACCCCTTTCAGACTTTAATTGGCTAGTGTAAATGAAGTGTGAAGAGATGTTTTTAGGAAGTGTGAAGAAGAGGGATAGTGTGGAAAGATGGCAGGCATGCGAATATTTAGAGAAGCCAAGATCCCTCACAAACACCACCAGTAAAGCTTAAAAAATTCACCAGTTAAAAAAGAAAGAAAAAAGAATAACCTGTAGATTCCTCCATCCAGTCCAGGATTGCACAGAACGATGGCAGAAATTCTGTTTATCTGAAATGAACGAAAACTGGGCACAAAATAGTACCAGGGAAACTGGAGAGAGGCTCTAAGAGAAATTCAAGTGTGGTGCAGGCTGCCCTCACCCCAGTGGCAGGAAAAGTGTACTAGACAAAGACCACCTTGGGATAACCCCAGAATTCCATAGGGGAGAGAGATAAAGGCACATAAGATGAAGAATATTTAATTATGGAGGAAGGGGGGGGACGGTCATCCCACTAACTTTCATCTGAACCAAAGGCAGATTGAACGCAACTGTACCCATCTACCCTTACCAACTTGTAAAAGAAGTAAAGAACTTGGTATAGAAATATATCCTACTCAAAAAGGAAAGAAAAAGAGATGGGAACAAAGGAAGGTGAAAGAGAGGATGGGATAGGAAATGGATTAGTCAAGAGTGAAATTACCTTGAATGCTGAAGGAATGGATGTGAAGTAGGGAGGCAGGGCAGTATTAAAAGGAAATGAGGCAAGAGCAAAAACCCAGAATCAAGGGAAAGAAAGCAAGGAAAGGAAAAGAGGTATAAAGGAATGGAAACAGACAATTTAATTTATGGATAATGTCAGGAAATTCCTTTTCTTTTATGATCTCTTTCCTATTTGCAAGGAGGGATGGGAGCAAAGAGAATAAAAAGTATAAAAGGACAGGATGGAAAGAAATGTACAATTAATAGTAGTACCTGTGAACATGAATAGGGTAAGTGCATTCAAAAAATGGTAGTAGATAGCAGAATGAAGAAAACTGAATCCACCAATATGTTGTTTACAAGAAACACATTTGAAATGTAAAGATTCACATAGGGTAAAAATATATAGCTTTAACAAAATCTATTTTGCTTCATCTGAGATAAAAAAAAGCAGGAGGTATTAGTCATGATTTCAGATAAGGCTACAGTAAATATAGACATAATAAAAAGAGATAAGCAGGGAAATTACATTATGCTTAAAGATACCATAAAAAATGTGTCCACATCAATACTTAATTTGTATATACCAAATAACATTGCATCAAAATATTTAAAGGAAAAGTTAATCTAATAGGAGGAAGAAATAGTAACACTATAGTAATATTTCTCATTGTATCCCATTCAGATCTAGACAAATCTAATCAAAAGATAAACAAGAAAGAAGTTAAAAATCTGAACTGAACTAGTAAGTTCTAGTAAGTATTGAATAGGAGTAGAAAGGAATTAACATACCACTCAGCTGTAATAGTACCTTTACAAAAACTCATCTTGTATTAGGGCATAAAGAGCTCACCAAAAATTGCAGAAAAGCAGAAAATATTAAACACATTATTTACTTATAACAATGAAAATAGAGTTATATTCAATAAAGGGCCTTTTAAGAAAGAATTAAAAAGTACTTGGACACCAAAACCCCCCACAATTCTATAGAAATGGTGGTACAAAGAACAAATGATAGAAACAATAGACAATTTCCTTAAGGGAAATGACAGTAAAATTACGTATACCTTTTGACAGAACAATAACACTACTAGGTCTCTACCCAAAGAGATCAAAGAAAAAGGGAAAGGACCCACATGTACAAAAATACTTATAGCAGCTCTTTTTGTGGTAGCAAAGAATTGGAATATGAGTAGATGTCTGTCAATTGAGGAGTGGCTGAATAAGTTATGTTGTATGAATTTGATGGTATACTATTGTGCTATATGAAATGATAAAGGGGACAGTTTCAGAAAAACCCAGGAAAATTTATGTGAACTAATGCAAAGAGATGAGAACGAAGAGAGCAATTTACACAGTAACAACAATATTGTAAAGACAATCAACTGTGAAAGACTTAGTAACTGACCAATACAATGATTCCCCACAATTTCAAAGGACTTATGATGAAAAATACTATCGACACCTACAGACAGAATGGAGTGACTCAGAGTATAGATTGACACATTTTTTTCTCTTTCTTTCTTTTTCTTGTTTTATTTTTTTCTGTCAGAACATGACTAATGTGGAAATGTATTTAGCATGACTTTATATGTATAATGGTCATTGTATTTCTTGCTTTTTTTAATGGGGGGGGAGAAAGGGTAGAAGGAAGAGAAAATTGGAAATGGAAAATAAAATAAGATTGAATAAAAAAATGAAAATTACAATAATGAGAAAATAAAATAAGATTGAATGAAAAATGAAAATGACAATAACGAGACTAAAAAGGTTCTTGGGGAAATTTATATCTCTAAACACTTTAATAAACAGAAAGAGAAGATATTAATGAATTGGGAGTGCACTTAAAAAAAAACTGGAAAAACCACAAATTAAAACCCCTCAACTAAGCAATAAAGTAGAAATACTGAAAAACTGAAAAACAGATTAATAATATGGAAAGTAAAAAACCTATTGAACTGATAAATGAAAGCAAGACACAAAGATCTAATAAAATAGACAAATAGATAACCTGATTTAAAAGAGAGAGAGAAAACCAATTGTATAAAAAATGAAATTTTTTTTCACAACAATTGAAGGGGAATTAAAAGAAAGTGTCAGAAACTATTTTGTTCAATTATATGCTAAAAAATTATAGAAGAAATGAGTGAATACTTACAAAAATATGAAATACCCAGGTTAGTAAATGAAAAAAAATAAACTATTTAAATAAATGAATATAAAAAAAAGAAATTGAACAAAACATAAGTGAACTCCCATAGAATGAAACTTCAGGTCTAGATATATTTATAAGTTAATTCTATCAAACATACCAAGTAAGTTAATTCCAATACTACGTACAATATTTGGAATTATAGAAAAAGAAGGTGCTTTCCCAATCTCTTTCTATGATGAAAATATGGTGTTGATAACTAAACCAGGAAGACATAAAGCAGAGAAAAAACCCATATACCAATATCCGTAATGAATGTTGATGTAAAAATTTTTACATAAAATATTAGTAAATATTCTACAACAACATATTAGAAAGACTACACACTATCACTAGGTTAGATTTATACCAAGAATGCAGAGTTTATTCAACCTAAGGATGACTATAAATGTAACAAAATTATGTTAATGATATAAATAACAAAAATACATGATTATAATGGTAGATGCTTTCAATAAAAAAGCTTTCGGAAAGGGTTTTTGATTCAATACCTATCTCTGTTAAAAACTCTAGTAAGCATAGGTGTCAATGGAATTTTCCATAACGTAGTAGATACTATCTTAATAGCTATCTAAAATGAAGAGCAAATCTTACACAAAACAGAGAAAATTAAATTATCACCACTACTATTTAACATAGATATAAAGGGTGACATCATAAGCAAATCAGAGGAGTAAGAAAAAATGCTTTTCAGATTTATGGATGGGGAAGAGTTCATGACTAAGCAAGTAATAGAAAAGGTCAAAGATGATAAAGTGGTAATTTTGAATATTGGGAAAAATATTTGAAGTCAGTCTCCTGTATCTAGGCTACATAAAGTATTGATTTAGATTTATAAGACTAGAAGCCATTCTCCAGTTGATAAATGGTAACAGATACGGACAGAAAATTATCAAAGAAGGAAGTCCAAGCTATCAACAACCATATTAAAAAATACACCAAATCACTAATAATTAGAGAAAAGAAAATCAAAGTAACCTTGAAGCTCTACATCACACATTTAGATTGGCAAAAATGATGAATGTTGGAAAGGTTATGCGAAAACAACCACAGCAATGCACTGTTGGCAGAGCTGTGAATTGGTCCAGCCATTCTAGAAGGCAATTTTGAACTAAAAAAGTTATTAAACTGTGTATACCTTTTGATCCAGCTATGTTGCTATCAGACTTTTATACCTCAGAGGGATCAGAGAAAGAGGAAAAGGACCTATATGCATAAAAACATTTATAGCAGCCCTTTTTGTGGTAATTGAAAATTGAAAACTAGGAGGCTATTCTCCTATTGAGGAATGGCTAAATCATGATGTATGAAATTAATGGAATATTACTGATTATGTTATTATTATTTATATAATATTATGCCACAAGAAATGATGAAATGTGTATTTTCAGAGGAAAATGGGAAGATGTTTATTGACTGATGTAGACTTAAGTGAGCAGAACTAGAACTATTTATGCAATGACATCTTCAACAAGAAAAACAATTTTAAAAGCCATTACAATGGAATGACAAACCAGAAGTCCAAAAGACTGAAAGCAAAGTGTGCTACCCACCTCCTGTCAGAGAGTTGGTGGACTTAAAATGCAGAAGTAGACAAATATTTTTAGACATAGCTAAGTGGGTAGGGGACTTGTTCTGTTTTGCTGGTACATATACATATATATATATATATATATACACATATACATATATATATATATACATACATACACACACATGTATGTGTATGTATATGTTATCATAGTTCTATTTTTTATTTTTTATTGTTCAGTTTGGGGGGGGTTAAGAGGAAGATAAATAAATATTTCTAATTTTTTCTAGTTCTGAAAAATTCCTCAATCTTTGCAGTCTATTTGCAATTTGCAAAGGGCAATGCTTCTTTCAGATTTATTGGCCAGTGAAAAAGGAAGCATGTATAACATAGTCATGCCTTTTTATTCCTTCAGGAGGAATGAAAAAATTCCTCAATCAACTTGGTTGAATTATATGGTGACTAGTCATTGGTCGTTTGACGCCATGATCCTGTTGGCCTTAAAAAGCAAGAGCAACCTCTCAGGAGTGAATCTTCTGTGGTAGTCAAAAAAAGTGTCATCTCTAGGAGAAGAATTAAGCTCTTGAGAGGGAATTTCTCTTCCCTATTTCCTTTATACTTCATTTATAGTATAGCATGGAATGGGAGGGTAGGATAAGATTTTTCTCTCCTCGTCTCTATGGTCAATGTTATCTTGTAGTAAAGTTATAGAATATAGGATATAGAATAGAGTAGGTTCAGAGAGTTCATCTCCAGAATTAGGTGGAGCTGTAGATGGAAGCAGGCACAGGAAGCCTAGTTAGCAAATTGCCCAGCAGGGAATTTCTATGCAGAGGAAGCAGTATGAGGACAACACTAGGAAGAAACAAACAAACAGGGCTCTATAGTGCTGGAGATGAATATTGTTTTGGCCACATAAGTTTCCTATGTATGTGTCTTTCTACTAGTGCACACTATGTGTGTGCCCACTTTTCCCACTGACAATATATATGCGTATTCGTGGGAGAGTTTATGGGGGGGGAATTTAAATATTACTATTCATGATATGTCATTTCAGTAAATGCCTTTGCTTTGAGCTAATAGTTAAAATGGCAACTATTAAACGTCATTACACTAATAGCAGCTTGCAACTTATAGTTTTAGTATCATGGACTCACAGAATACTTTGAACCTGGGTTGTTGTACTCCCCACCCTCCATGGGGATACAACCTGCATGTGTGAGTTGAGGAGAAAGTAGCCCAGAGGGGATGCTACACATAACAGAGGGAAAAACAATATAAGAACAAGTTTTAGTCACAAACTATAGCATGTATATTGTGGTGGGACTTGCACCATATTTATAATCAGAAAATGTGTTGGTCCCAATTCTGCCACTTTCTATATTTATAACTTTGTACAAACTCTGGGCCTCAGTTATCTCACTGATAAAATGAAGACAGCACCTGCCTTGGCTACTTTACATGGTTGTTGTCAGGACTAAATGAGTGAACATGTGAACATTTCTTACAAATTATAAAGCATGGTAAAGGTGTTTGTTTTATAAAGGAGAGAAGGAACTTGACATATGGTATGCAGACTGGACACTCCTGAACCTCGAGCTCGGGAAAACTATCATTTTTCTTGTCTAACTCTTTTTTTTGAATACTCCTATTAAGTTATGGAGCATTAATCTTATGTTAAGAATTTTAAAGCTGATTTTTACTTAAGAATTTTTATCTGAAAAAGTAATATTTAAGTGATTAATTTTTAAATTCTAAATTAAAGAGTTAGATAATACCCTTGCAATTTCATATCATAAGATTTTTATAATGGGGATTAAATTATACTGATGGTTTTTTTTCCAGGAGAAATACCATTAACATTAGTATATATTTTCATCTTATGTGAAAACTGGTGGACACAGACATCATCAAATTATTCATGTATTGTGAATTCATTCACTCATTCAATGTTCACTTATTAAGCACTAGAACTTGGGTTCAAATCCTGTATTTGTTATTCACTGCCTGTGTGATGCTGGGCCTCCATTTTCTCATTTGCAAAATTAAGAGGTTGGACTAGATGAACTCTAAAGTCCTATCCAAGTCTAGATCTATGACATATGACCTATGGTATGTTCAGCATTTGCTGGTGCAGAGACAAAACCAAAATACTCCCTACTCCCGAAGAGCTTATATTCCATTGTGAGAAATAATTTGAACACAGGTAAATAGATACAAAGTGATTTCTGGGGAAAGGGGAAACACAGACAAATTGGGATAGTTTTTGTCTAGGAGGTGGTGGATTGTAAAAGGTGTGTGTGAGGAGGGAATGTATTTTAGGCATGGGGGTTGGTCTCTGCAGAGGCATGGAGATGAGAGATACAAAAGAGTGTTCAGAGAATATTATGTAGGCCAGTTTGACTTGAACATAGACTTTTTTGAAAGAGAATACTGTGCAGAAAGCCTGGAACACTAGGGTAGGCTGGACTGGGATTACAAAGGGCTTTAAGCCCAAAAGGAAGTTTGTATTTTATCCTATGTGTCAATACTGGGAGCTTCTTAAGCAGAGGAGTGGTTAGACCATTGCTTTGGGAATATTACTTTGGCATCTTAGTGGAGAAGATCGAAGAGACTGGAGGCCAAGGGCTAATTAGGGAGGCCATTGTAATTCTCCAGGCAAGAGGCAATAAGGACCTTGTTGAAAGGAGAGAAGGGGACAGATGGGAGAGATGCTGTGGAGGGAGATTTGACAAGGGTCACCTTTTATATTTTACTTTCTAGCTTACAAATCCTTTGCTTCATTATGCTTCACAACAACCAGATGAAGAAAGGAGGCAACCAAAGTTCTCAAAAATTAAATGACTTGCCCATAATAGTGGCAGACACAGGGTTGGAATCTGTGTCTTCTGATCCAAGTCTAGCACCTTCTCCACTTTACCTCTCAAATTTCTCCAGGAAATACAGAGTGAGCTTCTTTAGGTCACTCCAGCTCAGAGCTGGGCCATGGGAAACTCAAAAATGAGTGTGGGGAAATGAAGAGGAGATGATTCAGAGGAGGGAGACAGGGAGGGAGCCCAGGGTCTTTTTCCTAAGATAAGATGACGAAGGAAGGCCTGGATGAGGGAACTTTTCTACAGATTATGGTGCCGGAGAATTTCCGTAGCACACCAAGATTCAAAGCAACATTTCCAGTGTCAGACTTACAGTATCTGTCAGAGGAGAAGCCAAAAGTCTCTTGGAGGCCAGCTTTCTATCTATTACCTCAAGCTGCCTTCCATTTATTCTTGAGAAAGATCATTTAACTCTCATCTTCTGATAGAAAGAGCTTTCTCAACTTTTGATCGAACCCTGATTGGGCTGGAACAAGCAATTATCCTGAGAGTGGAAGGCAGGCTAAGAATGGAATGGCCTTGAGAGAGTTTTCTCTTCCTGACCCTGAGGGTTGTAGGGGTGCTCCATAGTAACCTATAGAACATTTAGCATAGAAATTACCAGACTGTAACTGACTTCTAATGTGTTCCCTTAAAACCGGGGCTGAGTAAACCTCCTTGCTTACATCTTTGTTCTCTGTTGCCACTTAATTACTCTGAGCCTCAGCCTGAATAGCAACCATTCCTGTGGGGCTGGGAGGCCAGCTGTGAATTTCTTCATCATTATCCTAAGTCTGTTGCTTGGAGGATAGGGGCTGTTTGGCTCTCTGGGAGGGCTCTGTGGCAGACTTGGTTTCTAGCGCAAGGAGGTAAGCCCCCAACAGAAGGGACTCCTGCCAGGTGGGCTCAACTCACATTTGAGTCATTAGTATTGTTATTTTTTGAGAGAAGCCAAGGGCTTCAGAGCACTATAGTTTTTTTGTGAGGCCTGCACTTAATACTGTGGAATTTCAGTGGTGAGGGGGCCATTTAGTCTATAGACCATATTGTGGGCTCCTGAAACCATGGCAACTATGATTTCTGATCATTTGTAAGCAATTTAATTTGGCTTAAACATTTACAGGCATTATTCTGCCAGTTATTTCTGGAATTTTTTTTTAAAGAAATATTTCAATAGGCCTAAGTTTTATTGTCCACAAAAGGGAAAAATCTTCTGGAACTTTTTTTCCTCTAAATTATTAACTTCCTTTCTCTATGATTCTAGAGGCAGATAATGATCTATAATGTTCCAATCTTTCAGGATTTTCAGGTAGCATTTTGTTTAATCTTTGAAATTAAGCTTAAAGAATTCAGGCTATGGCTGGCACCAGCTGTTGAGGTCATTTATTGCCTTTTGTTTTGGTAGGTGGGGGTGGGGTTGATATTTAGCTATTTTTTTTAAACCATTACCTTCCTGCTGAAGGAAAACCCATCTAATTTCTATCATAATGACTTTCTATCAGATCTCATTTTACCTGTTTTAAGTGCGTTAGCAGAATGATCTATAGATTGCCAAGAGGAGTGTCATCTTGATACAGGGCTGAGCATCAGTCATAAAAGCTTAATAACTAATGTTCTTTATATTTCTCTAGCAATTGGAATTTAAAAGCCTCCACTCAGTTAAAATGACTCAAGACAATTTTGCCCCATTTGTCATAACTTTTGGATACATACGGGAGTTTCCTTTCCTACAACTTGGGGAAGATACAGCTCTTTTGTGTTCATTGGGTGGGGAAGAACAGACATTTCCCATTGATAAAATATTTACAGGGCAGATTTTTCAGAGTTGAAAAATTGTGATTGTAAATATAGGCTTTTTTGAGGAAAGTGTGGGAAATATTGAATCAGGATGTAAGGGAGTAAAATGTGTACATATACATAAGGAAGGCAGCATGGTGTGGTGGACAGAAAGCCAACATTGAGCTAAAAAAGATGGGTTCAAATCACAAGTTATGTGATTTTGAGCATATTACTAAAATTTTCAGTGTCCTGGGCATTTCTCTAAGGCTATAGATGACAGGTGAAGATAGGCATTCCCCAGGCCATTGCAATCATAGGTTCAGGCACTCCCTTTAATATAGTATACATAAATACATACATTATATATATATATATATATATATATATATATATATATATATGAAACATATATGTATATATGTACATATATACATATGTGTTTCTATTCTTTTTTTGCTTCCTTTTATGGGAGATTAAGATTATAGATGATGAGAAATTAGATAATCTATTATCTGGTAACAGTTCATAATTACAATTGCTAATACATGTAAGTAATACAATTTTTAGCATTATTCATATTGATTTGTTAGGTTTACCATTTTACATAATGTCCCCTTTTCTTTTTTTGGGGCTGCTCAGTGTTGTTCACTTTGATCAGACATTTCTATTAAGATATCTCTCTCTCTCTCTCTCCTCTCTCTCTCTCTCTCTCTCTATCTCCTGAGCTGTTAGTGACATCATGTTTTTAGATGATAACAAAAAAGTGAATAACATGAAAATATTTTTTCTTGACTATAAATAGCCAGTGCGACAAGTAGCTTCCCCTCTCCAACATGTCTAATTGTTCTTCTGCATAGCTAAATTAAGCCACATGATTGAGCCATTTTTCAGATAGTATTAATATATAATCCAGATAATTGTGACCCAACCTTGATCATTATATACTTTGAATATTCCAACTAATTGTTCAGTTCTCTGCTTACCAATATCTGTATAGACATGACCTCAGAAGCAGAATACCAGACATGAGGTACTCATTATGATATTCCATCTGCTCTGCAAGGGCCTGGTTGGCTCATTTCATTAGTGCATAGTACTAATGAGGCCAAGGTCATGAGATCAATCCCCATATGGGCCAGTTAAGTTTTTTTCTGTTTCATGGTCAGAGCTTGCACCTGAACCTTGTCCAGCCATCTTACAAATGTGTGCAATTGGTTCTGGAGCCTGACTAAGGGTGTATGGCTAATATGACCAAAAGACCAATGGTTCTCCCAAATAGAGGGCAGATTCCATTGTGTACAAATGTGGACTTGTCTGTTGTCATCACCCAAAGAATAAAATGGAATTTTCCTCTTTAGATTGCAATCTTGGGACCACAGCTCGAGTTCTCATTCCTTTTTGGTATCTATCCTCTGTAATTAGTATGATTGATATACAGATAATATGTTATAGTATAATATATTAATTGTTATATATTATAATATTGTATATTGATAATATATCAATATATATTGATAATGAGTATAGTATGTAATGAGTATGTATGATTCATAGGATCATAGAAACATAGTTGGAAGAGACTCCTGACCATCCTGACTAACCTTCACCTGAAGTACAACCCCCTCCCACAGCATTCTTGAAAAATTTTAGTCCAAGTTCGGCCTAAACACGTCTAGTGATTAGGAACACACCTACCTGAGACATTCCATTTTCCTTTGGGCAAACACTAGTAAGTTCTTACTTATAATGAGCTGAAATTTTCTTCCATAGAATCATAGATTCAAGGTGCAGCTAGGTGGAACAGTGGATAGAGCTCCGGCCTTGGAGTCAGGAGGAAAATCCGGAATCAGACACATAACACATACTAGCTGTGTGACCCTGGGCAAGTCACTTAACCCTGATTCCCTCACCAAAAGAAAAAAAAATCATATATTCAGGGCTAGAAAGGTCCCATCATTTTACAAATGAGGAAACTGAGACCCAAGAAAGTTCAACAATTTGCCAATCAGTAAATACCAAAGATGATTAGACACTATCTGTACTGAAGCTTAAAGTTGTTGTGCTGGATTACTGTTACCACTAGCAGTATCAACAAAGATGTATTAGAGCTCTACTAGTTTGGGGACAGAAACAGTCCTTTTTCTCCAAGAGGTAATTCAGGGTTCTGGCTAGACATTTGGTCTTGGAGTCAAGAAGCTCTGGTTTTGAATACTGTCTCAGATGCATACTAGCTGTGTGACCTTCATCTTTCTTGGCCTAAGTTCCTCATCTGTAAAATGGGAAGGATGGACCCCTCTAAGGTCCTTAATAGCTCTAAGTCTATGAACCTATGAGTTTACAACATATTAACTATTAGAACTATGTGTCCTTAGAGATTATCTCATTCACCTTATCATTCTACAGTAACTAAGGCACAGAGTAAAGAAAGGCCATAAAGCAAGATAGTGGCCAGGCAAAGACTAAATCTTGGTTCAATAGTTTTTTTCTGTAGTGTTATATAGGCAAATGCATGTGCGAAGCGCCAAGTGATATACAAACAGTGTTATAGAAGCATTTGGGGGACAGCTAGGTGGTACAGTGGATAGAGCACCAACCCTGAAATCAGGAGGACCTTGAGTTCAAGTCTGGCCTCAGACACTTGACACTTCCTAGCTGTGTGACCCTGGGCAAATCACTTAACCCCAATTGCCTAGCCAAAAAAAAAAAAGTGTTAGGTTGCTTAAGAGAAGGTTTGTTGGAGGGAATAGGAATTGAACTAGACTTTAAGTAATAGACAAGACTCGAACAAGCTTTGACATGTGGATAAAACATTTTAGCCAGGGCACAAAAGTAGCCTTGGGGTTTTAATGGCTGTATTAGGAAGAGAGTAAATAGACCAGTTTGGGTGCAGTAGAGGAGGCATTAGAAATATAGTTACAGGGGCACGTAAGGGCCAGATTTTGGAGGGCCTTTAATACCAGGTTAAGGAACCTGATATTTATTTTAGAGGCAATGGGGAGACACACTGGCATTTTTAGGCAAGAGTGGACGTAGAGTGGGGAGATATGAGAAGTGATCCTTCAGAAAGACTAGTCTACCAATAGTTTCCAGGATGGACAAAATGGGGAAGGAACTGAGTGGTCACTAATTTTTAGCTTGTAATACTAAGTATGAGATGTAACTTTTCCCTAATCCATGTATGACCTAAAAAATTAGTGTCTTTGGTATAATGGGTTCACTTTAATCACGAGTTTTGTCCATTAATGCTAACTGTGGATGGTCAGGAACAATACATTTATCTGTAACCAACAAAGGCACCAGACACCAGGCCTCCTTCTCATACTTTGTGAACTTTAGGGTATAGACCTGAGCTAACATGGGAACTAGTGTCTAATGTACCTGTCTGAGAATTGGCAGGAGCTATCCACTAAAGCTAGCCCTGTAGACCATGACCTTGACATCTGAGGATACAGGGTTAGGGTACAGATCATATATAATCTAATTGCTGAAGGTGGTGGTTGAGTCAGGAGGAAATCTGACTACCAAATGCACACTCAAGCTGACATGAAAAGACCAAAGCTTAGCAGAATCAGGGTGAGACAAATAAGACCTGATATGGACATTCTTATTGTTATCATCACCATTTTACAGGTGAAGATGATTCTAGCAATTATTTTTACTGCTCATCTCAGGCCTCTGGATTTTAGTCCTCTGCAGATACCATGGTACTACTAGGTCAACTTGACATTTCAATTTTTACTTACTTTCCTTTCACTTTAGATCATTCCCTCTCTGCCCTGGATGGAAATTAGCCTTCCTTTCTCCAGCTGAATCACTGATATGTATTGGCTGTCTTGGTCAGGACAGGGCACAAAGTTTAGGTTAAGAAAAACAATGTTAGTCATAAGTGAGCTAACAGAAATGTTAGATGTCTTCTAGCTGTTATTGAGTACCAGGACTAAACTGTAAGAACATTTGTAACTATGAACTAATAACTTTTTCAACTGTAACTATAATTAGCCATATGATCTCAGATCCATTGCTAGTTGTCTTAACTTTTGTCCTGCCACTGGGCTTTGATGACTCAGGAAGAGAGAGTGAGCTGATGATTTTGCGTAATTCTGCCTCACTTGAAACCAATTCAGGAAAATCAGGATATCATCCTTCTAATGTCATTCACTGGTCCTCTTCAAGCATGAAGAATGAACAATAACAACAACCATCCACATCCTTTTCGTAGGTTTCCTTTTAGTGTTCATAATAAAACCCCTTCAAGTACCCAAGGGGCTGGTGTTCTGTTATTAGGGATCATGGATAGGATGGTGCAAGAAATTTCCTTTAGACAATTTTCAGGGTCCCAGAAAGCTCAGGTATCATGTAGTGAAAAGGTGGGCTCTAGTGTCAAAGGATTTGGGTTGAAGTCCCACCTGTGACACTTATTAGCTGATCTTGGGCAAAAGACCTAACCTCTGTTTTATCATCTGTAAAAGGAGGTGGTTGGTCAAAGGGTCTTTTAAGCCTCTTCTGTCTCTAGCTCCATGAACCCATAAGAACACTTACAACAGTGAAGGGGGAGAAAAAAAAATCAAGAGTTTTCTGTTAAAAAAAAATAGTGGAGTTAAAAGGATGTAAGAGGTTGCTGGGTGGTGGAATGAACAGAGCTCTATGTTTGGAGTCTGGAAGATCTGATTTCAAATGTGGCCTCAGACATTTACTGTGTAACCTTGGGCAAGTTACCTAATCTCTGTCTGCATCATTTTCTTCATCTGTAAAATGGTGATAATAATAAGGTCTATTTCAAATTCAATGATCTTTGTAAAGTGATTTGTAAAACTTAAAGTGCCACATAAATGATAGCTATTATTATTAATCCCAACCAGCTCATCTGAATGATGTTAAATGCAGCCAAACTGAGAGAGCTCAAGGTATTAGACAGTGTAGCTGGGATGCATGCTCATCAACTGCCTTCCTCATGAGAAATAGCTTTAGTTTATAAAATTTATAAAAGATGTTTCTGGTGCTGGAGACCTATTCTAGCACTTTTGACTCTTCTTTATTGTCAGCGTTTCTCTGCTCTAGGGCAGGTTTCCAGCTCAAGGCAGTTAGGAATTTTCTAGGGCTGTTAAGGCAGAACAGGGAAGCTGAGGGCAGACAGAATCTGAAAGGCTCAGAGGCAAAAGGAAGCATCCATATAATATACTGTTGGGTTGAAGAGCAGGGCAACTATAAGATCTAGGGGTATAGACAACAGCCATAGTGAAAGTACAAAGCAATAAATCATCACAATAGGACATAAGGCCAATGAAGCAAAGTGGTCTAGTCACCCAGAACCTAAAACAATTTGATATATTCGGTTACTACAGCGTCATTAGGCTCTTAAATTAGGGTGTATGGACCTATTTTTGCTTCTCAATGCACATGTTACACTTAGTTTAAAACCTACAATTTTTGGCTGGTTGAGAACTGTTCTCAAGTTAAGGTATCAAGGCTAAAAACAGTTAGTTGGTGGTTTTGACCCCACCTTTACATGTCAAAGGAGGCTATTGAATTGGGTAACCTCTAAAGTTCCTGTTAGTATTAGAGAACTCTGATCCTAAGACACTCTTCTGTGACATAATGGAGTTGGACCAGATACTCAATAAGGTGTTTCTCAGCTCTAGTATGTTATCCTATTCTATATAGGCTTAGTTCCACTTCAAATTGGTTTGCTAGGTTGCCTTTTTTTTTTTTAACTGTGAGGATGAAGCAGGAATGTGGGGTGGGATTAGAAGGAGAAAACTGGTTCTATTCATAGTGCTGTAAAAGATGACTTTATAGCTTTTTCTCATTTTGGAATTTTGCAAATTAGTGCAGTTCATAATAGTTTCTGGTTTGATTAGAATTTCAAGCCAAAGCAGTTTAAAATCAAAACGATGTGATGCTATGGAAGTTAGGGACCCTCTCTCTCTCTCTCTCTCTCTCTCTCTCTCTCTCTCACACACACACACACACACACACACACACACACACACACACATATATTTTGGTATTTCCTTCCACCCCCAAAACAGAGAACTACAGCAGGTGTTCAATAAATACTTTTTGATTTATTGAAAAATCAATTTTGAGACCTGGATTATTTAGTTTATATAATTGGATCAAATTACTGTAACTGGATAACTGCCAAATCTCCATCTGCAGAGCCTTAGGGTAGAGAGTCTTTGTAGTTCATTATTTACCAATTCCATCTAATCTAAGTTGCATCCCTTTCCTCTTCCTAGTCAACTGCTTTAAAGGCTCAGTCTAACACACCTTTAAATTCCCAGTCCCTCTCTGCTATAATTGTTACTGGACCCACTCCATATACAGAGTTGGGTATTTTTTTTTTCACTTGGTTGAGCACACTATGGGACCATGGAATGATAAGAAGATTGAACATTTTTTTTTCTGTTCTCTTGGTTGATTCTACAAGACAGAAATGCTTCAGGCAGAGTCTTTTGTTCTTACTGTTGAAAGTTTTCAACATTAACTCAATATAAGATGCATTAGGAAGAAAGAAAAAAAAAGCACTAATAAATCATATGTAATTTAAAAATACTTCCTATCCAAATATTAGTATTTCTCCCTTTATGTAACCCACAATGCAAAAGTAAATAAGTCCCAGACTCAATTTAAACTTTCATTCATACTTTAGAAGAAAAAGAAAATTTGATAATAAACAAAGTTTCTATTATAATTTAACATGCACACACATTTTTTATTATTATTCTCAGGTGTGTTACAAAATCAGTTTGAATGTCAGCCATGATTTCACCCTATTGTTGTTTATGGGCTCTCCTTGAATTTTGGTAAGCTATAGTTGCATTAGGGGACTAATGGAAGAGTTTGGCTGTAAGACATGGATTTTAGACGACTGGCATGCTGTGCCTTTAATTAAGGTAAGACCAGTAATGTTTAGCAAGAAATAACAAATGGGCCATTGTGAGGTTCAGAAGGTCTATATCCCCTATACTCAAGGGGGCAGTGGGTACAAAATGCCAGGCTAAACAGCATAAAGGAGTCCCAGAATATAATGATTTTAAAAGGACCAGGAATGCACAATTCCCCATGGACTCATCAACAAAGGCTAGAGTATGGAATTTATCAGTACTCCACTAATTACAAACGCTTTCAACTCTTTGCTAGAATGAAATAATGGACCCCATTCAATAATGCTGTTAACATCCTGTGAGTCTGGTGATTGTGCCAATACACAAATTCCATCACTGAATATGTAGCCAAGTATAGCTAGTGGAAGCTTCCTTTTCCTGAGTTAGTAGCCTGCCTTGTCACTCAAGCTTTGGGAGCAGATAATGCTGGGGGTTTTCTAGGGAGAAGTGAGGTCAAGAACAACATTGATCAGGGTAGTAGATCTTACATGGCCTATACCACCTAGAAACAACAAAAGAACCAATATTGAGAGTGGCTGGCTTGGGCACTGCTATGTAGTGTCATAACCATCTTTTCAAACATTTGGTGTGAATGTGGCCCAGAACCCTATATTATGGGTTTATGTGGCTCCTGTTCAAACTTGAAGACTTTCCTAATCAATTGCTCTTTGGCTTATGCTGCTATGTGGGGTCTCCTCTGGGAAAATCAGAATTTGAATCCTTCATAAGTCTATCTGGGACATGTAAGAGTCCCTCAGCTCCCATACAAGTATGTCAACTCAAATATATTGAGATGATATAGTACAGTCTTTATTTTCTGCAACAAAAATGCCCAAAACGAAGTCCTTCTACCCAAAACCATAAACAGTTAAGTAAGTCTCCTCTCTCCAGTGACCCCCACCTTTCTTAGGGACCTGTTCTTTAGACTTATAGTGGCCTTATGATTGAGAATCCCCAGAAAGGAGAAAGTTTGGCATCTTATTGGCATCTCATGCCAGTATGTTCTGCTTTTCCCCTACTCTTTGGCTTAGGGAGGGGCACTGGCTTCTAGTTAACTAATGTTGATGTTGGATTATGTAGGCAAAAAAGTCTCAGTGAAATTGTGATAGTGACTCCTGGCTAGTTGAGGGTTGAGCCTGATGAGCATCAAGTTCCACTGGGTACAAAGAGGTTTTACTAGGAAAGCTATCAAACAAGGCAACAAATAAGCAGTATGCTTTCATTGGGGGCAGCTAGATGGTGCAGTAGATAGACTGCTTGGTCTGGAGTCAGGAATACTTATCTTTCAGAGTTCAAATTCATCCTCAGATTCTTATTAGCTATGTGACCCTGGTCAAGTTACTTACCCCCATTTGCCTCAGTTTCCTCATCTGTAAAATAAGCTGGAGAAGGAAATGGCAAACCACTCCAGTATCATTCCCAAGACAATCCCAAATGGGTTCAGAAAAAGTCAGACACAACCAAAATGACAGAACAACAATAAATGCTTTCATTGTTGAGAACTGACCACTTATAGGAAAGCTTAATTTTAAACATCATACAATCAGTATATATGAAATGGCTGGAAATGGCATCTTTTTAAAAGAATTTGATACCACACCTAGGAAGAGAGTTGGATCTGTTTAGGATCTAAGTAAGACAAAGGAGACAGGCAGATGAAAGGATGATAGTATACTTGAATGTGTTTGGGTGTGATGATTAATGTTATCCCTTCAAGGATAAACAAAGTTAAATGGTGTTGGAGGGTATACTGGCCCAATTCCTTTGTGATCCATAAACTTGCACTTAATGTTTTGGTCTGTGCCTAAGACAGTAAGGGGTTAGAGTGAACAAAAGGCATGATTTAGATTGTAAAACTTGCCAATAAGATCACCATAGGCACCCATAAGTTGACTGGAGTCAATCTGCAGTAAACAGAATTCTAGA
Organism: Phascolarctos cinereus; assembly: GCF_003287225.1. Lineage (NCBI taxonomy): Eukaryota > Metazoa > Chordata > Mammalia > Diprotodontia > Phascolarctidae > Phascolarctos > Phascolarctos cinereus. The sequence goes on from NW_027556098.1 coordinate 241,662,066, forward strand.
AATAGGAAACAATGTTGGTGGTAGGCTAGAATGGAGACTGGTTAGGCATTGCCAGCTCTCCTTAAAAAATGGTGAGTGCGTTGTGTAGTGCGTGAATTAAAACCTAGATGGGAAGGAATAGACACGTACATTTAGTGAGCTTGGGAACCATTTAGTTAATATTAGAAACTTTTTTTATTCATTTTTTATTTCTATGGCAATATTTTTGTAATTTGATCTTTTCTTTCTTTATGTAGCTCATATAAATTCTAAGGTGCTTATCCCAACTCCCATTCTCTGAGAGGAGTCTAAGATCCTGGAGTGAGGCTCCATCTTTTCCTTAGGGTTCTAGTGGTGCCCCTGATGAACCAGGGATGATTTTTAATTTCATAATCATGAACCACTGGCATGTTTCCCCTCAAGGTTATCAGTTGAGAATCACTATAGTCAGCCAAACTTAAGTAGCTTTTAGAGAAGGGATATATACTAAACTAACAGAGTAATAGTGGTTGGTACAAAACATCCCCCAAAAGTATATTACCCTCTCCCACAAGTATCTATAGAGTCCAGGGGAGAGTGGGTTCAGAGTTAGAAAGCACTCTTACCTCCTGGCTGGAAATTCTTTTCTTCCTTTCATAGGGCCGCTCAAGATACTCCCTTTCGATATGGCATATTTTCTTTCTTGTGTCCTTCTGGAGCTGTGAACCTATATATAATCTATCCTTGGATTCCAATGTAGGCATTGCTTTCAGCTGATCTGGGGATGCTTATAAGGACACCAACGGTAAAGATGGAGTGTCCAACATCCTCTAAACCCTTCAAAGTTCATAAGGTTCTCCTCTGGCCAAAGGAGGTGGGAAAGAGATCTATGCTGAGCCTGGAACCTAGGCCTCTTCTAACTCCCAACTGGTTCCTTCTCAAAGGATTTCTGCAATATAATGCTTGTTCCATTCATTTTCAAATGAATCCTTTCTCAACTCACTTGATAGTTTATAGATGTCCCTTTCAATGCAACCAATTTTCCTTGGCTTATTAGAACAGAATTCCTGTTCAATACTGCTCTAGTTCCAAGAACTTTTCATACTTAAAGTCCATAACTGAGATTTTTGATTGGGCATCCTATCACTTATTTTAAGTGGGGTAGGGGTAATTTGATTCAGCAAATTAATCAACCCCACCCTCACCCTCAGAGAAAAATCCTAGAATGAGCACAATTTGTTAGGTGAAATCCTGTAGCAGAGGTTGATAAGAAGAAAGGAGGACTAGATACTGGAGTTAGAATTTCGAAAAAGGGTAGTAATGGTATTAAAAGGAAAATAAGCTACTAGGGTTCAGGGTATTGACCAAATATTGAGTTTTAAAGATCTCAGTGTTTAAGTTAAGTATTTGGTCCAGAGTTGGAGTCACAGGGTATTTAGGAAGATTGTAGTGCCCTGGGTATATTTCCCCTTGGGACAGACCCATTTGTGATCTAATTCCCCAGGAATTATGGCATTTGGTTTTAGGGATTCCACATAGGAGGCAAAGTCGAGATGAATAGATTGCCATTCTACAATGGAGGAAGCTAGTGGTTTCAAAGAAAGTAAGCAGAAAGAAGGGACAGAGGTAAGAGGGCTGCAGGTGAATATACTATTTTTGAGGAAGGGGGTTGTTGGGAATAAAAGCAGACATTAACGAGTGAAGTCATTATCAGTGACTCATTTCCTAGATCAGGGAGGCTGGGCATTATCCTCTCAAACTCTTCCATTAATCCCATAACATTCCACTCATGGATTGTGGTTGAAGTATGTGAAATTCAAATAAAGAAGTTAACTGACATTTGAGGGTAACATATGAAAACACAAAGGCACGTTGCAGGGACATGACTTAAACTCACTGAGGCTAGTGTTTCCTAGCCTTGGAATCAGAAATTATTGTCCAAAAAGATTGACTTATTAAAGGCTAATGTAAAATCCTGAGACATTTAATCTGTGGGATACCAGTGATTGGCTTTCCTGGAACACTATAGGTATACTATGCTTTTTAAGATTTCTAACTGCAGTTGGGGAACAGACAGGCATCTCAGGCTTCATAAAGTAGACATGTTCTTTCAAATTACATATTATATAATTTTGATAATTCAAATAATCAGAAAAATAATTATTTCAAAGAAACCTGTTATGAATACTTGAGTCAAGCAAAGCTCATACCCTCATTTAAAATATTTGTTTTGTGTTTGGATTTTGTATACCAGGTTTACTTATTGATGTATGCTGGTAGACCTAATGGATTTGAAGTTTGGTGGAAGGTTGGGGCAAGAACTGGGGTCCTTATAATTCTTTGGGGAAAGTTCCCTTATATTATTTCTCCTTCTTGAAGAAACAATTGGTTGGCATCTTTGGGCTACTGCACAGACACTAAATACACTCTAAGGACAAGGTACTTAAGAGAGCCTATATCTTTAAGTCATATAAATTTTTCCCATGTATTTAATCTGACTTTTTGGAAGTAATCAAGACACTTTTTGAGATGTAGCATGGTATAATCTTCAGACTTTGTCACTTTGGTTCAATGGCCTTTTCTCTTCTTTCATGGATTTGCTTTTCCCACTGGTGAGTTTCTTTCAGATCCTCCATTCTGAGGAAAGACCCAGACGAACCATTTGGGCTTCACCCTCATGGTTGGTAGAGAACTTCAACACTAGTGCTCTTCTGAATCCTTTCCAGGCACTGCCCTCTACCCCCACCCCAGCCCCCTTTTAAGGGTTGTCTTCTCTCATTAGAATATATGCTTCTTGAGGTTAGGCAGTATCTTCCATTTTGCTTGTATTTGTGTCCCCAGTGTTTAGCACAGTGCCTGGCATGTAATAAATGTTTAATAAATGCTTGTTGATTTAATGTAATGGAAAGAACATTGGACTGAAAGTCAGGGGACATAGTTTCTAGTACTGGTTCTGATAGTATGTGACCATAGGCAAGTTACTCAGCCTCTCTGGACTTCAGTGTTCTCAACTGTAAAACAAAGACACTGAACTAAATCCTCTTGATTTTGAGGAAATATGAGAGCTGGCTTCAAGAATTTCAAAGACCGACATGAAGAATGGGCATTAAACCTGTTCTGTTTGGCCCTCAGGGCAGAAACAGAAGCAGTGAGTGAAAGTTACACAAAGAGACATATTCATAAATTTGATATTTAAAACAATAATAAAAAACTTTTTTTAATGATTAGAGCTGTCTGAAAGTACAATGGACTGTCTCTAGAGGCAAAGGATTTCTCTTTACTAGAGGTTTTCCAGAAAAGATTGCTTGTTGAAAATGTAGGGCAGGGGATTTTTGTTCAGGGATTGCTTGGGTTAGATGTCCTCTGAGGTTCTTTCCAATTCTGAGTTTGCTTCATTCTTGCACCTCTAACATTCCATGCTGGAACAAAGAACATTTCAGAGACCAGTGCTAGAAAAAAGATCAACAGTAATGAATTTGCTTTGTCCTCATTAAATAGTAAGTCTTTAGCACATGCCACGTATATACTGTTTTGCTTTTATGAGGGCCAGTGTGTGAATGGCACAGACATTTTTTAAAAAAGGAAAGGAAAAAGGGGGAAAAAAGCACTTGACCATGAGTAGTAAAAAAAAAAAGGTAATTAGATCCTCAAGAAGTGATTGAGTATGTTTTCTCAGGTGATGGCATAATATATAGTTCTACTGGGACCTAATTAGGAATACCATCTGCATATAGGAACAGCTCTGAGTAAGGAAATCATTGCAGAAGTAGAAATGCCACAAAAAGTAACATGAGTATTTGGAATTTGACTCATATCACGACACAGTTCATTTGGGCTTTTAAATGCAAAGGGGAGTAAGAACTTGATTCTACTTGTTTAAATGGCATTTCTGCAGGAAAGAATCTCACTGACTTCAGTCTACCTCTAGTAGATGGATTTGCTTGGCTTATATAAGGATTGCCAGGTTAGGTTCTGAAACAAATTCTTTACTAAGAAGGGTGATTGTCTGAACAACACACTATCAGAGGCAGGATGAAAGATCCTTCCATTGCCAAACATGAGGTACTTGATAGAAATCCATCAGAATCTAATTTGAATTTCACCAATACAGAATTTGCCAGGACCTACGGGGATTTTCAAGCCTTTGGAAAAGCATTTCTTCAATATTTTTGTACAGGTTAAATTAAGCTCATGTGATCATCAAGGACAACCTTGGAAGAGTAATACAGTTACCAAAAATATTGCATGAAGAAGGCCTACTTATGTGTACATATTGCATGTGAGTGTGGGAAAATACCACTAAGTCTTGGTACTGGAGGGAGAGGTGTTTTATTAGTTCATTTTATGTTTTATAGCTTCAGGCCTTAAATTAAAAAAAAAAAAGAAAAATGGCTGTTTCCTGAGCCATTTATTTCTCCTTCCACAGCTCCCTACCTGACTCAGAACCCAGCCATCTGTGGGATGAGTCTGAGTAGACAGGAAGATCCTGGAACTTGTATTCTTGTGGAATCCCAGAGCTGCTCTTCTGTTAGCTGGAGTGCTGTAAAATGCTGAGATATTTCTTAATGTGGCTCCCCAAAATATAAAGCATCAGAGTCGGCAATGGGTTCCCGAAACGACGGCAGTACCTAACTTTCCAATTCTTGGCCTTTCAATGTTCTTCTTTTTGTGTTTCTGCTCCCAGAATACCAAATAGTGGTAGAATATGATGCTGATTGATTTCCTTCTATATTCATATCTATCCTCATCTGGTTCTTCAATATCATGAGGTAATTCTTTTTTTCATCTTTGGTATCACTCATTTTTGTCATCAATGACAATCCCAAAAACATTGGCTCAGATTCTTTTATTTTCCACAAGTCTCTAAAACTGTCTCAGCCCTCTTTGACATTTGAAGATGATATTGAATTTTTACTCTTCCAGGAAGATTAAGGCCATTGGAAGCAGAACTTTCTCAACAGGAAGAATAGTTTATCTTTTACCATCATAGGAAGAAATTGATTTCTTGAACTTCTCTAGAGAGAGTACAGTACAACTGTATAAAATTGAATGATTTAAGGTAAGACTAATGTTTATTTAAAAAAAAGTGTTGAGACTTGTTAGAAAAATTAAACATTATCCACTATCTCGTGTTCTTGGAGAAAACCCTTCTTCCCTCCCTTCTTCCCTCCCTCCCTCCCTCCCTCCCTCCCTTCCTTCCTTCCTTCCTTCCTTCCTTCCTTCCTTCCTTCCTTCCTTCCTTCCTTCTTTCCTTCCTTCCTTCCTTCCTTCTTTCCTTCCTTTTTTCCTTCCTTCCTTCCCTCCCTTCCCTCTTTCTTCTCCTCTCTTTATAATGTGAGAGTTGGAAGAGACCTCAGAAGTCACTTTGTATAATCCACAATTAAATAAGAATCCCCTCTACAATGTAACTAACAACTGGTAATCTGGACTTTGTTTGAGATCTTGAGTGAGGAGGACTACCTTCTTAAGCAGTCCATTACACTTTTGGATAGTTCAAATTATTAGGAAGTTTTTCTTAACATCAAATCTAAATCCAGCTTTTTGTAACTTGGGCCCAATGCAGCTAGTTCTGCCCTCGGGGATCAAGGAAGTAGAAATGTCTACCTTGTAGTTGATGACATTGGACTAGAGCTCAGAAGAAAGTTTCGGGCTGGATCACCAGGAGTGGGAGCATAGCTAGAGAAGGGAGGAAGTGGACTGAGGACAGAGCCTTGGGTAACACAAATGATTAGGTGAAAGGATATGGACAACAATTCAATAAAGAAGATTTCTACATGTTTGGTAAGAGAACAGAAGAGAGAAGATAGTATCATGAAAAGCAAAGGAGAAGAATATTCAGGAGTAAGGAATGATTAATAGCGTCAAAAGGCGCAGAGAAGCCAAGATACATTGGAACTGAGAAAAGTCTGTTTGATTGCAATTAATAGATCATGGTTATCATTGGAGAGATTGGTTTTAGTTCAATGGTGAGACTAGACATCACATTGTAAGGGATCAAGAAATACTGTTGGAGGTGAGAAAGTAGAGGCATGAGCATATATATGTGTATATATGTATGCACATACATATATATATATATGTATGTTTATGTGTATATCTGTATCTATTTCAATATTCATGTCTATGTCTATATCTTTTTGTAAGAGTTTAGCCAAGAGAGGGTAAATGGGATACAGGACAATAGCTGGAAGGAATGGCATGATCAGATAAATTATTTTAAAGGATTGAGGAGACCTAAGCATGTTTATGGGTAGCAGGGGAGGAACCAGTATGTTATCCACTATCTGGTGATAGTGGAGAAAGTCCTTCCCTCTGTTCCTCCTTCCCTCCCTCCCTTCCTTTCTTTCCAGAGTGAAAATCAAAGAGACAGACTGATGGACAGAGATAGAGGGACAGAGAGAGCGAGCACATATATATATATATATATGTGTGTGTGTGTGTGTGTGTGTGTGTGTGTGTGTATATATATATATATATATATATATATATATATATATATATATATAGAGAGAGAGAGAGAGAGAGAGAGAGAGAGAGAGAGAGAGAGAGAGAGAGAGAGAGAGAGAGAAGTGATTGAAATCTCTCCTTGTTATAATGCTAAGCCTCCATACCAGGTTTGAAATCTGTTCCCTGAATGCCTCAGCTACTTCCTATTTCCTTCTTAATGGTTTGATTGCCAATGAAATCAATTACATTGAAATATGATTATCAACATATTTTTCAAAAACAACATGTTTATGGACCCCAGGTTAAGAATCCTTGGACTAGATGATCTCTAAGCTTCTTTCCAGATCTGCTGTTCTATTACTCTAATGCCATGATTTTACTAACACAGTTCTATATGAGTGGCAAGAGAAGGAGGCTTGATCCCATTGGTCATAGGGTCATACAGTGTAGACTTACTCTATCTTTTATTCTCATCAAATTCTTTTTCTTTAGAACATAAATAAGCCTAGAGACCAGAGACTCTGTGTTTTACTAGAATAAATTTTCATACTATCACGTTAGTTCTTTGTCACAAATGCAAAGGGGAAGAAAAAGCACGTCTGTGCCCTGGTAAAAATCAGCATCATTTTCATGTGTCTGTTTGCACAGCTTAGTGAAAACACAAGCCTGAACAAAAGGAAAGCTTCTTTGCTCCTTTCAATGAGATTTTTCAGTCATGAGTCTTTATTTATGTACCAAGAGTGAGCCAAACAGCAGCTTTTCCTTAGATTTGCACCATGTGCCTCACCTTTTACTAACCTTTGTGCATCCAACGGAGCATGTTATTACTGTACCAGATAGAAGCCGGGAGAGGAAGCAAATGGCATAGAGCAAAAGGTATGATCTATGGGTGCAAGTCATCCAGAAACACACTGTTGGAAGGCTCCATTTATTTTGAATTTCTTAATAATTCTATTGTTGGCTCTTCCCCACTTCAATTGTACGTGTTAAATCCTTTCTGTCATGCAGAAAAATAATTAAACATGCACACACATGCATGTGCGTGTGTACACACACACACTCATTCACACACACACACACACACACACACACACACATACACACCCCAGAGTCCAGATGAGACACCTATAAAAATTAAGAGTTATATTTTCAACAACAAAGAAAAAGGGATAGAGTTCAAGGCATTTAACTTATTTCAGTTACCTTAATATGAGTTAAAAGTAAGGAATTTTAATTATTCACTATTTTTCAAATGATCTCAAGCTTTCTTCGTTTTTGGAAAGAAGGAAAAAGCTCGATGGGATCTTGGAGATTATTCCTTCATTTTACAGATGTGAAAGTTGAGACATAGAAAGAGGAAATGACTTATCCAGGGTCACACAGGGTAAGTTTGTAGATCTGGGATTTGAACAGAGGTCCTCTGACCACAAATCCAGAGCATTTGTGATCATATACGTTCCATGATAATAGTAATGATAACAGTAATCCTCCTGTTGCTGGTTTACATTTATATAATAGCTAATAACAACAGGTAATATTTATATAGTTCTTATTATGGGTCAGACACTGTGCTAAGTGCTAAGCCTCTGAAGCTGGATTTGAGCTCATCTTCCTCACACCACCACAAGCACTCTTTCCATAGCACAACCTTGCTGCCTTATAGAGTTTTGTGACTGCAAAATTTTTTCTTATCCATTATTCCATTTGAACTTCAAAACCCATTTTATGGATAAGGAATGTGAGTTCCACAGTAAGTGATTTACTTAGAGTTTCACAGCTAATAAGTGACAGAACTAGAATGTGGTATTAGATCTTCTGACTCCAAGCCTGGTGCTCTTTTCTTAGTATCACAGGAGGGAACAAAATGGGTTTGTGCAGGAATATTTAAAAGGAGCAGATCCAAATATAGAAGTATCTATCCCTGATCACCCCTGCTACATATGAGGAGGGAGAGGACACTACTACTGGTTGGAATCAGGGAGGAGTAGTATTCTGAGCTGAGCTTTGAAGAAAGACTTTGTGAGGAAGCAGGGCATTCCAGGCCTGGGGCATGACTTGTTGTGAATATATGGAGACCGAGGATGGAGCATCCAGTTTAATGAATGACTAATAGTTCAGTGGGCTAAAACAAGAGTCTGTGAAGGTGTCATATAAAAAAGGTGGGAAAAGTAGAAGGGAAAGAAGATAAGGAAGCTTTGATACCGGCGTAAGGGCAGGATATAATTTCCTCCCCTAGTTCAATGGGTCCAATCATAGATGATGAGGAGTTAATGTGGTAACAAGGGACCAATTAAGACCTGGTGATTCCTTGTAAGGGAGTGACCCCTTCAGATGTAGACAATTTGACTGATAGAAAGGATCAGAAACAGGGATACTTGTGAGAGAAGCACTGAAAAAGCAACCCTGACAGAGAAAAGAAGGAGCTTATTCAGGGTAAAGATACTCCAAGTGTCCTATTTCCCAGCATCTAATTTGCACATGCGCCACATGAAGACATTTAAGGTAAGAGCTGGGAAAGCCTAATTCTTAGAGCAGTTTGGTGACTGTGGGACAGATGTACATTGGCGTGGATGGCAGAAATGTGGCTTTTTGGTTAAAGAGCCAAGTCATTGCTGATGCCTCTTGGAGCTGAGTGCTCATAAAGGAACTCGGGGCTGAGATCTGATTTCAGGAGAGACTGCTGATTGGGTCTAGGAGGAGCAGGCATTGCAACCTGCACCTGGAGGTGCAAACTGGAGGCAGGAGGCCTTGCCCATTGATCTGCTGCTCAAAAGGCAAACTTTCTACTTATGTGAGGTGGAAAAGCTCTGAGGAGGCTAGGTTTAGGGTTTCTACTTTTGATTAGTATAGTTTTATCTCAGCAGCCCAGAAGAAGCAGCACCCTGAGTGGAGCCAGCAGAAAAATGGCCCTATTTAGCTGGAGGGATGAGAGGTCCTGATGCAGCATTAAATGGAAGAGCTGTCCTACCCACAGCTGTAGGATTACACAAATTTGTTCCTAAAGGAAATGTAGGACATCAAGATCTGGAGTCGATAGTAGTGACTTGCCTTGGATACATACATTCCTACACATTCCCTCTCTATCGTGGTTCTGTAAGTCCGTGCCCAGTCTCCCACCATAGACCCTATATGCATTGGTAAGAAAGCGCGTTGCCAGTTTATGGGTGGAATATTAGGGTATCATTATTTTTGCATTATTGTCTAATTGGTAAATATTTCTAATTGAGATTTAATAGTATATCTGACTTTTGTTAAATGGGAAGCATATTGATGGGACTCCTAAGTGGGAATATATTCACCTCACCAGGGTTATACATAAGCCTGAGAGAGTGAGTTATAGTAGTGTGGCCACCTGCTTTGGGAACCTTCCAAACCTGCCAGCATGCACATGCAAGTTGGGGTGAGCAAGACAGCCCAGGGAGCTTTAAAAAGTTAAGCTCTTGAAATAGTTTAACAAAGCTGTAGAGGAAGAACCCAGATGTCAGATAGAATTGCTCTTAGGGAGATGGGTAGAGAGGACATTTCTCTGAGCTACTTGTCCAGAAGCAGACGTCCTTCCAATGGCTGGAGAATCAGTTTGATAGGAAGGGCTAAGCCTCTGCTTTCCTCCTTCTGCCTGGGAAGTGGCAGGACTCAAATGCAAGGCCCCATGCTCTAACAGGTCCTCAGCAGGTCTGAGGAGGTTTCTGACAGTCTTACAGTAAGGCTCTCTGCTCTTTTTGCAGGAGTACAGCAATACCCGAGCTAAAGATTGTAGATGAACCTGAAGCTGGAGGCAGTGTAACCTCTCATTGCCCAGTGAGTGGCAGGCCCAATGAATCTAGTAGGAGTAACTATCCTAGCAAAAATGCCTTTTGAGAAACAAACCCAGTTTGCCAATAGAACAGCTTGTCCAGCACTGACCTCGTGCCCATTGGGGAGTAATGTGAAGATGTCACAAAAAAATGGAAAGACTCAGGACCCTACAATATGGCAGTTCCCTTCAGCATATGTCTTTCTTCCCCTCTACCCTGTGTTTTTGCCCAATCTTCCCATGTCTTCTATATGTATTTGCTTGTGAGTGAATCTCTGGTTTGTGGGCAAATGTTTTGTAGCTGCTATTCTTACCGTGCCATCTTAGGAAATGCTTTTGTTTTGAGCTAATTGTGTCTAATGGCAGCAATGTTAGTGAGAAGTGCACCAATGGATTGTGACCTGTAATGTACAGCATTCAGACCTGCAGGGTAGCAACTTCCTCTGAGGGACCCAACCCATGGGTCGAAGTGAAAGTTCAGCAAGTATGCTTCTCCGTGCTATACTCAAGTAAAAGGTATTATCTTATACACAATGGGTAACCAGTGAAAGTTTTTGAAAAAGGTAATGGCAGAGTCAGACCTGTGGCTTAGGAAGATTACTTTGGCAGCTGTGAGGAGGATGGATTGGAGAGACAGGGGAGAGACTGGAAGCAGGAAGACCACAGTAGGTTATTATAGTCATTTGGGAAGAAGAGGTGATGGTGTCCTAAACAATGATGGTGATTGTGTGCATTTTCATTTCAGGACATCTATTCTCAATCTTTGAAAAATATTCTTAAAAAATAACTGTTTAAAGAGCATAGTACCTTTTTGGTGATGTCCTTTAAGCTTGGAGTGCCCTTTATCATCATCTCTGCCTTGGAAATGCTACCCTTCTTTTAAGGGTCAACTCATGTGCCACTTCCATGATGAAGCCTGCCCTAATGCCTCCATGGCATTATAATGTGATGCTTCTCTTCTACGAACTCTCATAGCACCTTATTTATATATCTGCAATTCAGTTAAATTCACATTGATTATGTACTTACTGTGTACAAGGCACTGTGTCAGGAACTGAGGATGCCAAGATGACAGAGGATATAATTTCTAGCCTCAAGGGATTGGCCTTCTCTTGGGGAGAGAATATATCAGGGACATAAATATTATATAAGCTGTATGTACAATAATGGCTACAGCAGCTCAGTTGGTGTTATTGGTCTTCCTGACACCTTTTGCATCCTTAATTGGATTCACCTCCCCAGTAATAACCAGTAGGTTTGAATGTAATTGTTTAGTGGTCACAAGTTCCACTTAACTGCTTTGAAAACAAATCCCCTTATTAGTTTTTTACTATAATCTATGTTAGGCCCAAGAATTCCATCTATCAAGGATACAGAGCCAGGGCCTCACCTAATCCTCACTCTGGTCCCTGGCCCAAAGCCCAGTGAACACCCAGGGTGGGTAGTCTTCTTGATGTAGAGGTGTTTTATTGACTGCAGGGGCTGGACCTTATCGGCTCCAGAACCACAAGAACCCCTGAGATGAGTTCCCGTGTGGCATTATTTGAAATAGCATCCAGATGCTGTAGGTTTTACAAAGTCTTTGGACAGCCCTGGAACTAACTATGGAAATTAGGTGTTGCTGCCGGAGGAAGCACCTCCCATAAGTTCACCAGAAGGAATACAACCTTGAATTGGGTCTGAAAGACCCTTCCACTTATCAGCCAGTGAAAAGCCTGATCCAATCTCCTGAGCTCCTATGGGGGGTGTTGGAAGTTTCCTCAGGGAATAGGTACCAAGAGGGCATAGGCAATATATACACTAGATCAAGGTATGGTTCAGCTAGTGGCTCAGCTTAAGTTAAAGTTTAAGCAAGAGTTCAGACAATCCTATATATGCCGGGTCAATACAAAGTTTATACACACAAGCCTATTTGCTAGGTCAAGCACATAAGCTTATTTGCTCAGGTTAAGCTAAAGTTTACACTCTTCAAGCTTATTTACACAGTCTTATAAGGGCACAGGATTTGTTAAGGGTCAAGATGACAGCAGACCTTCCACAAAGGCAGAGGAAAGATCCATACAAAGTGCCAGAAGAAAATTTGAGCACAGATTACTTTTAGTTGAGAGGATTTGGGCAAATTTCATAGAGAAAGTAACACCTGAGCTGGGCCTGAAAGTAAGAGACAGATTTCAATGGGTGAAGGTGGAGTGGGAGCATGTTTCAGACCCAGGGTTATCCTATTCTGTGCCTGTTCAGGGAGATAGCAGAGTACAGGGCAAAACTGAGGAAGCATTTCCTAGTACAGCTTGGCTGGGACATATCTATGAAGGGAAATAGTGTGAAGAAGTCTAGAGAGATTGTGGGTGCTGATCAAATTGTGAAAGGCCTTAAATAGCAGGTGAATGAGTCTCTGAGTCTAAAAGCAAAATGTCTAACTAAAGGGGTGATAGTGGTCAGCTCTATGAATGAGGAAGATTATTTTTACATCTGTATGTGGGATGTATCAGGGAATGTAGATACTGGAGGCAGAGAGATCAGTCAGATGTTTATTGTAATAGTCTTGATGAGACATGATGGTGGCAATATGAGTGGAGAGCAGGGAATAGATAATAATCATGATAATAATCATAATAGTAATAGCAACTAGCATGTATATAGCACTTTAAGGTTTGTAATATGCTATACATGTATTATTTCATTTGATCACAACAATCCTGTGGAGGTAGTTACTATTATTATCTCTGTTTTCTAGGTGATGGAACCAAGTCCAAGAAAGTTAAGTGACTTGCCCAGGGTCAAACATCTAGTAAGTGTCAGAAGTAAGATGAAAACTCAGGACTGCCTGATTCTGAGTCTAGATGCCAATGCAAGAGATACTTGTGCAGACAGAACTGACGGCAGTTGACAATTGATTATCTTTGAGGGAATAGGGAAAGGGAAGCATCTTAAATTTTAAGCCTGAGCGACTGTGAGGATGGTCACTAGACATAGAGAAATTGGGAGGAGGGGCAGTTTTAGGGGTGAAGATATTGAGTTCAATTTGAACATGTTAAGTATGATGTTCTGGCCAAGCAGAAATATCTAATAGGAAGCAAAAAATGCAGGAGTATCACATTCTATAGCATGACATGGTGTCATAGAATTGAATAGTGGAGAGCAGATTATATATAATTAGATTATATTATAATTTTTAATTAGATTATAAAGTATGCAAGGGCTTTCTAACCTACACTGTTTTAAGCACAGAGGCTCGCAGGTAGGGAATGCTTAATGTCTGTTGACTGAATGCGCAATGTATTTTTGAGACACTACAATAATTTAATTAAATGAAATCTTAATTAGGCAGATGCCATGTCAGTGGTTAACCTGGAATTCCTCAGTCAAAAGCGAATGATCTAGTGAGTTTTACCCTTGTTTTCCAGGTTGCTGTTTCTTTCTTCTTTGATGTGTACAGTGTATAACTGATTAAGGAGTTTCTCAGAAATCATCTCAAAAAACCTAGTGTGTTAAATCAATGTTCTCTTGAAGTGTTAGTTTACAAGAGCAAAGGCATGTCAGCTACAGATGATGCCTGCTCAAGCAAATCTGAAGTCAGTGATGGAAATACAAAGTGTTGACTTTCAGGGAAACCAGATGGATAGCCTCTGCTCCAACAGCCTGCTGGATCCCAGGGGAGTGGGGCAGAATCTTGATGTCAAGGTCAGGCATAAAAGGAACGAGTACGTGACTGTGTGTGAATGGGCATGAATGGTCACATTTCTGCCTCCTAAATCCAAATAGAAATGTCATTTTGGCAATCTATTTTTGGGATTATCTGTGCCATTCTGTCCCCCTACCCCAACTCTATTAAATGTAGATGACCATGAATGCTGTTGTTCATAGTACTTTTAAAGTCAGTGATTGCCTTTTTATTTTATTCTGTAACAGCCGACATTCATTCCCAATCCCTATTGTTTTCAGGTTAGGTCTCCCCAGGGTCTTTATTTGACCATTTAACCTCCTAAGACCCCAATCAACAGGGTCGTGTAATGGGTGAGAATGTGGGACCTGCAGTCTGGAAGATTCGAGGAAATACTGCCTCAGATACTTGTTAGCTGCATGAATTTGGGCAAGTCTCTTTTTCTCTCTGTGCCTGTCTCCTGTCTCCCAGGATTATCGTAAAAATAAAATGAGATAGTATTTAGGAAGTGCTTTGCAAACCTCAGAGTGCTATATATATATATATGTGCTAGCTATTACTGTTATTCGTGAGAAGTCTAACTAAAGCTTGACTGATATCACCTTAAATTTTATTACTAGCCAGACATAGTTTTCTTTGCATATTTTGGTGCCCACTTGTCTCTCTGATTCTTTAAAAAAAAAAAAGCAGCACAATGGCATTCCAGCCTTCCCCTCCCCCACAACTAGGGATAAAGTGATAAAGCCCTGAGTATTTCTCTTCCTATGAAATATAAAACTGCAAGGGCTATTTTGATTTACAAGTAGCAGTTGAACTTGGCTCTCACCTTCAACATCCTAGCACAATGAAGAAAATAAATGTTTTATTGGATGAAAAATGATGTTTGTTAACTTCTGTTGGCTTTAAAATTTTCATCTTCCTACCCTTAGGCTCCTTCCCACCCCTGGGTATGGAACCTCTCTCAAACCACCAAAAAACAGACAGAACAGGGGGAGTTGATGATGGAGAATGTCAAGGTAGAAACAATTTCTTGCCTCGGGCAGTGTGTGTACATAAGAATTCAGGCTGCCTCCTTTCCCTATCATTGTGTCCAGTTAGTCATTCATGCTTTCTGAACAAACACGTATATGGGCTCCAAGTGGGTGATATACTGAGCTAGTAGAACTCAAGATTAGCAATTTCTGAATGGATTCAAAATTATGTAATGGCCAAGAAATTCAATCTGCATCATATACATTAGACTTTATAGAGGTGGTTTGTCATTTGGAGAATTTAGTACTTACAACTCCTTGGTACTTTACCATTTGAAGGATCTTTAGAGGCTATTACTTTGTTTGGTCCTCTTCTTTTTTTAATTCATGGAATAAAGCATTCATTTCCATAATAAAGTATAATAAAAAGTTGATTGCACATGAAACTGCAAATCTATTATGTTCAACTTGCTATTCCTTTTAAATATATAATAAAGTTATAATATAAATTTCTTTTTTTCCTTTCTTTTCATTTTTTTCTTTCTTCCCCCATCCTGCACTAGAGATTACTACCATTAGACACAGTAGGTGCATATATATAAAATTAGTCTATGTATTACTTCTACTTATCAGTTTTTTCTCTGGATGGAGATAACATCTTTCTTAATACTTCCTTTATAGTTAATTTGGGTATTTTATAATAGTCAAAATGACTTATTTGGTCCTCTTTCAATCTACAAGGGCTGCAGTGAGATGAAGAAAAAATATTATGACTCCCAAGAAAATTTATTTTCCCTGTAATTGCCCATGATACCTGACATACTATCTAAATTTATGTGTAAATTAGAGAAAATTAGTAAACTATACTTTATAGTTTCCATCAATATTACCATCATAATCCCAGTTATCCAGAATTTAAATCCAGCCTCAGACACTTGCTAGTTGTGGGAAAGACATTTAACCTTTGTCTGCCTCAGTGTCCTCATCATTAAAATGGAGAAAATAATAGCATCTACTTCTCAGGGTTATTGTAATGATAAGATGAGATTATATTTGTAAAACCCTTTGCAAATTTTAAAATGTTATTTAAATGGTAGCTAGTAACTATTACCTTCCCCACCAAAATTTTCTTCTCTTTTTCCCTCATTTTCATCAGCCACCAAGTTCTATTGATTTTTTTTTAATATCATCTACATCTGTCTGGATAGATGAGTGAATGAGTGTAAAATCACATGACTCACCACTATATCTAGCTGGTTCTGGCAATGTTTCACATTCTACCATGACTATCTTCTTTCTATCTACCCTATTGCTAAACCCTCTGAACCATCATACTGACAATTGCCTTATTGACTTAACCCTCTTAGCTTTGGAAGTATTGTCCCCCATATTCTGATTGGTGAGTGAAAAACTCACATGATCCACTAAAATTAACTGGTTCTAGTCATGCTTCATATTCCACCACAGCCACCTTTTTCTTATCTGCTTTGTCAGCATGTTTACCCCTCTTCCCTTTCCAGCTCTTTCTTTGGGAACCATAAGCAAATCAATGTAGTTATCCTTTCCACATCATGACTTTCTTTCTCCATCATGGTTTCAATATGTCATGGATTGGCGAAGAAATTAAATAGGAATTTTTTGGAGTTTTGTGGAAACCACAGATGACGCAGAAAAAGTTTAGAAACTCAGAAAAATGCATAAAATATATGTATAGTATTGTATAATATCACCCCAAATTTTAGAATAAGGTAATATAAACACACCATAAGAGAAAAAAAAAAATCAGACTTCTTCTCTGGTATAAAGAGAAGGCCAAAAAATTTTACGTGTATTTTCCAGATTGTGGAGGCAGCAGACCCCTAACCTCAGAATTGTGGAAGGGATACCTGTATTACCATTGCAAATTGAAAAAGTATGTCATTAAACTCTCTCATGGCTTTGCTTGCCATCCTTGTGACTTCTCAACCTAAAACATCCTTCCCTGGCTACTAGTCCCCTATCTGTTTTATCTTTCCCTATTTGACTTGGAGGGTAGGGACTTTTTTCTTTTATATTCGTAACCCTAGTACCTAGCACATTGCTTGGCACAGAGTAGGCACTCAATAACTTTTTTTACTCATTCATTTATCTGTCATTTACTTGCCATTCCAATTGCCAACAGCCTATGCTATGCCCTCATTACCTAATCCAATCTTTTCCCCATAACCACTCTTGCACACAGCTATCAAACACATTTCTTTCAAATTCTGTTTTCGTCTTGGCATCTCTTTTCTCAAAACCTTTGTAATGGCTCTCTCTCATATAGGGTAAAATCTAAATTCCTTATCGTGGTATTCTAGCCTCTCCACAACCTGGTGTCTATCTTCTAAACTTTATTCCCCACTACATCTCACTGCCAGACTCCTGTATTTTGTGACCTTTGGGTCTTTCCTCATCTTATAATTATATTGGTTTTGTCACTGACTAGCTGTGCTACTTTTAAGTCATACTTCCTTTCTGAAGATTTCTTTGTTATATCTACATTACTTGTATAACACTGACCAAGCTGTCCCCCTACTCCCTGGAAGTACAGATTGGTTAGATTTCGCCCCTCCGCTAGGGTTCTCTGGCACCCTTAAGGTGATCGGGGCAAGTGTATGTTCTCTGCAGATATCTCCAGCCCCCATGGTATTCCTCATGTATAGATGATTTCCTGCACCTCAGTTTCAGTTAGTCACTAATAGTTTTTTCAAAGCAATAATTACTTCAAAAGATATAATCACAATATGAAAACCTATTCCCCCAACATATGGAAAGAAGAGTCCCTTTGCCACCTCAGTCTCTGATGAAGAAGGTGAAGGTCACAGGTTCGTTTCTTTCCTATGTAGTACAATTCCAGGTTCAAATACAAAACTCCCCTTGGCCTCAAGTCTAGGTACTCTGGCTTCTCTGGACTTTCCTGCAGGTCCAGCTAGCTACAACATCCAACCTACAATCCTGGTTGCCATGATATGAGTTCAGGGAAGATCATAGAACAGACATAAACACCCCCAGCTTCTTTTCTCAGAGGTGGTGTAAAAGAAGGGACAGAGAAGGGAAGTCCTCCCCCTCTTGCAGGTTTAGTTCATGGTGCCCTTGCTTTGGGTGAACTGTAATCTTCACTATCTGTACTTAGGAGGACAGAGAATGCAGGAAAAAATATGAGCTAGAAAGAGGGCAACTGTCTCATTCTTGACAGTTTTAAAGACCCAGCCTTTTCTGGCTATGCAGCCAATCCAGGAAGGCCACCCCCATGTATATGGTACAGGAAGTAGAGTACCTCCATCTTAGAAGATCTGGGCATGCCCAGGAAAGCCTTTTCTCCCACTTAGAAGTACCTCCATATTAACTAATATGGGCATGTTCCAAAGACCCTTTATACTTGTTTATACATGTTATTTGCCACATTTTTCTATTCTCCACTGTCATGCACAATTTGTTATATTTTTATGTGCTTGTATTCTCAGATTACAGACTTCTAGATGTCAATTATATTGTCAGAAAGTCTTGGGTTCAAGCCCTGCCTCTGACTTCTGCTAACTGTGTGACAGGAAAGTCACTCAGTTCCCTCATATTATAATTGGAATAATAATGCCCACTGTGCTAACTTTACAAATTTGTTGGGAGGTTCAGGTGAGATGTTTGTAAAGTACTTTGCAAACGTCAGTAATTATTATTAATGTTAATATTATCTCTCCTCATTCTGATTTGTTATAAATGTTATATTTAGCATAGTATTTAATGAGGTAGTATAGCATAGTAGATAGAGAGTGGGCTTTTTATCCAGGAAGACCTCGGTTCAAGTTCTAGTTCTTGTACATACTTGCTATGTCACCCTAAACAAGGGGTCTTTTAAGGCTTTAGGCAACCCTCTAAGACTATGTTTCAAAGATGATGCTGGCCTGCATTGGTTGAATAAATCCCTCTTTGGGAGATCCCTTTACTAATTAAATCATAAGTCTAGTTCCTAATCCATATATTATTTAATACATTTGTTAATATTAATATTAATAACAATAATGTCTGCATTCACTACTCTGTCTAATTCAGTAATGTGCATACAGGAGATGTCTGATAAATATCTTTTGAGTAATGAGGGGCATGTAAAGGGTGAAAAGCAGAGGTGGCCTTTTGGGAAAGTGTGACAGAGGATAACAGAGTCCTGGGAAAATGTCATTTTGTGTTTAAAAACTATTGCAGCTAAATTTCAATTGTGTTATTGCCATGTTAAGAACAGCTATGATTGACAGAGAAGAATACTTTTCTGAGGCTGTCAATTCCTAAATAAAACATGTCTTCCAAACCCAGTCGGAACTCTGTCACTAAGACTGGCTTTCTTTAGCAATGGTAAATGTCACTGTAATTACTTCATCGTAAGTAGAAACACGTAGGCACTAAAGAGGATGCAGAGATTGATTGGCAGCTCCAAGAAAAATAGTGGTCAGTATAGGGAGGAGGGTTGCTCTGGAGGCAGCAGCTTACGATGACTCCCTTTGGGGTGGGATGTTGTCACTGGCTTCAGTAGGACCTGATTTCCTTGTGGTTTTAGCGAGAGGTGTGAATTATGGCCTGCAGCTTCAAAAAGACCCAGTAGAATGACCCAGAGTCAAAAAATCCAGCTAGAGTGTGGATCAGTCAGTCTCATTTAATAAACAAATACAGTATTTGGTGAAGAGAGACCCAAAGCAGGCTCTGAGCAGGTAGAGCTTTGTATAGAATATGATGTATCAAGACAGTGTCAGATAGAATTTTTTAAAAAATGACAGTGAGTTATTTGATCAAGGGATTCTACTAATAAGAAGTAGGTCGAATGAGTAAGTACTCTGAGCCAAAGTGTCTTGATGTGTTGTAAGACTTAAGGATGGTGAAAGGTGAGAGGGCAAGATAGTCTGATCATGCCTATAGTCAGAAGACACTTTTTTTCCCTCTCTTTCTCTCACAAGAAATGATATAAAAAGAGGGGGAAAAATAGTCTATTCAATTTCCTGTCAAAGCTTAAAACTGTTCAGACAGCTCAGTTAAGGAATTTTGATGTCTTCAGTGTCTCAGTCAATCATCATATAATCAGTCTGATTTTGTTTGCATTCTGCAATGCTGTTGATGAAAATGGCAGTTAAATTTTCCTATTATGAAGACTAGTATTACTGTAGAAGACAACTAAAGACATTGCTGATTTAGAAAGTCTCAAAAGAATCTGACCTAAAAAATTGGCCTGAAATTGGGTTACTGCTAAATAGACTGTAGCCTCAACTTCTCCTATGTCTTTAGTTCTAGTTTTTTTTCTTTTAAAGTTCTATGTAGTGTATGCATAAAATCATTTCTCTAACTGGAAGTATAAGCTTAATTAAAATTTGTATGCTTAGAAATCTATCCCACAAGAAAGTAATTGAATACTTCTAAAGAAAATGATTCATGAGGTTTTTTTTTTTTGCTTTTACAAAAATATTTGCTCCAAAGATACAAGAACAAGCACCTTCCCCCACTCCCCAGCCACACCTCAGGGGCTACATTATTTTTTTATACTTACATTACTTTAATCTCCAACAGTGGGTCTAAAACTTAGCTCTGCATAGCATCGGTCTCATCAAGATGATGTTCAGATGCAGCTTGACTGCTGGATGGGTCTTACCTCAACTTTTGGTTTGGGTCCAGAAGGTCATTCTTTGTTCCTAGGGGCATTGATGCTGGGCTGGCCATAAAACCCAGCCTGGAACACTAGGATGCTGAAATGTCCACTGTACTCTGTACATAGAATGGCAAGGCATCCTTTAAAATTCATAAAGTTAGAGGCTCTATGTCCTTTACTTAGAATGGAAAAACAAATTCAGAGCCAAAGAACTAAGGCCCATTTCTTAGGGCCACATGATGTATGAGAGAAGACCTTAAGACCTCTCCCCTAATAGCATGGTTTCTCACTAGCTACCATGAGAAAGAATCCCATATAATTATATATATATATATATATATATATATATATATATATATATATATATATATATATATATAAACAAAAAAGGAGCTGTATATATTTAGTAGATACGATAAAGTACCTATAATACTGAGGTATAAGAGGGATACTGCATTTTCAGGGATAGCTGCCTTGCTCTGAGAAAGCACCAAAAACATAGATGCTCTTTGTCTCCCTGGGGCTGTCTCACTCTTTTCAAATCAGAATCTAATCAAGCTATTTTTTGCTGAGAAGTTTTAGTCAATCCTATCATTACAGAAGAGAAACACCTCATCATAGAGCTGAAATAAGATAATTCTTCTTGCCCAGACATTCTCAGCTCTCTGTGGCTGTTTGTTTCTTTTTAAATAAAGCAAAATTCTGTTCCTATGCATAAATTAAAACATACGCACATACAGTAGAAATACATAAAACGCAGCCCTGTTTTTGTTAATTTGTAGTAAAAAAAAAAAGAGAGAGGGAGAAAGATTGCTTATTGCTTCCATACTCCAAACCTCACTATTTCACTTTTAGTACATGGTAATTCTCATAAGACTTGAGTTCTCAACTCATTACCTCAGAGACAGGATAAACAAATATTAAATTTAACAGGATGAGAAATAAGAGATTTTAATTCTTTTTTTTTAAATGTACCAATGCATATTTTCAATTAAGCAAAAGGCACAGCTTCCTACTCTACCAGTGACTTTATTTCTTCAAATAATCTTTACCATAAATTTCTTCCTACTTTCCCTAAGACTTTTGAGAAGAGGTTTTTCAACATATCCATCCCAGTTTCTTATCCTTATTCTCTACAAATGTGACTGGCTAGCAACATCTCTTCCTTTCTTTTTTACAGTTCTATAAAGACCCCATCATGCTAGTCCTGGTGGAAGAGTTATAGAATATGCCATGTTACGATGACCTCACCAGTCCCCCTAGTAAATTCCCATTGTGGGTGATAAAATACTGAACTGAAGCTGAAACGCTTGGCGTCTGTGAAAGCTATCTGTTGTGATCTCTCTGCCATGAACATCATACCTAGGGCAACCAGATACTCCCCTTTATTAATGTGTTTTCTTAGTATCCAGAGATCTCATTGGGGACAGCAAATCATTCTCTTTTTCATCTAGAATGAGGCCTGAAACTAGCAAATTGGAAAAAATCTTTTGAAACATTTGACAAAATATCTTTTTGACTCTATTGTTAACGCTTATATGTTTCCTTTAGATTGTACATTTCTTTCAGAGAGGAATTACATTTGCCTTTAGGATGGAGAGATTATAGATAGATCCATAGGTGGAAGTTACCTATGAAGCCTTATTTTATGGATGAGGAAACTGAGACCCAAGGATGTTCAAGGTCAAAAAGTAGTAAGGCTACTGGCAAGATTTGAACCCAAGTTCTTTAATTCCAGTGTTAGTGTTGTTCCCACTTAATTTTTTTTTCCTTTCATTATTCAGTTTCAGAAAGTAGACACTGGATGGGTGATCACAGAATCACAGCATTTTTAGGCTGCAGTAAGATGGGTATGTGCCCAAGACTTGAGAGGTGATAATGCCATTGAACTCAGCCCTAGAATGACCTCATTTTTATGTAGTGCATTCAAATCTAGACAACATGTTAAATTGTTTTAGTTGATTTCTTTTGCAGCTACATTGCCTAGATTTCCTGATCAAATCTCTTCTTTCCCAGACAGCTATCCCTTATAACAAAGAATAAAGAAGAAAAAAACACACAATGTAGCAAAATTTTAAAACAGTAAAATGGTTTGACTTTTATTCAAGTGTTATACATCCATAGTACCCAACCTTTCCAAAAAAGGGATGGAAATGTCATCTCATATCTCTTCCTTGAGGCTGGGTGTCACATTTTAAGAAGGTCATTGATATAAACCAGAGTATGTTCAGAGGACAACCGCCAGACCAGTGAATGAAAGACCTAGAAATCTTGTCATATGAGAAGATGTCAAAGGAATGAAGAAAATGATTACTGTCTTCAAATGTCTGAAAGGCTTTCCTGTGGAAGAGGGATTACTCTTGTTCCATTATGTTCCAGAGGGCAGAACTTGGAGCAATAGGAAAAGCTTCTGGACAATTACAGACATCCCAATATCAATTGGGAAGCTTGGGAAGAAGGGATGGGGAGAGGATTCCCCCTTTCTAGAGATCCTCAAGCGAAGACTGGATGAATACTGGTAGGCATGTTATAGAGAGAATTTTTATTCAGGTACAGATTAGATCAATGACCTGACATCCCTTCCTATTCAGAGATTTTATAAGGTGATGATTTTAAAGAAGAAATCAAAAATCAAATTTTATTTTGAAGACTCAGAGACTGCCTAATTAGAAGAAAGTATGTATTTGTAAATAAAAAAAATCATCTAGATGTTCACATTCTCTGTATGTTGATTCATGATGATGATTAATGACAACTGTCAGTTTTCATTTGAACATCTGGTATGATGTAGAAACAGTCACCAAATTCCATGGTGCTGGTCTTTCTGGGATTCAGGATCTGTGAAATGAGTGACAGTACTTAAAAGAATATTACTAATAATTTTTAAAAGCATACTACAAAGTGCACCTTTGGGCCATAGAGTCAGGAAGTATCTTCCTTTTTCTCCACCAGTGTCAACTGTCTGAAGAGGTATTCTCTTCTGCCTGGGTTTCAGGAATCTTCTTGTAAAATGATCCCAGGCTCTTGCACACATCAAAAAATGTGGGCTCGATGTTCATAATTGTGCTCCAGAGAATATACTATAAAATTCTCTTGAACTCTTCCTCAGTCCTTCTCCTGGATCCCTTAAATGGCAATAGTGCTACAAATTAGCGCATTATAGATGGGTAACCAGCTGTAACAAACCATAGACCAGAGCTGAGGTTGTTCTATACAGTTTTTCTGTAGCTGGGTGGTGACTGAGAGTTCTATTTCTCTACCAGTCATGACCTTGGTGACTTATGGGATTTTTCTGGGAGAAGAAACAGGAAGCAAAGCAAGTGAGATAATCAAAAGGTCATCACAAGCAAGAGATATGTGTGTAAAACCATGGAGAGCAGATGGCAGAGGTCTGATCAGTACATGTGGCTATGATTAGTCCTCATCCAGGACAGTGCAGACTATCCAGACATGGGAGAACACTGGGAGAAATCTGCCCTGCTGATTGAGCAGGAAGAGAATGACACACTCTTTCTCTTCCCTCTTCCTCCTTTTCAGAAATCCAATGTCTTTTTGGGCTGAGTGTCCCTACTACCCTCTAGGCTCAAAAAAATGTTAAAGCTTTGTTCTAAATGGGCATTTTTTTTTTTTTAGCTTTTAACCTGTGGTAAAAAATGTTGGCCAACATAAACTTGAGCTGAGTCATGTTTTATTTAATATTTACAAGTAGAAGGATAAGATAAGAGAAAAGGTAATGGAATCCTTTTTCTGGAGAGAGACATCTTGCCTATCTGAGTTAGATTTGGGTTTGGGACTAATTTAGACTGGTTGAGACAAAGTGGAAATTGTAATATTGTACTTTGAATGCCTGGCAAACAATTTGAGATTAAAGCATTCCTAGTAAAATTTTCCTATAAAAGTCAAATGAATCTGACTGTACAACTTCACTGGGTTTGAAAGGAAAGCCATGCCTCCAGGAAGCAAGGAGGAGTCAGTTGGGAGGAAAGTTCCATCCCTGTGAAGGAGGAGTTTCCTGGATATGTTCCGACAAGTCCTCTGGGTCAGGTGATGACTGACAGTGCAGCTTTACTAGATCCAGTTCACCTCCTCATAGTATAGTATTAAAGATAGGCACTAGATCTGTGATTTCATTGGCAAAGGAAACTTCCAGATGATAACTCCTTCTACCAGTGCAGGTTGGCATCGTCTCTGCACCTCAGAGGCTTATTGCATTGTTTGGAGCACTGAGAGGTTAAGTGAGTTGGATCATCCAGACAGTGTATGTCAGAGATGGGATTTGGATCCAGTTTTTCCTGCCTTCAAATCTAGCTCTCTAGCTACTATGTCACACTACCTTTCTATTGATAAGAAAACTAAGAGCTTGAGAGAAATCCAGTGCCCCTTCCGCTACAGCATGCTGCCTCTCTTATTGTTTTCACCAGCACTTAGAAGATGACTTGGATTATAAGAGTGAGTTGGTTCTTTCCCGTTGTTTCATGGAAGGTGTATCTAAACTTAATGCTTCAGTAACATCACGCTAGCTCTGTCTCTTAATGTGTGACCTTAGACAAATCACTTAATCTCTCTGATTTTAATTTCCTCATCTGTGAAATGGGAATAATACATGGACTATAATCCTCATAGCATTGTGAGGAAAGTGTTTTGTAAACCTTAAAAGCCTATATACGTGTGTTTCCTTTGTCAACTAGACTGGAACAATCTCTAATCTGTGGGTGGCCAGAGTCAAGCAAAGCAGGCTAGAGATAGGAGAGTCAGGAATCAAACAGAAGTTTAAATTTGAAAGTGAAGAAAATGGTTTGGAAGCAAAGCCACATGTGCTGGAGTGCCACCTCTGGTTGGGGGGGGGCTGAGGCAGTGTGGGGATATTTCAATATTTATACCTATGGCTGTGTGGTGAGGTGTAGCCTTCACAATGAAGGGTAATAGCAACAATGTGATGTGTTTGATTCATAGCAGGGTTTCACGACTGGAACATGGGTACTACAGGTGCTTGTCCAAGCTCAGAGACTGCCTGATGCAAGATTTTGCTGTGACTGAGATCATCCAGAGGGTGAGTGCAAAGGGATCGTTGTTATGCCAAGCTCAGGGCATAATCTGCTTGCTGCACCTTAGCTCTGGAAAACAGGATGTCTCCTAATATCTTGACATTTCTCCCTTTTGGCCAAAAGGAGGCGATCTGAAAAAACCCTTACCCTTCTGGCCAATAAAGGTGGGGCAGGTATAAACCAAGATGCCTCGAGTACGGTTAGACCAGGATGAGATGGTACCCAGGAGTTTAGTTCCCTGATGGGACTTAACTGTGAAGTGTGTCCCAGGTATCTTTGCTAGCCCTTGTTTGCTTGCAAGAAGAAAATGGGAGGGGGGCAAGAATGTAGAGGGAGAAAATGCCAACACACTTGAATCAGAGCTTTCAGGGTTGGGCACGTAACAATAAGGATGAGAAAAAGTAAAAACAAAAACATAGGACAGTGTACTCAGTCCTTGTCTAGAATCCTGGGACAGCTGTCTCATCTGGATGTTATTGTTATCGTAGATTTACCTGATTGTTTGAGGGTGGTAAGATGACCAAGAAGAGAGTGTGGTAAAGGGTGACTTAACTTATCCATCTGCATTTAAGCAGATGTTTTGTCCTTGCCCTAATATAGTGTACACCTCTAGAAATGGAAAGAGGGGCAGGCCTGGAGTACTATGGATAGTTGTAAGATCTAAGTTTCTACCGGTAGTTCAGTGGATGCCAGTGTCCAGTGCTTGGTTCCGTAGGAAAGCTACATTTCCAGTGCCTCTAGAGAATACCCACTCCAGAGGTGGATGAGGGAAAGGAAGAGGAAGGGGGTTAGGGGTCAGGGCTAAGAGACAAATGATTTAACTGTGGATAAGAAACGGGAAAAAAGAGGCCTGAAAATTATATGACATCTTTCCTTCAAAGAGCTCTAAAAGACCCACGTTGTAAAAGCATATTTAAAGGGGAATGTTTTGTTTCTCTGGGAGAGAAATCAGTGAAGGGAGCAGATAATTTATTATACCCTAAACTTATCTCTACAACAAAGGAAAAGATACGCATTGAAAACATGATAATAATCCTGTATTATGCAATAAGGTTTAACTTCTATAAGATAAAGCATGCCCTCATATAGCAATTCAGATTGTAAACCACAGTAAAGGTTGTTGTAGACTCGAGACAGAATGGCTATTATCTCAGACGCACACATGTACTCAAATTGGTTCAATGTAGTTGAAGTAGACGTAACATTTATTTCTTTGCAGCTGTGACTGGATGAAATTCTCTTGTCAAATGTCTAGATCTTGTGAGATTGTTTCCGTTGTTTGCTTTGGAACTGTCTCTTTGTAGCCAAGTTTCCTGTGTGCAAACATGCCATATTTTAAAATTGTTTTGGAAGCCTTGATGTGATCTATTGGAACCAGTCTTTTAAAGGCTGTTCCTGGCATTTTGTAACATTCACTTGGCAAAAAACCATCTTCAGGAAGTAGAGTGGTGGGTGTATGGTTGAGGTATGGCTCATGGGAAAATGGCAAATCATATAGATTGTGTTTGGAGAAACAGGAAACAGTGCTGACTCCTGAGACATGCTAGAGAAGTATCTCCTGAGTTTATGTTCCAACAATGGAGGAAGATTTGGGGTTTCTCTGAAGCTACATCACTAAGGCTTTCTATACATGTGCGTAATCATACTCTGCTCTCCCCTGACAACTTTTAAATAAAATCTACTACTATTCCAAACAGCTGTATGATCATGTGTGTTTAGATAAGTCATGATTACCTAGAGAAAGCTTAGTGCTGGTTCTCTGCATAGGAGAGAGCCTAGAGAGAATCTCTCTTTGTGGACTAACATGATACTGATCTCTCCAATAAATTTTTAATTCTAAATCTTTTTAGAGGATATATCTGTTAGAATAATGTTAATAGCTAGCATTTGCTGGAGTTTGCAAAATGCTGTGTGTTTGTTGTCTTATTTGATCCTCACAACTCTGAGGTAGGTGCTATTGCCATCCCCATTTTTACACAAGGAAACCGAAGCAGACAGAGGCTAAATGACTTGCCTGAGGTCACACAGCTAGTGTTTGAGTTGAGATTTGAACTCAGATCTTCCTGAGTCCAGATTCAGCACTCTGTCCACTGTGTTACCTAGCTGCCTCAACTAAGTGGTGCTGTTCTGTAGTCTTGAGTTGGAGCTTATGTAAGGGATGTCTGTGCTGGGACATTTCTAGCCAGTGCTAGTGCCAGCATGGCCCATGTTCCATTTTGGAACTTGGGGGGGTGTTGATCAATGTCAGAATTTTTAGTTCATGCACCTTAAGAGAGAAGAAGGAGCAAAAAGAGAGACCTTTTAGAAATTGGGATAGAGGGAAGAGTTAGACAGTAGATGGTGGAGGTGACTGGGTGATTGATTATTCCTATTCTGTCAGTTCATAGCAATGTGAAAAGCCTGTGCAAATTGGGGAGCCACAGTATGTAATAGCCAATATTCTGGGAGCATGTGAGCCAGATGGAGAAGTCACTGGCACCTTGGCAGGGGAAAGGGCTACGGAATATAACTAGATAAAATTTGAGCAGATAGCATTAGAGAAGAGATACCCTGAGCCCCTTGGAGTACCCTCTAGAGCCCTAACGGGGGAGTAGTCTAACCTTGCTTCAGCAAGTCAGATCAAATCTACTACACAGGGTTGCACTTTAATAGCATCAAATAGACTGGAGAAAATCTCATCAGCCTATGATATTGTACTTTAGAATAACCTTTTTCCTTCAGTGCAGCCACAAAGGAGTGTAGACTTAGAGCTTAAAGGGTCTCGGGAGCTATTCAGTTCAATCCCCTCATTTTACAGATGAAGAAACTGGGGCCCAAGAAGATTAAGTGATTTGTCTAAGATGACACATTTAGGAAGTGTCAGGGATGGGTTTTGAACTCAGGGCCTCTAACTCCAGAGACAAATTCTTTCCAGTATACTGCCTTCCCTTGGAATGGTAGAATTACTATTCTCTATTACTGTATTCTCTATTACTATAGCTCTGTTGTAGAGGTTTCTTTTACCTTTAGGCTCTGAAACAGCCTTTCAGGCTTAGATTATCCCACTCAGTACACAGAAGGAGAAAGGAGTTGAGCACATTTCTGTTAATTATCTGATGAAGCTACATTCATAGATAAAGACCATGATTCTGATTGTCATCATTTCTTATAGAAACTTAAAGGGATCCACAGTAGTTGCAACAATAGAGACCAAAAGAACCCAGGCATCCCCTCAGCTAGGATATAGATCTTGCTAAGTGGAAAGACCTGTTAGTCAGTGGCAACATCAGATTGTAGTAAGTTTCAAAACCACATAGAAGAGGATGGCAGAAGCTTATCTCCTCACAAAACAGCCAAAAGCAGTCTATGGGAAAATATGTCTGCAGAAAGCTTGGTACTGGATCCAGCTAACTAGATTGTTCATGTACAATTATAGATAGAACTCAAAGAGGACAATAGATCAATGAAAATGGAACAGATTTGCTGGCATTTCTGTGCTGAATTATTATTATTACTGATGATAGCTGAAACACCACATTTGGAGTAGTATTTTGGTACCCAATGCCTATATGAGGAAGTAGAAATGGCACTCAATATGATGAAACACACACAAAAAGGCATCCTTGCTGGATGTGACACAATTTTGAAAGGACTGAGCGATTAATCTTAGAAATATTTGAAAAATTGGAAGTTACTGAATGATTGGGGGAAAAAAATCAGACTATTATTAATCAACATTGTTTATAAGGCACTATGTGCCAGATACTATGCTGAGTGTTGATGCAAAGAAAGGCAAAACATCACGGTCATTACTTTCAAAAAGATCACATTCCGTGAGATAACACAGAAATAACTATGTCCATATAAGATATATTTGATATACCTGAAAGGTAATGGAAAGCATTAGCACTGGGGAAGAAGCACTGGGAAAGACCTCCAGTAGAAGGTGATATTTGAGTTAAGTCTGGAAGGAAGCCAGGGAAGCCAGGAGGTGGAGGTGAAGAGGAGAATGACAGCAAGTAAAAAAAAAAAGTCCCAAATCAGAAGATGGAGTGTTTTGTGTGAGGAATAGCAAATAGCCCACTATAGCTGAATGGTAGTATACATGTAGGGGGCGTTAAGTATAAAAGAAATGTAAAGAGAAAATTTTACATTTGATGTTGGAGGGAAAAAAAAGACACTGGAGTTTAGTGACTGTGAGTGTGTGTGTGTGTGTGTGTGTGTCACATGCCTAGACCCACACTGTAGGATGCTCATTTTGGTAGCTGAGAACAGGATGGGTTGGAGTAGAGAAAAACTTGAGGCTATGAGCCAAACCAGAAGGCATGAGGTGATAATGGCCTGTACCAGGGTGGTGGCAGTGTGGGAAGATAATGATATCCTGGGTGCCTCTGAGGATAGTAACGCCCTTGACAGTAACTGGGAAGTTGGGAAAGCTTATTATACACAAAAAAGGTGATTCATAGGATATCAGTGATTACTGATATATATTCCATGATTTCTTCATCTGTATACAATCTTTATGAGAACCATCTACAAATGTTTCAATGATAATATTGAAAATTTGAAAAGGGAACAGGCAAGCTTTCCAGATGATTTTTTTTCCTGCAGACTACATCTTCACATCTTACTGTTGCCTTAAGGGAATGGTGAATTCAATTCATTTCATTTAAGCATTTATTAAGTGCCTATGATGTACATGGCACTCCTATGTCAGGGAGTGGAGATATCAAGACAAAAATGAGCCAATGTCCAATGTCAGTGAACTTATATTCTAATGGGTGGAGGATGTAAAATGTACATAGGTAACTACTCTCAAAGTAATTTGAGGAGAGAGAGTGCTACGAACTGAGGAGATCAGTGAAGGCATCTTGGAAGGGGTGACACCTGACCTTCTTCTATATGGGAGATGAGGGTTCTGAGAGGCAGGGATGAGGAGGGAGTACATCCATGTACTAGGAATAGCTTAGGCAAAGCAGAGGTGGGAGATGGGATGTTGAATTTGGGGAATAACTGGTAGTCTAGTTTGAGTGGGATCTACAGTGTATGAAGAGGAGTGGTTCCAAAAATGATGGAGAAAAAGATTGAAGCTAGATTGTGGAGGAACTTTAAATGCAGATTGAATTTGTATTGTATTCATTTATTAAGGCCCTAAAGATTTTTGAGCAGGGGGGCAACATAATTAGATATATATTAGAAAGATTATTTTAGAGGCTCTGTGGAGATAGGATTAGAGAAAGGGAAGACTGGAGGCAGGGAGACCAGTTATTAGGCTATTATAATCCAGGTGAGAGAGGATGATGGCCTGGACTAGGGTAGTAGTTATGTGTGTGGAGAGAAGGGTATGAATGCTGTGGATCTGAGAAAGGTTGT
Organism: Phascolarctos cinereus; assembly: GCF_003287225.1. Classification (NCBI taxonomy): domain Eukaryota; kingdom Metazoa; phylum Chordata; class Mammalia; order Diprotodontia; family Phascolarctidae; genus Phascolarctos; species Phascolarctos cinereus. The sequence goes on from NW_027556098.1 coordinate 241,692,937, forward strand.
GGAGGGAGAGCTCACAGGTCTTGGATGTTCTCTACACTAGAGAAATATCTCCTGATATTTCTTGGATAGGTCTTGGCTATTGATTAGGGATGGGAGTGAGTAAGGGAGAAGGAAGGATCAAAGATGAATCCGAGGTGGTGAACCATGGTGGCCAAGAAGATTGGGCTACTCAAACTAGGAAAATGTGTCAAGAAGATTAATTCTATTTTGGACATGTTGCTTAACATGGTGATGATATTACAGAGAAGAGATGTACAGCGGGCCATTGGCAAAGTGGACTGGAATTCAGAATATATTTATGTATAAAACATATATGTATATATATTACATATGTGTATGTATACACACACACACACACATATATATATACATATATATATATATGTATATATATATATATATATATTTATGACATTTGTATAGAGATGATAACTGAACTCATGGAAGCAAATAAGCTTACCAAGGGAAAGAGTATAAAGAAGAGAAATCTCAAGACAGAACTCTGGGGACACCCATTCCTGGTTGACAGGAGATGGATGATGATCCAGAAAAAGAGATTGTAACAGAACATTTAGGTCAGAGCTCAACCAGAAGAGAGGAGGACAGCCAGGAGAGGCTATGTTCAGGAAGCTAAGGGAAGATATAGTAGCTAGGAGGAAGGGGTGGTCAGTCAGATCAAACATTGCAGGAAGGCAATGGAGGATGAAGACTGAGAGAAGACCACCACTTACAGGAGCTAAGAGACTTTGTGGACCTCTGTACTTGGCCAGAGGAGGGGGAATGGCAGATGATAGGGAAATAACTGATCCTCTTGATAAGTTTCAATATCAGCTGGACAAGACCTTTGGCATGGACCTTCATTCTAGGGACATTTTCCTAAGGTCCTATAAACTCTTGTTTACATTGCTGCTTGCATTTGGTATATTGCAAAGTGCATGTATATTGCATTTTCACATGAATAAAACAGTCATTTCACTGAGGCAGATCACAACTTCTTAATAACTTATAGTCTTAGAGTTGCTTGAGGCCTAGAGAGATTAAGTGAATTGCCTGTGGTCACACAGCTCCAAATTGGCAGGGGTAGTGTTTGAACCCAGGTGCTCTTCAAGTCTGGTCCTCAGTCTACTACGCCATGCTGCTTCTCTACTTTTCTCATGGTATATTTTGAAAAATTAGATTCCCCACTAGGGAAATCAATATTAGAAGAATTGGGAGAGCAGAATAGAGCTGTAGAATAAACTGTCATTCTTTTTTTTCCCCAAAGTGTTTACATATTTTGCTTTAAATCACCTGCATTACTAAATATATTATTTTCCTGTCTTCCTCCTGGAGAGTCATCCATTGTGTGTGTGTGTGTGTGTGTGTGTGTGTGTGTGTGAGAGAGAGAGAGAGAGAGAGAGAGAGAGAGAGAGAGAGAGAGAGAGAGAGAGAGAGAGAGAGAGAATAAAATATAGAGAGGGAAAAAAAGCAGTTCAGCAATACTAACACATTAACAAAATCTGACAGTGTATGTAATGTTTCATCCCCATAGGTCCACCTTTGCAAAGAAGGGTAGGAAGCAGGTTATCTTATCTTTTCTTTGGGGCCAGATTTGGTCATTAGAATTATATGGCTTTCTTTCTTTCTTTCTTTCTTTCTTTCTTTCTTTCTTTCTTTCTTTCTTTCTTTCTTTCTTTCTTTCTCTCTCTCTCTCTCTCTTTCTCTCTCTCTCTCTTTCTTTCTCTCTCTCTCTCTTTCTTTCTTTCTTTCTTTCTCTTTCTTTCTTTCTTTCTTTCTTTCTCTCTTTCTTTCTCTTTCTTTTCTTTTTTTCTTTCTTTCTCTTTCTTTCTCTCTTTCTCTCTTTCTTTTTTCTTTCTCTCTTTCTCTCTTTCTTTTTTCCTTCCTTCCTTCCTTCCTTCCTTCCTTCCTTCCTTCCTTCCTTCCTTCCTTCCTTCCTTCCTTCCTTCCTTCCTTCCTTCCATTAACATTGTTGTCAACACTATGTATTTGTTTCCTTGGTTCTGCTTACTGCATTTTGTATCAGTTCATATAAGCCTTCCCACGCTTCTTCATATTGTGTCTTATGGTAATACTTTGGCACTCTTTAAGGAACTCTTCCCCTTTAGAATGGGCTGAAATGCCATCTCTTGATGCAACTCTTACTCTTCCTAGACTTAGTGATTTGTGAATATCACTCTAGGAATAATCTAAGTGTGCAAAGCTAAGTTTGAATGGAGATTTAAATGTACCACTGAGTATTCAAATCCAGGGCTTTTAGAAGATGAAACTTTTGAAGAGGACCATTGCTTTGAGAAGAAAACCATGGAAGCAGAAAGGGGAGCTGGAGACTAGTTTGAAATTTAGAATTGCTAAACTGTGCATGTGACTGAGCATGAAACTTGCATTTATGGAACAGTTTATGAATACAAAGGGAAGGGGAAAAAAAGGAAAAACTAAGAAATTTACATGATAACTTTGTTGTATATTTAAAAAGAATAGCAAGTTGTATATACTAGATTTGCAGTGTCATGTTCAATCATCTTTTTTTTTTATTATACCATGTTATAGAAATGCTTGTTTTATTCCGTAAATTAAAAACAAAATAAAATTTTAAAAATGAATACAAAGGGCTGTGGCATGTTTTTAAGCTTTACAACTATTCGTTTGAGGTAGATAGTGTAAGTCCTGACATCAAAGGATCATGAAATCCAGAGCTGCAAGGAATCTCAGAGGCTAACTTCTGCACTCTTAAAAAATATTTTTTGTTCCAAATTTAAAATATAACAAATAAAATGAGTATTTCCATATATAGGAGGAGATTATACACGGAACAATGCATCTTTATCACATACAGCTTGCTTTTCTAAGTATAACATAAATTCAGCAGGTAGTTTTCTTTTTTAAAAATAACATTTTCTTACAATTACATGTAAAATTTTCTTTAACATTTTTAAAAAGTTTTGAGTTCCGAATTATATCCTTCCTTCTCCTCTCCTCTTCCTGAGACAGTAATTTGATACAGGTTATACATGTGCAATCACATAAAACATTTCCATGTTAGTCATTTTGTGCAAGAAAACTTGAAAAAGAAGCAAAGAAAAAGAGACAGAAAAAGAAAGAAAGGAAGAAAGAAAGAAAAGTGAAAAATAGTATTCTTCAGTCTGTATTCAGATGCTATCAATTCTTTCTCTGGAGATGGGTAGCATTTTTCATCATGAGTCCTTTGGGATTGTCTTGGATCATTCAACAGGTAACTTTCAAAGCTGACCTGTATGTCTGTGATTCCTTTTGGCTATTTTTTTGTTCTCTTACTTTTTTTTTTTTAAAAACCCTATCTCTATCCCTTTTCTTTCTACTTCTAGTCTGCCCCCCTCTACTGAAAAAAAAAGTGAAACCTTTGTAACACATTTGCACAAACAAACAAAACAAATTTCCTTATTGGTTATGTCCAAAAAATGTATCTGTCACCTTTTAGTCAGGAAACTCCCTCATTTTACTGATGAGGGAGGTTGTCACTTTCCCAAGGCCACACAGGTAGTAACATATTTCTATTTTTACGAATGAGGAAACCGAAGCCCAGGTTACAGAGCCAGGAAATGACAGTTTGGGATCTTTACTCCAACTCCAGACTCTTGCCCTTAAGCCTCGCTGCCTCAGTAGAGTTAGAAAAGAGCATGGAGGGTGGATTTTCTGTCTTCAAGGAAAGTAGGACTGTTGCCCCCTCTCAAGCTGGAAGGAGACAATTAGGGGGCATTTTCATCTTTCCAGGAGCTAGAAAGAAATGTTTAAAAAATCTGATCTTGAAGTCTGAAGCAGAATGAGCCTAGCGGCCTGCTCTTAATTAACACTTTGTAAGGGTGATAAATTAACACTTTTATATGCCTGCTGGAAAAAAATACAAATATGTTGTTTCCCTAATGGGATAATGGAGCAATGATACAATGTTTTAATTTTACTAGAATTCAGGCAGCTGTGATTAACCTGGCAAATCAAGAAGGCTACTGTTTAAAGGGATCCAAACAGCTGAGCCAGTTTGGCAGGCCATCATCCCCCATCCTTAAGGGTCTTTATAGACAATGGTTTGGTTGGCTCCTTTGCTTAGAGAGTCTCTGTAGGGCCTCCTTTGCTCCGTTCGAGATGCTTAATGCTGCATTCAGAGCCAACATTATTTTGGCCCTGCTCCTGTGGAGTACCAAGGCAGGCTGTCTTTAATCCCATTTTGGATCAGAATGAAACAGAAAAGATCTCCTTCCCAGGCAACTAGCCCCCAGCTCTAGTGACTGTGCACTGTTCCATTTAGAATTGAAATCCCCAAAAAGGGAGCCAAGAGAACATCATATTTAATGGCAAACTGATAGATACTATTCCTCTTTTGCTCAAGTAAGTTTTTAACTTGGGCTCGAGGTATCACTTCTGTGAAAGGTTGGGAGACCAGAAGTTTTCTGAACCTGGTGATAGATAAGGAGGGTGGATGATGTTACTAAACCCTAAGGCCAATTCCAAATTCCTGAGTTGAGACTGCCAGGGAAACATTAGGTCAACTCATTTGGATAGGGGTGGGAGTAGAGAAGTTGATCAGTTCAGCTGCCAGGCTGAGGTTAAAAAAGAAATACCCTATGTGCTTCCAGTTTTGCCAGACTCACTCCTTTGTGAGTTTCATTTAATCACATGGAGAGCTAGGCTCAGGTGGCCAGAAGAAAACTAATGAAGTCAATGGACCACTTAAACTGTTTTTCTAGAGATTCCTGCTAAACAAGGGAGCTGTTTTTTGTTGTGATCTGCTGACTCTGTTTCATTGCAAAAGAAAGAAACCTTATCCCTTAGCTTTACATTCCTAGAAAGCTAGAGTATTGGTACGAATAGAGATTGACCTACAGGCTGTAGAAAGGAGTCTGACTTCTCCTTACTGTATATCTAACAACAACAACTTTTTTAATCTAGACTTGTGAATTCATCTGTATAGGGAAGTTCTATTATAGAAACTCAATTCATTAATACAGATTAGCAAATAGAGAGTTTTTTGGGGACACTAGGAGGTTAAATATTGTGTGCATATCTAATATGTGTCAGAGGCAGAACCTGAACCCAGGTCTTTCCAACTCCAAGACCAGTACTCTCTAGCAGTCTGTCATCTATCTATCTAATGTTTTCCCATATATGTATATGTACATATGTTATATATGTGTTTCATATATATAAACACATATATATGGAATAAAGACATTTGTATAATATGTGTTTATTTTGAAGGATAACATGAATTCATAAAGTGGTCCATATATTTTCATATATTTACTTTGTATTAACTTTTTTTTGAGGGGGATCTGTTCTTGTGATTTCATTGGTTTAGGGCAAAAGCTCTCAAGCTTTTGATGTCAGTACTCCACATTCTTCAAAATTATTGTGGATCCTAAAGATCCTCTGTGGGTTTATGTGGGTTAAATCTAATGATATTTACTACATTAGAAATGAAAGCTTCTTAATACAATCATGAAAATGGTTTTGAGTTTTGGACAACTGAAAGATACCTGGGATACTGCCCCCTCCCCCCAAGGGTTCTTGGACCACACTTTGGGAACCCTTGGTTTAGGGAACTCTCTGTGAGAAAATGCTACCTAACAATGAAGACTGTCAGCTATTTTTCAACTTATGTGCTTACTGTTGCTTGGGGGTACTGAGAAGTTAAATAACTTTGTCTCAGTTACACATCTACTGACTGTCAGAGGCAAAAATCAAAGCTAGGTTTTCCTTACTTCAGGCCAGTGCTCTATCTACCATGGCACACTGGCTCTTTAATGATGGAATCTTAGGACAATAGACCATATTGGGGTGAGCAAAGGAGACAGACAAAGCACAATGGTTAGGATAATAGACTTTGAGCTAGAAGGGAGCTTAGAGGAGAGGATATTGAGTCCAATTTGCTTACTTTACAAAAGTGGAAACTGAGGTGCAGAGAGGTTAAGTGATTTGCTGCCTAGCATCAGCTAGTAAGTATACAAGGTAGTATTTGAACCCAATCTTTTTTTAAAAATTTTATTAATTCATTTTGATTTATCAATAATCACTTCTATATGCTTTTGAGTTTAAAATTTTTCTCCCCTTTCCTCCCCACCACCCTCCCCAAGACGGCACACAATCTGATATAGGCTATACATTTACATTACTATTAAACATATTTTTGCATTGGTGAAGTTGTAAATAAAAATTAAAACCAATAGGAGGAACCATCAGAAAGAGGAAGCAAAACTCAACAGAAGAGAAAAAAAGCAATTCAACTTCTATAATTCTTTCTTTGGATGTGGATAGCATTTTCCATCACGAAGCCTCTGGAGATATCTTAGATCCTTGTATTGCTGGGAAGGGTTAAGTTTATCAATATTAGTCATCTCACAAGGTGGCTGTTACAGTGTACAACTTTCTCCTGGTTCTGCTCATTTCACTCAGCATCAGACCATACAAGTCTTTCCAGGTTTTTCTGAAGTCAGCCTGTTCATCACTTCTTATAGCACAATAGTATTCCATTACATTCATATACCACACCTTGTTCAGCCATTCCTCAGTTGATGGGCATCCTCTCAATTTCCAATTCTTTGCCACCACAAAAAGAGCTGCTATGAATATTTTTGTACATGTGGGTGAACCCAATTTTCTTGACTCCAGGTCTAGTGCCCTAACCATTTTGACAGCTGTAAATTCACATCATGTAATACTTTAAGGTCTGTGACATCTTTCCTTACAACACCCTATCAATATAGTAAGTACTGTTACCTCCATTTACAGATGAGGAACCTGAAGCTCAGAAAAGTAGAGAGACTTAGTCAAACAATTAAGCCTGATTTTGATTCCAGGTCCTCTAACATGATATTCTGCTACCAACAGGGCTTTTAAACACTAAATAAAATTATCCACACCATTCAGCTGACCTATTGTATAGCCACTTCAGGAGCTAGAAAGTCTGAGTATATGGCCATAAGTGTGTTTAAGCAGTGAGTCAAACACATAGGAATATTAATGCATTTGGGCTCAGAATTTCCTGGGGTGAGCAAAGGGGACAGACAAAGCACAAGGGTTGGATGAACAATCTTCACTGCTGTATTAGAGCCAAGTCTCCTCTGTCTCTGAATCCTTCATTTATGGGGCTGTTACATTTAGCAGCTTACTGCCTTGTGGATGATAGAGATGGGATAGAGGGATAATCAAGGAATCATCTCAGTGATTCCTCCCCCATCCACTTTAAGCAATTAAGTTTCTCTGTCTGAAGGTGGAGAGAAGAATCAGACTCCTTTGATGATAGAGTACTCCTTATGCATAAATACATATATAGAACCCAAATCCTACCCTACTTTTCCCCACTGCCTAGGGACGGGGGTGGGTTGGTGAATTAAGGATGCAGAATAGAAGGAGGTAAAGCACTAACAGAGAAATGCAATTAGTCTGAATACTGGGTTGTTGTTTTTTTTTTTTTAAGGTAAAACCATTAGATTCAGAAAAGACTAAGAGATTAAATACTCTTTTCTCCTGGGGCAGATATTATTACCTAACCTCCTTTCTCCATTACATGTAGGTGTTATACATTTAGGGGAGGGGAAGCCAGAGTGAGACTTTCAGTAAAAGTGAAGAGATTATAAAATTAGATGAGCAGGCTGGTTAAGTAAAATGATTAGGCTCTGCTTTTTTTCGGGGGGGGGGCCGAGAGGTTGGGATAATTTTCATTTGGGAGGTACCTTTGGCACTGGAAAGCCAGGTAGTTGAATAAAGAGGATGCTCCAAGAAAAAGAAAGCAGATAAATTTTCTGCTTTAATATTGCTGTAAGCTCTAGGCTTAGATGAGAGAGGTAATGGGGATCTTCAAGTTGCCTTGTAGGTTGTTCATGAGTGGAGAGGAGATAGGGATTCAGGGGAGAAGCCTGTTCAGGGATAAAGACTGGGTGTTTAGCCAAAACTTCCCTTTGTGGTATTTCTTGGGAACCTAGCACTTTTGCCATTACCTCTCCCAGATCTATATATAAAGTCCTAATCTCTCTTGAGGGCCAGTCCTATACCACCACCTGACTATTAGTGAGACATCTCCAACTGGTTATCCCATTGGCAGATTTTAAACTTAACATATCTAAAGGCAAACTTAGTATGTTCTCCCCATGCCCTTTCATCTACAGAATTTCTGTTTCAGTCAAGCATATTCTCATTCTTCTAGTCACCCAAATTTGCAACCTCAGTGTCATGCCCAATCTTCTACTCCTCTCTCTCTCTCAGGAAGCCCACATATCCAATCAATCGTCCTCCAGATATCTCAGACTCAGCATATCCAAAACAGAATTGATCTTTCCCTTAATTCCCTCCTGCCTATACTACCCACCTTCCCATAGTCTCAGTTTCTGTTGGAGGCAACATCCTCCTTTTGGTGATTTGGATTTGCAACCTAGGAGTAATTCTTGATTCTTCCTTCTCCTTCATTCCATATATTCAATCATTTGCCAAGTCTTGTTAATTCTACCTCAATAATATATTTCCCCTCTGTCACCTTTACTCTGCAGACATGGTCCCCACCTTAAATTCAGTCTCATATCTCTCCTGGCTGAGTACAGTAGTTTATTCATTTGTCTCCCTGCTTTTAGCCTCTTCCCAGTCCAATCCATCTTTTACACCGTTGCCAAATTGGTATTACTAAATCACAGGTCTGATCATATTACTTCCCAATTCAATAAACCACAATACCTCCTTCTCTAATCTCAGGAATAAAATACAAACTTCTTTCTTTGTCATTTTAAAACCATATGCATTCAATCTCCAACCTACCTTTCCAAGTTTGTTGTACGTTAGCTCCTTCACACACTCCATGGTCTGATCAAACTGGACTGTTTGCTGTTCTACATACAAAACATTCCATCTATAATCTCTATATCTTTGAACAAACTATACCCTCTAGAAAAATATTTCCTCAGCAGCTGTGCCTGGCCGAATCCTCATATCTCTCAAGTTTCAGTTCAAGTTCCACTTTCTATAGGAAACTTATTCTGATCCCCTCAGCTCCACCCAGTCTCTAGTGCCCTTTGTATGAACTTTAATATTTTTGTACTTATATGTGTACACTCTGTTTCCAGTAGAATGCAAGCACCTAGAGGGAAAGGAATTTTTCATTTTTATCTTTGTACCTTCAGTGTCTAGCACTTGTCGGGCACATAGCAGGTGCTTAATAAATACTTGCTAAATAAAACTCAAGCTGAGTATAATGGATGGAAGTATCAGAAGATAAGGAGCTCTGTCATCATAGAGAAGTCATTGGTCCTGTTGGACATCACTATTGCCAAAAGGACTGGTTCCACAGAAGAGATTCTATATTTGTAGAATCAGTAGCCATCAGAATTGACAATATCTTTTGGCTCTTCTGGCAAAGGGAGAAAAAGAATATTCAAAATTCTTTATCCCTCAATATAATATAGAAAGTTTGGATGACAAGGCTGAAGAAATTAGGCTTCAAACAGGAAGAGCCCCACTGAGTTAGGGATATGGTCAGAAAATTTCACCCTCTGGAATTGAGGCTAAGAAGACTCAACATAAAATGGATGAGATTAGCTATGAAAGTAACCTGTTCTAAGAGATGGTTTCTAACTGTTACTTATGAAATTAGTTATCATATGATTTTAGATCTATATGGGATTTTAGATGTCATTCAGTCTAAACCAATCATTGTAGAGATGGGGAAATTGACACTAAGATCACACTCCTGTGAATTCGGTTAGTTTGCCCTATGGATGAATCCAGCTAATTAAGTTGGGGTTGAGCCAAGACAAGAACCTGTTTTTTTTTTTTTATGCCCAATCATTCTCTTTCTTTATCAGCAATAGAGTAAGTCAACAAGCATCAATTAAGCACTTATAATATGTTAGGCACTGGGCTGAGCACTAGATAGCAATCTAAAATGTAAGGAATGTAAAATAAACCATAAATTTGGCAATTATAATTCGAGTTAATGTTTTAATGAGTCTAAAGAAAGAATGTGCCTTTTGTCTCCTACAGTATCCAGGGAAGAGGTTACTCTGAATCTGAATACAGAGATGAGCAATTAATTAAGGCATCATAGCTTGATGGAAATATCACTTATTAACAATGTCCAACTCTATTTGCTCCAATTCTGAGCTCACCACTCAACTTTGTGATCTGTAATTTGTTCAGGAGGCCTGCCCACCGAGAGGCAGTGCTTTGTGCAAACGACCAGTACCAATTATGCTGCCGGGTATTATTTCCCATGATAAATTCGTGCACTCACATTCTGGCTGATAAATCACTTTCCTGTGAGTTTGGTTAGTGTGATTTGACCTCTAAGAACCTGATCACTCCGGCACAAATAGATAAAAGGAAATTTCTGAATCTGTAAAGCTGAGGACCAAATTCTAGAACTGTGTTGATCCCATCAAAAGGCAGCCATCCCTTGAGACCCTGTCTAAAGTATTGGGCTTTTCTTTACCCGTCTTAATCTAAATAGAAGCGATAGTAGCTAGAAAGTGTTTTAGTTTAAAAATCCTTTCCAAGAGTTGAAAAGTAAGATTCCCTACAGATATCCAGAATCAAAATAATGAACATGAAGATAATTGGGATTGATACTATGTAGTTATTCATTACATTAAGATGAGAGGGGTGGAAACAGTTGAAACATTATAATGCAGAGATTCCTGTTATAGTCAATAGTTTTCCCGCCAGATCAGAGACAATAACTTGCTGATTTAAGCATTTTGCAAGAGGTGGTGTCTAAAACTAAATTGAACACACAAATAAAGGAAATAATATATAGGCAGAGGGTTTTTTTCATTTTTCTTTTTTTTACTCAAAGCCATCAAAATTAATGACCTATTTCTTACCTCATAAAAAGTCCTTAAAATGAAATGTGACCACTTTTAAATTAAGTCTGGCCTGTTTCATTCTAGAAAGGATTGCTTTAAATCTGCTGCTGTTCCATGACTATATTATAATTCTTAGTCCCAGCAGGAGGGAGCAGGTGAACATGTAAAGAGAGAATCTGGCACGTTTGTAGCTACCATTAGAAAAGCATTACAACTACCCAACTGAGATATGTGTTCTCTCAAGAATTTGGCCAACATTTTGAACCTTTAGAAATCAAATTGAGTATTGATTCCACAATAAGCATTTTTGTAATAATCTAATTTGGTTCAAATCAAAGAGTATAAAGAATGAGTACATTTGGAATGCTGCTATGACACAATCTGCCAAATTTAATGGGGCTCAGGCTCAATGTGATGCCCATCTATGTGGATTAGTTAATAAGATCATATATAGATTTAGAAATCGAAGTGACCTTAGTGGTCATCCACTCCAGCGGTGTCTACTTCAAATGGAAGTGGAGGCCATTAAACCATACATCAGGATCCCCAATGGGCTGCAAATTAACTTAAAAAATTACATGTCATATATATATTTAATACAACACATTCAAACCAGTTGTTATTGTTCAGTCATTTCATATCTGACACTTTATGACCCCGTTATTTAGGGTTTTCTTGGCAAAGATACTGAAGCAGTTTGCCATTTCCTGCTCCACCTCATTTTCAGAGGAGGAAACGGAGGCAAATAGGATTACTTGTCCAGGGTCACATAGCTAGCAAGTGTCTGAGGTGGGATTTGAACTCAGGTCTTCTTGACTCTAGACCTGACACTCTAACCACTGTGCCTCCTAGCTGCCTTATTAAAATCAGTTAGGACTATGTTTTATTTTGGTTTGGGCCATACTCAGGAGTGCTTTGGGCCACATGTGGCCTATGGTCTGCATGATTGACACCTTGATCTACTCCACCCCTCCTGTTTTACAGAGGAGGCCAAGAGATGGAGTGGGAGGAGCCCTGGCTCTGGGGTCAGAGGACCAGGGTCATATACCATCTCTGATGTTTGCTACCTCTATGACCTTGGGCAATTCACTTAACCTCCCTGGGCCTCAGTTTCCTCATCTGAAAAATGAGGGGGGTGGATTAGATGACTTCTGAGGTGCTTTCCAGCTACAGATTTATGATCTTATAACATTCCCAGAGTCTCACAGGCAGTAAAGGGCAGGGCCAGATCTTGAACGTAGGCCCTTCGAGTTCAGGTCTAGAGGTCATTCTGCTGTTCCTCAGTTGCTTCCCATGCTGAAGATGCAAGAGAAAAATATAGAATTCAGTTTCATCTATTTTGAGGCTTGGCTTCTGAGTTGAGATTGGCCTCAAAGCATTTAGATAAAATGAGGAGTTATGAATATGACATTGATTTTCAGATCTTAAAAATACATGCTTTGATTCACTCTACAGAAGAATTAAGCATAAGGTGGCATTGACAAAAATTTTTTCTTTTTTTTAAACATTTTTTAAATTTATTTTTTACTTTTCACTTTTATAAGATTTTATATGAGTTTTATGAGTTTTAAATTTTCTCCCCCTCCTTCCCCTTCCCCCTCCTCAAGACGGCTGCAATCTGCTATAGGCCATACATGTACAATTGTATTAAACATATTTCCACATTATTGACAAAAAATTGTTATGACAGACTGATTCTTTTGCTTTTCATTCAGAGGTTTTGCTAAGTTACAGTATAAGTAGTATCTTCTACTTTAAGTTTTCACCACATCTTTGTGAGGTAAGCCTACATGAGGCTGTGTGGGCTAAATGGGGATTTCTAAAAAGTGCAATTTGTCTAGTTTAGAAAAATATCTCAGTAAATAGTATTATCGGAATGGATACATTTATTTGCAAAAAGAGGATTTTTGCAGATAAGGCAGAGTTAATCATATTAACTGTTGTTGTTGAAATTGTGCTTTCTTTAATTGTTGACTTGCCCTGGTCTGACTTCTAGTTTCAATGGGAAAATGGGAGAAAGAGGAAAAGAGAAAGGAAAAGACAGTGGAATTGGCTGAAAAAGAGATTGAATTTGAATGAATCTAGAGCACAAGTATAGAAAAAGAAGGTTAGGGACATTGGGGATTGTTTCAATTAATATGGATCTTCAGTTTATAGGCTGTCCACATGTTCAGTCAGATTTCTATCTCTTAATCACTATGGCCTTCTTTTTCAGTCCTAAGATAGAAAGTACTCCGATATAAGTAGAATATAAAACTTTGCCAACATGGAGAGTTTCTGTTTTGGAAACTCCTTTCTCTAATTCAGAGCAGTAGCCATGTAGGAACTAGTAGGTAAATACTAAGGATTTTTTTTTTTGAGGCTCATGTTGGTTAAGTGGCTTGTCCAGATTCACACAATTAGTAAGATGGGTTATAAACCCTGGTCTTCTTGACTCCAAGCCCAGCACTGTCTCAATTATGCCATGTTGCTTCTATCTGTAGATATTTTTAAATCAGTTCTGTGATTTCATCAGTATTACTTAAAATAGTATTCTAAAGATTCGGTTTCCTCTGGCAGTACTGGCAGTACTTCTTTCTCTCCAGATTTTGCCACCATGACTCAACTGCCTTCTTATTTGGAACTTTCCTTAGTGTCTGGGGCCTTCTTACACTAGAACATTCCTCCACCGTGCTGATTCCCTTTTCCCATTGGTTGTTTCTTCCAGGGGCCTCCATTTTGGGGATAGGCCAATGCCTGCCTTGCTTCCTTCTGCTCCCAGCTGTTTTTCTGACTCTGCATTTCTTCACGATGCCCTCTTAGGGGTACTGACTTTTAATAGGCAGCCAGAGTCAAGTCAAATTAAATCAACAAGCATTTATTAAGTACCTACTAATTAGGAATATGAAGAGAGGTTAAAAAAAAATCCCTGCCCTCATGGAGCTTATAATTAATGGAGAAGACAATATGCAAAATATACAATTATTTCAAAAGAATGTAATTTAATGGCAAGTAGAAACCAGGGATGTATCCTGTATGTCTACATAAGCCATCAGTGGCCATAGTAGACACACACAGGGAACAAAGAAGAGAGGGAAACAAAAATGGAAAAAGCAAATGTATGGAGAAGGGTAACTAATGCTTCTGATACCGACGGGTCTCGGGTGTCCTCTGGTGAAGACATTGCGCCACTGCATGTGTTCTTCGTTAGGGAGTGCTCTGTTGATCTTGCTGCTGCTTCTAGGCACTGCTCTGGTGGGCCAGGGCTTGTGAAGTTTCTCTTTGCTCTCTATTTCTGGCTTTACCTTGAGTTCTCAGCTGAGGTATTACCTCTTTCCTATAGGAAAAAAAAATGTGTTTTACCATCTCTCTTTTATCTTAGACCCTGTGTCTTAAGCTTTAGCTATTTTAGGGAGGGAAGCCCTTTACACACTCAGCATCAGACTAGGGATATATCTTTAGCTCCCATAATGTGAGGGAGCTCTGTGAGTTACCAGTTTTAGCTGTGTGTAGCTTTTCTCTCTAGACCTGAGAGTCTTTGCCTCTAGAGGCTAATTTCTTTTGTTCACTCAGAGCAATCAGTCAATTCAATGGAACACACAGGCATTTGATCTGTCTTTGAAATTTACTTCCTCTTCCTTACCATGAGTAACATTTCTGTCTTAAGTCTTTATCAGATTTGGGGTTAGAAAGTTCTCTTTAAGTTCTATAAATTTCTGAATGCCAGTCTTTATCCCTTACAAATAATTTTTAAAGTTTTAGTTTCCACAAACCACCAAAGTACTTTTTCTCACTTTAATTCCCCTACTAAGATTGATTAGGTTCTTATATGCAAATGTAAGGCAGTGAAGTTGGCAAGGTACAAAATGGGCCAGGTAGAGCCCAGGGGAGGTATTTTGTTGTTGTTAAGTCATTTAAGTCACGTCTGATTCTTCAAGACTGCATGTGGGATTTTGGCAAAGATACAGGGTCTCACAGCTAGTAAACGTCTGAGGCCAGACTTGAACTCAGAAAGACGACTTCCTGACTCTAGCTCCAGCATTCAGTGCACTATGGCGCCACCTAGCTGCCTGGCCAGCTGCTTTGTTGTTCTCATTGTTAACTGTTAATCTTATTTTCATTACAATTCCAAAAGCACCAGACTTGACTAAATCAGGTCTATCCTGCTGTAGCTGAATATGCATTGCTCTTGCTAAGTGCCCAGTATGTCTTTTTTTTACTTAAGTATTTTTTTGATTATATCCTATGTACTACTTTTTAAAAATTCCTTATTTTTTTAATGTGTTGTGGGCTGCTTCTGCCCACTGTGGACTGCTCTACTGTTTTAGGTAATGTTCAAGAAAATCAGTAATATTTAAAGTACCGTATTACATCTCTATTTTATTATT
This sequence comes from Phascolarctos cinereus, assembly GCF_003287225.1. Taxonomy (NCBI): domain Eukaryota; kingdom Metazoa; phylum Chordata; class Mammalia; order Diprotodontia; family Phascolarctidae; genus Phascolarctos; species Phascolarctos cinereus. The sequence goes on from NW_027556098.1 coordinate 241,708,121, forward strand.
TTTTGATCGAATGTGTGCTTTCCACCTAATGGGCACAGGGAACTTTTTTTGGGTACCTTCTCTACCAATGCAGCCTTCTTTATGATTTATGTGTATTTAAAATTTTTTTAATTTTATTTTTAATTGGTGGAATAAAACAAGTATTTCCATAACACAGCATAATAAGAAAGGTAGTTGCATATGAAACTCCAAATCTACTATGTACAACTTGCTATTCCTGTTAAAAAAACAAGTTATCAGGTAAATTTCTTTTTTTTCTTCCCTCTCTTCCTTACCCCCCAGAGATGGCCACCATATGCATACATATATACATACATTTATACATATACATCTATCTATCTATCTATCTATCTATCTATCTATCTATCTAAAACTATTATCTATACATTTCTATTTATCAGTTCTTTCTCTGAATGCAGATAGCATCTTTCTTCATATGTCTTTTGCAGTTAATTTGGATATTTATAATAATCAAAATAACTTATTTGCTCAAAGTCATTGTTAAAATAATATTGCTATTACTGTGTACAATGTTCTCTTGGTTCTTTTCATTTCCCTCCATTATTTCATGCCAGTTTTTCCATGTTTTTCTAAGATAATTGGGCTTATCGTTTCTTATAGCACATAGTATTTTATTACAATCATGTACCACAACTTGTTTAGCCATTCCCTAATTGATTGATATTTTGAAAGTTGCTTGGGGGCACAGAGAGGTTCATGTACCACAACTTGTTTAGCCATTCCCTAATTGATTGATATTTTGAAAGTTGCTTGGGGGCACAGAGAGGTTAAATGACTTGCCTAGGGGGTAGCAATCCTTGAATTCAGCTCTTTTTGATTCCAAGGGCGTCTCTCTATCAACTCCATCATCCTGTCCCTCATAATTTTCTATATGAGTAAACATATGTATACATAAATATAAAGCATTATCTATCTTTAACATCCATATAAATGTAATATGGAAACATAGCTTTAGGAGTCAAGTGCATAGAATTTGTAGTTGAAGAGAGGGGAGTGAAAGACTTTGAAAAGAAAAAAGTGAAGAAAGAGAAGAGAAGAAGCCTAGGACAAGATTGAATCTCCAGCAACAAAACCTCAGAATATGAAAAGCTGAGGCAAGCAAGTCTGGAGATGACAGACAAGCACAAATAAGAGAAAGCATCTTAAAGGATTATTACAAAGTACAACTTTAGGCATTTAGAAACTCCCAGCAGGTACAGAATGCTAAGGTGTTTTTTTTTCCCACAGTAATAGCTCATATTTATATGGCGTTTTAAAGTTTGTAAAGCATTTAACAGGCATTATCTCTCATTTAATCTTCGAAACAAAATTGTGAGGTAGATGCAATTATTAGTTGCATTTCACAGAGGAGAGGAACTGAGGCAGGGGGAGGTTAAATGACTTGAACAGGGTAATACAGCTAGTAATTGTTTGAGGCAGGATCTGAACTCAGATCTTCTTATCTTTAAGTCCATTGCTCTACCTACTATGCCACCTAGTTGCCTTAGCTAGTGACCGAAAAGAGAAAAAAAAGCTAGTTGTTTGTTTATAATATATATATATATATATATATATATATATATATATATACACACACACACACGTTATATATACATACATATGTGTATATGTGAATGTATGTGTGTATATAAAATTTTTTTTCTTGACACCCTGGGCCATCTCCATTTGCCTTGACTCTTGTCTTGCCACTGGACTCTGATGACTCTGGAGGACAGAGTGAGGCTGAGGACTTTTCAAGCTCTGTTTCATTTAAATGCAAATGATGTTATTGATCTTTGAGAAGGAAGGATGAACAACATTCTGTGAGTAGTAGTAGTTGCCTTTTGGGGACCTAATCTGCCAGTTCGAGTTAGGGAAGGCTGCTCTTTCTTTCTTTTTTAAAAAATTTCTTTTTTTTCCTTCCTTCTTTCCTTCCTTCTTTCCTTCCTTCCTTCCTTCCTTTCTTCCTTCCTTCCTTCTTTCTTTCTCTCTCTCTCTCTTCCTTCCTTCCTTCCTTCCTTCCTTCCTTCCTTCCTTCCTTCCTTCCTTCTTTCTTTCTTTCTTTCTTTCTTTCTTTCTTTCTTTCTTTCTTTCTTTCTCTCTCTCTCTCTCTCTCTCTCTCTCCTCTCTCTCTCTCTCTCCCTCTCTCTCTCTCTCTCTCTCTTTCCTTCTTCTTGTTCTTCCTCTTCTTTTTCTTCCTCTCCTCCTCCTCCTCCTTCTCTTTCTTTACCTTCTCTCTTCTTCTTCTTCTTCTTCTTCTTCTTCTTCTTCTTCTTCTTCTTCTTCTTCTTCTTCTTCTTCTTCTTCTTCTTCTTCTTCTTCTTCTTCTTCTTCTTCTTCTTCTTCTTCTTCTTCTTCTTCCCTGGCTTCATGTGGTCCATCTCTCCACTTGGAGTGTCATACCCTTTACGAATGGGTGCTCTGTCCAAAGGAATATAACTTTTGGTCACTTATATTTTGTAAGCTATCTTGAGGTTTGGAGCTAGCTTTTAAAAAAAATTTTGTTTTTTTTTCTCCAAAAAGTTGGGACAATTTATTGTCCCAATCTTGCACTATTTTCACTTATGATTTCTTGAAACTTAGCTCTAAAAAAAAGGCTTAAAAAAGCCTATTGTGATTCAAATGAAGCTACTTGAATATGTCTTTAAACCCAAATCATTGGGGCTTTTACTGAATGGCCAATAATAGGCCCCAGCCCAAGCCTTTGTTGCCCATGTTTGGGTCTTGAGGACTTAGTGTGAGTGCAGATAGCAATTCTTTTCTGTTCTGGCCAGAAATTCTGAGGATTTTCCCCTCCCAGATTAATATCTTTCGGCTGACAAAGTAGGCCATCTTTCATCTCAATTCTTACCAAGCCCTTAGTCATTGGATTGGTGTTACCCCAGACAAACTGGGACTCAGGAAAGAGCTTAATTTAAGAAACTAAGGTCACTCAATGCTTCCTGGGCAGCTCTGCCTCACTTAAATCCAATTCATTTCCAAGTCAAGACATCACCCTTGTGATGGTGATATCATTGGCCCTCTTCAAAAATGAAGGACAGACAACCACCACCACCAATATTTCTCAACCCATAATATAACTTCAGGCAGATAAAATATTGAGTATTCTAACTCTGACTGCTCTGCCCTCTATAGCCTTAGTGTGGAGACTCTCAGTGACTTAGGACATAAAGGGAGTTGGGGCCAGGGGAGGAAGAGCAGGAAAAAAGGAAAGAGTAGAGTTGTTGTTTTGAACATTTATAGGTTTTAAGGAGATCCTTTTGTAGTATAGTAAGTTTTTTGAACTCATAAAAATCTTCCAGTTCAAAATTTGACAGATCAGTCACCACCCACCATTGGGAAACATTGGTTGTCCAGAACTTACTGGCCATTTGTATTCATATAGATATAATTTTACCTGGCTGGGTTTGGTTTACTTCTCTGAGTGGGTGATCAGAGAAGCAGCGTGTTTCAAAATTAACAAAGGAAGAATAATTCTTCACTGGAGTAGATACTTAATGTCAAAGGATGACTAGAAATTTCTATCAGGCTGCTTTAGAAATAAACATAGGGAATGAATAAATCAGCTTAGTAGCAATTTTGAATGTGTCCAATGTGAGGAAGTTTTTACTTTACTTGACAAGAAAATAAAGACAATGAACAGACTTTTAAATGTACTGCTGATGTAGATTAACATGCATTTTGGCAGGTGCAGGGTGCTGAAATATACATGATAATAGTTTAAATGTAAATAGGGTTAATGAATTTTAATATTCTTCTAAATCATGTATTCATATTTCCATTTGCATAGTGACTTATTTCTCAAGCTCCTTTGTAAATATTTTAATGAAATAAACATAAGAGGCGAGCACAAAGGAGCACATGGAATTAGCTCAGCAGACAGCACTATGTAAAGGTAAATTGGAGTCATATCACAGGATCACAGACATCAGGGATGGAAGAATCAAATAAATAAACCAGCTGATCCCCTCTGGTGGTGGGGGAAGGGAGGGAGGATGGAAAGCAGTGGGAGGAGAGGGGCTTTCTGTCTGAGAGGGTTTCACAGGAGTAGGTTGGTTGAACCTTACATGCCTCAAGTGACAGGCTTTCTGAACTCCCTATCAATGGAATATTTTTTTCCTCACACTTTATGTTTGAAAAGTCTGTAGTGCCACAAACTTGATTTGAGGCAGATAAAGGTGATTTCAGGTATCCGCCCAAGCCACCTCAGGCATAAACAACTATCAGCTGGAGAGGGTGGCATCACACTGTGTATAGCCAAAATTTGAGGGGGAAACAGTTCAGCAAAGACTAAAACTGTCTTCCCTGAGAAGTGAATAGAAATGAGTGTTCTTTCTTCTTTTTCTCTTTCATTTTTGTTTTTTTTTTTTTTAAAGGAATGAGAAACTTTTATTTCTTCTAACTACTGTCCTGACAAAGGTAAATTAGGCTTGGTTGTGATGACTGGTGGTTCAAACCTTTCAGCTGGTGGATGTTGGCTTCTCTTTTCTCATTCCAATTGTACAGTGAGGAAAGCCAAGAAACATGGCAATTCATTTATTTACCAAATATTCATTGAATGCCTATGAAATGGCTGTCTCTGTGCTAGTAACAAGGGAACAAATACATAAATAGAATCAATCAATCGATCAACAAATACTTTAGCTCTGCTGGATTGCAGAGCCATGAAACATTTGTGACTAGTCCTGGCTGGGCTTTGTTGAAAGAGTTGTGTTTGGGGAGGTAGTGACATTATAGGTGAGGGGCTTCTAAAGCAGTAATGATTCTGTTGTTTAGGACATAGCTGTGTTTACAGGGTCCGGGAAGCTATTAACCTTCTCAGTTCAACTCAGAGGTTCTTAACCTGGGGGCTGCAATTAAAATTTTTTTTTTATAACTGTATTTCAACATAATTTGTTTCCTTTGTAATTGTGGGTATTTTATGCATTTGAAAACATTATTCTGAGATGGGGTCCATGGACTTCATCACACTGCTCACAAAAATTGATGGTCCCCATAAAAGTTAGAACTCTGGTAAATGGTTAGGGTCCACTCCTAGGTCAAGGGGGAGATGGTTCTCTGTTGAGTAGTTCTGGTAGCTTGCTAACCAGTGACATGACTGCTTGCCTATAGTTTTTTTTTTCCAATCAGCAACCACAGTGAAAAAAAAAAACAAAAACAAAATACGTTTTCTGCCCTTTTATGTGCATTCATTCAATAAGCATTTATTTGTTGTTATTGTTCAGTCATTTCAGTTGTTTGACTCTTCATGGTCCCACGTAGGGTTTTCTTTGCAAAGATACTAGAGTTGCTTGCTATGTCCTTCTCCAGTTCATTACAGATGAGTAACTGAGGCAAACAGGGTTAAATGACTTGTTCAGGGTCACACAGCTAATAAGTATCTGAGGCCAGATTTGAACTCAGGTCTGAGTCTAGGCCCAGTTCCACCTAGTTGGCCAAGCATTTTTAAGTGCCTACTATGTGCTAAGCACTGTGCTAGGTAGATAAAAATGAAACAATTATTGCCCTCAAACAGCTTACATTCTTCTTCTTCTTTTTTTTTTTTTGCTAGGCAATGGGGTTAAGTGACTTGTCCAGGGTCACACAGCTAGTAAGTGTCAAGTGTCTGACATCAAATTTGAACTCAGTTCCTCCTGACTCCAAGGCCAGAGCTCTATCCATTGTGCCACCTAGCTGCCCCTACTTACATTCTTTTTTTAAAGTTAAAAAAAATATTTTTAGGCAATTGGGGTTAAATGACTTGCCCAGGGTCACACATCTAGTAAGTGTCAAGTATTTGGTCTGAGGCCAGATTTAAACTCAGGTCTTCCTGACTTCAGGGTCGGTGCTCTATCCACTGCACCACCTAGCTACTTACATTCTTTCAGAAGGAAATAAAATATGTATACAAATTAGTAAATATGGAACATACAGGGACCATATAAAGTGATTTCGGTAGCAATTGAGGGTATCAGGAAAAGATCCACATAGGAGGTGGCATGAGCTAAGCCTTGAAAGAAGCTAGGGATTTTAAGAGGTAGGATTGAGGAGAGAATGCCTTAAAGGCGTGAGTGATTTCTGTTTGGAAATTTCTTTAACCTTCCTGCCTCCTTGCTATTTATTGTGGTGATGGTAATAATAATGAATTGCACACATGAAATACAACTATGCACCTGGAGACCACAGTGTAATGGGTTTGAGGTCAGAAAACCCAGATTCAAATTCTGGGTCTGCCGCTTATTGCCTATGCTCCCATGGATTAGTCATTGAGCATTTCCGAGCTTCCATTTCCTCATTTGTTAAATGAAGGGGTTGGACCAAATGACTTCTAAGGTCTCTTCTATCTTGAAGATATCCTCATTCTGTGATTCAGTCTAGTTGCTCTCATTTTATAGATGAGGCAGTTTCATTTGGGTTAGCAACAACCACCAAAGAAACCACAGAGTAAATGGAGAAGCGACATATTTCCTTGTGCTTTGCTACTGGATGCTATGCATTTTTACTTAAGAGCTTACATCTGAATATATTGTGCCACCATGCTTTATCAATCTCACTTTGTTTAATGTAATATCTTATTACCTGGGAGGTGGGCAGCTCAGAAATTCAGGTGAGGCTCATGACATTGGTATTTCTGCAAGGTGTAAGGAGTGGTGTGATCTGGTGATTCAATTTGACATTTTCCACAGCCTTAATAGGATATTTTTCCTTGTATTCAGAGTGGACCGTCAGCAGAGGGAGCTAGAACCAGTAAACTGGAAGTCTGGGAACACAAACAGAAATGAATCAAGGGATTTCAGGAAAGAACCAGGCCTAAAGGAAGGTCAGAAAGAGTTCAGTCAGCATTTTCTGAAGTGGGGAAAAAGTTGGGAGAAAGAAAAAAAGAAAGAGATCAGGAGATTACTGTAAGTAAAAATAAGAAAGAAAAAAAAGGAGGGAGGAATTAAAAGATTTGATTACCAGCTGTCATTACTGCAAATGACAATACGAGTTAATTGCCCATGTAATCCTAGCATACATCTTTCAACCTGCTGTACTTCACTCATGAGAATCATAAATAAATCTCAGACATAACTTTTGCTAGTCTCCTTAAAAAGTGGACTTGAGCCATAATGCTGGCCTAGGAGAAGTGTAAAAGGCATTAACCATACCCATATACTATACTTATTTGACCATATTTTCAAAACCATCAAATTTGGTCTGACAAGTGATATTCCTTTATCAGATTATTGCTGAAAGTACAACTTTTATTTTATTGAAAATGAGAAAATCTAGGGCACATGAAAACTGTACTTAACATGAAAAAAGTATGTATCTTAGGTAGGATTACAGAATCACAGAATATCAGAGATGGAAGGAACTTTAGAGGTTATTTAGTCCAGACCTCTCATTTTACATAGCTCCCCAAGGATGGGAAGCTTACCTTCCTTATGGCTGCATTTTCCCCAATGTCTTCTATAGTGCTGTCTACAGACAGAGTACTGCACTTATTAAATGTTAGTTGAATTGAATTAAATTGCATGAGAATACAATAGTCAGTCAACAAACATTTATCCAGCATTCACTATATATTAGGCACTGTGTTTGGTGGTGGGGATATAAAGAAAGATTAAAAACTCAGTCCTTGCCCTCAAGGATTGTACAGTCAATTAGGGGAGACAATATGTAATTTATTAGGTACATTGAAGGTACATACAAACTAGATGGAAGTAATCTGAAAGAAAAAAGCATTGACAGCTGGAGTGGCTGAGAAAGGTCTTCTGCAAAAAGGGGAGAGTTTAGTTGAGTCTTGAAGGAAGCAATCTAAACTAAAAGTCCAGGGTGATGGGAGAGACCATTCCATGTTTAAGGTGGTGTTGTTCCCCCTCCATTTTCAAAGAGGATCGGTGACATCATGGGTGATGTCTTGACACTTAGGGTACCACTGCTGCAAAGACACAAAGATGGGAGATAAAATGATGTATTCTAGGAACTGTAATTAGATCATAGAGTAAGATGTGGTGGTTGTGGTTTGTCCTTCATTCTTGAGGAAGACCATGACTTCAGGGAAATGATGACATGACTTGCAACTGACTTCGATTTGAGTGAAGGAGGGCTGTGCAAAGTCACCAGCCTCACTGGGTCCAGTGGCCAGATATCGATCAGGACCACTGGAGATGGCCCAGGATGCAGTGGTAGACCATGGCTCTTTTAAGCTCAGATCTTTTCAGGTTCTCATTTTGAATGAGACAATGCCTATTCAGTGAATAGGCCTCTTTAAGGAGTGAGTCAAGGGGATGGCCCCTTTAATAGAAAAAAAAATCAAATTGGGAGGGGAAGACCCTCAGGGTTGCTGGCCAAAAGAGAAACAGAAACAGTTACTATCTACATTCACTCCGAGCCTGGAGGGCCGAAAAATAACCATTAAGTGTGCTTAAGAGTAAGATGTAAGAAGATTGAAAAGGTAGGAATGGGTCAGACTAAGTATGAAGAGCTTTGAATGCCAAAAAGAAAACTTCATATTTGCTTTTGGAGGTAATAGGAACCACTGGAGCATATCAAGCAGGGTGGGAGGGGGAGGGTTCTATGTGGGGGACATGGGTAGACCTACACTTTAGGAAAATCACATTGTCAGCTGAGTGAAGGATGTATTGGAGTAGGGATGCCAGTTAGTTACAATAGTCCAGGTGAGAAGTGATGAGGGGCTGAACTAGGGTGGGGGCTGTATGAATGGAGAGAAAGTGAAGTACATGAGAACTGTTGTAAAGCTAGGAATGGCAAGATTTGGCAATCGATTGGATATGTGGGGTGAGTGATGGGTCAAAGATGACACAAAGGTTGAGAGCCTGGATGAGTAGGAAGATAGTGGTGATCTCGGGGACACAAGACACAAGAAAATTCAGAAGACGAGTCAGTACCTGCCAAGTGTTTCACAGTTCAGTTGTCGGGTGAGCATCTTATCCATCCTCAAGGTTTGCTTGATGCATCTGAATCATCTTTGTGTAACATGTCTACTTTGTGTCTTCTGGTCTCTAAGTTGAGCTCACAATTTTTGGTTGATCACTTATTTGGTTTTAAACTTCATATCACGCATCACTTTGAAACAACTACTTTCTGGTGGGGTCAAAGTCTAGGTTTGCATATTCAAGTGGGTAGAATTTTTCCTCATCCTTTTCTAAAGTCTGAAACTGGACTCCCAAGGCAAGTTCCAATATCCCAGTTCAGTAATGATGTAGGTTCAAAACAGGAACAGAGAAGAAATGTCAATGATGGGCTTCAGTTGTTAATAGAAAGGTATGTTAATAATGCCATTAGAAATCTTCAAGTAGGAAATAAGTGACCATTTGTCTGGGGTGAAGTGTTAGAGAGGATATAAGTTCAGGCATGAGATGGGCTGTGTATATATGTATAACATCCTTTTCAGTTCAGATTTTGTGAGTCATTGATTCTGGAGATAGAATTATTGTGACTGAAGGAGGCAGTGTGGTATAATGATTAGGATGCTGAGCTTGGAGTCAAGAAGAAATGGATTTAAATTCCTGCTCTGACACTTATTAGTTGTGAGACAGTGGACAAGTCACTGAATTTCTATGAGTTTCTTTTTTACCTATGCTTATTCCCTCAATTTCTTTTTCTTTTTGTTTCCTATTACTATAACTAATTTTTCTAGCATAATATTAGCAATAATGGATATTCTTGCTATGCTCCTAATAATATCAGAAAGGCCTTTTGCCTTTCTCTATTACATATAATCTTTGTTATTGGTTTTAGGTCAATAAGGAATAGTCCCTTATTTCCTATGCTTTTTAATGTTTTTAAAATGGGAATGATTTTGTAAACAAACAAACAAATAAAGCAAAACACAAAATGTTTTCCAGCATTCACTGATACAATCACGTGGTCTTACTTTTTTTTTGCTATTAATATGGAGTATCATATTTATAATTGTCCTTATATTGAATCAGATCTACATTTCTGTTATAAATCCAACCTAATCATAGTGTATAATTTTTAAATAGGATATTGTAGCCTCTTTGCTAATATTTCATTTGATAAATAAATGCATTGGCATTAGTTAGGAACATTAATCCATAATTTTCTTTCTTTACTTTGTCTCTCAAAAGGAGCATTTTTTTTTCTTTTGTTGGTTTTGTCTTTGTATTTTAGTGCCTACCCAGTGCTTCTTTCTACACAATAGGTGTTTAATAAATGGCTTGGAAATAATAGTTGGATTGTGATTTGTGTTGGTAGAAAGAATTCCCACACTCTTCATCCTGGCAAAATCATAGATCCTTTGGTATTTGCATATCCTGCGTGGGGGAAATCTGGTGTAAGAAAGGAGCATTTTCAAAGATTGTGAGGCAATGACAAGAACGTGGATTCAGAAGATGTGAAGAACTAAAAAATAAAATCTAGGCTCGTGGAATCTCTGTATCCAACATTCAACACACTAATGTTAAGCTTGAATTGGTCTCACCAGTCACTATAATCCCAGAGATAAAATAATGATTCAAAGAAGACATTGTTATAGTCATAGGAGACTGCCAAAAGATAGTGATAATACTGTAGCTCTGCTAAAAAAAAAATCAAAACCAGACCTCATCTTCTAGGAGTCTATTTACACTACTGATGTATATGTGTTTCCCCCACCCCATAAATTTGCTCATCCCACTGAAGAGGCATTGTATTCGTGCTCAATAGCTAGGGCATAAAAACTGTGAAATGAATAACAATGTTGTCAACCAATCAATTTAATCACATTCTGGATGAAGAGCTCCAGATGAAGTACTCAGACCTTGTAGTGAAAAAGTCGAGGAATTCCATAAGTCCTTTTTGTTCCACTTTGATGGGCTGAATACCTTCCAAGGCACTGAACTGGTCTCAGTGCAATCCTAAACGTAAAACTTCAGTGGCAGCTGGGATTAAACAGTGATACTACAAAGTGGTGACTCAGTTTATCTAGCAACAAATCCACGTTGACACTAACATTTTCTTCCCAGACATCAATGTAGAAAATCCTAATTATGAGATTCTATCTTTAGTGCATTGACTGTGCTAGATAACAGTTCATCATAAACAAACGTCGAGGGCAGTCCACTTCCAGGCTATCTTGATCGAGAACTGACTAGTTATATAGGTCAGTCAAGAGCTAGCAGACCAGCATTCAGATACATGCAAAGTATTTATTATTGCAAGGATACAATAAACGAAAGCCTGGAAGAAAATCACATTTATAGATTTTTTTTTCAGGCTTAGGAGACCTGAGTAAAAGCCCTGGAAAATCCATGTTTTGTGACTCTGTGTTGTTAATTCAATCTGTTCACTTAGGTTTCTCATTTAAGTGTCTTTGAATTTTTATATCACCCTTTTTTGGTGGAAAAAAAGAAAATAATTCACTCATTCTTTGTTGTTAATACATGTGGCTTGCATGTTGGTCTCATCTATGCTTGAAAAATCTATACGTGTGAAAATTTAAAAACAAAACCCCTTCAATTTCACCTCCATAACAAACATTCCATTTAGGGTTGGAATGGGAAACTCAGACAGTGTTAGTGTTATGATCAACTCTAGAATACTAATAGATTATTCTCCTATGGCCACCCCTTCCAGCTGAGTGCAGGGCTATTGAAAGGGGCCCAATTTAGGGAGAGGGATAGAAGACTTTGCGTGCGTGCGTGTGTGTGTGTGTGTGTGTGTGTGTGTGTGTGTGTGTGTGTGTGTATGTGAGAGAGAGAGAGACAGAGAGAGAGAGAGAGAGAGAGAGAGAGAGAGAGAGAGAGAGAGAGAGAGAGAGAGAGAGAATGAATTTTTTAAACTGGAACCTTAATTTTTTTCTTGAACCTTAATTTTTGTGTTTTCCACATCACCACTGCCTTACACATTAAAGATGACCAAAAATTGATTCCAGTATATAACTCTATGGTCCCAGTACTAGAAAATAGCCCTGCTTATAAAAATGTATAAGGCTTGTATTTTCAGATTTGTACATTATTATGACATTGATGTGTTAGGCAGGTCTTCAAGTTACTAATGATGGACACTGCCTTGCCTGACTCATCAGGGACATACAGCAAATGCTTGTTGGCTGACTGACTTTATTTCTCTCTCTCTCTTTTAAACTCTGCTACTACTTACAAATAGTAAATGCTTTCTGTTTTTTTCTTTTCATGTTAATATATATATATATATATATATATATAGAAGCAGCATGGTGTAATATATGTAGTAATGGACTTAGAGTCAGGAAAACTTGGGTTTATTCTTGCCTCAGATATTCCTTGTATAACCCTGGGCAAGTCACTTTTTCCTGATCTGTAAAATGAGAAGGTTGGATTAGAGGACTTCTTTGTCCCTTCTCTAAATCTATAATCCTATGTCTTATATCCCCCCAAAAATATAAGATCCTTAAGGGAAGTAATTTGTCTTTTTCTTCTTTGATGGCTACTAGGTGGCATAGTGGATAGAGAGCTGGCCATGGGGCCAAGAAAAATTGAGTTCATATCTTCCCTCAGACACTAGTTGTGTGACTCTAGGCAAGTCACCTTACCTCTTCTCAGCCTCAGCTTCTCATCTGTAAATTAAGGATAGTAATAGTCCCCTACTACACATGAAGCATTAAATAAGATAACATATGTAAAGTGCTTTGCAAAATCTAAAGTGCTATACAAATGCTAGCTGTCATCATCATCATCATCATCATCATCATCATCATCATCATTCTCATTGATGGGTTGTACCTACTACCATAAGTACGTTGTACATAGTAGGCACTTGGAAAATTGTCTCATACATTCACATTCATTATGACATTTTCAAGGCTTTGCAAAGCTTCTCTTTAAAAAATAAGTCTATGATTTTTAAATCTCTTTTACATATCTTCTTCTCTTTCACTGACTTTGCTTTTTAAGCAGTTATACATCCCCATTAGTTCTTCAGTGAGTTCTTTTTAGGGTAAGAGTCATGATTTTCTTCTTCAGCTTCCTAAACAAAAGCCCTCCACTGGCCTTCTGTATCACTTTTGTTGTGGAGGAGAAATATCACAACTCCCTGACTTCTGCACCAATACCAGGCAGAAACAGGACTTTATTAGCTGGAAATTTAAAAATTCTATTTATTCAAAAGAAGTAAAGATGCTAAAGGAAAAAATTTAATGTTAAAAATAAGGTATTAGATATAAACATGTATTACATGAAATTCTACCTTGTATCATCAACAAGAGAGATAGTATAGTGTAGTGGAAAGGGGTCTGGCCTTAAAGTCAGGAAGACCTGATTTACATATTTCCTTTGACAAATTTTATCTTTGTGACTATGGTCCGCTGTCTCAAACTCTTAATTGTCCAAGGCAATTCCTTAAGAATGGAAGTTAAAAATGAGTCCTTGTTTGCCTTGGGGGAGAGAGTCCTCTTACCAATACAATTACTGGACTAGAACCTCACTTTCCTCCAAAAAATCATTGGTATATTATACAGTAGTCACTTCTGTCCTGACTGAGACTAGAGGTCTATTGTATTGTTTCCTCAACTGGATATGCTTTAGCCTTTGGGGCCTCCCATGGTCTCTTGGCTCACATGAATTGAATCCAATCATGGTGGCCTAACCCAAAGAGATTCATTTTCTCTCTTTGATTCTTTGTCTTCCTCAGGAATATCTCCAAAATGAAGCTTAGGTGTGATACATGCCTAGGTTTCCCCAAATATTTGTAACAGGATGCCAAACAGACACTCAATTGCATAATGTATAATTTTTGTAGAATTTGTACAATTTGATAGAGTCATACAATTTAATAGGTAGTAAGCCCCTTAAGGTTAGGGACAGATTTTGTTTTTGTCTTTGTATTCCCCTGATCCTAGCATGGTACTTGACACATAGTAGTTGCTTAACTAATAAATGAATACATGTTTATTGATTGAATATGGGTATTAGATATGGGACTATCATATCATCTCCAGAAAATGCTTAAAATGCAAAGGATTCACAGGACTACATGAATAAATACAAAAATATAAATTACTCACATATCCCATTAGGCTTATTAGACTCTCCTTGGAAGGTAAAATATACTTTGGGGGAGATGCTGGACAAGCAGTTCCCCTTTGGATCACTTGCTCAAGTAACTCATGGGAACAGCGGGGTTGGCAAGGTCCACAACTCTTGTCAGAGAAGAGTAAGACTTCAGTCTGCCAGCTGTAGGGTGATACTCTGTTGACTATCTTCATTATCCTTCTAGAAATATGCCATAGAGGAAGTTTTCTCCCTCTGGGAGGCTGTTGCCTGAGTGATCATCCTAAGGAGCTCTTGAAAACTCTTTAATATGGTGGGGAGGCAAAGAGAGACAGGGGCCCTATATCTTCTGTCTCTTGGCGTGAATAACCATCCATTAAAGTGTAACATGAGCGGTCATGTCCACTTCCCTGCATTTGGACTTTACATTTGCCTCATTCCTTTGCTAAACTTTTCATAATATGTTCTTATTATCACCAGTGTCCTTCTCATAGTGACAAATAAGGTTACACAAGATGTTGTAAATCCGTATCAGAGAGCTGTATAATCTATCATCACCTCTTCCTTGTATGAAATACTGCTACCCCATTCTTAGTTAAGTTTGTGAAGCAGCATAACTATCTTTGCTTTTTAATTTTTCATTCTCTACTATAAATACTAGTTGAAAATTGTGTGAAAGTAGAGTTCACATAACTGACAGATTTTTCTCTATGAGTCATTTGACTTCTCTCTGCCTGTAATATTAAGAAAGTTTTAAAAATTTACTTAGGCCCTAAAATTGTGAACTGTGTGTTTTTTCTTAAAATGACAGAATGACTCTTTCTTTTTTCCTTCCTCCCTTTTTTCTTCCTTCTTTCATTTTTCCTTCTTTCTTTCTTCTTTCTCTTTTTTTTGTTCTAGTCTTCTTATACGAAATGACTAATATAGAAATGTTTTACATGATTGTAACATGTAACATGTAACAGATTGTTTACCATCTCAGGGAGGGAAGAGGAAGGGGAGGTAGGGAAGGATAGAATTTGGAATTCAAAACTTTAAAAAGGCAAAAAAAAACCCCAACCAAAATTTAAAAAAAAATTAACACGTAATTGGGGAAAAATAAAATATTACTTTAAAAATGACATTAGAGATTTTTGAATTTGGGACCAAATGCCTCCCAGGTATGGAAAGTCCATTCTCAGGAACTCTAGCCTCTGACTTGTATTCAAAAATGGAACTGAAAGGGCAGCTAGGTGGTGCAGTGGATAGAGTATGGGCTATGGATTCAGGAGGACCTGAGTTCCGGCCTCAGACTCATAATACTTACTACTAGCTGTGTGACCTTGGACAAATCGCTTAACCCCACTGCCTAGCCAGCAAACAAAACAAACAAACAAACTAAAAAGGAAGTGAAAGTAGAGTTGGCTCATAAATCTTCGTCAGCTGTGAACTCAAACTTGCATGAAAACAGACATTCCCCATGACATGACTGACTTCTGTGGATATGGCGCACCACACCAGTGCTTGGCCCATGTTCTTTGCATAGGGAGAGGCCATTTGGAAAGAGCACTGGCCTGTGTATGAGGAGATAGATCTACTAACACATCACTAGATGCTCTTGGACATCTAAGGCTTCAGTTTCTGGGTCTCAGTTACCTTCTGCATAAAACAAGGAGAATGGGCTAGATAACTGCCCAGGTCCTTTCCAGCTCTAAAATTCAGAGATAGAGAGTCTGATTTTTTTACAGGTTTTATGGCTCATATGAACAGTCTGACCCTGGGATTTTGTCCCAAAGAGGTGTCTAATGTTTCTCTGAAATGTCAGTCTGTTACTGCTCAGGATTTGTCCTTTTGTCTAGCTGATGTGTTGCTTATATACATAGACTGTGGTTACATACAGCTACCAAATCAACCATGTTTTCAGTCAATTAATTTCCCTTTTTAATGGCACAGTTATTTAATAATGCTATTAAAATCAACCATAGAGACAATTTGAAAACTTTGGATTGATCCATTTTTGATCTTGCCTTTTTATTTGGTCATGGACACAGTCAAACCAAGCCACTCCTGTCTCCTGAAGGCCTACATCACCAGGCTCAGCTTGCTGTGGTCACTCCTCAGCTGTTTGTATATATGCTATTTTGTTTTCAGTTGATTTGTGCCAAATCCTTGAAGTGATTCTTCACCGTGCCCTGTGCATCAAGATCCATAGTTACTCATGCATCGATTGCTGGTAAGGATTTTGTAGGGTTATAGCTAATGAAAGGGGAAAATGTTTAGTTCTGGCTGACCAAAAAGCCCTTTTACTCAACTGACTTTTTAAAAATTTATTTACAACAAAGATCTTTGGTAGAATGACTGATGCAACTAAAATCATTGCTTTGTTGGTGGTCATCAATTCTGTAACCTTGAGTTTAAATTGTTTCTTTTCAAGTAATAGCATATGAAAAGACCATTCAAGTTATCACTGAAGAAAAGTGATTAATTTAAACAGATAGAAAGATTAAACTAAAAGGCATTGTGGTGTAATGGTAAAGAGTTACTTTGGATTCAGAGAGATCTGGGTTAAAATCTTCCCTGTGTTACAGAAGAGGTATATAACTATGGCCAAGTTATTTTACCTGTTGGTAACTTTAACCTTTTGTGATAGTACTCTATTCTGGCTCTCCTCCTACCTGGCAGACTACTCATCTTCCTTTGCTTGATCTTTATTCATGTCATATCTTAGATGATGGGTGTTCCCTACTGTATATTGGGCCCTCTTCCCTTCTCCCTTCATACTTTTTCACTTGGTGACCTCATCAGTTCCCAAGGATTCAGTTATCATCTCTATGATGGTTATTTTCAGATCTACTTATCCCATTCTGTCCTCACTCTTATCCTTCAGATTCACATCTATAACTGCCTATTGGACATCTTGAGCTGCATATTTCATAGATGTCTTAAACTCAACACTTCCAAAACTGAACTCATTATATTTCCCCCAAGCACTGTCCTTTCCACAGCTTTCCTACTCCTGTGGAGGGTGCCACCATCCTTCCAGTCATCAAGGCTTATTACCTAGGTGTCATTGTCTGCTCCTCATGCTTTCTTGACAACCCCTCCCCCATATTAAATCTGTAGCTAAGTCCTGTCAATTTTACCTTAGCAATATCTATCATATATGCCCTCTTATTTCCTCTGACATTGCCACCACCTTTGTGTAGGCGCTTGTCATCTCACACTTGGACTATTGCAATAGTCTATTGGTTGGCATCCCTGCCTCAAGTCTCTTCCACTTCAGTCTATCACTCAGCTGCCAAATTGATTTTCCTAAAGTACAGGTTTGCCCATGTTACTCCCCTACTCAATAAACTCTAGGGGCTCCCAATAACCTCCAGGAACCAATATAAAAACGTCTGTTGAGAGAAGAGAGTATCAAGGATAAAAGGGAGATTAAAGTATTAAAAGACTGAAGAGAGGCCAAGAAGGATAAAGATTGAGAAAAGTCCATTTGACTTGGCAAAGAAGAAATCATTGATAGCTTTTGAGAGAATGATTTCAGTTGAATTATGAGTCAGTAGCCAGACTCTACAGAGTTAAGAAGAGAGTGAGAGGAAAGGAAATCTAGGCATGGATTATAGACACCCTCCTCAAATAGCTTAGCTATAAAACAGAGGGGAGATTTGGGATGACAGCTAGTGGGGATGGATGGATAAAAGGGGAGTTTTTTGAGGATGGGGGAGACATGGACATGTTTGTAGGTAATAGGGAAACATCCAGTAGATGGGAGAGATTTAAAAAGTGAAAGTGTGGATTATAGAGAGGGCAATCTGCTGGAGAAGATCAGATGGAATGGGATCACTTGTGCATGTAGCCTTGATAAGGAGAAGAGCTACCTCTTCTTGTGAAACAAGGGTGAAGGCAGAGATAGTGGCAGAAGGCATCTGAGTTATGTGATTAAGGAGGAGGGGAGAAGAAGGAGCTCTCAGCAAATGACTCCATTTTTAAAATAAAATATGATGCAAGACACTCATGTGAGGTGGTGGAAGAGGGAAAATCATGGGAGGCTTGAAGAAGTGTGAAAAGGTTTGGATACTTGTCAGTGTATCAATGTCCCTTATTTAAAAATGGAAGGTTAACATATTACTACTATTACAATGACTATGACCATCACCACCACCACCACCACCACCACTGCTACTATTACTACCTACTACCACAACCACCACTACTATCATTCCTACCATTAGTTTAAAATAATACTTCAGATATGGTTTGACTAGGGCAAAATACTATGGACCAATCACTTCCTGGGTCTGTCTTACTCCAAGACCCATAACAAGTTCTTGAGAAACGGAAGTAAGAGTCAGTGAATGCCTGGCAGAGTGGCAAGGAGTTCCTGTCCTGATCTGAGAGCTATAGGAATAGTCATCTAGGAGCAATAAGGTATAGAGCCTGATGTAGAGAAATAAAGCTGGGCCCTGTCTTTCACTGGTATCATGAGTCAATCTCTGGAGAGAGTAAGAAGGATACTGGCCCTTTGGTGATCCTTCCCCACTTCTTCTTTCCCCGCTCAGAAGACCTCACCTGCAAGGTGCTGTGAATCTGGAATAGCTATATAGGGTAACTTAGTAGTGTGGATATTGCTATAAGGATAGATTCCTTAATACTTGAATAACTCCAACTTCTAATCCCACAAGAGGGTCTGAATTCTGGTTTAGCATTATAGGTTGGAATCTCTGGAAAAGGTGGGTCCACTGGATGGGCAATGTTTTTAAGACTGTCTGTGGGGTCAAGTATGAGTTGTAAATGAGTCCAAAATTGCTTTACTTTGGTATTACAAGCCATGGGTTACAAGTATATGAGTATGAAATTTCAAGGGGCAGCTAGGTGGTGCAGTGAATAGAGCACTGGCCCTGAAGTCAGGAGGACCTGAGTTCAAATCTGGTCTCAGACCAGACACTTGACACTTACTAGCTGTGTCACCTGGGCAAGTTACTTAACCCCAATTGCCTTGCAAAAAAAAAAGAAAGAAAGAAAAACAAAGACATTTCCTTCTTTGTGTGGGCAGCATTTGTACAAAGTTGGAATGACATTTGTTGGAGAGGCTGGAGGCTGGGAGGCCCATGGTGTAGTAATCTGATGCTGGTCTTATGTCTTCTCCTCCTAATATTGCCATTGCAATGTGGCTGGGGGTATTCACAGGTATCTGGGGTAACCTGGGTCATGTGTTATATTGCATATTAATTAGCCTTGTGGTAATTTGGGGAACAAATGATGAAAAACTACTAATATCAGATGTGTATATACAAATTCCTTGAATTGTTAAGAGTCAGTATAGTGCAGTGGGCAATGCCAGACTTGAGTTCAAGAATGTTTGGGCTCAAATTCTGCCTCAGACGCTCCCTGGCTATGCAACTTAACGTCTTTTGTCCCTAGTTCCTCACCTGTAAAATGAGAAAATTAGATTTTATGGACTTGAAGGTCTTTTCCAGCTCTAAATCTATGATATATGTATCAGTGAAGCCTGTTCCTGGTTTCTGTCTTTAGAAAAGGTTATTGCTGGTGGTATTGGCACCAGGCATTCCTCAGTCAGGCAATATAACACACCTTTGGAACAACTGATCAATTGAATGAACAAATGAATGAATACAATGAAATTATCATCATTAGCAATGGAGGGAAACAAAATTTCTGTGCAACCTTTCTTTTTGGATCTGGAGGATCTTAGGCATCTAAAAAGGGATCCATTAGAAAGGCTGCATTGCCTCTGATTTGTTTTTTGAATCATTTAGCATGCTAAACTATTTTATTGCACAAAAATCCATCATTATCTGTAAAGAATTAAAGCTATTCCTGTAGATGAAGACTGAAATTTCACACCTAAAATGCCATGGATGTATTTTTGAGGAGATGAGTCAAGAGGAAGGGAGCCTCAGGGTTCTATAGCTGGGGGAAAAGCTTTCATCAGGCCTATTCTTCCTCTTTCTGCTGGAGAAGCATGCTGCTGGAAAAGCTCACATTGTCCTTACATGCTCTCACTCTTGCAAGGACTAGCATCTTTTCACTGCCCAGGGTTTGTGCAACATTAGAATATGGTCTTTTGAATAGTTTGGTTGTATAACATGGAAAAACAGAGAAGCATGGAGAATGGCTTGGGCTTGTGACAAGTAGCCATTATGGCTTAGCTCCGGCGGTTAGCTTCCCACAGAAAGCTGCTGGTCAAGTCTTCTGAAGGAAACTCTGTACTCAGTGAACACATGAAAGTATGAACACATACTTACTCTCTTTTTACAATACCTAGAGGATGCTGCCACTTGGGAGTCAGTGCCTTTTCTCCCTCTTCTAATTTACATCTCTTTTTCTGTTTATTTCTTTCATGAAAAAAAAAAACTCAAGTAGTTTGTCTACTTCAAGTTATATACTCTTTATTCAATGAAATACATATAGATATTGCTTGGTAACTGGATGATATAAGAAGCTAAAGTGCTGGAGATCCAAGGAATTGTTATCCTGTATACCTTCCCCTATTGAAGTCAATCAATAAATTAATAAATTAATTGAGCAATCAACACATTCATTAAGCCCCTACTCTATGTCAGGCACTGTGCTAAGCATGGTGATACAAAGACAAAAATGAAATAGTTCCTTCCCTCAAGGAGCTTAGATTTTATCGATGTTAAGTTTTACTCCATTGTTTTAATATTCCAGTGAGATCAACCTAGCTCCTCAAAGGACATGGCACAGTAATTTTAGGTACCAACCAGTGAGGAAAGCTGTGGTATAAGCTAGGGAGTACACTGCACGTAGGGTTTGGATAGACTGGCCACAAGGAAGTTGGCTACCAAGTGTCCTGGATAGCCTTTTTTTCGTATTTTGACTTCATGATTTCACAGATACCTTGTGAATGCCCCCAGGAACATTGCAATGGCAACATTTGGAGGAGAAGACATAAAACCAACATCAGAGATATCTACACCATGTGTCTCCAGCCTCTACTGAACCACTTCATGGTTCAAGATACTAATGATGCACGAATGTCAAACTGGGTGTTCTAAAGACCCCTTAAACTCAACATGCCCCAAATGAAACTCATCATCTTGCCCCACAAATCCTCCCCTATTCTGAACTTCTCCACTGTTGTCAGGGACACCACTTTCCTCTGATTTACCCAGGATCATAAACTGACGTCTCACTCTTATTTATCACCCCACTCCATGTCCAATCTGTTGCCAAGACTTGTTATTTTTACCTCTGCAACATCTCTCATATTTATTCCCTTACCTCTTCTGAGACAACTGCTCTTCTGGTATGAGTTCTCATCATCTCACGCTTGGACTATTGCAACAGTCTACTGGTTCATTTTCCTGCTTCAAGGATCTCTCCATTCTAGTCTGTCCTCCATTCAGCTGCCAAAATAACTTTTGTAAAGCATAGGTCTGACCATGTTACTCCCCTACTAAATAAATTCCAGTGGCTCCCTATTGCTTCTATGATTAGATATAAGATCATCTATTTGGTTTTTAAAGTCTTTCACTACCTGGACCTTTCTTACTTTTCCAGTCTTTTTACAATTTACCGCCTTCTACACACTCTACAATCAAGCAATATTGGTCTTCTTGCTGATGGTCCTGGAACCCAACATTTCATCTCTTGACTCCATGCCCTTTCGTGGGCTGTCCCCCATACCCGGAATATTCTTTTTCCTGGTATCTAATTTCAGTCTTCCCTGACTTTCTTCAAGACTCAGCTCAGATCTTACTTTCTGCAGGAGGTCACACGCCACCTTTCCCTCCCCCACTTTCTGATATTACTTCTAATTTACCCCATGTATGTCTTGTATATACATAGTTGTTGGCATATTGTCTCCCCCATAAGAATGTGAGTTCTCTGAAAGCAGAGATTGTTTTTGCCTTTCTTTGTATCTCCAGTGCTTAGCACAGCGCATTGCACACAGTTGGTGCTTAATAAATGTTCCTTGACTTGACTATAGAAGTGACATTAAGTGATGGATAAAGCCAGTTTATTATTATCATTACTTGTTTTCTGTTGAAATTGCAAGTGCAACCCTCATTTTCAGAGACTTCCTAGCTAGAAGAAATATTTGATTTTAGTGCGCTTTAAGGTAATCCTTCTTGCTTGCATGATAAGAGTGAATAGTTTTCTTTCAAGCTGAGATACCTGTTGGCAGCCTTATAAATACGCATGATAGAAGTTTCATGGAATTTTCTAGTGCCTTTAGGCACTAGAAACCTACATCAGAAACCGAGGAGAGTGTTAAATGTGGGCCAGTGCTGAGTTGTCTCAAAGACCAATCATAAGTGTGGAAAAGATTGTTGAGGATTGTGCCCTGGCCAATCAGCTCTCAGAAGACTGCCCTTAATTCAGGAATATGCACCCTTTTCTACTAGTGCACTTGGATATTCAAAAACACTTTAAGAAGGAGCTGCCTGGGGGCAGCTAGGTGGTGCAATGGATAGAGCACCAGCCCTGAAGTTAGGAGGACCTGAGTTCAAATCCAGCCTCAAACACTTGATATTTACTAGCTGTGTGACCCTGGGCAAGTTACTTAACCCCAAGTTGCAGAGAGAGAGAGAGAGAGAGAGAGAGAGAGAGAGAGAGAGAGAGAGAGAGAGAGAGAGGAGCTACCACATTTTAAGGAATGACATCAGAAATGAAACCTTTCCTCTTTATAAGGAAGAGAAATCTAGCTTCAAAGTGCATTGTTGCCCAAAACTTGTCCTGCGACTGTTACATAGATACTGGTGTTTGTATGGGCATAGAGGAGGTTGGTGGAGTAATAGAAACTCTACATGATCCTTTGGGGATCATGCCCTGTATCTGGAAGCACTTGAGGGCAACTTGACATTTTTTTGTATTTCTTATCACTATTCGTCTGAAATCTGACTATCCATAATTCATATCCTTCAATAACTCATAGGGAACTCCTAGGTAAGGCAATTCCCTCTAGCAATGCCAGTAAGAAGATCTCAGACCATGGTTGCACTAGAATGCAGTGTATCCCCTGAAGAAAGACTTCTAGCATCTATGCTGAGCATTTTCCATCTGCCCCAAAGCAACCACTTCCATCTGTAACGACATAATGCATCTTCACTCTTCCTGCCAGCCCAATATCCTAACTGGTATGTGAAGAACCTCCAGTGCACAGAATGATCCCCCTTCAGCTTCAGGCCTCCCATCTTCTGCTGTGCCCCATTCTTTGAGAGTTGACCAGTGAATGCAAATGGAGTGAACAAATGTTTGTGCTGAAGTTACAAGAAAAAGAAAAAAAATCCATGTTACTTTTAGCATGCATATTTATAAGGCCACCAAGAAAACGATTCACTCTTATCACGTAAGCAAACACTCAGTATGAACATTCTTATACCTGGTCATACTTTTTTTTTTTTGGCTAGGCAATGGGGTTAAGTGACTTACACAGGGTCACACAGCTAGTACGTGTCTGAGGCAGGATTTGAACTCAGGTCCTCCTGACTCCAGAGCTGGTGCTCTATCTACTGCACCACCTAGCTGTCCCCTTTGTCATACTCTTCAAATCCCAGTGATTCTGAACTCCTGTAGATCATTATCCAATTCCTTCTCAATGCCCCCTTCACCAGATTCCTCATTCCCATCTTTACAAATTCTACCATTCCAAAGATTCATCCTAAGTCCACTCAGCCCTTCCACTATGCCCTCTGGAATGTCTTTTCCATAGGCAACAAATTTCCCTTTATCTTAAATCTCTTTCTCCCCTACTCCTTCCATCTACTATCTCTTGCTAGAACCTGACTTTTTCCTGATGACAAGGCCTCCTAGGTCACCCTTTCTTGTACTGGCTTCACCTTCACTCATTCTCTGTGGCTCACTGACTGAGGCAGGGGAGTTAAAATACTCTTTCTTTCCCATTGCCACTTCTACTTCTTCTCCTTCCTCCTTCAGCTTTTCTTCCTTCAAGGTTCATACTATATTCATATCTACTACCCAATCAAAATCCTGATAGCAGTTGTCTGTAACCCCCAAATCACTCCCCTTCTTTTCTCAATGAGTCTGATACCACGGCTTATAATTTTTCTATCCTCCCCAACTCCTGCCTGGGGACTTCAACAAATGTACTGATTTTTTCCCTTAAATAACTCTAAGCACTCAGTTCTTCAAATTACCCTCTTCCCATGGTTCTACCCCCACTTCAGCCACATACAAAGATGGTCAAACCCTTGATCTTGCCATCACCCACAGAAGTACCACTTCTGTGTTCAAGAATTCTGACATCCGAAAAACCTGGAAAGACTTACATGAACTGATCCTGAGTGAAATGAATAGAACAGGGAGAACATTGTACACAGTAACAGCAACATAGTGGAATGACAAACTTTGATAGACTTAGCTCTTCCCAGCAATGCAATGATCTAAGACAATTCCAAAAAACTCATGATGGAAAATGCTATCCACCTCCAGAGAAAGAACTATGAAGTCTGAATGCAGATGGAAGCATGCTATTCTCTCTCTCTCTCTCTCTCTCTCTCCTCTCTCTCTCTCTCTCTTTTCTTTCTCATGGTTTTCCCCCTTTTGTTCTGATTCTTCTTTACAACATGACTAATGTGGAAATATGTTTAACATGATTGTACATGTATAGCCTATATCAGATTGCATACTGTCTTGGGGGGGGGGAGGAAAATTTAGAGCTCAAAATCTTATAAAAATGAATGTTGAAAACTAAGAATAAGTTAAAAAAAAGAATTCTGAAATCCTCTTATTCAACCATAATCTATTGACCTTTCACCTTTCCTCTTCCTTCCCTTAGATAACCTTACTCTTCATCCTCACTCTGTTCTCTAATCCCTTGGCTTCTCAGTTTTCTCCCAGACCATCTCCCCTGCACTAGTCATTTTCTCCTCTTCTCCCCATCTTGACTTCTTGGTTAACCAGTTCAAAATCTGCATTGTCCTCTTCCCTTGAATCCCTTACCTCCTTATCCATATCACTTAGCAAAGCCTCAGCCTGGAATCACTCCCACAATTTATCACTGGATCCAGTACAAATTTATGTTATATAACCTCAACTGGGCCCTCACCCATGCTAGTCAACTCACTATCCCACTCTCCACAGTGGCTCTTCCAAACCTTTTCATTCCTCTTTAAACATCCCATGGCTCTTCTACCTTTAATCTCTGAGATGAGAGTCTTGCCTCATATTTTACAGAAAAAAATGAGGACATTCACTATGAACTCCCCCTTATCTCCTCTTTCTCTTCTTTTATCACTCAGATGCCTTCTGCCACTTTCTCCTCCTCCATTTTTTGTTTCACATGATGAAGTGGCCTTACTCCTTACCAAGGCTGACCTCTCTACTTGTTCAAGTAATCACCTTCCATCCTTTTCCTTCAACAGCTTGCCCTACCTACCTTTGTCATCCTCACTTTTTCACTTATTTTCAATCTCTCCCTCTCTACTAGTTAATTTCCTACTATGTACAAACATTTCCATGTCTCTCTTATCTTAAAAAAAGCCCAGACCAAAATCAAAAACCAAACCCTCATTGATCCTTTCATCTCTGCTTACTATTTCTCTTCTAAACTCCTTGAAAAGGTTGTCTACAATAGGTGCCTTCAGTTTATCTCCTCTCACTCTCTTCTTCACCCCTTACAGTTCAGCTTCCGACTTTATCATTCCCCTGACACTGTTCTCTCCAAAGTTACCAATGATCTTTTGGTTTTAGTTGCCAAATCCAATAGCCTTTTCTCAATCCTCATTCTCTTTGATTTCTCTGCAGCCTTTAGCACTGTTGATCATGCCCTTCTCCTTGATACATTCTTTTTTCTAGGTTTTCAGAATCACTCTCTCCTGGTTTTCCTCTTATCTATCCTCCTACCTAACACTTTTCTTTCTCTTTTACTGGATTGTCTTCCAAGTCATGCCAACTAACTGTAATCCTGTCTTGGATCCTCTTCTCCTTCTATACTGGTTCCCTTAGTGATCTCATCAGCTTCCATGGATTTAATTACCATCTTCTTTATACTGACGATTCTCAAATCTATCTTTCCTGCTCCAATCTCTTTGCTAAACTCCAATCTCACATCTCCAACTGCCTTTCAGACATCTCAAACTAGATGTCCAGTAAACATCTTAAACTCAACATGTTCAAAACAGAACTCATAACTTTCCCTCTAAACCCTCCCCTTCCTTCCTTCCCTATTATTGTACAGGGCAACACCATCTTCCACGTACATCAAGCTTGCAACCTAGGAGTCATTCTAAATTCTTCACTATCTTTAATTCTGCATATCCAAGTTGTTGCCAGTGCCTGTTGATTTCTCTTTATCATCATCTCTCAAATATGCTTCCTTCTCTCCCCTGAAACTAATACCACTCTAATGCAGGCCCTCATCCTCTCAAGCACCACTTTTACGTAATTCCTTTCCTGATCTTCTAGCTGTTAGGCCCTCCCTCCAAAAATTATTTTGCATTAATTTCATGTATTTAATATTATTGTTTTATTTATTACTATTTTATTATTATAGTATATATAGTATAGTATTATTAATACTATTTTATTACTGTTATTGCTACTATTACTATATTATTACTATTACTAATGGTCTATCATACTATCTATATATTTATAATACGTAAATATATCTGTAAATACACATATACATACATATATATATGTGTGTGTGTGTGTGTGTGTGTATATATTTTTTCCCCTGCCATTTTATCTCTCTCTCTCTCTCTCTCTCTCTCTCTCTCTCTCTCTCTCTCTGGGCCCTAACTTTGCATGGTTTCCATGTCAGCCAGTCAGGCTGGCTGGCTGCATCATCCTGCCTTCATTCCTGGCTCCAAGGTCCTCATGGCTTGAATTCCTGTATTCTGTAAGGATCCCCTTTGGCACCTGAAACTGAAGACAAATGACATGGAATGGAAACAAATGTTCCCAGGTCCATTTCTGAGAGCCAAGGTAAAAGAGGGAATAAAGAAAGGAAGTCTTTCCCCTCTCACTGGTTCAGTTCATGGTGCCCATGCTGTGGGTGAACTGTGTGATCTTCACCCTCTGGATGCAGCAGACTAAGAATGACCAAAAAGAGCAGCAAAGAGTGATGGAAAAGAAGAGTGACTGGCTTGGTCTTGCCAGTTTTAAAGACACAGGCAGCCAATCAAAGGAGGCTACCCTGGCCCATGTTGTAGAGGATGCAGGAACCTTCAATGTTAGTCAATCTGAACATGTTCCAAAGGCTCCTCAAGGACCCCTCCATATTAGGTGAACTGGGTACGCTCAGAAGTCTGGGTCACACACACAGACACACACACATACTTACATGCACACATATACAAACGTATGTATGCTTACATTGTATCTATAAATGTTATATATAGACTTCTTAGGCATAGGAGCCATGTCTTATTTTTGTTTCTACTCCTTGTACCTAACATAGCATAGTGCCTTACACATTAGTCAGTGTTTAATAAATGTTTGTTGAATTGATCAGAACTACTTTTTTTCTGGTTAAGTGGTTGACCAATGGCACATACATATCAGATAGGATGACATTAAATATCATGAAAATATTTATGATGAATGGCTTGGTTTAAGATGCTAATACAAAGCTCATGTTTTCAACAATCGTACTGATTCAGCTTGAGGAAGAACTATCCCAACTGACTACTAGTATTTCTGTGAGTTGTGTTCTGTGCATATTTATCCTCCCCTGAGTTGTTCTATTAAATTCTTCCTTTATTCTTCTTTGTTCCTTTTGATATTTAAGACAGAGCTTAAGACAGAGCTGTCCAACAAACAATTTTTTTTTTTTTTGGCAGGGAGGGTGCCAGCAGGTAACCTTACACAAGATAGTTTCCCAGTTTTGTCTTTTATTGATGAGCAATGCAATTCCAACACCTTCAGTGTATCATGGATAACTGAGAATTACTTACTTGGCTTGTCAAGTTTCTTGTAGTACATTTATAAATTATTTACTGCTCTGAATGACTGCAAAGCAATTCCAGTACGTTATGTTACATATGTAAATGGCACCATATTTATCACACCACTACTCTTGTTGCAGACAAAATTGCTTTCAGAATCTTCAGAAACATGTCATTTTAAGTACCAGTAGAATTTGCTCTATGTTATCATTACATTTTCAGAAAAGGCACTTTGAGAAATAGTCAATTTCCTTTTCAAATATGAAAGCAAAGTGACTATTGATTTCTTTAATTTTGTAAGAATTTGTTCAGTGTTTTCTTATTGCTTGCCTATTTCTTTTCAGAGGATTTGTTAAGACACAAATAAAGGTACTGGATAGGTTCAATAATGCATCATAACATTTTAATCAGCCATAGCCCAAGTTCAACTCCAACTCTTGCTTCTACAAAATAAAGTTATTGGCATATGATTGACCTTAAAGAAATAAAAGGTTTTGACTTACCAGGACCAGTTAGAAATAATAAATGCTAATTTTACACTCACACTAAGCCATGCCCTTTGAGGTACCTGACTCTCATACAGATGTGGAAACTGAAGCTGAGAAAAGTTAAGTGACTTACCCAAGGTTACATATCTATTAAGTGTCTGAAGCTAGAGTAGTAGTTTGGTCACCCTGATTCTATGACCACTACTTCACCCTATTTCCTCTAAAGTCAGCAGTTATCCCATCAGTTAGATAGCGACATAGTAGAGTGGATAGAGCACTGGACTTGGAATCAGAAAGCCTCAAGTACAAATCCAGCGTCAGACACTTATTAAATGTGTGACTTTTGTTAAGTCAATTAACTTCTCTCAACCTTAGTTTCCTCAGAAAATCTGTGAAATGGAAGTAATAGCAGGACCTACTTCCCAGGGTTGTCATCAGGATAAAAGGAGACAATATTTGTAAAGCATTTTGAAAACCTTAAAGCTCAGTGAATACTAGTTTTTTATTATTATTATTGTTAATATTATTATTATTATTATTATTACTATTATTATTATTAGTAAAAGCAGCAGCAGCAGCAGCAGCAGCAGCAGCAGCAGCAGTGATAGTATGGGGCATCTAGGTGGTGCAGTGAATAGAGGGCCAGCCTGGAGTTAGAAAAACTCATCTCTCAGAGTTCAAATCTGGCCTCAGACACTAGCTGTGTGATTCTGGGCAAGTCACTTAACCCTATTTACCTCAGTTTCCACATCTGTAAAATGAGCTAGCAAAGGAAATGGCAAACCACTCTAGTATCTTTGCCAAGCAAACCCCAAATGGGGTCACAAAGAGTTGAACATGACTTAAAAAAAAGACTGAACAATGAAACAAAAGTAGTAGTAGTAGTAGTAGTAGTAGTAGTAGTAGTAGTAGTAGTAGTAGTAGTAATCTCAATTGACAGATCAACTTTTTTTTCTTAGTTCTTATCTTTGCCCTCTTTGTAGCATTCGATACTGTTGACTACCCCATCTTCCTGGTTGTTTTTTCCTTCCTGTATTTTGTGACATTACTCATTCTGGTTTTCTTCTTATCTACCTGACTATTGCTTCTCAACAAGATCATGACCCTTGTACTGTCCTCTTCATGTAAGTATATGCCAAAGCTCTGTTGAGTTCTTTCTTTTTTTCCTCCCTACATTTTCTCAATTGGTGATTTAATCAGTTCTCCTGGATTTATTAATTTACCTCAGTGCAGATGATGCTCAAATATATACAATCTTCATCTGTCTTCTGAACTTTAGTCATGTGTCACAAACTGACTACTGGACCTCACTACTTGGATGTCTCACAGGCAAGACAAATTTAAAATGTGTATAGATTGTTCTCCAGAATGGTTGGACCAGCTTAATACTCCATCAATAATTCATTAATGTACCTATTTTTCCTCATCCTCTCCAGAATTTTTCCTTTCTTATAGGTGTGAGGTGTTACTTCTTTGTTGTTTTGTTCAGGCATTTCTGTTGTGTCTGACTGTGACCCCATTTAGAGTTTTCTTAGCAAAGATGCTGGAGTGGTTTGCCATTTTCTTCTCGAGCTAATTTTACAGATGAGGGAACTGAGGAAAACAGAGTGAAGTGACTTTTCCAGGATCACAGAGCAAGTAAGTGAGGCCAGGTTTGAACTTAGGTCCATAACTCAAGGTTGTTTTAATTTGCCTTTCTTTAATCAGTAGTAATTTAGAGCATTTTTATATGACTGTAGATAGCTTTGATTTCTTCTTCTGAAAACTGCCAGTTCATATCCTTTGACCGTTTGTCAATTATGGAATGATTCTTTCTTTTTTAAAATAAATTTGACTCAGCTTCCTATATATTTGAAAAATGAGGTCTTTAGTTTTTAAAATTTATTTATTTATTTATTTTTAGTTTTCAACATTCACTTCCACAAGATTTTGAGTTCCAAATTTTCTCCCCATCTCATCCCTCCCCCCAACCCAAGATGCCATAAATTCTGAATACTCCTTCTCCTAATTTTCCCTCCCTTCTATCTCTTCCCACCTTCTCTTATCACCTTCCCCTTCAATTTTCCTGTAGGGCAGGATAGATTTGTATACCCAATTTCTTGTATTTCTTATTTCCCAGTTGCATATGAAAACAATTTTTTTAACTTTTGTTTTTAAAAACTCTGGGTTCTAAATTTCCTCTCTTCCTCCCTCCCCACCCACCCTCATTGAGAGTACAAGTGACTTGATACAGGTTATACATGTGTAGTCATGCAAGACACTTCCATAGTAGTCATGTTGTGAAAAACTAGCTATATTTCCCTTAATCCTATCCCACCTCCCATTTATTCTATTCTCTTTTTTTGACCCTGTCCCTCCTTAGAAGTGTTTACTTCCTGATTACCCCCTCTCCCAATCTGCCCTCCCCTCTATCATCCTCCTGCTCTCTTGTCCCCTTCCCTCCACCCCCATTTTCCTGTAGGGTAAGATAGATTTCCATACCCAATTGAATGTGTATGTTATTCTCTCCTTAAGCCAAATCCAATGAGAATAAAATTCACTCATTCCCTCTCACCTTCTTCCATTTCCCCTCTACTGTAAAAGCCTTTTCTTGTCTGTTTTATGTGAGATAATTTACCCCATTCTACCTCTCCCTTCTCTCCTCCCAGTATAATCCTCTCTCAACCCTTAATTTTATTCTCCAGATGTCACCCCTTCATCTTCAACTCACCCTGTTCTTCTATCTATCTATCTATCTATCTATCTATCTATCTATCTATCTATCTATCCACACATATAATTTTTTTCCCTTCAACTACTCTAATAGTGACAAAGGACTTATGAGGTACAAATATCATCTTTCCATGTGGAATGTAAGCCATTCAGCCTTAATAAGTCTCTCATGATTTTTCTTTCTTGTTTACCTCTTCATGTTTCTCTTGAGTCTTGTATCTGAAAGTCAAATTTTCTACTCAGCTCTAGTCTTTTCATCAAGAATGCTTGAAAGTCCGTTATTTTACTGAATGACTATTTTCCCCCCCTGAAGGATTATACTCAGTTTTGCTGGGTAGGTGATTCTTGGTTGTAATCCTATCTCCTTTGCCCTCTGGAATATCCTATTCCTAGCCCTACAATTCCTTAATGTAGAAGCTGCTAAATCTTGTGTTATCCTGATTGTGTTTCCACAATACTTGAATTGTTTCTTTCTGGCAGCTTGTAATATTTTCTCCTTGACCTGGGAACTCTGGAATTTGGCTCCAATATTCCTAGGAGTTTTCCTTTGGGGATCTCTTTCAGGAGGTGATCAGTGGATTCTTTCAATTTCTATTTTGCCCTCTGGTTCTAAAATATCAGGACAGTTTTCCTTGATAATTTCTTGAAAGATGATATCTAGGCTCTTTTTTTTGATCATGGCTTTCAGATAGTCCAATAATTTTTAAATTCTCTCCCCTGGATCTATTTTCCAGGTCAGTTGTTTTTCCAATGAGATATTTCACATTGTTTTCTATTTTTTCATCCTTTTGAATTTGTTTTACAGTGTCTTGATTTCTCATAAAGTCACAGCTTCCAATTGCTCCATTCTAATTTTTAAGGAAGTATTTTCTTCAGTGAGCTTTTGGATTTCCTTTTCCATTTGGCCAATTTTGCTTTTTAGGGCATTCTTCCCCTCATTGCCTTTTTGGACCTCTTTTGCCATTTGGGTTAGCTATTTTTTAAGGTGTTATTTTCTTCAGTATTTTCTTGGGTCTCCTTTAGCAAGCTGTTGACTTGTTTTTCATGATTTTCTTGCATCACTCTCAGTTTTTCCTCTACTTCTCTTACTTGTTTCTCAAAATCCTTTTTGAGCTCTTCCATGGCCTGGGACCAATTCATATTTTTCTTGAAGGCTTTGGATGTAGGAGCTTTGACTTTGTCGTCTTCTTCTGGTTGTATGTTTTGATCTTCTTTGTCACCAAAGTAATATTCTATGTCTGACTCTTTTTTGTGCTGCTTGCTCATGATCCCAGCCAGTTACTTGAGTTGTAAACTCTTTGTTAAGGTAAGAGTCTGCTTCCAGTGTGGAGAATGTACTGTCCAAAGCTTTGGGGGTTTTGTGCAGCTGTTTTCAGAGATACTTCTAGGGACCTGAAATTTTCAGTTCTTCCAAGGTGCTGTGATCAAAGGCAAGATGTTTACTCCTTTCCTGGCCTGTGCTCTGGTCTATGAGTGGCCACAAGCACTCTTTTCTGTCTTGGAACTGTGTGGAGGATTCTCTCTACACACCACTATAATCTCCACCATGCCAGCACTCCTCCTTGCCTCAGGACCACCACCCAGAACTGTGACCAAGATCCAAGCATGGGCAAAGCAAGAAAATCCTGCACCAGCAAAGAGATCACTGCAATCCCTCTCTGATCAGCCACTGGATTCCCCCTCAGTCTGTGGGCCAGAAGCTCAGGAGGCAGTTGCCACCCCAGGGCTGTGCTCAGGGACCAGGGCAGGGATCCCATGCTTCTCTCTCACCATAGACACAGTCTTTTCCTACTGAACTTCTAAGGTGTCTTTGTTGTTCTTGGACTAAGAAGTCTGGAAACTGCCACAGCTGCCCATCATTCAGTCCTCTGAGGCCTGCTCCAGGTTTGCTGAGGCCTGTGTACCCATACCAAACTACATTCTTCTCCCAGCCCAGCATGATATACCTTTCCAATCAACCATCTAGGCTGTCTTGGGCTGTAAATTTGTTTCACTCTGTCTTTTTTGTGGGTTCTGCTGCTATAGAATTTGTTCAGAGCCATTTTTATAGGTATTTGAAGGGCTTTGGGGGAGAGCTCAAGCAAGTCACTGCTTTTCCTCTGCCATCTTGGCTCCACCCTCAAAAAATGAGGTCTTTATCAGAGTATTATTAGGTTCTGTTTTCCAATCCATTTTGCTACCTGCTTCTATTCTATGGGTTAGCTCATCTCATTCACATTCACAGTTATGATTATAACTGTGCACTTCCCTCCATTCCATTTTCTTCTGTTTATCCTTCACTCACTTTTTATCTTGTCCCTACTCAAAAATCTGTCTTGCTTCCAACCACTTCTTTCCCCAATCCACCTGCCTCTTATTCTCTCATCCCATATTTCTTATCCTGTTCTCCTCTTATCTCCCTATTGGGTAAGATAGATATCTATACCCAACTGAATGTGTGTATATATATTCTTCCCTCTTTGAACCGATTCCAGTAAGAGTGTGGTTCAAGCATTCCGGCCACATTTTGCCCTCTGCTATAAAAGCCCTCCTTGTGTACCTTCTTTATGTGAGAAAATTTTCCTCATTCTACCTCTTCCTTCCCACTTAAACCAGCGCATCCCTTGTTCTCACCCCCTACATCCTTTTTTGGAGATCAACATAATAAATTCATACCTATGCCCTCTGTCTATGCAGACTCTTTCTAATTGCCTTAATAATGTTCTTAGGCTACGTACATACATACATACATACATACATATAAAATCTTCCCATATAGGAATGTAAACAGTTTTAACTCCATTGAATGCCTTATGATTACTCTTTCATGTTTACCTTTTCATAATTCTCTTGAGTCTTCTATTTAAATGTCAACTTTTTCCTCTGAAGGATTATACTCAGTTTTTCTTGGTAGTTTATTCTTGGTTGTAATCCTAGCTCCTTTGCCCTCCAGATTATCATATTCCAAGCCCTCTACTTCTTTAAGGTCAAAGATGCTAAATCTTGTGTGATGCTGACTGTGGCTCCACAGTATTTGAATTGTTTCTTCCTGGCTACTTCCAATATTTTTTCCTTGACCTGGGAGCTCTGGAATTTGGCTATAATATTCCAAGGAGTTTTCATTTTTGGATCTCTTTTAGGAGGTGATTGGTGGAATCTTTCAATTTTTATCTTAACATCTGCATATAAGATATTAGAGCAGTTTTATTTTGCATTTTCTTGAAATATTATGTCTAGGCTCTTTTTTGACCATGGCCTTTAAGTAGTTCAGTAATCTTAATTATCTCTCCTCGACCTATTTTCCAGGTCTGATGTTTTTCCAATAATATATTTCACATTTTTTTCATTCTTTTGACTTTGTTTTATTGTTTCTTGAAGTCTCATGGAACCATTGGCTTCCACTCGCCCAATTCTAATATTTAAGCAATTATTTTCTTTAGTGAGCTTTTCTACCTCTTTTCCTATTTGGTGAATTCTACTTTTTAAGGACTTCTTTTCTTCAGTGAATTTTTGTACCTCCTTTTTTCAATCTGGCTTATTCTGCTTTTGCTTGTTTTGTTTTTGCTTTTTGGTGAGGCAATTGGGGTTAAGTGACTTGCCCAGGGTCACACAGCTAATAACTGTCAAGTGTCTGAGGCTGGATTTGAACTCAGGTCCTCCTGACCCCAAGGCCAGAGCTCCATCCACTGTGCCACCTAGCTGCCTGGCCTATTCTGCTTTTAAAGGAATTACTTTCTTCAGTGCATTTTTGTACCTCTTTTACCAAGCTGTTAATTCTCTTTTCATAATTTTCTCTCATTTCTTCTCCCAATTTTTCCTCTTCTACTCTTACCTTTTTCTTTAACTCTTCTAGGAATTCTTACTGGCTTTGGGTCCAATTAGCATTTTTCCTTTGAGGCTTTGATTATAGCTGTTTTTACACTGTTGTCTTCTAAGTTTACGTCTTGGTCTTCCCTGCCATTGTAGCAAATTTTTATGATCAACTTCTTTTGTTGTTGTTGTTTGCTCATTTCCTTAGCCAATTTTTTCACTTTGAACTTTATGTTAAAGTTGGGCTCTGCTCCCCTGGGGGTGAGGAGGCATCATTCATCCTAAGCTTCAGAATTTTCTGCTATTTTCAGAGCTAGTTTTGGTGGTCTGCAAGTTTTTGGTGCTTCTAAGGTGGTGTTATCTTGGGAGAGTCACTGCTCTCCTGGTCTGTGCTCCTCTTGGCCCAGGAACTATGACCAGGGCCCCTGTTCCCTTGTGATCTGTCGAAAGCATTCCTCTCAACCCTGGAACTGTGAGGCAGCACTGCATCTGGGCAACAGAGTTGCCAATCAGTGCCAGTTGCACCAACTACCAGAAGAAAGATTCCCTGTCATTTCTTTCTGACTGGTTGTCTGACCTCGTCTCTGGGCAGAGAGCCCCTGAAGCTGCTGCTGCTGTCATAGCCACCTCCAAGGCCCACTGCTGGTGCTCCTGCCATGCTCCAGATCTACACCCACACTGGTGTTTCATATCTCTCCTCTGTACTTTCCAAGTTGTCTTAGTCTGGAAAAATGTCTTCCTCTGACTTTTTGTTGACTTTGCTGCTCCAAAATTTGATTTGAGGCATTATTTTAAAGATGTTTGGAGAGGAATATTAGGAGAGTTCAACTGGATACCAGCCTATCCTCTGCCATCTTGGATCAAGCTCCTTTCTAATTGTTTCTTTTTTTATTCATTTTGTATACTATTTATGTAGCAAAGATGTCCCTTATGTGTAGTGTGAGAGTGTCATTGTATGGCTCAAAGGAAGGCAGATTAGACATTTCTATTTTGTTCTTCTAATCTCCTCCAAACTTTATTTCCTATCCGGAGGGGGAAGGATGAGGTTGGGGCCAGAAATTTGGCCACTGAGAAGGAGAGAAAAGGAAAGAGAGGGAGGGAAAGAGGGGGAGGGAGAGAGAGAGTAGGGGGGGAGAGAGAGATGAGAGAGAGAGATGAAAGAGAGAGAGAGAGAGAGAGAGAGAGAGAGAGAGAGAGAGAGAGAGAGAGAATGAATTGGGTTAGAATTATATCTGTCTTCTCATATATTATTAGTCTAGGGGATATAGTTTTCAGGTTCAAGCTAGACTTCTAATTGGTAGTAATTAATGGGGAAAGGAGGACCAAATCTTTATATCCAAAGCTTGACTCCTTTCTCACCAAATATCAGTTGCACAATTAACACACACATAGCAGATAGCCAAGAAACCAATTAGTCCAAGTTGATAAAACAGAAATCAGAAAAAAAATTATATATATGGGAATACATGCCGGACAGCACATAGTGAAGAAGCCCCCCCATTGAGAGCAAGAGCTCAACTCAGCCAAGAGAAAGAGATCTATTTCTCACCCAAGGGGAAATTCTCTGAAGTCTTTAGTGTAGCAAGGTGGGGATAGGGGTACAATGGAGATTGCTTGCTTAACTCAGATTGGCTTTTTCCCAGAGTCTTATTCTTTATTCAGCAGCCTAAAGTGGAGTTGGCATTATCCATCTTCTCTCTTGAAGCTAGAAGCCATAAGCATTGGAAGCAACTGCAAAGACTGGAGGAAAGTAAAAAGACCAGAATAAAGTGAAGAGGCCCTCCTCTCGTTTCTCTCCAACTTTACCCTGCTCCTCAGGCAGGCATTGCATTGTTTTCTACAAATGAGGAGAGCATCCCATACCAATGGGCTCTTGTACTCTGATTACATTCACTTGTCTGTGTTCATGTGGTTTATCACAGCAGGTAAGTTCTGAGGGAATAAACTACTTTGTTTTTGTCTGCATCCTCCTGGCACATAGTAAGTGCTTTACAAATTTTTGCTGAATTGAATATTTT
The DNA here is from genome assembly GCF_003287225.1 of Phascolarctos cinereus. Taxonomy (NCBI): domain Eukaryota; kingdom Metazoa; phylum Chordata; class Mammalia; order Diprotodontia; family Phascolarctidae; genus Phascolarctos; species Phascolarctos cinereus. The sequence continues at coordinate 241,744,966 of NW_027556098.1, forward strand.
ATCTTTATATTTCAAGTTGCACTGAATATACTTCAATATTTCAATGGATCATTATCTTACAATAAACAAAACCAAAACACTATAAGAAACAATAATTAAAATTAAAAGATGATGCAACAGTTCTCCACACTGCGACAGAGAAACTGTTTTCATTATATGCCTCCAAGGTAATAAGATATACCATTTCATGATATAAGTGATCATTTCTTCTTGCAGTTTTCAAGTGTGAGGGAAAGGGGAGCTCCCCCTCACCTCAGTCTCAGAGGAATGAGAATACAATCACAAGGTGTTAATGTGGTCGTAAAATATCTATAAAGATGTGTCTAGACCAGATCCCTTTATGAGGTACAAACTCTTCTCCAATTGAGTCTGACAAGGGAACTGCATAATTGACTGAGCAAATAAATTAGCCACACCCATGAGGGCTTTAAATAGCTGAACCCTGAGAGTGTCTAGTCAATCAAGGCTCAGAGCATTTGTAAACTGAGATTCCTTCAGGGGGAAGAGGAGGAGATTTCTGGAAACATGCACAAAAAGGGACCACAATGAAGACAATTATAGTTTATGGCAAACACATTGCAAAAGATGAAAAAAGTAGTAAAATTCCATGAATGATTTGACAAGATCCCCCAAACCAAGTTATGGCTACTTCAGTGCCAAGATGGGCATGAGGAGGTAGGGAAGATGGCAGCAAATCTGCTGGAAAATATATTCAGGATTACAAAGTAGAAAAGGTCAATAGACTTTAGACTTTTCAGAATCTTCGTGCCTATAAATCAAGAATGCTTCCCCCACCCCCAGCCAAGAAGAGTCAGAAAGCACTGTACATGGTGAGCACTAAATAGTGTTAGAAAAATTACTTGCTGGTTTATTAACAGAAAATGGCTGCTCACTGATATGGGCATCATATCAGAATCATCCTTCTATATGCAATCAAAAATTGACTAATTTAAGTAAAAGTAAGCATCAGTATCAAATTAGAAGGATAAAGATGGAAGGAAAATACATGTACTTGCAATAACTTCAACCTGTTCTATTCAACTGTTGAGGTAGAAAAGAATGGGATTTCACAACAGGCCAAAGGATATGTGCATGTCAAATGCTGATTATAACTCTGGACAGAGGAATTCATTTCTCCCTTCTTTCAAATGATTTCATACTTGAACTCACAGAATTTACGTCAATGGAAGAATCGCTACATGCTTTCCTCATTCATTTTGGAAGTCATGGCTGGTTTTGTATCTAAAATTAGAGACTTATCTGTTGAAAGAGTACCATAAATAGAAAACAGAGGCAGACATAGAACCTATTGCCAGGAATAGAAACTAAAATCTGGAGAAAATACAATCAGTTAGGACATTGAGGAAAAGAGAGAGCAAGCCCCATGATAAAGGGAAGGGCTTTATCTCTCTAGTAGCCCAAGAATATAGTAAAATGAAAAGATCTAGACCAAGGCTAGAATATAGAAGCCTTTTCAAAGAAAATTTACTTGAATTGTATTATATTTTCATTATTTCTTGGTTAATCAATCCAATAAGTGTTTATTGAGTGTCAAGCACTGTTAAAGCACCATTGGGGTACAAAAGAAATAAACATAACTTTGCTGAGTTCTATTTCCTCATCTATGAAATGAAGGGTCTGTTTCCATGTCCTGTTCTATGGCCTCTAAGGAACCTTGTAAATCTAAATGTAAGATCCTATCATCTTACATCAAGAAGTTTATAATCTGTATGGGAGCTGACTTAAATATACAAAGCACTTAGAGGAGATCACAAGGAAGTATATAATAACATAATACTCTGAAACATTCAAGTTCCATAATGCAGAATAACTTTGCTTGGATTATTCATTTGCTCATGTGAAAAACATGTAGGTACAACTGTGGAGCACAAGTTTGGTGGAGGGCAGCATTGGGGGTTGGGAGTGGGAAGTGGGGAAATGCTGTGCTCCCTCCACTACCTCTCTCAAGTAGAAAAAGGTATGACCCAGAGAGGGTAAGAGACATCCAGTTCTTCCAGGATTTTCCCTTCCTAGATTCTCTTAGCTCTCCTTTCCCTTAGGACAAAGGATGAGCATTTCTGATGGGGCCAGAGCTCAGGCTCTAAGAGGAGCCATGACTCCATTCCCCTCTTTCTTCCAAGGAAATCTAAGTGCTCCCCAAGTACAAGTTGTAGAGTTGTGCTTGGGCATGTTCTAGAATCATTCACGTGACTAAACTGTAACTTGACAAATTCCAGGGAGTTCTTTTAATCCCCCACCTCAGAATTATGACATTCTAGCATAGATAGTTTGTGAAACACAGAATTACTCAGGGTTCTCCTCACATGAACACTCTAATTACAAAAATGATGTGTTCTTAGCCCATTGAAGTAACTGCTTTTATAAAAAGAAGATCTGCCTTATAAAGTATTAAAGAATTTTATTTTCACCAGGAATTAGAAAACATAAGACATGGAAATTTTTGCCAGAATCATAACCTCTCTTGGATTATTTAGCATCAGAAACTTAAAGAAATACCTAGAGATCTGGATCCAGAAGCAGATTCATTCAGCATGAGGTTATGAAGAAAAGCTGTACCATTCTGCTCAAGAAAGTGGCCCTGATGAAGACTCCAGAGAAAGGGCCATAAACAAAAGGAATCTGGCTGCTCCTACAAGACTTGGCTCTTTTCAGAGCCAAGAGAAGGAAGGGGGGACTCTTTACTCCCAAATTCCTGAGCTAGATTCCATACCCTGCTTAGCTGACCAGGTCAGTGGTCTGTAAACCTCTGTTGCCCTGCTTTGTTTGTGGATATATATATGATGAGAATTTTAGCAAGGGAGAAGATACAGACTTTTCTTCAATCACAAATGATCCCTGTTGTCCAAAATTGATAATAAAAAATACCAATCATAAGCTCTCAGGCCTCAGCTAGACCAAAGCAGAGCATCTTCTGAAACCTAGAACAACTCAAATCTCCTGAAGAATGCAAAGGGAAAGGGGGCACCTCAAGGATTAAGAGTCCTCCCTTTAATAAGAGTTTACTAATTTCTGTAGTAGAAGCAAATGTCATTTCATTTTATTTTGTCTTCTTATTGCTTCTTCCTTGCACATTCCCTGAGTCACACATATTCATCTTAGTTTGAAGCAATAAAAAAAAAGAGGTTAGTACAATAAACCATGCTGGCTTTTAAAGATTCTACCCACATAGACAGAGGAAGAAGAGAGTTGAGAATAAACAAGGACACCCCAACCTCCCAGATCTGTGGCTTCATAGCCCAAAGGGAGCAAAGGAAGAGTGGATAAACTCACCAGGTCCCAGAAATGCTATGTGGCAAGCACATTCAGGAAAACAGCAAGTTCTGTTTAGGAAGATCACTTCTTAATTGGATCAGTGAGTCAATGATTCAATGCTCATGATTATATTTGATTCTATATTCTATCTGGGGTAGAAGTTCTCTTTCGAGTGGTCATATCCTAGGCCCCCTTTTCTATCCACAGAGCTCTAAAGTTCCTGTGCTTCTCTGTCCAATATGACTCCCACTTAGGGCAAATCTTTAGTTTTTTTTCCCCCCAAGCTGAAAAAGCTATACTCTCTAAGTGCTGCTGGCATGGAACTATGGAAGTCTTAGATTGTTTTTCTGAATTACTTGCATCCATTGATTTCTATTGTAAAAAACATTTTTTACTTTTATGTTTTACAATTTGTTTAACCACACCTCAATCAATGGACATCTATCTACTTTGTTTCTAGTTTTTGTAACCAGAAAGAGAAAAGCTATGAATGTTTGCATATATGATCTTTGTTTATATCATTGACTTCCTTGGGGTTGATATAGTAGTGGGATCATTAAAGTGTATGATCAGCTTAATAGCTTTTCTTGCATGATTCCACTTTTTTTAATACTCAGAATTATCAGATTAATTCACCATGTCACCAACAATGTATTAGTGTGCCTGGTTTTCCAAAGTCCTTCCAATACTACTGTCATCTTTAAAAATTACCTTTGTTGGCAATTATCTAATGGCAACTCTTTTATATTACGGATGAGAAAATTAAAGGCCAGAGAGTAGAAGTGACTTATCCAAGGTAATAAAACAATATGATGACAGTTGAGGCTAGAATTGAATATTCACTGCCATGATCTAGTTTTCCTGCCTTCCTATCACAAGGATCTAAGACAAAATCCCCCACAAATGTTAGCCTGACCTTTACATTTTTGGAGGAGCTATAATTTAACTTGATTCCCCAAGCCTTTGTTAAAAGTGTGACTTTTAAATTACCACACAGAGAAAATGAATATACTGAATAAGTCAGGGGCTTAGGTGATATTTGTGAAATCTAAATTTTTATGTTAAAATGAAATTTTTTGAAATGATTTAATTATAATATTGTACAATATCTCACAGTTTGGCTTTTGCAGTATGGCTATACTGGCTTTCTTTCACTTCATTGTTTATAAAGAGTTTTTCATCTAGCTGTCCCATTTACATACTCCCTTCCAATCATCATTAATCAACACAAATACTGAAAGAATTTCTGTTGGCCCTTATCTGTCTCAGGAACCATCAATTCAAAAGCAAGGGACCAAAGCGCTGAGCTGACTGCAATTTGCAGAAGATTGGCAATGGATAGTTATCCCACTGAATCTGAGCTAAAGATAAAATTTCACAGTTGATATTTTCACCATTCATGTGGCAAATACAAACAAAATTGAGTGTCAATGTGGATTTACCAATAAACTGAATAACATGTGCAGCCTCATTGTTTAATTTGTTCTGCCAGCTGAGTTTTGTATTTTTCTTAGCACAATACAATGAAGATGTTTGTGTGCTGTCATGGTAGGTCCATCATTAGGAATGGCTGGTCCATTTGTGCTGTTTTGAGATAATGTCATCCTTTTGTTTTCAAACTCAACTATATTTCTCATCCTTGAGAACCATCCTCATTTACTTTTTTGATCTGTCTATATTGATTTGAAATAAACAGTTTTCTACATTGGATGTCTTCCATAAATTCAAAAGTGTGTGATTTGGAAATGTAACAGAAAAAAGTTATTTGTATGGTGGAACAGATCTTCATAGTACAAGTCATTTAACTTCTGTCTGACTCAGTTTCCTCAGCTATGAAATAGGGACAATAATAGCATCTACTTCACAGGACTGTTGTAAGGATCAAATGTGATAATAGTTGTAAGGCTTTTTACATAGTGTCTAACACATATTAGGTACTTAATGCTTGTTTTCGTGTCCAACTTCACTGATGTAGTGATGTAGCAAGCACAGAAGAAACAACATAGGAGAGAAGAAAGGGCAGAGTACTAGATGTAGAATCAGGAAATCTGGACTAGAAACATTTATGCTAGATCCCTGGCTTCTGTATGATTTCAGACAAGTCCTAACCTCTTTTTAACTTATTATCCTTAAAGGTAAAGCGAGAGGTTTGGGCTAGATAATACATCAAGGTCACTTCCAGCTCTAAATCATGCATGGATGGTGTGGTGCTGGCTGGTGGAGAACCTCTGCCTTCTTGGTATTAATTGTCAGGTCAAAATTAGAACAAGCTACAGAGAATTGATCCATAACCTGTTGCATCTCAGCCTCAGAGGCCACATAGAATGAACAATATCTAGTATATAGTAAGAAATTAATAAATGCTCTATCTATCTATCTATCTATCTATCTATCTGTCTGTCTGTCTGTCTGTCTGTCTGTCTGTCTGTCTATCTATCTATCTATCTATCTATCTATCTATCTATCTATCTATCATCATAGAAGGGTAAAATCAGATTGTGGAATTCCTTGATACCAGGCAAAGGAGTCTGAACTTGAATCAATTGAATCATTGAAGGGTTAGGTCTTCCACAAATAAGATAAATCTGACAGAGTTGTGAATGATGATTTTGGGGGGGAATATGGTGGTAGGAAGACCAAGAGGTTAATGTAATAATTCAGGAAGGTAGTAGCTCTGGCAATAGAGGAAAAAATGCAATATGTTGAGAATTTGCATGCCATCTTTGTGCAGAGGCCCCATAAATCTTTTCTGTATTCTTCTAATTTTAATCTATGTGCTACTGATGGCATGCATAATTAACTTTAGAACTAGAATCAAAATCGAGATCTCTTGACTCCCAGTTCATTGTTTTCCACAGTATTCTCTACTTTGGTCCATGTTTGAGATTTCACCTTCCCTGAAGGAGCCTCTGAAGAGGAATTGCGGTATGATAGCTGTTACGGCCCCTAAGTTATTTACAAAATCACTTCAAGATATAAAGCTTGGAGTAGTGCCTGTTATATGGAGACATGAATGTATGAATATACATTCAATTTGATAGCATTTTTGCTGGCTTAAAAATGAGATCATTATCAGTTGGCCATAGAGATGGAAAAATATGAATAGAAAGAGTAAAAGCTCTTTTTTGGGAGAGGATAGGAACATTAATTTAACATACATTTGTTTTTTCTAAACACGTTTGTTGTATTAGACAAGAAAGTATGTCTGTATTTGAGAGTTCATTATCTCCAAAGACCATTTAGAAATGGGATAGGTGCTTAGATGAGAGGCTTCGCTTCAAGAGCCATTTTGTCTTGGCTGTTAGCTCCATTTACCTAGTTTCTAGCTCTGCTTTCAGCTACTTTTAAAAAGTGATATCCTTTTCTTGAGCACCTGCCGACTTCATTATCCTTGTCAGTTAAAGATTAAGATATTGCCACTTTATTACTTTAGATATTTGGAATGAAGTAGGATATAATTAATAATGGGTCTTTCCAACTCAGCCACAGTCAGAATAATAGTTTAAATGAATGACAATGACCAGATTGAGGAGGTGACTTTCTGTTGTGAATAGAGTTCGACTTCTTTAATTCAAAACTGACATTAAGAATGGGTAGCAGGAAATTTTGTGGTTCTATTTCAGTAGTCTCATTCCTTCCTCCCTTCCTTCCCTATCCTGCCCCAGGTTCTTTTTCAACCTTCCCCTCTCCCTTCTGCTGAGTTTGAACACTGGAGATCTGTGGGGCCCTTTGCTAACATACTCTTAACAGGGCCTAAGAGAGTCAATCTAGTTCCATCCCATCTACAGAAATGCTTGTATGCCAGTGTTTTGGGAGCTGTATTAAGAATCAAACCTTCAATTTATTGTTTTTGATGGATTTGCATGTTTGTATGGAGCTAGAAGTTTCTCTGAAAGTCCAAGTACTAGCAAGTACTCATTAATTATACCTCCTTTCTCTCAAGCAAAAAGGTTCTCTGTTTATTCAGTGGAGTTTAGTCAGCCTAGGGTCTTTAAGTAGGAGTCATATGGCTTAAAGATACTGAGATCTTTACATTCCCAAATCCCTTCCCAGAGCAGTATTGTTAACACTTCTATTCAACAGTATGCTCATTTGTTAGTATCAAAGTTGAAATTCAGCACATATTTGTATATTTTGGCATACCTTATATGATGGTTTCTGACTGGTTCTTTTTCTTCTTTGCTTAGTTTTTATAAGTTATATTAGGAGTCAGCAATTTGGGGCACAGTTACATGATACAAAATATAATTTGGCAAAAGAAGAGCAAGATGGAGATAGAGGTGGAGGCCCTTTATACAAATTTGCTTTAGACAAGCAGGCAAAATTTTATTTGTTTGAAGTCTCGTTCTTTTAAAAAATAAGGTATAGCAATGCCTTGTTTTGTTTGGACATGTTATTTCTGAATATAACTACCTTTTCTACATTTCCCTCCAATCACATTGACCCCTTTCTTGTGAAAAAGAAAAATAATTAAGCAAGATCAACCAGCACAGGCATCACATCTTATAGTAAATACGACTTTTTATACCCTTTATTCCTTACTTCTCTTTTGGGAGAAGAGTGGTATGTTTCATTATTCTCTTTCTGGTACAAGCATGATCATTATGATCATCCAGAATTTTGCCTTTTTTTTCCTGGCGTTCTTTTCATTTACATATCGTAACACTTACTGTCATATCAGGAAGTCTAGGTTACACCCCTATTCCAGGGTTATCTTGTACCTTTAAGGTGGTTAAGGGTGTCTAGGCTCTCTTCATATGGCTCCAGGCCCCACTGATGGTGTTAGGGGAGTTCCCCTGCACCCCAATTCCATTCTGCCACTAAGAAGTCTGGATTAGCTTTTACAAGATTATAATTACCTAAATATATCTTCACAAATATATAAATCTTAATATAAATCTTCTTCTATGCCACCTCAGTTTCTAGGGAGAAGGGGATTAGGTTCAAAGCTTAACCGGATGACCAGAGGGCACAACAATCCAAGTTCCAAGGCAAGAGCCCTCCTCAAGTCTCAGGCACCCTTGCTTCTCAGGGCTTCCCTCCTGGGCTGGTTTCCATATCCTGCTTGAAATCCTGGCTCCAAGGTCACCCTGGCTTCAATTCCTAGTTCTGCTGCGATCGGTGGCAGCAACTGAAATGGAGGGCAAAAGGCAAAGAAAAGAAACAAATACCCCCAGACCCATTTTCAGAGTCCATATAAAAGAGGGATAGCAAGGAAAGGAAATTATTCCTCTCTCATTAGTTCTGTTCATGGCACCTGCACTGTGGGCCAGCTGGGATCTTCCCCCTCTGGATAAAACAAGAAAGAGTGGCAGAGCCAATGGAAAGCCACCCCCACACTGACAAGGCAGGGGATGTAGAGGCCTCAATTTTAGGCAATCTGTGATACCCTGAAGGATCCTCAGGGTACCTCCGTGCTAGGAGGATTGGGCATGCCCCGACAATCCCGGGTTATACATAATTATCGTTGTGTGTGTGTCACTGTGTTCTCCTGGTTCTGCAACTTCAGTATGGATCAGTTCACATAAGTCTTCCCATATTGATTTGAATTATTTGTCTTTCTGCACACAAATTAAGTCAGTTAAACAAATGTTTCTTTTCTTTTTTTTCAAACTAGGCAATAGGGTTAAGTGACTTGCCCAGGGTCACACAGCTAAGTGAGTGTTATGTCTCTGAGGTCAGATTTGAACTCAGGTCCTCCTGACTCCAAGGCCAGTGCTCTATCTACTTCTCCACCTAGCTGACCCTTGAAGTCTAATTCTTGAGCCATCTTCTCCAGGATACACCCATTTTCCATAGGCAGGCAATCACCACTGATTTTCAAAGTGTGCGAAGTCAAAAAAAGTTGTAGACATACTGGATATACAACACTAAGTAAAGAAAAGTTCAAGGCAAAAGGGGACAGGGATCTTTGACCTAGTGGCAGGAGTAAAGAACGATGGCTGCTAGCTTTCTCCTGCATCCAGGATTGCCAAGAGCTTCTTTGAGGCTTACCAAAGCTTCCAGGTAATTTGCACAGTTAGGATACTAGCGGCCAGGGAAAGAATTCATTTACCTGACTCAGCCAGGGGTGAGGATTGTGGGATGTGCTGTTGCAAGGGTGTGTGAAAAAAAGAAAAAAAATAGTCCTTAGCCAATTGGAGTTGGCGTACAAGATTTGACTAATACAGAGCTGTTGGTAAGTCCCTAGTTATGCTACCCCAGGGTAGTCTCACAAAAAAGTGATAACATTCTAAAAAAGAAGTTAAAGCAACAAATGACAAGTAAAACAGATGGCAGCAGTGAATAACAGCTTTGGAGGTAGAGTGGAGCAGCAGCAAAGCACAGTAAATTGCAGAGAGACTGAGCTATGAGATGTGTTCAGCTGTAAATCCTCCTTTTGTTTACCTTGATATGTGAATCGTCCAAGGAGTATTCCCTCTTTCCCTAGTGTGAAAGTCTGAGAGAGATTATACCTGCTTTGTGTTTGAGGATTGAGAAGGATTCTTCTACTTGGTTTTCCCTAATTATTTACTTTTAAAAACTTTTTTTTTGGGGGGGGGCGAGGCAATGGGGTCAAGTGATTTGCCCAGGATCATACAGCTAGTAAGTATTAAGTGTCTGAGGCCAGATTTGAACTTAGGTCTTCCTGAACCTAAGGACTGTGCTCTATCCACTGTGCCATCTAGCTGCCCAATTATTTACTTTGGAAATTCTGTCCTAACTAAATGTTTTGTTGTTTGATTCATGGTCCTTTCTGGTTCTGTTGGTAGAGAAGACCTGGATGGGGACTTAAGCTATATTTGCACAGTTATAGTTTTCTAAACACCTCATATTCAAACTGGGCTAGCAAAGAATTCCTTTATAAAGTAGGAACCATTTACAATAAAATTATACAGTAAATCTAGACCATTTCCCAAAAATGAATAAAAATGTGTTGAGGATTGTTTTGGAGAGGTATTTCGGAAATGTCAAAGATATTTTTATTAACTGTGTAGACAAGGCTCACTATTTTTCATAACATTCTACTAGATTCTACTAAAGAGCAAGGTCTATGATTTAATAAAATAGTTTCGTATAGTATCCAAGAGAACCCTACACATGCATGGATACTTATTATATATTTAGTGGTGCTAGGCACCATATAGGCACCATCATCTGTATCCCACATGTACATACAAACTACAGTTATCCCTTCCACATTGAGACTATTGCCATTATGGTTTTGACATATTATGGATTGGCATAAGAAATTAAATGGAAATTTTGGGGAGTTTTGCAGAAACCGCAAATGACATTCAAAAGGCAGCAAATGACACAGAGCCTATGACCAAGAACTTAACATAAATTTTACAATAACGCACTGTAAGCACCCCATAAAAGAAAAAAAAAATTCAGACCTTCTCTGATACAAAGGGAGGGCCAAAAAATTTTATGCGGATTTTCCAGAGAGTGGGGGTGGCATACTCCTAACATCCTTTCCCCTCCAGCAATATGTAAGGGATAACTGTAAAGAAAAAGGTGTCTATTTTTGATGTCTAAACAAATTGGTCAAAATTTTAAAATGATGAATAAAACAATCATTTCTATGTTTTAATGTATACACCTTTAAAGTCTAGGTTTCCTAGGAAATATACAGGAAATAAAGAATACATAGAAGGAAATCAATTTTAGCGTATGCATAAGACCATGGAATATGCTGAAAAAATATTCTTTTTCTATTTTCAAATGAAGAAGTACAGAGTTTTGCCATAATTAACTTTCCCTGGATGCCTTGTAATCAGATTTTTCATCTAAAATGGTTAAAATATTCTCATAAGGAGTTATTATTTTTGAGATTGTCTGAATAAAACCAAACTTCTATATGTGAAAAGATTTAGAGTTGGATGATAATAATATTGGAGAAATGATGGATATTTTCCAGAGCATTTTAGAATAGACAGAGAATAAGTATTTGAGGGATAAAATGTTTTTTATATAAAAGTTCCCTGAAAATTGGGATGAAACATACTATATCATAACAATGAAAAAGCAAAACATACCTTTATTTTTCCACATGTAGAGAAAGGCATTAACCACAGCCTCTTGCTTTCATGGATAATGTCAACTTTGGATTGTGTTCAGTAATTTGTTTGCAGTCTTATTGCAGCAGATGTGGAGTTTAAATTAATAAAATGCTGCTCTGAGTTCCAATGTTCTGGGAGAATTTCTATGTAGGCTGAAAATGCTTGGTGTTTTTTAAATTAGTGAAGGTAGAAATTTCATTTATGACTTTTAGCAACTTTATCACTCACTGTTACAGCTCAGTGTTAGACAATGTAAAGTTGACTCATTGTCATCAGAGACTCTAATTATTCTTCTTTGCAGAAACATATCCTGTTCATCACGTTAGGGATGGTCTGAAGAATTCCTTTTGCTCATTTGGCTAGGGATCATGGTGCACACCTGTAATCCCAGCCATCAGGGAAGTGGAGACTGGTGGATTTCTTGAGTTCAGGAGCTCTGAGCTGAAGTGGGTTAAACAGAGTAGGTGTCTGCAATGAGTTCTGCATAGATATGGTGAGTCCCTATGATTGGGAGATTATCTGAAGCAGGACAAATTAGCCCAGTCCAGAAAACGAGCAGGTTATATCTCCCATATCAATCAATAGTGAAACTATGAGTAGTCCCTGCTCTTTCAGCCTGGGTGAAATGGGGAGACCCAATCTTTAGAAAGAAAAAGAAAAATAAAATCTGAAAGCTATACTTTTATGAGTGACTTCTCTTGCTGATGGGAATATTGGACTCAAAGTTACTAATGAAAGCAAAGTATGCCATTAACCTGAGGTAGATTACCTATCCAAAAGTATTGAGATTAATGATGAATTTACACTAGAGCAATAACTTGGCTGTGGATATTTTGCAAATAAAGGAGGTATTTTGAAAATATAGCAAAACACATCTGAAACGCAAACATCTTGGAATTCTGCTGAGTCCAAGGTAAAAAATTTACAAAAGGATCAACTCATTTATCTACATAGAAGAAGGGTGAAATGGCGTGGATAATTTGAGTAGATAATCCTAAAAGTCATTCTTATTTGGCTTTGGAAAACAGTATGCAATTTTCTTTTCTTTTGGGTATACGCATAGAATATTTTCCCAATTGTGTTGTACTTAAGCAAATGTTGGTTTGAATCCATGGAGCACATGGCATGTGATGAAGACATGACCTAGAAATTAGCTAGGTGGGGGCAACTAGGTGGCGCAGTGGATAGAGCACTGGCCCTGAAGTCAGGAGGACCTGAATTCAAATCCGTCCTCAGACCAAACACTTGATACTTACTAGCCCTGTGACCCTGGGCAAGTCACTTAACCCCAATTGCCTTAAAACAAAACAAAACAAAGAAACAAAAATGAAATTAGCTGGGTGGCAAAGGAAATCAGTAGATAATCTTCAAGCGAATAATAAAGGGTTAATTGTACAGGAATCCAGCTTTGTGTAGACCTATCTGAGAGACTGAGAAGCACCCTTATATAGGTGGATTGGCTGTTGCAGCCTGGACTGTTAGGCTTTCTCTCCTGGTTCAAATTATAAGCAAGTATCAGGTGTAAGAACTGAATTGACTATGGAACTAACAGGGGTAAGTAGGTGGTGCAGTAGATGGAGTGCCAGGCCTGAAGTTAAGAAGACTTATCTTCCTGAGTTCAAATCTGGCCTCAGACACTAGCTGTGTGCCCCTGGGTGAGTCATTTAACCTGTTTGCCTCAGGTTTCTCATTTGTAAAATGAGCTGGAGAAGAAAATGGCAAACCACTCCAGTATTTTTGCCAAGAAAATGCCAAATAGGGTCATGAAGAGTTGGACATGACTGAAATGAGTAAACAACAACAACAACAACAGCTACATAACTAATACATTTTTCCTGCACACCTTGATTCTTGCAGGGCTGGGGACAAACACTGGCCCTGCTGTTGTAGGACAGTGAAGGAGTAAGCGTTTTTCTGCTCTTCCTTTCCCTAGCCATCATGAGCTAATCCCTTTCAATGTCTGGGACACTGAGATTAGGCCTTCCTTAAAGGCTGAGTAAAGATCTTTCTACTCGGTTGGCTGGAGAAAGGCCATTTTGTTCAGAATGTCTTCCTTGTTGCTCTGCCATATTACCCAACCTACCATTAATGATGACTTTTTTCCCTCAGAATTTACTAATATGCTCCCTTTCCTCTAGTCAGGACTGTCTCCTCAACTTCCCCTAAAATTATTACACTTATTTCTGCTTTGGAGCCTTGCTGGTGTTGTCATCATTTGGAATGCCTTCCATTCTGTGTAGTTGCAAATATTAGTTGTTTAAAAAAAATTTTTTTTTTTTGCCAGTTCTAAGATCCACCTTCTCCATGAAGCATTGTTTGACTAATTCAGCTCTCGCTAAATTGCTTTAGCACTTAATAGCCTTTACCATACAACTTCACCCTTCTTTTTTTGTTGGCTGTTACTTTATATGCAGGGCAGCTTAGTGGTGCAGCAGATAATATACTGTTAGGAAAACTCATCTTTGTAGGTTCAAATCTGACCACAGACACTTACTACTTGTATGACCCTGGGTAAGTCACTTAACCCTGTTTGCTTTAGTTTCTTCATCTATGAAAGGAGCTGGAGAAGGAAATGGCAAACCATCTTTGCCAAGAAAACCTCAAATGGGGTCACAGAGAGTCAGACATGACTAAATAACAACAGCAACAGTTGTAACAACTTCACGTATATTATCTTTCCCCCATCAACTAGATGATAAGCTCCCTGAGGGAAGGAGCTATTTCTTTTATTTTTTTCTGTATGCTTGTAAAGTACCTTGCACAGTACAGAGTACAAATTAAGCGCTCGATAAATGTTCCTCTGATTGTTTCCAGGAATCAACTATTAAAATATAAATATCATAACTGGGAAGAATAAAACATTAAATCAGCGGTTTCCTGAATTTTTATAATGTTGGAACCCTTCGTTTTACAAAACTTTGGTGGAAGCCTCTCAGTAAATTTTTTTTTAAGGGATTTAATGTTACTGGCACCAAATAACAAGCATGATTTTTAAAATTGCTCTACGGAGCACTATACTTTTTTTGGCTTGCGTATGAGGAAACAAGCTTACCCTACCACTGTCAAATGTTACCTTTCAGTTCAAAGTCATTGAATGTAACATGTAAGAGAGGGTACTAAGAAACAGGTTTCTTTTTCCCCCCGAAGACTCTTTTTATAAGTGGGGTAAAAAGGATAGGGAAGAACATTGTCAACGTAGAATCAAAAAAGCAGAGAATCTAATTCGTCTTATTCTCCTTAGAGAACATATGCTTTATTTTCTGAGCCATAGGATCATAGACTAGGAACTAGAAGAGACAGACCAGATCTGGTGATCAAAGGCCCAGGAAGGTTAGGTGACTTATCCAAAGTTACATAGGGATCAAGGAGATAAATGTGGGCAAAAATTGGCCATAAGATCTGACAAAAAATATAACAAAGAAACAAAAACCAAACAAACCACAAAATATTATCTAATTAGTAAATTGGATAGAATATTTAAAGCTGGGTCTGTTCTGGAAAATAAGGGACAAATGATCACCATCTTCGTTGACAGAGCTGTAATTAGCCATTTTAATGCCTGAGGCAGGTTTTATGAAATATACCTGCTGTAAGACCTGTGAAACATGCCCTCATATCTATTGTTTGAGACAGTGGTGTCAAACTCAAATAATTTCTAATTATTCTAAAGTTTCTAATAGAAATTGGGCCACTAATCTGTACATAAAGGTTCCTGCTGCTACATATTGACAGTATCTGCTTAATTTTATTTTTATTTATTTTGTTAAATGTTTCCCAATTACATTTTAATCTGATTCATACAACACTGTAGAGAGTTGCCTGGCTTGTGGGTTTTGGTGTTTGACACTTTTGGTTTAAGAGACCCAGAGCCCCTTACCCATTGACTTCCATGGGCTGAGACAGTTGTTGCAGAATCTTCTAAAGGGTTTGGTGGAAGAAAGGGCAGAGGAGTGGGAGAGAGCTAGGGCCAAGCCACTTAGGGGATGGCTACCAGGGGAAGTGAGAATGCTATCTGGTAGCTTCTTATTTTAATGAAATATTAACTAGGTTCAAGTTTCAAATACTTCAAATTTAGCTCTAGGTATATAAATCGTATTAATACTCTCTAAATTTCAATACCTTTGGGAACAGCCTTTCCCTAGTTACACTCTGCTTATTGACACACCTAATGGTGTGGAAGCTATACATTGTAGGGCTTGTAGAATGTTGTTGTTTGTCCTTCGTTCATGAAGAGGACCACGACATCAGGAAGATGATGCCATGACTTGCAAATGAGTTGGATTTAAGTGAGGGAGGGCTGTGCAAAGTCACCAGCCTCACTTTCTCCTCCAGAGCCATCTGGGTCCAGTGGCCAGATATAGATCAGGATGATTGGAAAGGGCCCCCAGGCATTATAGAATACGAAAATGTAAAAAGGGCATAAAATAATTCAGTCTCTACTTACAAAGAGATTATAACAAGGAAGAGATATAAGAAAGCTTTGTGATTTATCAGGCTGCGGAATTCCCTCCACCACTGGCCAGTGGATCTGTGACTTAGTAGATATGTTCCAGGGAGTTTAAAGTGTCAGAAAGGAGATGTGAACCCAGGTCTTCCTGATTTCAAGACTTGTACTTAAGCTACAAGGTGTCCCAATAATCTCAATGCAGTTTTAAAGTATAGTTTAAAGGGTCTTTTGAGACACCTTGTATTATGCCACTCAGCCTCTAAGGAGAAAATAAAACAAATGTGCTTGTGGATCCATATGACTTATGAATTTTGCTTTGTATTTACTTTGCTTACACTCCATATTTACTTGTCTGTGTATATGTTTTACTTCTGCCAATAGAATGTATTTTTGAAGGCAAAGGGATTGGATTTTGTATTTGTATCCTCACCTAATACATACAAATGGCTCTTAAGCTGAATCAACTGCCATGCATACTTTTTAAAAAAATTCCATAAGGAAAAAATGAAATAGGATAGAATAGGTGAACACTGAAAGAGGTAGAAAAGTGTAGAGGCTGGTGCAAAGGGTAGAGAGGGGACATTTGGAGAGGGGATAGGGACTTAGGAGAGCAGCCAAGCGAAAGGATAAAAGCCGCAGTCAGTTGAGGCAACAAAAGGCCAAAGATTTATAATTAGAAGTGACCTTAGAGATTTTCTTGTTGATACCCAGTCCCCTATATGTGTAGGCCTTCCCTATGAGAACTGAAGATCTTTGAGTATATGGCATTTCTCTTTGTATATTTGTATCCTCAATATTTAGCATAATGCTTAATAAATACCTTTTCATTCATTCAATCATTCTTTCATTCATCCATTTTTTTAGATGAGAAAATTGAGGTATAGAGAGGTTGAGTGAGGTTACACAATCTAATGCTGACGAAAAGTAAGACCACAGAGATCAGAAGGAAAGTAGGGGCAAGGAGTGTTAAGAATATCTTTCTAAGCTCAGCTATCCTCTGACTCTCTTCCATTTGAATTTCAGTTTTCTGAGTATGTGAGGCTACAAATGGGCCCAAGATGAGGTGATGAAAAACCCCAAACAAACCTTACATTTACCTTAAACTCTAAGAATGTATTAAAATTCTGGGCTATACTGCAGACTGGCAAGAGGCATTGGCAGGGCTTCTTTTGCTTTTTGTTAGAATAGTAAACCTTAGCCAGCCTTACACAGCTTGGTTCAGCTCATCCAATTCAATTCAAATATATTAAATGCCTACTATGGGCAGCTAGGTGGTACAGTGGATAGTGCCAGGCCTGGAGTTAGGAAGATTCATCTTCCTGAGTTCAAGTCTGGCCTCTGACACTTACTAGCTATGTGACCCTGGGTAACTTACTTAACCCTGTTTGCCTCAGTTTTCTCATCTGTAAAATGAGGTGGAGAAGGAAATGGCAAACCATTCTGATAGCTTTGCCAAGAAAACCCCAAATAGAGTCATAAAGAGTTAGATATGAAACTGAAATGACTGAGCAACAATAAAGTCCCTATACAACATTCATCTAAAGTCCTCTTCTGTTTCTTCATCATGGTTTGGAGGTGATTTGAATTCTCAGAAGCTCTATAATTGGAGTCTTAGTTCTGAAAGATGTTCCCTAGATTACAGATTAGATAGATTTCATAGAAAATTCCAGGATGCCCCAGAAATATATAATTCAACTGAGATAGCCTTGGGAAAAAAAAATCAGAGAGGTTCATTACCAGAATAATGGCTGGTAACTCATGAAGCAGCTAACTAAGGCACAGATCACAATTTGATCATTATCTGTGGAATGGATTGTGACTCCTTAACTCTACCACTTTAGTACTGTTTGACTGTGAGCAGGTCAAATAACTTCTCTTGGCCTCAGTTTCCTTACTTGTAAAATGAGGCAATGGGACTATAGATGGTCCCTTCTGGCTCTAGCTCTATGGTCCCAAGGCAGGTTAAAGAGTCTGCATTTTTCCCTAGATGCAATGGAACATCACTGATCAATTTTGAGCAAAATAATGACTTGATCAAG
This sequence comes from Phascolarctos cinereus, assembly GCF_003287225.1. NCBI lineage: Eukaryota > Metazoa > Chordata > Mammalia > Diprotodontia > Phascolarctidae > Phascolarctos > Phascolarctos cinereus. Next base: position 241,762,770 of record NW_027556098.1, read on the forward strand.
TCTGTGCTTTAGGAAGATTATTCTGGTATTTGCGTGGACGATTGATTAGAAGCAGAGAGAGACTGGTAGCAGAGACACTACTTAGGACTCCTCTAGCTTGGGTTTGGCCTGGAAGCAGCTTGGACTCAAATAGTAGCAGAGTCATGAGGTGGTAGGGCACCAGCTCCTCTGCTGTATAGTGTGGCTTGCAGCCAGCCACATGGGTAATTGGCAGGTGGTGACTGACGATCAGCAAAGCAGACTGGTATACAATTACTATTTTGTTTTCCTCCACAGATTACTTGGACTGCATCATGGAATCCCAGGCTTATAATTTGAGAAAAGTAGTACGAATCCATTACTATCCATGAACGGATTTTATATCTATCTATGTATCTATGTATCTAACTATCTACCTACCTACCTATCTATCTATCTATCTATATGCAATTACTAGAAATGCCTTTGAAATATATGGTACGACCTTGAGGGAATGGAACAGGTAATGGAGAGTAGTGCAGATAGAACTGAGGCATGGGGCTTGACTCAGGTGGGCAGGTCTAGCCAAGTTTCTACGGTGGGAAGATCTGAGAAGCTAGGGAATAGGAGGAGGACACCAGGAACTGGTTTGAGGTGGACAAGAGAGGCAGAAGAGGGGGGGAGGGTAAAAAAAAGGAATCCAAAGAAGGAAGAGGCATTCAGAAAGGGGATCCAGAGGCTATCAATGAAAAAGACATTTAAAAAACAAAACAACAACACAGAAATGCTTAACTATGCACATGATGTGACTAGACCATTTTGAAAGTATTCTTCTTAGTAGAAATTCTTGTTTTTAACCCTTGGTAGGGAGAGAATTTAATATTACAATAACTACTTAAAGGGCAGCTAGATGACACAGTAGATAGAGTGTTGTGACTGGAGTCAGGAAGACTCATCTTCCTGAGTTCAAATCTAGCCTCAGCTACTTACTAGGTGTGTGACCCTAGGCAAGTCACTAAACCCTGTTTGCCTCTCAGTTTACTCATCCATAAAATACGCTGTAGAGGGAAATAGCAAACCACTCCAGTATCTTTGCCAAAAGAACCCGAATGGAGTCATGAAGCATTGGATATGACTGTTAACAACTACTTAAAAGTTCTTTTGAGTCTTTGTGGCTTTTATAAAAGAAGTTTTATTATGTTACTATCCTGTTCAAAGTACAATAATTTCTAAAAGGAAACAATATTGGAGATTTCTGTAGAAGAATTTTAGCTCTTACCTTCTTTGACAGTTTTGCCTATGGTTAGAACCTGGTGACAGGGAAATAGCAGGAGATACTTCGGAGGTGATTGGTTCACAAGCCCTAGATTTGACTCTTTGACCACTGGTGTGAATCCAATTAAGAAAAGAAAAAAAATTCTGTAACTTTCGCTACAAATCTGTTAGACAAATTAGTTATTTAAAAATAAATAGGGATCTCTTACTACTTTTATGTTTCTCATTTCCTTCTTGCAAACAGTATCCAGGACCATAAAATTTTGATACTGAAATTTATCTTATCATTAATCACTTATGTCTGGCAAGTTCACATCAGACTATAATGTCACCAGGTGCATATTTTATATTTTTATTTCCAAATTATACTTGACATTTTATTATAGCATTTGTAATCATATATAAATGAAATGTTAAGTGAGGTGATTATGGCAGAGAAATTTGCCCCAAGGAATCTATTTATATTTGATCTGTCGCTATGAAAAAGTATCCGTCCTGAGCAAAGACCAACTATTGAGTAATGTCTTTGTTAGTGAAGAACAATTAGGAAATTTCTTAATTGTGTTTTTGTTGCACTGCTAGACCCTTAACTAATTGGGAAAAGTAAGAAAATCTTTTGTAATTTTCAAGTTGCAAATGATGGAGAACACAATGTGGTGGCTCCTTATATAGCTCACCACTTGAAATGTTCTTGTTCAGTCATATCCAATACGTTGCGTCCCTATTTTGGGGTTTTTCTTGGCAAAAATACTGAAGCAACAGTTTTAACAAAATTATTGTTATACTCTCCTGAGAGGCTGATACCCAAAAAATCAAGCTATGTTATAATTTGAAGAATTGTTGAAGAAACATTTTACATTTTTCATTTTCTCTGAACTGCCAAAACAATTCCCTTTAAGTCTTTGTATTTGGACAAAGTGGGCTAGGAATTGATTTATTCTCCCTTTTGGTGGTCATCCTCTTTGATTCAGAGATAATCTCTGCCATCAGTCAGCTTTGACCAAAGGACCTAGGATCTCTGGATCTCTTACAACTTCTAAGTTTGCCTCCCAAGTTAGACACTTCCATCTTGGGATAGCCATCCATTCTTCTATACTTAGGGAAAATATCAAGAAGAAAAAAGAAAAAACAACCAGCAATCTAAGACCTAGACTCAGGCTGATCTAGGCCCACATATATGCTTTGGCTGCCAAGTGTTCATAGTTCTCTATTTCTCCTGGGGGAAAAGGCATCATCCACCCTCCCTCCACTCCAGGAAGTTTAAAAAGGGAGAACAACTTGTCACCTGGGAGAGCTGAAGGACCAGAATGAGCCAGAAGAAACTCATGGCGAGTGGTCGCGACAGGGGCTTCTTGGTATATATTGTCCAATAATGCCTTGTGCTCCTCACTCTTTCCCCCTCTTTTAAATTAATAAAGAGCTTCAGTTGAAGAATATAATAACCTTCAATATGCTAAGATTGTATACTACTACAATATTTAAATTATTAATTAATATTGAGACTAGATGGTGTGTAAAGTGCAGGGTTGGTTTTTATTTGGGACATTCCCTTACTTGGGGCTAAAAGAGTAGTAGTTTGAGGGTGAAGCCTAGGGGGATGGGATCAAAGATTTCCATTTAATTTTAAGATTATAGGATTTAGAGCTGGAATGACCTAAGAGAACCAGGGGATCATTTTTGTCTATCCTTTTCACTTTACAGTAGAGGAAATGAGGTCCATAGAGGTGACTTTCCTAAGGTCATATAAGTTGTAGGATCATAAATCTTGGGCTGGAAGGGACCAGAGAGTTCATCTAATCCTAATCTCTCCATTTTTATTTGAGGAAAACTGAAGCCAGGAAAGGTTAAGTGACTTTCTTAAGGTCACAGAGCCAGTAAGTAGCAGAGTTGGGGTTGGAATCTAGGAGCACTCATTCTGAATCTAATGTTTTTCCCACTACACCATGCTGCCTTCTTATTTAGGAGGAGGTTGTACTTCCTTATATTTCTAACATTATGTGCACCAAATAATGGTAAGGTATGATGACAAAGTAATTACACAGAATTCTCCAATTTATCAAAACTTATTCATTCAAATGACTATAACGTCCTTCAAAATAAAGCCCACGGGAAGCTAAACAAAGTTCTGCTCTAAATAGGTTATTAGAGGAGTTCCCCATAAACTTGTTGAGGTTACAGGGAGGTGAGTCTTGGTCCTTTACTCCTGTTCTTTTTCAGAGTTCCTCACTGATCACATGTGGCAGCCTGCCCACATTTACCATATTCCCTTACTGTGATGAGGCACATTGCCCTCTTTATGATGCTCATCATTAGTTCTTTGGAGGGAGTGGTATTCCTTCTCTTGTTGCCATACAACTATGATGGTACATGTTTATATTGAGGAGGGGTCTGACACAAAACACTGACTGTGTCTTCCAGTGGAGGATGTGCAGAAGACACTCTGCTTAGCACCAAGTAAACAATGGAGTTTGTTGACAGGGGCCAAAGGAGTTGGTTCTTACTATTATAGAATGAACTTTCATGGGAGGAACCATGGTGAATTTACAGGGAGATGAGCCTTTGTTCATATCTTCTTGTGGAGGATGTGGACATATTAACTGTTACCTCTTTGAGAGATTATGGATATCTCTTGGGTCTACATACTTGTAAACTCATTGATATTTCAGTGAGATGAATCATTACTAATACTGAAATAGCTCTGTGCTCTCATCGTTTGGAGATCCTACCAACAATGCAAATCATTTCCTATTCTTGCCTGCCCATTTTTGTGTAGCTATTTTCTATGGCCTCTGAAAATTCATCATAAGGAGGTCCACCCAATGTTCTAGAGGCCATGAAGTTGCCCTTGAGGCACTCCAGCTATCTTTCTGTCATCCCTCATTCATGTCACTTGACTAGCCCATCTTCTATTTCTGTTATATGATTCTTTGGTGACGTCTTTTATTCCCACTCTTTTTCAGAGTTCCTCATTGATTAAATGTGGCATCCTGCCCACACCTGACTTGTGCCCTCATTATAATGAGGCATATTGCTCTCAGAATGATGCTTATAATTAGTTCTTTGGAGGCAGTGGTATTCTTTTGTTGCCATGTAGCAACAGCAGAGTGGGGCAACCAGGATAGCTAAGAACCTCAAGATCATGGCATATGAAATTTGATTGAAAGAACTGGGGATGTGCTTGGAGGAGGAAAAATTCCGGGGAAATATCATACTGTCTTCAAGTATCTCAAGTGTTGTCATTTAGAAGACGAATTAAATTTGTTCTGCTTGGCCCCTTAAAGGTCAGAATGGGGACCAATGGATGGAAGTCACAGAGAAGCAGATTTTGGCTTAAAATAAGGCAGAACTTTCTAACAATTAGAGCTGTCCAAAACTGTAATTGACTTTCCTCCCATTTACAGGACTGCTGATTAAGCATTCTTACATTTACCTAAGCTCTGCACTGACCAAACAATTCCATCTAGATTCAGGTAGTCTTGTAAATCAGGCAAGACATTGAGTTCCTTCATGTATGCAGAAAGTGGCACTTGAGCTGAACTTTGAAGGGAACTAGGAGTTCTACAAAGTTGAGATTAGAAGGAAGTTGGTTTATCTAGGCAGGTTTTCATAAACCATTTCAGAAGATTGGGTATCTGTGTCTGAAAAAAGTCTAGATAAAGAACACCTACAAATATCTACAGTGGTGTATGCATTTTTGTACTTTATGTCCCTCACTGTCAGGAAATACTTTGAAAGTAGGACTTATTACTAAGGGACGGCTTTCATAGCTAAGATACTATGATTCTTTAAGTTAGAAGCCATTTGTCATCTTTCATTTTTATTTGATTGGGAAGAAATGTTTCCTTTGTTTTATTAAAGTGAGTTGAGAAGAGAGAAGTTCTCTATTTCTTTTAATTTAAAAAATTAATTTCAGTTTTCATATTTAGTTATGCTGGGAAGAAAAAAAATTCAGAATATGCATTTTGGCTTGTTTTTAAAGAGAACCCATAAAAATTGATTTAGACTTTTTGAGGACTCTGTGGCTGAACAAATATTTGTTTGGAAATGCATGCCTTAATTTTCTCAAGAACTTTCTTGCTTTGACCTGAATTGAGTTTAAGAAGCAAGCAGATGATTGGCATAGCAGCAAATTAGTATTACTCTGAGTGTGTTCTAGGGAGCTGAAATACCAAGTCAGACATACAGATTTAACTGTAAAGAGAATCTGAGCTTACTGTAAGAATTCCTGATTTTTAGTAAAAAAAAAAGTTCTGTTTTTACAAAAGCCTCGATTTTCTCATTTAATTATTATTGAAGTCAAAGAGCATTCCCCCAAACACAAACTAATATTGGTTTGGATATGCCAAGAATTTTGTTCATGACACACAAGTGTAAAAGTTACATTCTACTCTATTTTCTAGTGGTGAAGGCAGACAAGCCTGGTTGGCTTCTGGGTTTGGATAAGTTTATATTAATTTTCCTTTTTCTGTCCCCATACTGTGAATATTCTTCATGGCTGTCTGTGGTCTTTTCTGTTTCTTTTCACGTTGTTACTGTCAAGGAACTTATTCATGCTCAGGTCTTCAATGTCTCCTTTATCAAAAGGATGCCCAAGTCTATAACTCCAATCCTACTATCTCTCAAGTTTCAGTTACTTAAATCCACCTTCCTGATGGATATTCCTTGGATGTCCTGTTTGAAGGTTTACAGAGGGCTTTATTGCATTATCTCATTTGATCCTCACAACAACTCTGTGAGAGAAGTACTATTTTGTTTTTTTGTGGGGGAGGTTTGGACTTGTGATTCTATTAGGTGTATTGAACTCCCTTAATTAATTAATTTAGCTAGATTAGCTTCCCTTTACAGGTGATGATACTGAAGCTTTGGAAAGTCAAATGACTTGACCAGTGTCACTCAGCAGGTGAGTGTTTGAGGCAGGATATGAATCCGTTGCATGTTGCTGACTCCAAATCCAGAATTATTTCCATGATGCTATGCTACTTCTTTCATATTCAGCTTTGACTAGGCCCTCCTCTGGCTGACAACAAGAGCAATCATCCTTGTGATGCTCTTGTCATTTTCATGCTCGTTTACTGGCTGGTAGCAATGTGAATTGGCCCTCTGCCTGAGGTCAGGACAGTAGGAGTAGGGGAACTTTTGAAGCACCCCATTCCCAATTTCTCTGTGGGTAAAGGTAGCCAGAAGACTATGTTTCCACGTAGTGAAGTGTTAATCAGAAGCCTTTCCTCTCTTCTCCTCTCCTCTCCTCTCCTCTTCTTTCCTTTCCTTTCTTGGAGGACTCTGGCAAGAATCTTGCTAGTAATGACTAAGAGAGAGAATCCCCCTTGTGATGTCACAGGACAACCTATTTCCCTTTTCTTTATGGAGATGGACAATGGAGGCATCCTTGAATTCCTGGGGAATAACTTCATCTTGCCATATAACCCAGAAAATTTCAGTCAGCTTTTGTATGAGTAGACTTTCTCCCTTGTAAATCTCAGTTTGTGGAATAGATTCAGCACCAGGTGCTTTGCCACATTAGAGGAGACTTCAAAGGCTCCTTGAGAGGCATTCAAAACTTCTTCAGTTGAAAATTTGGTAGAGAGGGATTGACTTCAACCTGAGGTATATGGTCAATGGCTTCAGCGTTGATTAATGACCATCTGTTGAGAACACTATGGAAATGTTCAGCCCTTCTTTCCAAGATCATGTCTCCATCACTAATCAATGTGATTCCATCAAAACTGAGTAGTTGAGATGCACCATAGGTCTTTGGCCCATAAATAGCCTTCAGGGCATCAAAAAAGCACTTTGTATTGTTACTACCAGCATAAAATTAATTTCATATGCCTTCTCACTGAGCCAAGAATCCTACATTTCTCCAAATTTCACTTGCACTTTACTTTTGATGGAATTAAATGCTGCCTTCTTAGAGACAGAGGAACTATCCTGCTGGTAAACATTGTGGAGTTTTCATTTTTCATTTAGCAGCATCTAAATTTCTCCATCATTTTCTTCCAATCTTGATGTTTGCAAGTGTTCTGGCCCAGATGAGTAAATGTGGTGCTGTATACCAAAACTCTGAAAGCTGCCCACTCCTTTTCTGTTCCACTATTGCCAACTGTGTGTTGGCTCAGCTTTCTCTCCAAGTTAGCAAAGAACTGTTCATGCTCAGAGAAGGGCTCTAATTTGTAGACATTAATTCTTTTGGTAGTCATCTTGCCTTGAGGCCACGACTTTTGTTGAATGCGAATGTTTATCTTGGAGAGGATAAATTTATAAGTCCAGCACATCGCCATCATCACCCTCACATGCTATCTCTTCTCTTTACAATGACATGGTCTATTAAATGCCAATGTTTGCTGCAAGAGTGCATCCACAAAGTTTTATTTTATTTAGTTAAATGGAAGAGAGTATTGATGATGAATAAGTCATGAGATGCACAAGTCTTCAGTAATAAGTAACTATTGCCGTTGCTATTTCCACTTCCATTCCTCCTGAGGACTCCCTGACACGCCTGATAGTCTGTGCCTACTCTGGTGTTAGAGTCACTGAAAATTATAAGCTTTTCCTCTTTTGGCATCTCAATGATGAGGGTCTCCAGGTCTTCACCTGGAGGATGGTTATCTTCCCAAGAGCCAGTTTGGCTTCAGAAAGGGCTGAGGAATGGTCAATATGGTATTTGCTGCTTGACAACTCAAGAGAAATGCCAGGAGCAAAACAGAGGTGCATAGCATTCATAGATCCAATGAAGACACTGTCTTTGGCCCATAAATAGCCTTCAGGGCTTTGGAATATCACTTGTGAGGGCTTGTGAAAAATTATGGCAAAATGTGGTTGCCTGGAAAAGTTCATCAGCATTGTACAACAGTTGTATGATGACATGCTTGCTTGGGCTCTGGATAATGGATAACATTTTCACACTTTCACAGTAACCAGTGGAGTAAAAAAAGGCTGTGTGCTTGCTCCCATGCTTTTTAGTGTGATATTTTCAGCCATGTTGTTCCATGCCTTCAATGAGATGAAAACAGCATCAAGGTCAGCTGCTACACCGATGGTAAATTATTTGACTTGAAAAGGTTATAAGCGAAGACTAAAGTGGAGGCAGAGTTGGTGCAAAACTTTTTGTTCGTAGATGATTGCGCACTCAGTGAAGCCTCTGAGGCTGAGATGCAATAAAACAGGGATTAATTCTCTATAGCTTGTGCTCATTTTGGCCTGACAATTGATACCATGAAAACAGAGGTTCTCTATCAGCCATCAGCACACCTTCCACACGTGGAACCACCCTTAATGGCAAATGGAGAAATTTTGAATGCTGTGGATAAGTTCACTTAACCTTGGCAGTGTATTTTCCAGGCATGTACACATAGATGATGAGGTTGATGTACACATTGCCAGAGCTAACTCAGTGTTTGGGAGGCTCCAAAGGGAAGTGTGGAAGAGAAGTATTAGACTGACTACCAGACTAAAGGTATACAGAGCCGTTATGCTCACCTTGTTGTATACCTGAGAAACCTGGACAATATACCAGTGCCATGCTGGGAAACTCAATCACTTCCATTTGAATTGTCTTAGGAAGGTTCTGAAGATGACTTGGCAAGATAAGGTACTGGACATTGAGGTTCTTTCTTGAGCTGAACTGCCAAACATTTAAACCCTATGGCAGAGAGAGAGCAACTCTGATGGGCTGATCATGTTGTTCAAACGACAGTAGTAACATTTGCCTAAACAACTGTTTTACAGAGAGTTCACACAAGGCAAGCACTCACATGGAGTTCAGAAGAAGCAATACAGGATACTCTCAAGGTCTCTCTGAAGAACTTTGGTATTGATTAAGAAAACATGGGAGACACTAGCAAAGGACCACCCAGAATGTCATCCATGCATCAAAGAAGGTGCTGTACTCTACGAGCAAAGCAGAATTGCAGTAGCTCAAAACAAACATGAGATGTACACATTTAGAGACATCTCCACTCCAAATGTTTGTATGGACTATTTGTGCCTGCCATGTTGGTAGAGCTTTCTGAATTTGTATTGGTCTGAGCAGCTACAGTTGGACACATTATACATTGATGTCACTTTTGTTCTCTTTGAGAATGAAGGACAATAACCAACCAACCTGTCCTTTCCTCCTCCCTCCTTCTCTTTCTCCTTCCCTCCCTCTCTTCCCTCCCTCCCTCCCTCCTTCCTTCCTTCCTTCCTTCCTTCCTTCCTTCCTTCCTTCCTCCTCCTTCTTCCTTCCTTCCTTCCTTCCTTCCTTCCTTCCTTCCTTCCTTCCTTCCTTCCTTCCTTCCTTCCTTCCTTCCTTCCTTCCTTCCTTCCTTCCTCCTTCCTTCCTTCCTTCCTTCCTTCCTTCCTTCCTTCCTTCCTTCCTTCCTTCCTTCCTCCTTCCTTCCTTCCTTCCTCCTTCCTTCCTTCCTTCCTTCCTTCCTTCCTTCCTTCCTTCCTTCCTTCCTTCCTTCCTTCCTTCCTTCCTTCCTTCCTTCCTTCCTTCCTTCCTTCCTTCCTTCCTTCCTTCCTTCCTTCCTTCCTTCCTTCCTTCCTTCTCTCTGTCCATGTGCTTCATTGCCCTAATTGCAGACAATGATCTTGATGGCCCTCAAATAATAAATCTACTTAAAGGTGGTAGTTGTGGGAGAAAACGTATTGACAGGAAATTAAAACCTATATAAAGTGGAAGTCTTTCAGAATACAAAAACACTGAGAATTAGCTATGGATAGCCCTAAAAATGGCATTTTGGACATTTGCTAGATGCCATGGAATGGGTGGTGCTTTTGAGCAGATGAGAGCTGTAGTTTCTAACCCTGCTTCCTCTCTAGCCTCCAGTTTCGGGGTTGTAACCAGGATGTATAATACCACTGCTTGGAACTTGTCAGAAATACTGTGAGAATGATTTTCAGTTATGCATTTTACTCTTGAATTCAATTCTACTGTACCCTGAGTATTATACAGGATTGGGGAAATTGAGTTAATCACATTTTATATCACCAGTTAATGAATTTCATGAGAGAAAAAGGGCATGTGGACTTTGAGTTGTATAAGAAAGAAGAAAAGTCATGAATTACAAGGACCCAAAGGAAAATTTTTATGAGAGTCCCTAGGTGTATTAATAATGGAAATACCAAAGGGAAAGAGAACTTATTCGGCTTGATAGAAGTGGGTCTAAGGATAGGGATATACAAAGACAGGTGACAGTCATATTACAGGGGCCTTGAATCCTAAAGTGGAGTTTATATTTATTATAGGTTTATGTTGGTGATATCAACAGAGGGTCTTGTTTTGGGACCAGGGAACTGCAGTGATACTGGTGCTATACTTCAAAAGGAGACTCTTTTATTTAACAACAAGTAGATGGCAAATCTTGTGACTTCAGTCAATAATGTATACATGTGTTTTCCCCTATCCTTGCCAATTGTTCAAATGTATTTGACTATCTCTAGATTTAACTGAAACTTTCATCTTTTGCTAGACTAATCTTCCTAAAGTATAGCTTTGATCATGTCAATTCCCCTGCTTAAAAATCTTTAATGGCACTCTCTAGTCTATTGAATTAAGTATAAACACTTTAATTTGGGATGCAATATGCCTTTAAATTATCTTTTCAGCTTTTTCTCCTGTAACTACCCTAAATGTACCCTATGTGCCAGCTAAATTGGATTACTCATAGTTCTTCAAACAGAACTTCTCCTTCTACTCCTCTTCATCCTTCTTATTCTTCATGTAGCACTGATTCTAGGCTTCAAATCTGGCCTCAGTACCTGTGTGACCCCTGGCAAGTAATTTAACCTCTATTTCCTCAACTGTAAAATGGGGCTAATAACAACCTCAAAGGGTTCTTGTGAGGATCAAATGAGATATTTGTAAAGCACTTAGCACAGTGCCAGGCACGTAATAGGTATTATATAAATGCTTATTCTCTTCTCCCTTTCAACTCCATGATTTTGCTTATTTTGTTCCATTCACTTGTAATATCCCTACACCAATGCACCTACTCATCTTTTGAAACCCATCAAAAATGGCACCTCTTTAATCATACTTTTCTTGATTTTCTCCATTAGAGGCATTATAAAATCATTAGATCATGGATACAGAGTGAGAAGGGGCCTTAGACACCACATAATCCAAACCCTTATCTTACAGGTGAGGAAACTAAGACCTATACTTACAAAGGTCACACACGTATGTGGAATTTGAACCCAGGCCATCTGACTCTTGAGCCAATGCTATTTCCAACCTACCAACCTCCTCTGAGCCCCTTGTGCATGCCCTATTAACTTCTTACTGCCTAACATCATTACTTAATACTTAATACAGATTTCTTGCATTCTATATTGTACTGTTCTTATTGATATAACTATGGTATTCTGCCTACTAACTCCTCAAAGGCCAGAACTCGACTTTACTTACCTTTTTATCTCCCTTTAGTGCCAAGCAGATTGAATTACCCATAGTAGGAACTCAATAACTATATTCTGAATTTAATTCAATCCTAAAGTTCAGTCTTACAAATATATATGTATATGTGTGTATATATATATATGTGTGTATATAAATATTATATACATATGTATATATATGTATATATGTATTTTGTGAGGCAATGGGGTGAAGTGATTTGCCCAGGATCACAGAGCTAGTAAGTGTCAAGTGTCTGAGGCCATATTTGAACTCAGGTCTTCCTAAATTCAGGGCCAGTGCTCTATCCACTACACCATCTAGCCATCTAGCTGCCCCTGACAAATATTTTTTAAACAAATACTTCTTGCCAGGTACTCTAATGGATGCTGGAATGTAGACATGAAACTTTCCCTTTCCTCCAGAAGGTTACATTCTTCTGAGGTGACACAACATTAATGCAGATAAGTACATTGAAAGGGAGAGTAAGGTGAAGTAGATAGAGAATTGTCCTGAATGCATGACCAGGAGCAAGTCATTTAACTTCTGAGTGCCCCCAGCACTTGTACCCCGAGATTTAACAGCTGTTGTGGGTCTGCATGTGAGAAGAGTTTCCTCACTATGCGTCCTCTGAACAAATGAAATCAAAAATATGGACTCTGGAAGGTAAATATAAAATACAATCAAAAGTAAAAATATGAAACAGTCCATGAATTTGTGTGTTATTCTTGTGCAGGAGGCAATTAGGTGACACAGTGGACAGAATTCTAGACCTAGAATCAAAGACCTGAGTTCAAATCTGACAGTTACAGTAACAGTTACTAGCAGTGTGATCCTGGGTAATTATGTCACTTAACCTCTGTTTATCTCAGTTTCCTCAACTGTAAAACAGGGATAGTAGGTGCTATATAGATGCTTATTCCCTTCCTTTCCCCCTTTCCCTCCTCTATTTAAAAGCAATTTACATTTACACAGAATTGACTGTCGAAAAGGTTCAGCCTTGACTTAAGCTTCGCCTGTTGTGAATAAAGATTAAAGATCCCAAGGTACCTCATGTAACGATCTTTTAGTTTGGCTGCTTTGGCCAAATTTTGAGCCAGGGTGATAGAGAACGTGGCTGATCCTGTGAGGCTATTAGCATGTTAAATTCATTTATATACATGCCTTGGGTGCTACAAAAAGACTAATTGCATAGTGCCTTGGGGTCTCTCCACCTCCCATTAAGTACCTTTAGGAAGTGTTTCAAGGTGGAATGGGAATTAATGAACCATAAAGTATGACCTTTAAAGACTTAGCTTATTTTTCTCTGCTGAAAACACCCCAAAAGGAGCAGGAATGAAGAAAACACAGAGAACTGACTATTTCAGAAAATATGTGAGGAGATTTACAGATGGAATTGTCTTTCTCATTTTTCATCCATTTGAAGGGGGATGAATTTCAAGCCCTCATTACCTCTCACCTGGGCCATTGTAATAGGTTCCTATCTGGCTTCCCTTTCCCAAGCTTCTCCCCAGTCAAAGTCATCCTCCAAGTAGTTACTTGCTGAAGGGATTTTCCTAAAGTACAGTTCTGATCGGGTCACTCCTCCCCTATTTAATAAACTCCAATTTATTAAATTCTATTCTCTATTAACTTCTAGAAACAAATCTAACTCTTGTGATCAGCATTTAAATCTCTTCACAATTTGGTCTGTTCCTACCTTTCTGTATCCTTGTGTGTCATTACCTGCTATACATTTTACAATCCAGTGATAGTGGTCTACTTGGGGGTTCACATATCATGGTCCATCTCCTATGTCCATGGTATTGCACTGGTTAAGCTCAGGTGCCACCTTCTGCAAGAAGCCTTTCCTGAACCCCCCAACTACAAATGTCTTCCCTAAACTATGTTGTATTACTATTGTACATATTATGCATTACTTATATTTCTACATGGTGTTTCTTTTAGTATGTAAGCTCTCTGAGGTCAGGGAATTTTATTTCTTAATCCTTAGCACTTAGCACAGTGCAGGGGTGGGGAACCTGTGGTCTTTGGTCTTGAGGCCACATGTGGCCCCCTAGGTCCTCAAGTACAGCCCTTTGACTGAATCCAAACTTCCCAGAACAAATCCCTTTCTGTGAAGTTTGGATTCAGTCAAATGGTAGCACTTAAGGACCTAGAGGGCCACTTGTGGCCTTGAGGACATAGGTTCTCCACCGCACAGTGCCTCACCCATAGTAAGTACTTAATGAATGCCTTTTGACTGATTGTAAATGCATTGCTTTATTTTCCACATAAGGGAAGTGAGGTAAAATTATTTGTCCAAAGTAACATAGCTAGAAAGTGTCAGGCTTAGGCCAGAATTCACACCCAGATCTACTGAGTCCAAGGCCGATGAGTTTCCCACTGTACCCTTTGGTCTCCTTTCATCGGGTTGTTTGTCCCGTACAGAGACACGGCCATACAGTTTAACATGGACACTGAATAGCTTCTTTAATTGAATGCAGATTGTGACTGCTTTGCAATGGTGGCTTGGTTTCTACCCTTGCCTTCATTATTTACATTTAAAATATCAATTAGTAATTACTGTGTATGAAAAGTCCTTCACCTCAGTGATTGTGCATATTTTAATTATGAGAAAAATTCTATTTGGAGAAAGTCTCTTGTGCCCAGCAACATAGAAGGTATTTCTGTGACTTGCAAGGAATGTTAACAAAAGCATTGTTGATTACTGAAGGGATGTTCTTCAAAGACAAGTTTCTGAACTATATCCATTCTCCCACTCTTCCATAACAAACACAAAATTGTAGCTCTGCTTGCCAAGTAGGGGGTGAGTATGGGGGTGGTGGTGAGAGTTGGTGCTCTCTGGAAAACTAGAAACTCAAGGGCTGGGATTTCTTTACATAATGTCAGAACCATCATCGCTTAGTTAAGTTATTATGTAGACGGAGTAACTTGTTGATTGACTAAACATTTATTTCAAAATACTAGTAATACTTTACCTTTATATATGCTATACAAATATAACACTCTTCACCAACGTTACCTTGCTTGTTCCTTGTCATAGAAATCTTCTCTTTTCACACACACACTGGTTTCTTACAATATAAGGATAATCATACTATTTTCACAAGACCGCTTGCAAGAGAAGCCAATTAAGACCCAAGGACAATCGTCACTGTCCAAGGGTGGGGAGCGTAAACATTTGTACAGATCATGGACTTACTTGAATGTGTAGATACCAAGGCACGCCATTCTACAAGATGTATGTATGGCTGCCCATCTGCTCTGAAAAGATATGTAATTCTAGAGATGCATCACATGTAGTACGCTCTGTAGCCCTCCATAAATTGCTTTCCCTTCCTGACCTGTAAAATGAGTGTAATGGATAGTACTTTACTTCGATCAAACTACACTAGAAATATTGTGTTCAGGTATAGGGGCCATACCTTAGGAAGAACACTGAGAAGCTGGAGAGAATCCAGAGATAGCTTACCAGGATGGCAAAGAACCTCAAGGACATGCCAGTTGGTCAGATAACTGGAGATATTTAGCCTGGAACAACAACAACGACAGTGGTAATAATAACAACAACCAGCATTTATATAGCACCTACTTTGTGCTAGACACTGTGCTAAGTGATTTACAAATATTATCTCATCTGATCCTTACAACCATCCTAAGAAGTAAGTGCTATTATTATCCTCATTTTACAGATGAAGAAACTGAGTCAAACAGAGGTTAAGCGACTTGCTGAAGGTCACACAGCTAGTAAGCATCTGAATTTGAATTTAAGTGTTCTTGGCTCAAGGCTCACCACTCAATCCGTTGTGCCACCTAGTGGCTTCTAGGAAGACCACCTAGCTACCTGGAGAACACTTAAGGGGGAACAAGACAGCTACCTTTGAGTGTATAAAGGGGTGCCTTGTGAAAGAGACACCAGATGTTCTACTTAGCCCCAGAAGGCAGAACTAGGAGCAATGACTAGAAGTTATAAGGAGACATATTTAGACGTGATATAAGAGAAAATGTCTTAATAGTTTGAGTTGTCCACAAGTGGAATGACTTCCTGGGAAGTAGCCATTACCTAGGAGGTCTTCATGCAAAGGCTGAATGACTGCTTGCTAGGTATGTTGGAGAGTGGATTCTTGCTCAGGCGTAGGTTGGTCTACATGACTTCTAAGTTCCCTTCTAATTCTGAGATCAGGATGATCATAGGATTAAGAGATGGAAATTAAATTAGAGATAATCTAGTCTTTTTCCAGCTTTAAAGTTCACCCACCCTATAGATACATCTTGCAGATAACACTTGGTTTCCTGAATTCCATAAGGCAAATTGTAATTGCTATTTCAGCCTGTCATACCTACCTGTAATCACTTAAATCAGAGTACTTTAGCATCAGGATGTAAAGGTTATAATCAGTTGGTTATAATACATTTGTGTGTTTTCTGTCCCACAGGCTTAGGACGCCCACCTTCTTCATCTCCTCTTCCTGGCTTTTCTGGATTCCTTCAAGTCTCAGCAAAAATCTTAACTTCTGCATTTTTTCCTGATCCTCCTTGATCATAATGCCTTTCCTCTGTTGGTCATCTCCAGTTTATCTTATCTATATTTTGTTTGCACCCAGTTGTTTTCATATCGTCTTTCCCATTAGATTGTGAGCTCCTTAAGAGCAGGGATTTTTTTTTTTTGCCTTTTCTTCATATCTCCAGAGCTTAGCCTAATGCATGGCATATAAGAAGTTATTGCAAGTGCTTATTGATTTTATTTGACTAAATATGGAGTTTGCACAGCTATTTTCCATGTGGCTATTCAATATGATTTGGCAAGGTTTATGATAACTTTAATAGAAAACATCTGGTCATTGTTTATTATTTATTAATAATACACGTAAAACGTTTTGCTTAAGTGTTTCTGTGCATATATGTGTTAAATACAGAGGCACTTGATGAGCATTCATCTGTGGGAAGCAATGCTAGAGGACAATCACAGGGGAGGATTTATAGAATAATCCCTTATAACTAGACCCGAAAGGCTCTGTGACTGGCTTCCTTAATGACAAAAGGCTCATATGCCATAGAATTCCTACAGAATAAGCATGAGTAGCACTATTTCCTTTGATGTGGATGTTTTCTATCTCAATTAACTCCCAATAAATGGAAACTATTCTTTTAAAAAGGAAAAAAAATGTTTTTCAAATATTCCAAATTTAATACAAAATTTGAAAAATCAGAATTCCTAGACCTAGGCCAGGTTTTTCAGGTCAGGAATCATGTCCCAGTTCCTCAGATACAAGTAAATTTTTTCACCACTGAAATATGGCACCAACAAACCCCACAGGTGGAGATTAGTTGGGACTGTGCTGAATAATGCTGCTGCCTGAACAGATTAGAAGGATTGAAAGCACATTTTTTTTTTGACCAACCTTTTGTGGAACATTGGTGTGGTTTAGCTCAATTGCTTTGAGCACATTGCAAATTAAGCCATGGTCATGGATTGGAAACTTAATTGGCTCAGTTGACTTAACTCTGTTAAATGAATGAGTAGTAGTTGTCATTGTCATCCTTCTCATCATTATCTTCATATAGCAGAATGTCAGCTTTTAAAGGACCTATTCTGTTATTGTTTTTGTTACATAGGGCAGCTAGGTGGCACAGTGCCATCCCTAGAGTCAGGAAGATTCATATTCCCAAGTTCAAATCTGGCCTCAGACACTTATTAGTTGTGTGACCCTGGGCAAACCTCTTAACCCAGTTTGCCTCAGTTTCCTTATCTGTACAAATGAACTAGAGAAGGGAATGGCAAACCACTCCAGGATCTTTGCCAAGAAAACCCCAAATGGGGTCATGAAGAGTCAGACACAATTGAACAACAATAACAATTGATAAGATCATTGATTTATATCTGGAAAAGAACTTGGGAGTCATCTAGTTCAGCTCCCTTACTTTATAGATTAAAAAAAATGGAGACCCAGAGAGGTTAGGTGATTTGCACAGACAGTAAGTGACAAAGGTATTTGGCAAACAGTAGGTACTTAATAATGGTCTGATAAATGGAATTGAATCAGCAAACATTTGTTGAGTACCTACTAGATGTAGGATACTGTGTTAGGTATTCTCTGATTTTCTTCAAGTGTCCTGAGTTATATAAGTATATGACTAAGTTACATAGTGTATGGCTAATGTCAAGTCTGTGACTGAGCATGGAACTGGTTGCTGATTGAGCCCTCCTTGGTTTTGGGGAGGGTGACATGGACTCACAGTAGAGAAGTTCCTATATGTGTAGGGGTCAGAATTACAGTACAAAGAAGCCAAGCTCAGGAACTGGGTAGATGCTTGAATCAGAATGGGCCTAAGAAGGGAGTGCTAACTGAAGAAGGGTGAAAGACAAAAATTACAAATATTAAGTAGGAGGCTAATGAGTTGTGCAGTTTTAGGTTTAGGCTGCAATCATTTGATATTAATAATAGCTGATAGCACAGTATGCCATTTGAGCCCCTGTTTTTAGAAGTAGGCACTCGTATGCTCATTTTATAGACCTGAATATTGGAGCTCAGAAAAGTTGGCAGACTTGATCAGGGTCACACAGTGAGTAAAGGTCAGACAGAATTTGAACCCAGTCCTTGCTGATTCCAAGTCTGCCATTCTGTCACTCACACAGGGCAACTAACAAGGTACTAAGCTAGACAAAGAGTCACCTAAATTTGTCACACTCAGTTGTTGTACAAATTCACAGATACTTTTATTCTTGATAGTGTGAAGGACAGGTTCTCCATTTCCTTCTGGGATACATTCCAATAGAAGGCTCTTGCCACTGTTGACCTAATCGTGATCCATCTTACCAGATGTATTCATAATGTCTTGGATGTGTAGTGGGAAGTAAGCCTCCTTTCCGGGTAAGGTTGGTGTGAAAGGTTCAAGGCTGCAGCCATTTAATAAATGATATTTTGAGTGCAAAGAATACATTGCAAGTTTAAACCTTTGTATATCATTGGAGTTCACACTCAGGCACAGAGTGCTTTGAGAGACTGTCACCATGACAACCCTGAGAATCCTCCATGTGGCTATTCCTGTGATACTTAGAAGCCAGAATTCATTGGTTCCTTTTATGATTAAACATGCTGGGCTATAGGGGCCACCTGCTCTCAGAAAAAGGGCTGTTTAAAGAAGGCCAGGACTAGAAATCCCAACAGATATATGGGATTAGGAAAAAGCTGGGGGCCTGAACATGGGATTGAGACTAATGGGTTCTTATTCAACATATAGGCATCTAGGAATAGAAATCTGAAGATTGTTCTCCATATCAGGAAATCAGTCAATTGTAGAAAAAGGTTGAAAGGACATGACAACTGTTAACAAAAGGCACAGTGGAAAGAGAATTGGATTTAACCTGAGAGGCTCTGGGTTCAAATCCTAATTTTTCCACTTGCTATCTCAGTGTCCTTGGACAAGTCATTTAACTTCTCTGGGGAATCAGTTTCTTCACCTGTAAATTGAGAGGATTGGACTAGATGGTCTCTTAGGCTCCTTCCTGTTCTAAGTCTGTATATATGTTGTTTAAACTGAGTTCAAGATCCAGATCAGGCTATCCAAGGAGGAGCAGGACAAGTCCATATGTCAGGAATAACCCACAGTCCAGCATCTTAAGTCCTGGGGCATACATAGATTGGATTCAATCTTAGGAGTAGCTTGAGAATCTGACCTCTTTGTTCCACCTAGAGATGGCACTGAGAAACTTCTGAATATACCTGGGATATAGCACATTTCTCAGATTATACAGGTGTAGGTAAAAGAGACTCCAGCTCCCACACAAACATTCAAGATTATAACATCTGTTGGGTACAGAGCAGCTTTTATTTTACCTCATAGAAATGCAGAAAATATATAAACGACTCATTAGAGCCCATTAACAAGCAATAATGGTCTTCTGTTGCTGAAGGAATTCTCATTTTCCTCCAAGGCCCTATACAGTCCTCAGACTCATAGCAATGCATCTTGTGTTTTGGACTGTCCAGAAGGAGAAAGACATTTAGGGCAGCCCTTCTCTCTCCTCTCCCTCTCCCATACATTCTGGTGACTTACTTTCATCCTGAAAGGTATAGACATCTAGCCTTGTGGCACTATCCATAGGACTTGGACCCTCCTAGAAAGAAGGAAATTTGGTGTTAGCAGAGAGGCCATTCTTTTCCCATATAACATGCACTGCATGAATAATTCATAAAATAACCGATGCCTAAGGTCAGGGATTTTCTTACCCACTCCAATGCTTTTAGGTCCCTTATTGCTTCTCTGGCTTCAGGAGATTATAAATGAAAGCTTCTTTTCCTCAAAAAGTTGTCACTGCCTAGGAAATTACCTTATTTCTCCAGAAAACTAATCCACAAATTCTCAAACTTGTCGTTATTAGAGAGGTAACCCCCAAGGATGGTGTTGTCTGGAAGCTCCCCCTTCTGTCTATAGAAGGCAAGATTTCAGAACTTGGGGTGTTGGAACTCTCCACTGGGGTTGTAGGGTTAAGAGCACATGCATGTACCTCCAGGCAGCCTTTAGCAGATCTGGTGAGGGGGAGGTTGTATACACTCCAGGCTTCTTTGTCCAGCTTCTACCACTCTTGCCTCTTCTATACTTGGGTATATCCCCTGAAAAAGGAGAAAATGGTCCAAACAGCACCATGACTCCTCAACTAATTCAATTCAGTTCAATTCAATAAATATTTATTAAGTGTCTGCTAACCACTATGGATATAAATAAGAAAAAGTCTCTGCCCTCAAGTAGCTCATAATCTGGTGGGGAAGACGACACATAAAAGAAAGATGAAAAGTGCACGAGTGTGTGTGTGTGTGTGTGTGTGTGTGTGTGTGTGTGTGTGTGTGTGTGTGTGTAGTCACTGGGGGTACCCAGAGCAGGGTGTGGTATTTGGTGGAGTTGAAGACAAGCAGAGTATGGAGTTATCTGACCTGAGTCCTGATCTGAGTCATTACCTACATGGTGATGAGATTTCAGGTGATCAGCTTATGGGATGTGGAGCATGGTGCTTTATGCTGCTGATGGAAAAATGGAGGTACTTGGAAGGCTGTGAGCCCTGTATAAAGGGAGGCTTTAGAAGACTCCATTGTTTTAGGACAGCAAAAAAAAAATGGCTGACATTAACCCACAACTGAAGCAATCAATCGTTGAGAAGGCAGCGTGCAACAGAAATAGCACTGGGTTTTTATACATCATTTACTACCTCTGTGACCTTAGGCAAATCATTCAACTTCTTTGGGCCATCTATTAAATGAAAAAATTGGATTAAATTGACTTCAATTTCCCTTTCAGCTCTAAATCAATGGTTTGGTAATCCTACAATACCTGATTGTGAGATACCACCAGAATCCCAAATAAAGGTTAATCATCCTTTAAATTCATCAAGTTGAATTAAGCATTACATTATCTTGGCATTTGAAAAGATTTTTAGATTGCTGGTATCGATAGGTTCTCACTAGGTATCAGAGTAATAGGGAGTAACAGGGAGACAAGAGTTCAGAGCCTGGGAATCTTCTCACTGGGACTACCAGGCAAGGACTCTGTCACAGGAAAACAAGATAGTAACCCAGTTACTGGGGAGCAGTGCTAAGTAACAATGAGTCCACAAATCTGTATTAAGTGCCTACTATGTGCTAAGCACTGTGTTAAGTTCTGGGAATGTTGCAGTCTGAGAGATTGAGAACCCTCAAAAACTGGAGTACAGGATGGGTCATCTAGAATGAATTTACAGACTCAAGCATTCTTTAAATCAAGTTGGCAAGAAGTTATTGTTACGCTTTTCAGCAGGCAAGGATTCTTAAAGAACCTGCAAGAGACTGAGGATGGAACTAGGTTTATATGGAAAAGGGCATGGGAAAGGAATGCCAGGGATACTGAATAGGTAATCTAAAGGTCCAGGTGTCTTTGGGAGCTATGGATAGGAAAGTGTAGGGAGTATACCAGACAGGTAGGGAGATGTCAGAGGCCTGGATCTTGGGAATCTGGCAGGAGGAAGAGTCCCTGGGCCAGCCAGGGATAGCACTCCCTGGGCCAGAGAAGACACCCCTCTCTCTCTGTCCTGATTAGAGAATGCTCTGCAACAAGGGAGTTTTCTCAGAAGACAGGAGCTTACTGAGGAATTGGGAGGCTTCCAGAGATCTTAGGGCTGGGGCCTGAGCAGCCCAGCACTCTCTCACCCAGCTTTGTGTAGCTGCACCAGGGAGAGAGATAAGGGTCTTGCTGGGTCCACTTATGAGTGATTGCTAGGCACAGTGTCCTTGGGCTGGGGAGAAATTGTCAGCAACAGTGTTTCTGAGACTAGGGAGAAATTGGGGTCCAAGTACAAGCAGAAGCACTGCATCAGGAGTAGAAAGACAAAAAATGGCCTCTGCTTTCAAGAAATTCACTGTCTAATGGAGGAGACAACATAAAAACAACTGTATATGAACAAGCTATATGATAAATTGGAGACAATCAACAAAGGGAAAGCATTAGCATTAAAAAGGATCAGGAAAGGCTTTTTGTACAAAGTGGGCTTTTAGCTGAGACTTGAAAGAAGCTAAGGAAACCAGAAGGTAGAGATGACAAGAGAGAGAATTCCGGGCATGCAGAGTAGTCAGTGAAAATATCCTAAGTCTGGAGATGGAATATCTTGTGAGAGGAACTGCAAAGTGGCCTGTATTACTGATTCACAAAGCACATGAGGGTGGGGGATGTAGCATAAGGTGCACCAAGACTGGAAATGTGTGTGTGTGTGTGTGTGTGTGTGTGTGTGTGTGTGTGTGTGTGTGTGTGTGGGCACGCGTGTGTGCGTGTGTGTGAGCAGGTTATGAAGGACTTTTAATGCCAAAAAAGTCATCAATAAGCTCTTACTAAGTGCCTACTGTGTACCATGCACAGTGCTAAGTGCTGAGGATTCAGAGAGGCAAAAGATAGTCCCTGCCTTCAAGGAGCTCATGGGGGGAGATAACACATAAAAAGAAGATGAGAAGGGTGTATGAGGGGAAGGTATTCAGTGCAGAGACATGAGAAAGTCCAGAGAAGTGCAGCTGAGTGGGAAATGAGAGAGTGGATGAACAATAACTATTGTCTAGAATAGACAATTTCCTGGGGTCCATGAATTTTTAAAAAAATTATCAACTATTTCAATATAATTGATTTTCTATGTAATTCTATGCACTTCATTTTTTTTTTTGTATTTAAATACATACTTCTGAGAAGGTCTATGGCTTCCCCAGATGGCTGAAGGGGGACTATGACCCCAAAAAGATAAAGAACTTCTTGTCTAGAAGACTATGATAAGCATTTAGATGGAAAGCCCATTGTGTTAGTCCATTGGTATATATAACTTAGACAGACCATACACAGGGTTTAGAACTGGCCTGGGCCTGGATTGCATTTGGGAAACTGTGCAAAGCTCTTTTATCCCCAGCTGCTTCCTGAAGCAAAAAACTCATCTATTTTCATACAAACATTCCCCTGTTGTGAAGCATAGGCCGTCGCCAGTTCTGAAGCATGACAAGTTAATGATTCTTTGTGATCCAAAGAGTGATGGAGAGACACAGTGGTCTAGGCAGGCTGAAGTAGATGGCCAATAATAATCATTTACAAAGAGTCACATAAATGAGATCACCCAGGATATGGGCAGAAATGGAGGCCAGCCCATCATTTAGCAAGAAAGAAGGAGAACAGATGGGCAGCTCACAGAATGCACTGTTAACAAGAGAAAGACAGGAGGAGGAGAGGGATAGGTTGCAATCTGCAGTGCTAGACTGAGTCCCCACATCGATGACATCATGGATTTTATATTTGATCCTGGAGCTGATAGGGAGCAGCCATAGTTTATTGAATAGGGTGAGTTGCCATGGTCAGACACGAGCTTTAGCAAGACGGACTTGCTAGCTGAAAGGAGAACGGAGTGGATTTGGGAGAGACCTGTGGCAGGTAGACCGATCAGAAGACTATTGTAATAGTCCAGGTGTGAGGTGATAAGATCTGTACATGGTGGTGGCAGTGTCACAGATGAGAAGGGAGTGTACTTGAGAGATGTTATGATGGTAAAGTAGACAGACCTTCCCCTTGGGTGTGAAAAGCCAACGTCAGACCGCTTATATTAGCGAGGATGTAATCTCTGACTTTTGCCTATCAATCAATGGGACCTGAAGAAAGCCGATTTAGTCCCGAGCAAGTGAACAATTAACCTCAAGCTTATTATGATAATCTTTCTTGCTTTGGGATAGAATTAGAACTGAAGTCTAAGGCCATGGATGGAAATGCAGATGAGAGAAGTCATGTTAGTTGTGAAGGCACAGTGCCTGGCACACAGTAGAGTTTAATAAATATTTGTTGACTGTGAAGTTCTAGAGGGCTGCAAGGGCAGAGAATTAAGAAGATCCTTATACTTCTTGTACTCCTAGAATATCACAGTTATTCAGAGGGTGTGTCAGAAGGGCCCAAGAAACCAGATATAGTTAAAGAGTTAGAAGTCAGGCTATGTAGGTAACTCATTCATTTAATGTGTATTGAGTCTTACTAGATGCAAGGATACTAGGATGTCTAGCTTTTTTGTAGGTCATTGCTTGGCAGCATTTTTATAGTGAAGAATGACTTCAGTTTATATTCTGCTCAATCTCTTTTTAGCTCTGTGGAAATGGCATCATTTAAAATTTTAAAAAAAACCTATTACTTAGTTGATCAAAAATGTATTATATATTTATGAGCTAGCCATGTGAGGGGCAACTGAAGCAGCTTTAGATGACCTGGTTTCTGTAAGGAAGAAGTCCAAAGATACTTCTTTTTATAGCAAAAAAGCTTTCCTTGACAGATGAATTTGCCCAGAGAGTTCAGTGATTAACTATCCTTATTGTTTGCTGATTGACCCTGACAACATCTAAGCATCAGAAAGGTGCCTGAGGAGGAGGAGGAGAAGGAGGAGGAGGAGGAGGAGGAGGCCCTTAAGTCAATTTAGGCAGGAAAAACTAGGAGACATATAGTCAAAGGAGTGAAACCATGCTTCTATTTAGTGGCTAGTGTTTCCTGACTGGGTCAAAAACAGTCTTGGGACTAAGGATATAATATTCTACTTGGCTGTAGGCCCTTTTGATCCTTCTAAGCATCAAAGTTAAAGTACTAAATATACTTATTGTAGGTTCATGCAGCCTCACCCCAGACTCAGATCAAGCTTGTTTCTGGCAAAAAAGAATACAATTAATCTTTTTTCTACGTCTATCAGAAACCCATGCAAAAGCAACATTAGGGACCTCTAACTTCATCATTATGGGATAAATTGGACAGTCAAATGGGCCCAGAAGATGTGGGAGAGGTCATAGCCTGGCCCCAGTAGCACATTTCCATTTTCTTTGAAAATATAGCAGTATCTTCTCAAGTTCAACTGGGAGGCCTCCTGGGACAAGGTAGTCAAAGTCACTGGTCTGATGAAATAAACCTCCAGAAATCACGTTCTTTTAAGGGTGGAGTAGAAAGCCAGCATCATCTGCTTCTTTATCCTTGCAGGCCATCACCAGTGCCATAGACTCACAGGTTTGAAAGGCCTTTGGGGATCATTCTGTCCAACCCCCTCATTTTAAAGAGGAGGAAACAGAGGCCCAGAATGATAAGGTTACTTTTGCAAGGTCATGGCCTTAGAGCCCATGGCTTTTAGTCTATTGCTCTTTCTTGTATGACATAGCTACATTTCTTCTGGCAGGAAAGAGGAGTCCTGGGCCTGTTCTTGAAGTTGTGTAATTTCTAAGAAATATTTAGCTCCATTCACGCGGAGGTCAGCCCTACTTTACTCTCCATAAAACTTTGTTTGAGTGTACCACCTGGAGCACCCCATCTCATGTGTGAGACCCCAGCAATAATACCTCAGGACTGAGGCTTCTTGTGGGGGCAGAACCTACTTAAAACCATAGGTCACAAGCCCCCAACTAAGTTTACTTTTGCTAATCAGCCAGAGAACATATTCATTCAAAACAAAAGACACTTAATCAAATAACATGGCAAATGAAGTAAAAAAAGACATCCCTATGCACACTTTTCTGTGAAATTGAAAATTGGTGCCCCACTTTATTTCATATTATTTATTAATTGAGAATTCTATCTGATCAGTGGAATCAATACTTCAGAATCAAATTGAGATTTGATTGTATAAGCCTTGGTAGAGTTAGTAAGAGTTTAATTTCCCGATCCTCTGGGGTATCAGTCTGGAGGGGAGTTCATATGAAGAGAATATGGATGACCAGGGAGTGTACATAAAGGACATACCCATAGAGAATATATACCATTAGGAAATATTTATGAAGTAACATGTGCCTACAACCCATGTGATGAGGACAATGTGTTGAGGGCATACATTGTAGGGGATGCATCTGGTCAGGACACATGCATGACCAGAGCAACAGATATCTTTGATGCTGTAGGGATAGCGATTGCTCTGGTAATGTCATAACGCTATTTTCTGCTGCTTTTCTCTGGGTTTATCATCATCTTTGCTCTTCTGTTCCTATGGTCAGTGTGTCTCTCTCTGCTCCCAGTGCTGGGCTTCTTCTCTTCATCTGCTGACAATTTCAGCTGTTGTTTACTAAGATGTTGTGACTAGAAGACCTCTCTCTGACACAGGCCAACAAATACCCTATGACTGCATTGTTTCTGGGGCCGTGAACCACGTATCCTGCCAAAACAGTCTAAAAAAAACAGCTTATACCACAGGTCACAAAATAAAATGCTACTTGTCCTTCAAGGCTCAGATAAAATGCCATTTTCTCCATGAAGCCTTCTATGATAACTACCTGGTAACCAGTTTCTCTCTCCTCTGAACTCCTATAGTCAAAAGTGTGATGTATTAGTAGACATGAGACTTGAGTTCCAGTCTTGGCTTTATTACGCAATGTCCATGTGCCCTTGGACAAGTCCATGCTTTTCAGACTATTTTATGATGTGTTAGGTCATATTTATGAGATATTTATGATATTTATGACTCATTCCATTAGATTGTGAGTTCCTTGAGGGCAGGGTTACTGTCTTTTGCCTCTTTTTTGTGTCCCTGACACTTAGCACAGTTCTTAATATATAATAGGAGCTTAATAAATGTTTATTGATTGATATTGTTCAAGCATACAAGTTTGTAATATAGTTGGTTTCTTATTTCATTTGTACATATAGGCCAGTTTCCCCAGCTAGACTGAAAACTCAGTGGATAGCAGAAACTATCTTATTTGTCCTTTAAATATTCAACTTTTTTTTAGTAGATGACTTTTCATTCTTATACTATATGCTTACAGTTCTGTTTCCATTTTCATGTTGTTTGCTGCTCCTGAAATACTCTTTCCTTCTCTATTGTCTTATCTGGTCTTCAAAGCTTAGCTCAAGATCAATTTCCCCCCCAAAAGTTTCTCAATGACCCAGTTCATACTGATCTCTTTCTTCTTCAAACCCTTTTGCATTTATTATCTGGCACAATGTACATCTTAATATACATACCTAATTGTCAGCACACGTACTTCAGCACTTTTAAAAAATCAATATACAATACTTGTCCAATAATCACTTCATGTGTTTATCTTATCATGTCTATTTCTAATCAATTAGATTGTAAGCTCCTTAGGAGTCAAAATGGATTTCCTTTTTTTACCCCCACAGTGCCTATCACAATCTTATACACATGGACATGCTCAATCATTGTTGTTCCTTCTTTGCAGTTGTGTCTGACTCTTTGTGACCGCATTTGGGATTTTATTGGCAAAGGCCCTGGAGCCCATTTTGCAAATGAGGAAACTGAGTTAAGTGACTTGTCCAGGGTCACAAAGCTTGTAAATGTCTGAGGCCAGATTTGAACTTAGGAAGATGAGTTTTCCTGACTTCAGGCTCAGCACTCTAACTGCTGTGCCACCTAGCTACCTGGAACCACTCAATGCATCCTTGTGTATTGATCAATTAGTTCATTCAGTGCTGGGGGAGTTTTGTCAGCTCTTATGATTTAGCCAAGTTCTAGAATTTATAAAGCATCTCTTTGTTATTTATTAACAAACAAAAAAGTTAATGTAGAAGGGACAGTCTCTGAGCAAACTGCAAGAACAGATGGAGTAATTTAATTCCTCTAAACTGTTGGATGGCTTACAGGTACCGTGTAGCGTCAAAGCAGCTAGCTCCATCTGGTACATACACTGATGGCTAGTGAGATCTTTAGCACAGGGAAATTGTATCAAAACAGATGCAACTACAGAGGTATGGCATTTACAATTGCATATATAGACTCTGATTGGCCACTCATGGCATTTTACTAAAAGAACAAACTTTGAGCATATTTTGAGAGATGAAGAGGAGGAAAAGAGTGAAGAGGGAGGGAGGGACAGAGAGAGAGAGAGAGAGAGAGAGAGAGAGAGAGAGAGAGAGAGAGAGAGGGGGGGGGGAGAGAGAGAGAGAAATAGAATATTTTTAGCAAGTTATTAGTCTTATATTATATTATAACATTAGTCAGAGCCACAAGGTTCTATATTTAGTGGAGGCAGGCAGCATTTGAACACGTCTTTTACATTAATGGGAAACCTTGAGAGCTTAAAGACTCTGTGAAGGAATACCAGTGCTCCTCAAAGGCAGAGGTATTTGGAAATATTTTTGTGCTCCCTCTCTGCTTTTCTAAGTGCTTTGCAGCCTCTGAAGCTTATCTACAAACTTGGCAAGAGAAAAGTCAGCGATGCAGCAGATGCTTTTCCGGTTTGCTTTCAATTTCCAAATTGTGATCTGTCTCAGTTTCATCTGTGATGTTTCTATCAGTTGTTACTATCACATG
The DNA here is from genome assembly GCF_003287225.1 of Phascolarctos cinereus. Taxonomy (NCBI): domain Eukaryota; kingdom Metazoa; phylum Chordata; class Mammalia; order Diprotodontia; family Phascolarctidae; genus Phascolarctos; species Phascolarctos cinereus. The sequence continues at coordinate 241,791,155 of NW_027556098.1, forward strand.
GAGGGAAGAATAATGTTTTAGAGAAATATTCCTGATATCTTGTAACATGCAGCCTGATTCAGATCTGCACAGGTATCCAAGAGAAGTCATTTAAAAAATCCTCTCTCCTGCTTCAAATTTTGCAAATGTACCTTATGGATGCTGAAAGGTGATGTTTCCTAATGTGACATTAAGAAAAAAAGTGTCATATGTGAATTTTTGTTGTATCTGAGTTACAGAGTAGATAGGATGAATTAGAGGAATTTCCAGTCATTAAAAGATTCTTGTTGAATGTTGGAAACTTTTTTTCTTGGAGGGAATAGGGCCATAATGGCCACATAATGACACAGATGGGTATTGGATCGTCCTTTGGAATGGAGATATTTTGATTTAGATTATGAGGACAACTATAGTTTCTAATGCTAAAGGATCACATAAAGAGGAAGATGATTCTTCCATCTCACACCCCTAAATATATTAGTAGACAGTATTGAATCAGTTCTCTGAAATAATGAATCAGAGGGCCAAGGCTGTGGACTGAGAAGAAAATGGAAATCTGGCAGGCAGCTACCAGATCAGTGCTCCTCTTCAGGAGGAATTTGATCAGGACCAATGGCAGGTGGAGAGCTAGGTGGAATCTCTGGGGTGTCAGAGAGGGCTGGCCAGAAGTCAGCAGCTGCAGTTTTCTGCTATAGCCTAGAGAACAAATCAGAGTGTCAAAGAGCACAATCCTACAATTTGGCACGGAGAGGAAAGACGTGCTGCACCTGGGAGCACTGGAATAAACCAGATGAAAAAAAGACGGTCAGAACTTTCCCAGCACATATGTGCTAGTGCTACAGCTTTTCCTTCATGTGTCGAAGGGAACAAACATCCATCTCATTTTTTTAGGGATCTTCCCACAGGGAGCCCCAAGTTTGTATTTTTAAAAAGGGCATAGGCAACCCCCACCCCAAATATTTCTTTTTGAGGGAGAGATGTTATTTATCTTAGCGATGGTGAGGATGGAAGGCAAGAATGCAAGGAAGAGTTTAGTAGAGGAGAATGAGATGATCTGGAGTCTAGTTCTGGTTTTATCAACAAATATTGGACAAAGTAGTGATCTACTTGTTATTGGAGTTCTTTAAACGGAGAGCAGGACTCCTTTATTTTTGCTTTTCAATTCCTAGTACCTGGCTGAGTGCTTTGCATTTTTTGTGGTCATTCAGTCATTTTCAGTTGTGTCTGATTCTTCCATTTGGGATTTTCTTGGCAAAGATACTGGAATGGTTTGCTATTTTTTCTCCAGCTCATTTTACAGATGAGGAAACTGAGGCAAACAGGTTTGAATGACTTGCCCAGGTCACACAGCTAGTAAATTTCTAAGGCCAGATTTGAACTCAGGAAGATGAGTCTTCCTGACTCTAGTCCTGGCACTCTACCCATTATGGCACCCACCTAGCTGCCCATAAAAGAGCAATGGATTAAGATTTGCTGGTTGTTGTATCTGACTCTTCATGGCCTTGTGGACCACATCACACCAATACTGTTTGTTTGGATTTCTTTTTTTTAAATTTAAATTTTTTTTAAATTTTTGATATAAGTTTATTTATTTTTAGTTTGCAACATTTTCTTCCACAAGATTTTGAATTCCAAATTTTCACCCCATCTTGCCCCTCCCCCACCCCAAGATGGCATGCATTCTGAATACCCCTTCTGCTAGTGGCCCTCCCTTCTATCTCTCCCCTCCCTTCTCTTATCCCTTTCCCCTTCTATTTTCCTGTAGGGCAGAATAGATTTCTGTACCTCATTTCCTGTATTTCTTATTTCCCAGTTGCATGTGGAAACATTTTTTTTTTAAACACGAGTTTTTAAAACTTTGGGTTCCAAATTTTCTCCCTTCCTCCCACCCCACCTACCCTCATTGAAAAGGCAAGCAAGTCAATACAGGCCATACATGTGCAGTTATGCAAAACACTTCCATAGTAGACATGTTGTGACAAACTAACTCTATTTCCCTTAATCCTATCTGCCCCGCCCCTTTTATTCTAGTCTTTTTTTGACCCTGTCCCTCCTCAGAAGTACTTCCTTCTGACTACCCCTTTCCCAATCTGCCCTTCTGTCTATCATCCCCCTACTATCTTGTCTTCTTCCTCCCCTATTTTCCTGTAGGGTAAGACAGATTTCCATACCCAATTGAGTGTGTATATTATTCCCTCCTTAAGCCAAATCCTATGAGAATAAGATTACCTCATTTCCTCTCACCTTCTCCTGTTTCCCCTCCACTGTAAGAACCTTTTCTTGTCTGTTTTGTGCGAGATAATGTACCCCATTCTACCTCTCCCTTTCTTCTTCTCCTAGTATAATCCTCTCTCACCCCTTAATTTTATTCTCCAGATATCACCCCTTCATCTTCAACTCACCCTGTGCCCTCTATCTATCTATCTATCTATCTATCTATCTATCTATCTATCTATCTATCTATCATCTGTCTAATGTTTTCCCCTCCCACTACCCTAATACTGACAAAGGTCTCATGAGTTATAAATATCATCTTTCCATGCGGGAATGTAAACAGTTCAGCCTTAATAAGTCTCTTATGATTTCTCTTTCCTGTTTACCTCTTCATGTTCCACTTGAGTCTTGTATTTGAAAGTCAAATTTTCTATTCAGCTCTGCTCTTTTCATCAAGAATGCTTGAAAGTCCTCTCTTTCACTGAATAACCATTTTCCCCCCCTGAAAAATTATACTCAGTTTTGCTGGGTAGGTGATTCTTGGTTGGAATCCTATCTCTTTTGCCCTCCGGAGTATTATATTTCATGCCCCACGGTCCCTTAATGTAGAAGCTGCTAAATCTTGTGTTATCCTGATTGTGTTTCCACCATACTTGAATTGTTTCTTTCTGGTAGCTTGTAATATTTTCGCCTTGACCTGGGAACTCTGGAATTTGACTACAATATTCCTAGTTTTCCTTTGGGGATCTCTTTCAGGAGGAGATCAGTGGATTCTTTCAATTTCTATTTTGCCCTCTGGTTCTAAAATATCAGGGCAGGGAAGTACTTTTGAGGAGGGACAGGGTCAAAAGAAAGACTAGAATAAAAGGGGGGGGCAAGATAGGATTAAGGGAAATAGAGTTAGTTTGTCACAACATGTCTACTATGGAAGTGTTTTGCATAACTGCACATGTATGGCCTGTATTGACTTGCTTGCCTCTGGTTCTAAAATATCAGGGCAGTTTTCCTTAATAATTCCTTGAAAGACGATATCTAGGCTCTTTTTTTTTGATCATGGCTTTCAGATAGTCCAATAATTTTTAAATTCTCTCTCCTGGATCTATTTTCCAGGTCAGTTGTTTTTCCAATGAGATACTTCACATTGTTTTCTAATTTTTCATTCTTTTGGATTTGTTCTACTGTGTCGTGATTTCTCATAAAGTCATTATCTTCCAGTTGCTCTATTCTAATTTTTAAGGAAGTATTTTCTTCAGTGAGCTTTTGGACTTCCTTTTCCATTTGGCCAATTTTGCTTCTTCTTTGCATTCTTCTCCTCATTGGCTTTTTGGACTTCTTTTGCCATTTGGGTTAGGCTATTTTTTAAGGTGTGATTTTCTTCAGTATTTTTTTGGATCTCCTTTAGCAAGCTGTTGACTTGTTTTTCATGATTTTCTTGCATCACTTTCATTTCTCTTCCCAGTTTTTCTTCCACTTCTCTTACTTGCTTCTCAAAAATTCCTTTTGAGCTCTTCCAAGTCCTGGGACTGATTAATATTTTTCTTGGAGGCTTTGGATGTGGGAGCTTTGACTTTGTTGTCTTCTTCTGGTTGTATGTTTTGATCTTCTTTGTCACCAAAGTAGGATAATCTAGTCTGACTCTTTTTGCGAGGTTTGCTCATGATCCCAGCCAAGTACTTGAGTTTTAAACTCTTTGTTAAGGTAAAAGTCTGCTTCCAGTGTGGAGAATGTACTGTCCCAAGCTTCAGGGGTTTGTATAGCTGTTTTCAGAGATACTTGTAGGGACCTGTAAATTTTCAGTTCTTCCAAGGTGGTATGATAAGGGTCGAGGTGTTTACTTTTTTCCTGGCCTGAGCTTTGGTCTTTGAGTGACCGGCCACAAGCAGTCTTTTCTCTCTTGGAACTGTGAGGAGGGTTTCCTCTCTACCACCACTACAGGCTCCACTGCACCAGCGCTCCTCCTCACCTCAGGACTGCTACCCAGAACTGTGACCCAGATCCAAGTATGGGCAAAGCAAGAGATTCCTGCCTCAGTCCTCTGAGGCCTGCTCCAGGTTTGCTGTGGCCTGTGCGCCCACACCAAACTGCGCTCCTCTCCCAGCCCAGTGTGATATACCTTTCCAATTAACCATCTAGTCTGTCTTGGGCTGGAAATTTGTTTTACTCTGCATTTTTGTGGGTTCTGCTGCTTTAGAATTTGCTTAGAGCCATTTTTTATGGGTATTTGAAGGGGTTTCTATTTGGATTTCTTGACAAAGATACTGGAGTTTTTTGCCATTTCCTTCACTAGTGGACTAAGGCAAACAGAGGCTAAGTGACTTGCTCAGGATCACACAACTGGTGTTAGATTTGAACTCAAGTCTTCCTGACTCCAGGCCCAGTTCTCTACCTACTGAGCCATCTAGCTGCATCAAAAAATGAGGAATATGCTATAGTCTGGATCTGTTGTTGAGTGGGTTCATTTGTGTCTGACTCTTCTCAATCCCATCTGGGGTTGTCTTGGCAAAGATACTGGAATGGTTTACTATTTCCTTCTCCAGCTCATTTTATAGATGAGGAAACTTAGGTAACTAGGTTAAATGACTTGTTCAGGGTCACATAGTTAGTGTCTGAGGCCAGATTTGAACTCAGGTCTCCCTGACTCCAGGCCTGGCACTCTATCCACTGTGCCACCTAGCTGCATGTAGCAGGTGCTTAATAAATTTGTAATTGAATTGAATTGAATGTTATAGAGGGGTTTCAGGTTCAGATGAGAGTTATATAAGACAGAGCTCTTTCAGCTTTAAGATTTTGTAGTTCTGATGTAAAGGTGAACTCAAAGCATCTTTAGGCTTTGTTGGTCATAAATATGTGCTAAAGGCCAGGAATGTGGCTAGACTCTGAATCTGTGCTTTTTCTCCACCCAATTGTGTATGTAAAAGAATAAAAGGGGTTTTGAAGTTGAGAAACTGGGGCACCCTGGACCCCAGAGTTTCTTTGGCAGTTGTGGCATGGTTAGCCTCTACATAGATGATTAGGTTTGGTTTAGCCTTTAGAGATTAAAATCAAAAGGCATAGGCCACAGGTTCCCCACCCTTGGCATAGGGTATGCCTCTATACACTGGAATGAGATCATCCATGGAGACTCAAGCTCATTGATAAGTAAATTCATTTCAAAATACTACCTATTTAGCTAGGTCTGCCTCTGTTTTAAATGGCTTGGCACCTTGGTAGGGGGGGGAGAAAGCAGCTGAGGATGAGAATTCAAGACTGGTAAAGGAGAAGATAGGTGACTTATTAAAAGGAAAGGCTTTCATTGGTGCTATTATAACTGAAGCATGGGCTGTTACATTCCCAAGAAACTGTAAACCAAACCAAAACAAACCAAACCAAAACAAAAAACTCTGGGCTTTAAATTGAAAGAGCTCTAGCAGAAACCACAATTCCATCTGAAACAAGAATATGGAAGTATAGAGAGGTTCTACAGCCATAGGCTGAGACCATGCGACCAGCATAGTAGCATCTAGCAGAAGGTATACATGCAATGGAGGAGTATCCACTGGGGATCCTGTGTTCATTGCAGTTATGTTTGGCAGGGGACCCATACTCAGTGGAGACTAGTAAGGATCAGGTCTGGTAGGTGTGGCAAAATGACATCATCAGAAGATATCAATAGACAAGTAGCATTAGGGAAATGAGAGTTACTCTTCTGGGTCTGTACTAGAAAAAGAGTAGACTGTTTTAGTGAATAGAAAACTGGCTTCAAAGCCAGGAGGAATCAATCAACAGTAAGCCTTCATTAAGTGACATATGACATGACATGTTGTATATATGACATAGTAAGATTGATCAAAAGGCTTGGGATATTTATCATGAATAAAAGAAAAATGAAGAGAAATTACATAACAGTCTTCTAATATTTAAAGGGCAATCATATAGAAGAGAAATTAGATTTATTCTACCTGGCCTTGGAGGGAAGATCAAATGCAGTTACAAGGAGGTAGATTTTGGCTCAGCTTAAGGAATAACTTCCTAGCATTGAGAGAAATCCAAAAATGGATTGAGATTGCTTCTAGAAGTACTGAGTTCCTTGCCAATGAAAGTTTTCAAGCCATGCATGGTTAAAAGATCACTTGCTAGAAATGTAGCTTGGATTCATGATTTGAATAAGGATTAAACTAGAAGATCTTTGAGGTTCCTTCCAATTCTAGGATCCTGTGATTCTAGTATTCTCTGATCTGAACTCCCTCAAAAACCTTGCTTTTCAGAAAGCACTGGGACTCCAGGAAAATCAAATCATGGGCACCTCCATAAATAATTATAGACACATACACACTATTTCTACAGCTGCACAACACCTGGTTTTACTTTACTTCCTTCCTCTGCAGTTAGAAATGTCAACTCTGTCAGAATATATAAAGTCCTCCTTCTTAAATGGGTCAGACAAGGTCTGAGAGACCTAAGTTTGAACTGAATGACATTCTGAATTACAGTAGAAGAGAATTCAATTCAGTATGTGACCTTGAGTCAAGAACCTCCTTGTTCATGTCAAGAACCTATTCCTTATGTACCGGGCTGCTCAATTTTTAACCAAGTGGTTTTATTTCCAACAATGATCACTCTAAAGGCAGGTGGAAATAGTGGAGTTCCAATTCATCATTAACTGGAGATTCAACTCTAGCCAAGGAGGTCCCTGATGACTTACCTAACAACACATGCTTTAGGGTCTCTGTTTAGCCCTTGGGCTCATGTTTGGCACATTTTCCTTTCTTTGTATTACTGTTCTGATTTCTTCACTTTGTTACCAGGAGACTCCATATCTGACATCATCTCTGGTTTTGCAGTGACTGAGTTAGTAATAGCTTAGGGTCTCTGTTTAGCCCTTGGGCTCATGTTTAGCACATTTTCCTTTCTTTGTATTACTGTTCTGATTTCTTCACTTTGTTATCATGAGACTCCATATCTGACATCATCTCTGGTTTTGCAGTGACTGAGTTAGTAATAGCAGTAAAATATCGGCTTTGGAGCTAGTGCTTGGAGGCACAAAATCACCTCTCCCATAGTAATTGTAAGCTCAACAAGAAGATACCATTTTCATCTGTGCAGAAGCAAGGGAAAGAACATTAATTTATTATTTGTTGGCTGGCTGAGGATTTTAGACCAAGTGGAAGGAATGAGAAAGTGGCTTTACTTTTTACTATTGTTAAATAATTGAGTTTTTGGAAGAAATTTACCCACATAGATAATTCCAGGTGAGGTGGAACTGAAGAAAGAGTCAACCTGGGGGTGGTGATTTATGTCCAAAGAGACAAAAGCATGCAGATAAGCATTAGAAAGTGATTTCCAATAATTCAAATGCTTACGAGGCATTTGACAGAAAGGAAACACACACATGCACACATACAACATAATGAAAATTGTGTGTGTGTATGTGTGTGTATCCTTGTTTCTGAGCAAGGATATACTATGGAAGGGGTTGGCAAAAATACTATGGAGAAAGGGTAGATGTAGGACAGGGGAACATAGCAGTAGGTATATAGCTTTGATAGGTGACCATTAACTGGTATTTACTTTGATAAAACAGGCAAGAACTAGTGTTAGAAACACCCTAGTGCTGATGATTTGACCTGGATGCTTGCCTCTATTTTAATGGGACAGATTATGTTTTTTTTCCCCTCAAATAAATTTGTAATGATATCTTTTGTTTTCACGTTGCCTAATTTTCTTTCTGTATCCTTCTTCCTCCCAAAGAACCGTACTACATAACAGAGAATATTATTTTGAAGGAAAAAGAGGGAAAAATAAGTAAAACATATTGTGTTAAAAATATGAAAATACTTCCACTGTTCTATACCTGTGAATGTCCTGCCTCTGCAAAGGAGAAGGAAAAGTCTTCTCATATATCTTCTTTGGAGCCATGCTTATTTTTTGTAATGTTGCAACATTCACTTTCTATTATTTTATGTTTGTTGTTCTTTCCATTTACATTGCTATAGTCATTGTGTATATTTTTTCTTGACTCTGCTTACTTCATTCTGCATGAGATTTTATAAATCTTTCTATGCCTTTCTGTATTACTCATATTTGTTATAGTACAGTAATATTCCATTCCATCCAGCTGATGACCATGTACTTTGATTCCAGTTCTTTGCTACCCAAAAATGCTGAAATAGATATGTTTTTTGGGTATATTAGATTTTTCTTGCTATCATTGACTTATTTGAAGCATATACCTAGTAGTGGAAGCTCTTGCTCAAAACATATGGACATTTTATTCACTTTATTTAATTCTAAATTGTTTCCCAAAACAGTTGTGCTGATTCATAGCTCAACCAATAATGCACTAGAATGCTCATGATTTCACAAACCCTTCAAAATTGATTCTTCCCATATATTTCTTCATTTGTTGGGTATGAGGTGAAACCTCAAGAGTATTTTGATTTCCATTTCTCTTATTGTAGGTCATTTGGAACATTCTTTTACATGGTTATATAGTTTACAATTCTTTTGCAAAGCATTAGTTCATATCATTTAACCACTGAGCTATTGGAAATGGCCTTTGGTCACATCTACATTTATATCCATATCAACCATGTGTGTATCTTTTAGTTGTCTATGTATCTTGAATACCAAACCATTGTTTAAGAATTTTTTTTGGGGGGGCAAGACAATTGGGGTTAAGTGACTTGCCCAGGGTCACACAGCTAGTAAATGTCAAGTGTCTGAGAGTGGATTTGAACTCAGGGTCTCTTGACTCCATGGCCATTGTTCTACCCACTGCTCCACCTAGCTGCTTCATTTGAGAAATTTGATGCAAAGATTTTTACTATTCAATCACTTCCTTTCTTACCCTAGCTGTGTTAATTTTGCTCATGTAAAAACCTTTCAGTTTCATGTAATGAAAATTATTACTTTAACTTTTTATAATTTTCTCTCTCTTGTTAGGTAAAGAATGCATCTCCTACCCATAACTGTGAAAGGTATATAATTTGCCTCTTATAACTTTAAAAATATATTTTTATTTTGTTAAATATTTCTCAATTACATGTAAATTTTTAAAAGCATTCATTAAAAAAATTAAGTTCCAAATCTTTCCGTCACTTTCTTCCCTCCCCTACCCCTTGAGAAGGCATGATAATATGGTAATGATTATACATGTGAAGTCATACAAGACATATTTCCATGTTAGTCATGCTGCAAAAGAAAAACAAGCAAAAGAAAACAATAAGAGTAACAAAAGTTAAAAACAAAGTATGCTTCAATCTGCATTCAGAGTTTGTCAATTTTCTCTCTCTGAAAGTAGTATTTTTCGTTACAGGTCCTTTGAAACTATCTTGGATCCTTGTTTTGAGGAGAATACATCAGAGTCTTTCACAATTTGTCATCCTTACAATATTGTTGTTACTGTGTACAATCTTCTCCTGGTTCTTTTCACTTCACTTTGCATGAGTTTATACAAGTCTTTCCGGGTTTTTCTAAAACCATCTGTAAATTAAATTTGGTAGTACTGTCATTTTTATTGGATTGGCCCATTCATAAGCACCAAATATTTCTCCAGCTATTTAAGTTGTCCTTTTATTTCTTTAAGGAGCACTTTTTAACTGAATCTATACAAATCTTTCATATTCATTAGTAGAACGATCCCCAAATATTTTGTTTTGAATGGTATTTCCCTTTCTATTATTGCCTTTTGGATTAAAAAAAATACTAAATGTGTATATGTGTACGTATAATTGTACATAGTAATTCTAACATTCTTTTATTTCTTCTGATTTTGTTATGATTTTACCTTGTGCATTTATGGTAGTATTGATTTGATTTTCTGACTTCTTATCAATTTAGTCTTTTCAAAAATGGTGTTAATTTTGTTTATCATTTCAGTCTTTTAAAAAAAATTTCTAACTGATCTATTTTTCTTCTAATTTTCAATGTCTTTTGTGCTTATTTTAGCTTTGTATGTTGGTCTTATAACTTTTAAAATCCATATTCAGTTCATTAATATTATTTTATATTTTTTAATTGTCTGTTTTTAAGAATATAATTTTCTTCTAATGAACATTTTTGTTTTGTCCCAGGACTTTGGTATGTTGTTTCATGATTATTCTTGTCTTTCACAAACTTATAAATTATTTCCACAATGTATTATTTAACCTATTATTTAAAATTTCATTGTTAACTCTTTGGATCTGTGTGTTTTATTTGTGTGCTTGAACTATTTATTATTTTCATTAAATTGTGGTCTGCAAAGGATATGTTTGCTATTTCTGCCTTTTACATGTATCTTCAATCTGATTGTGTTCTACTATGGTGACAATTTTTGTAAAAGCTGAGTTTATACATGTGTATATATATAATATATATATAATACATATATGTATATTTGTATACATATGTATTTTTCTATTATTTTTATTTCCCATTTAGATTTTATAAGTCTTTTAGCTCTAGTTTCTCCAGTAATCCATTCAATTCTATATTTTTTCTTTTGTCCATTTTTTTCCTGTTAAATTTGTCCACATCTGGAGAATCTCCTATTACTCAGTTGATTTTCCTTTATTAATTTATATGCTATTATATGGGTTTGTTGCCTATAGTCCCTTATATAGTCCCAAACATAATAAAATTTTCTTATTTATCTATATTGTGAATTTTCATTTTTATTTTGTGTGACAACATGATTTCAAAGGGTGCTTTTTTTTTGTTTGCTTGAAGCATGGCAAATTTTTTCCAGATTCCAATTTTTATTCTGTGTATTTCTTTGATTTTTGGATATGTTTATGGTAAATTAACAGAGTTTGGGATTTTTTTCTTGTAAAATCTATCACTCTTTTTGATTTTATTGGATTGTTTAATCCATTCATATTTAAAGTTATGATTTGAATTTACATTTTCTTCCATTTGTGTCTAATATTGCTTTTATTTATTTATTTGTATGTTTCTTCCTCTTTAAATGCAGTGGTCTTCAGAGTGAGGAAGAGCTGAGTTCAAGGCCCCCATCTAAAGTGAAGGATCAAAGATCTAGTCTGAAAGGGATTTTGGAAGCCATTTAATCTAACCACTTTGACTTGGATTCAGTAAGACTTGAGTTAAAATTCTGCTTCAGACACTTAATGACTATCTTACCATGGACAAGTCATATAATCTCTTTTAAATTAACAAGTCAATAAAAACATTTATTAACCATGTGCTAGGTACTGTGCTATGCATTGAGGATATAAAAAAGGGGAAGGTATCTTGCCCTCAAGAAGTTCACAATCTAATGATGAGACCACATGCAAATAACAATGTACAAACCAATTTTATACACACATCTATATATGCATAAACATATATTATATGTGTACTGTGTGCATCATATATGTGTATATGTGTACATACTACATATACACATATACATACATACACATTTATACAAATTATACACAAAGAAGGCATTAGAATTAAGGGGGACTGGGAAAGTCTTCTTGCGTAGGATGGAATTTTAATTGAGTCTTAAAGGAAGCCAAGAAAGTTAGGAGATGGTGACAAGGAGAGAGACTTTTGGGAATGAAGGATAGCTAATAAAAATGCACAAGCATCAGGAGATGGAATTTTGTGTTCAGGGAACAAGGAGGTAGTTTCACTGGATTGTAGGGTATGTGAAGGGGAATGAGGTCTAAGAAGATTGGAAAATTAGAATGGGGCCCCAATTATGAAGGGCATTAAATGCCAAACAAGGATTTTATATTTAATCCTGGAGGTAATGGGAAGCTATTGGGTGGGTAGTGATATGGTCAGACCTGTACTTTAGGAAGATTAATTTGACAGCTGTGTGGAAGATGGACAGGAGTGGGGAGGCAGTTGGGCAATAGAGACCAACCAGAAGGCTATTAAATAGTCCATGTGGGAGGTGATGAAGGCCTCCACCAGGGTGGTGGCTGTGTCAGAAGAAGCCACAGGTAATATATTGAAGTGTTGTGAAGGTTGAATCAATCAAATTTGGCAATAAATTAGATATGGGGGTGAGAGAATGACAAATTAAGTATGACACCTAAGTTTTGAACCTGGGTGACTTTGAGGATGGTAATACCCTGGACAATAATGGGGAAGTTAAGAAAAGGGATGGGTTTAAGGGAAAGATAACGGATTCAGTCTTGAACATGTTGAATTTAAGATGTTTATTGGATATTGAGTTCAAGATGTCTATTAGGCAATTGGAGATGTGAGTCTCAAGGTCAGAAGAGAGTTTAGGGCTCGATAAACAGATTTCAGAAATATATACATATAGATGATAATTGAATCCATGGGGGCTGATAAGAACATCAAGCAAAATGTTATGGAGGGAGAAGGAAGGAAGGTCTAGAATCAAGCCTTAGGGGTCTGCCATGGTCAGCAGGTGTGACCTGGATGGAGATCCATCAAAGGAGACTGAGAAGGAGTGTTCAGACAGGTAAGAGGAGAATGAGAAGAGGGAGCAGTATCATCACGTCTTCCTATCTTTCCAGTCTTCTTACAAATTTCTCCCCTCCACCTACTGGATATGCCTCACCCTGAGGCTCTATGTCTTTTGTCCTGGGCCTTTTCACTGACTGTCCCCTATGCCTGCAACATTCTCTTCATCCCTGCCTACTGGAATCCCTGGATTCCTTTAGGACTCAGCTTAAATTCCACCTTCTGTAAGAGGCCTTTCCTTGCCACCCCAGATGGTAATGCCTCCCTTTCTAAAGTTAACTTCTACTTTCTTTACATATGTCATATCTGTGTATATGTGTAACACACATATGTGTGGGTATGTATATGTATATATGTTGTACATGTGTATATATCTATATCTTCATCTATATCTAGAAATATACCCATACCTGTTGTCTCTTTCATTAGAATATGAGCTCCTTGAGAGCAGGAATTATTTTTGCTGTTTTCTTAGTATTTGTATGGCTTATTTCATAAAACAAAATTTGTATCCCCCTTAGGCAATGAGGTAGTACAATGGATAAAGTACTGGGCCTGGAGTCAGGAAGATCTGAATTCAAATCCAGCCACAGACATTTCTCAGCTGTGTGACCCTAGACAAGTCACTTATCTCTGTTCAGCCTCAGTTTCCCCCACTATAAAAACTGGGGGATAATAATAGCACCTAGCCCATAAGATTGTTGTGAGGAACAAATGAAGTGCTTAACACAGTGCCTTAGAATAAGGCACAAAGTAGGCACTTGACAAATATTTATCCCATTCCATGCCACCATTTGGCACTGAATCTGGCACACAGTAAAGTGCTTAATAAATGCTTTTGGAGTGAATAATTCATACCTACCAGTTTGATATCTATTAGTTTTTTACCACATACCAATAGATTATAGAACTCACATCCATCACTTCCCTCCTCAAATCCTTTCTGGTGGTAACAACTGCCCAGAGTTCATGAATGGCTCTGTCCATACCATCCCCACCTTCTTCCTTTTCAAGAATTTGGTTTAGATAATTCCACTGAAACCTTGAGGTATAAACTGCATGACCTCTTCAGACATATTATTTCATTGTTATAGGGAACTTCAAGTGAGGAAACTTGACAAATGTAGATCAGGATCTTGTCTGCTACTTATATTTCTAAAGATTTTTTTTTTTTTTTTGGTGAGGCAATTGGGGTTAAGTGACTTGCACAGAGTCACACAGCTAGGAAACATTATGTATCTGAGACCGGATTTGAACTCAGGTCCTCCTGACTTCAGGGCTGATGCTCTATTCACTGTGCCACCTAGCTGCCCCCTAAAGAATTTTCTGAGGCACTAGTTTAAGTGACTTGCCCCGGATCACACAGCCCATATATGTCAGAGGCTTAACTTGAACCAAAGTCTGACTGACTCTAAAGTAAATTCTCTTCTATGTAACACTGACTTTGTTCTTCATATGTAACACTGCAATTCAAATCCTCTTTCTTGACTCTGCAAGTTATAAACCTACCTCTTTACTAGGGCACTGGTATCCCAGATCATGTAACTGAATGATGATTAATTGTTATAACCCAGGGATCTAAAAGAAGGGAAATGACCTACAGATGCAGTGTGTTCTGATCCAGCTCATAAGCTGCGTCATTTTTCTGAATGCCATCTTTCTAAATTTATCTCTTGGATTCTGCTTTTGAACTAAAAATAAGTTTAATGAATCACATTCTCATTATAAAAGAATGCATGACAACTCATTTTCCCCATTAGTGTAGTTACATAAATATGAAATGTTAGCTTCTGGTTGCATTCATACCATTGCTGAGTAAGTATTTCAATTTGCTACTGTCTTCATCTCACAGATTTTTAATTTTCTATTTCATTTAGAATCATTAAGGGATGTTGCTTAAAATGGGTAATGGATGAATGTTTAGTCATTTCTAGTTTACTGTGACATATACTTTTGTTCATCCACAGAGTTACTTCATCCTCCTTTCTCTTTGATGCTTATGGATTGTATTTCAAGATGGATGCATTTTCCAGTAAATGTCTACTATGTCATATAACAAATATTGGCCCTATTAACCAAGTCCTTGCCAAGGTCCTTAGTCTAATGAGAAAGAGAGACACTGATGAAAAGCAAGCATGATGATCTCATGGGTACCATCATCAATGGATTCAGTAATTTTGTAATAAAATCTCTGTTTGGGCCAAATGTGTTACTATCACATTATAGTATGGGGTAATTAGATATTGCCAATATCATTAATGATATCCTAGGCAATGACCATTGTCTTTCTCTTCTTGCTAGGCTAGGGTCCAAACTTTGGTCATAGTGCCAAGGGCCACAACTCCAGGTTTCTCAGGTTAGGCTACTGAGCATCTTGGTAGACAAGCTAGCTAATGCTAATAAAATCTGTCATGGAAATGATAGGCAAGGAGTTCCTGGGCTAAGGTGGTTGGTTTCTCATTAAGGCATTCACTAGATTTTGTGGATACATTTTGATGCTAGCCTCTTTGCCAGGCCAAGAATCTCAGAAAATGCAGGATTAGTGGATTTTCCCAAGGGCACTCATCTAACTTCAGTGATTAGGCTAAGAACAATTTATCAATAATTCTTTCTTTTCATTTTTTATTTATCCTCTCTTTTTTCATTACCATTTTCTCCTCAATGATCCTTTTTCCTTTCTAGTTATTTTTCCCTATTCGACTAGCATAAAAGAAGACATAAATGAAAAATAAATTAATTGCCTATATTTGGGATCTATTTTGAGACTGGACTCATCCTTTCAGCTCCAATCTTCCATTCTACCATTATATTCTTTTGGATATCAAAGACTTTTGTTTTGTAAAGTTGGAAAATGCAGGTATCCTTGGGAGAATTTCCAACCTGTTGTTATCTATTAACAGCTTAGTTATCAAGACTTATCAAGGAATAGTTGATAGCTTGAAAACAACAATAAAACATATGGTGGGCTTGGAGAGAAGGGGCAGGCAGCAGTAGGAGGGAAAAAGGGGCATTGAAACTGAGGCAATAGGGCACCGAAGATAACACTTCACATTTTTGCTTACATTCAGCTTTGCCATACCACTTGACATTATTTCTTGTAGAGTAACATGAAATCTTAGAGCTGTATAAGACTTTAGGGATCTTAACCATCTATTTTAATTCATTGCACAGTTAAAGACTGAGGTACCCAGAGGGAAAATACTTTGTTTAAAGTCAGACAATTAGCGGTAGGATCAGAACAAAAACAGAGGTCTCAAATCTAAACCTTGTGCTATTTCTTTCCATTCATATTCTTTGCCTAATGTACCATCTTAACCATCAAGCCACCAGCACCACTGGTTGTTTATCTTTGGGCTCAGCCTCAAACCAAAGGATAGTTGTGTGTATGTATGTATACACAAATGCATATATACACATATACTTGCACAAGTGTGTGTATGTATTTATGTGTGTATGTGTATACATACATACACATACATACATATATACATATACTCAAATATTAGTGTAGTGTCTTGGAATCAGGAAAAGTCATGTTTCTGAGTTAAAATCTGGACTAAGACACTAGCTGTGTGATCCTGGGAAAGTCATTCAACTCTGTTTGCCTCAGTTTTTTGCGTCTATAAAATGAGCTGGAGAAGGAAATGACAACCACTCCAATATCTTTGCCAAGAAAATTCCCAAAGGGGTCACAAAGAATTAAACACATGAAAATGACTGAACAACAATACACACATACACACATATACACATATGTATGTGTGTATATATACATATACACATATGTTTATATTTCTCTGTCTGGATCTATCTATCTATCTATCTATCTAGGGTTCAGACCTGTAATTTCATCAGTGTATGTAAATCCTATTGTTAGAAGCTCTCTCTGTGGTTACAAATCAGTAGCTCCTCGGTACTTACAGTTACCTATGGCACTGAGAGGTTGTGACTTGTCCATGGTCATATAGCTAGTATGTGTCAGAGGCAGGACTTGATCCCAGGCCTTTATGCCAAAACTCACCCATTAGGCACTCTACCACAAAACAAAACAAAACCTTGGAAATGAATGGAGCTTATCATTAATCAGTTTTTGTTTTCTTAGTGGGAATAAAAATGAAACAAAAGAATACCCACCAACAAACTCCCAATAAAGGATTAGAAGGAATGGATTGCCTAATATTATTACATGACTTTGCATAACGCTATATAATTTTTTCTTCTTTGCCAGTAATTTAGCTTAATTCAATACAGGAATAATGTCTATGAAACATCTAGTACTAAGGCCAGCTGTGAATCCAACTGTCATCCCAGTACACAGTTGGAATCTCATTTATAAAAGTGTACCATGTTGACACAGGGGGTTAGACTCTTGTGACAAAGGAACAGGGTAAATATTGCTAGATATTACCAAGAGGCATCCCTTTTATATGTTGCATCAGGGAAGGTAATTTTGCATTCTAGCCCATACTAGCTCAAGCAATTTGTTCTAACATTGTACTATAGTTAATAATTTTTACAGTTTTAAACAAGAGGATAAGATGCTTTCTGATTTTTATTTGTTATTTTAAAACTGATTTTCAGTTAGAGGCATCTGTTAGGAAACCACAAATAAACACATGAAAGATCAGAATGGGAAAATTCAGCTACATTTTAATATTTTTACACATCCCAAAACATTGAAAAATATTTCTTCTTTTGCCAAATGCATTTCCCTAAATTTTTAAACTCAAATGAACTTTAAAGGGAAATGTGATCCATATGTCCCCAGCCCATTAACTCTCAAATCATTAAAATGTTTGGTAGGATCTCAGTAGTATCCAGGAAGCACTTTCAAACTTTTTAATAAACCCTTGAAGGAATTTTTGTTTTTTGGGAATATTTGTTAAAAACAGGATGTTGGGTTCTGCCAAAAAAAAAAAAGGAAAAAAAGTGAGCAAACATGAATGTACCCCAGGAAGGTTAAGCAGCGTTCCCAATATAATTGCACACGTGATTTTTGATTTGCTGCAAACTTGAAGAAACTTATTCTTTTGCTCTTAACTAAAAACATAGTGTATATTTATACCCCCCAGGCTGCATGTTCTCTCTTTTTTTTTTTTTCCAGCTTTTTTTCCCTTTAAAAAGAGCCTCCCTTAAGGCTAATTTCAAGCTGATTTCATTGGCATCAAAATGTTATAGGCCTGAGGGGAGGGTCAAAAAGTGATTTGCCCCAAACCTGATGGAATTCACTACCTATGCCCAAAGCACAGCACAGTACAGCATAAGCAGGGGCTGTTCTTTATTTTGTCTTTGGATAACCAGTATTTAGCACAGTGTCTTGTACACAGGACAAGCACATCGTACTCACTTGATGAATGTGGTTGGATTGGATTTTTGGGTAGCAATATGACATAGTGGAGAGAGTGCTAGACCTGGAGTCAAGAAGACCTGGGTTCAAATTCTGTCTCTGACACAAACTGTGTTAAGTCTCTTAAACTCTCTGATTCTGTTCTTCTCTGGCAAAATGGAGGTGATAAATACCTATAGCACCTATTCTTTTTTCTTTTTTTTTTTTTAAGGCAATTGGAGCTAAGTGACTTGCCTAGGGTAACATAGCAAGTGAGTGTCAAGTGTTTGGTCTGAGGCCGGATTTGAACTCAGGTCCTCCTAACTTTAGGGCTGGTGCTCTATCCACTGAGCCACCTACCTGCCCTCAGTAGCACCTATTGTATAGCATTATTTTGGAGCTGAATTTAGTTTGCAAAGTTTAAAGTACCATATACATCTGAGAGTTGAACAGGGCATGAGCAAATTCTATCAGTTAAAAATAAAAGACAATTTCTAGTGATTTCTTCCTTGGATTCTCCTTAGTGGCAAGTAGCTCTCTTTAACTAGATTGTTTGTGGTGGTGGCAATGGGGACCCTTTTCTTCTAATTCAGGTTCTAGTCTACCACTGGCCATGCTGTGACTAGAGCTCTGACTCAATTAAGCGAGTTTGTGTTTCTTCTCTTGAGTAGCTGTCCAAAGATTGGTTTCAAAAAAGACATATTTGGGTTTAGAGGCAACCTTGTAAGTAAGTGGGAGACCATGGGTCAGTTGGATCTGACTGGAGGCAAGGGAAGGTTCTCTCATTAAAGATGATGACCAATGAGAGGAAGAGCCAAAGCCTTTGATTGGCTGACCAGTAGATCTGGGCTTTGAGAGGAAGGACAGTGCAAAGTCAAGGTGAAATTGAGCAGTGCTTATCCATCATTTCCTTAATGTTCTTATAAGGTTCAAATATTGACCTCCTGATGAAGTATAACAGTAGTTACAAGTTGTTACTAAATCCTGTTTTAATTATTTCTGTCAATGTGTTTGTGCGCTTTCTGTTCGTCTTTCTTTTGTGTATAAGAAATAAATATGTCTCATATTTTATGTCATACATTAAATCTTTCTACCTTTCTCTTTGGAAAAACCCTAGATGTAAGGAAAAAACCCCAAGACGCCAGAGTGTGGGTTTAATTAGCCAAACAGTGTGAAAAAAAGGAGCCTAATCCCTCTCCTTAGAGACCAGGTTCCCTCAAGACTGAATCCAGATCAACTGCAGGCATTGGTACAGAGTTGAGGCAGAGCCTTTTGGGAGAAGACCTCAATATCCTTCCCTGGATTTAGCAGTAGTTATAATTGCTTGATAAAAACATCAATTATTATTTGGGGAATAGTTTTATAGCACTTCATTTGATGTTTATCAATCCAGAAACCCAACATAAACATGTCCCTCACTTCATCATCTCTTAATCTTTGGAATCATATGATTCTAAAGTCATATTGCTAGCTCCTCTGGCAGTAGCTAGCAGGAAATACTTTAGATGTCTAGGACTCTGACTTCTGTCATCTTTGACGGGGCATTAATTCAATTCACTACTTCTGAATCCTTAAAAAAATGAAGTCTCTTTGCTATTACTTAGTATAGGTTTGAATCCCTCGATGATCTTCCTCTTTCTGACATTAAAAAAGCCTACTTTGTTTCTGTAGTAGAAGGCAACACAGGCAAGCCTACTCCCCTTCTCCCACCCCCAGATTTATTTTTATAAAGTCTTCATTGTCAAACTGACATAGCACCTACCTACTGTGAACAATGACTCTTTTTTTTTTTTGCTAAGCCTCCTACATGCTTTGATCCATCAATTTATTATTCCTCTAATACTCCAGGAAGATAAATACCCAAATTCTCCATGGTCTGATATCCCTCCTTAGCATTCATTGTAACAAACTGCCCCAAGTTGTGCCAGAAAAGCTTATATTCATCCTTGCTGGGATTTCCCAGATGGGGCTCCTTGGCTTTGCATCAGTTCACAGGCACACAGATAAGCTGGATAATTTCTGAATGCTGCCATCAGCCTCTCAAGGGGCACAAACTGAGATGAGCTTCTAACCCCCAAGGTGCATGCTTGAGGCCAGCTTTTCATTCATTTTGGAAAAATCCATAGGGTTGGCAACTGCAGATGGAGCATTTAACATACTGGAACTCAGTCACATCTAAGATCAGTTTCATCTGATTTTTTTTTTGTTGTCCATCTGCTGGGTTCTTTGCTGCCTTTGTCATGTTTTGGCTATCTGTTTGAATGTTACTTGGGGGGGAAGAGGGAGCCCCTTAAATTAAGATTATTTACCCCCTTCTCGAGCATCCCCCCATTCACAACAATTTGACATGAGTTCGGTGGTGAAGTTTGTCCAATCTGTAGGTTATGTGCAAGGAGCATGTGTTTGGGAAAGAGGAACAAAATTACGATGAATGAATGGATGCCCAAGTTTTGTTGGAAGCAATTTGCTTTGATAGCTCCATTTTCAGGCTATGGGTGATTTAAAAATTTCATCATATATTATATTTTGTGCTTATAATATCAGCAAAAAATGTTCCAATGGCCATTCTTTTGATATTGTCCATAAGAAACTTGTTTATTTAGTGTAGTTTTACTACACTAACTTTAGTATATCTATCCATGTTGAATGAATTATCTAGAAGTTAGAGAGTTGTCATCAACCAAAGGTCTTCATGTGGTAGTGATTAATGATGCACACTGCTCTCTACTTACCAAAAAGATGCTCATATTTACTTCTTCATTCCTCATTCACCTTAGTTGTTAGTACTCCTCCTGAAATGATATTGTAACTTCGTATTTACATATTTGTGCCCATATTTTCTTCCTTCTACGTCCAGTAGACTAAAATCCTTGAGGGCAGAGACTGTCTCATTTTTGTGTCTGTATCCCCCCAAGCACAAAAATATTTTAATTTTTGTCTTAATTCTTCATATGTAAAATAGGGTTTAGAATCCTCTAACTTTATCTGTTTGGACTGTTGGGAGGATCAGAGAAGGTGATACAGATACAAAAACTTATAGAATTGGTAAAGTAGGGAATGAATTCCCTTTATATAATCCAAGGCCTTCAACAAAAGGAATTTTTAGGCAGAAATGCACAATTTTAATGGTAACACCACCTGAAGAAGTGTGATAATATAGCCAAGCTTGATTGGGCAATGACACCAAAAGAATCAAGGTATAAGTGTCTTATAACTGAAATATGGATGTAAAGGATACTATAGAATTAAAAACTGTTCTTATGGTCTAGAGTAGTGCTTCTCAAAGTACAGTCTAGGAATCCTTGGGGGTCCCTGAAACTGCCTCAGTGGAACTGCAAGGTCAGAAGTATTTTCTTTTTTTTTTTGTAAAGTATTTTCAAAGTAATATTAAAATGTTTTATTTTCTAATTGTTGTTGTTCATCCTTAGTTTTTGAAGAGGACCAATGATATCATAAGTGATGTCTTGACTTGTGGGGGAATTGTATTGAAGTGAGGCAGAGCTGTACAAAGTCATCAGATTCACTCTTTTTCCAGAGTAAGCAAAGTGGCAAGATAAAAATCAAGATGACTGATGATGGCCCAGGATGCAGTAGATGACCTTGAAATCTTCCGTGTCTGTCCAAGCTGTAAGGGCTCCATAGCACCAGTTTCAGCCACCTTCGTGGCTGTTGGAACAAATTGTTCTTATCCACCCATTCTTCCAGGGAAAGTCCTCACATGCCTGGGATAGGCATCCTGCTTTGTTAGTTACATTCAACCTGGTTTAGCCCATCTGCAAAGATGGTTTTATTGGGGTGTGGCCATATAGCTTCTTACTATTGCATCATAGGAAACAATTCAGAAGAAACATAGCAAAGTTAAAATGCACTGACACATACAAAACCAGGAAAACAACTCACATGAAGACAGCAATAATATAAATGAAAAGAATAGGCAAAGGCCAGTCTTGGTCCAGAATAGCTAATGAAACACACTTTACTCTTCTTGGTAGAAAAGGGAGGAAGAGGTTGCAAACTTTGTTGTTGTTTTGCCACTTCTCCTCTGAGGGCCTTGGTTTCTTTCTTCTTCTATAAAAGTATTTGAGGACTAGAAGACCTCCAAGGTCCCTTTCAGTTCTAAATTTGTTCAAGAGATTTCTAATTCCATGAAAGTTGAAAAAAGTCAAGGAGAAAAGGAAGATTCTTGGACTAACAGATGTTTTCTGGTGGCCATGGGTACATGCTAGTTAATAGAACTTGTGCTATTGAAAAAAATAAAACAAAAGTTTTTGACTAAAAAGGAAACAAATCCAAAAGTCTTCATATTTTTGTTAAACTGTGAATCAATGGAAACTATTACAAATAAGGACCAATCCCCAGACTGATACTAATTTCATATTTTTTGGAGGATCCTCAATAATTTTTAAGTAAGTAAAACAGCTGATATAGAGAAGTGAGCTGTCCAGTAACAGAATATTTTGGAAAGCATTGCAAGGTGCTAGAAAGTCTATAAAAGAATGAGTGAATTGAGAATGGTGATGACAACTTATACAAGCATAGTCCTCCTGGTGTACTACAATAGTTAGAGGGTCATGGTATTAGCCACCATCTTAATCCCTTGCACACTGAAGTTTTCAACTTGTGTTGGTCTTTTTTTTTTTCTGGATAGGAGAAGAGGGAGTATGAAGCTTTCCAAGGTTTTATTGAGTCAAAGGGAAACTAAGATTTACTTTATGGAAATCCATTTTTATAATAAACTTTGCTGGAATGTCTTTTTGGTAAAAGGACGGCTAGTTATATTTCCAATATTGTTCCCTCTGTTCTCTTATATTTATGTAGCATGTTTTTGATAGCAATCATAGTTTTCTGTTGAGTCCTTTGAAAGGCATTATAAGTGGAGTTCAAGTAGAATGTGCTTAAGATGGTTTAAATCAATGAATTTGCTGACTATGAAAGAGAACAGATGATGGAAACCATGCATTCATTCATCAAACATTTATTAAAAGCCCATTACATATGGGCAAGGACGCTACGCAAAAGGCCCATTGGCTTCTATTTAGTAGCTCCATGTCCTGTCCTGTCATTCAAGGGTAAGACCACAGTGCTAGGTCCTGAGCAGGCAGTGAACAAGGAAAGGAAGTACATTTTGTTTGGAGATACATAAGAACACTAGGACAAAATGCACAGTTATCTAATTCCAAGCAGGGAGTTCTCTGAAGATAAGCTAAACAAGGAGTTGTTGAAAGAAAGATTCATTGTATGCATAGGTGGCATATTAACCACATACTCCTTCCAACAGTCTTTGAAGCCATGAAGGCCAATTGTGAGGCATTTGAAACCTGGACATCGCATCACATATAAGGTTTTCTCTAAACCTCCTTCAAAAAATAGATTCAGCTAAACTTTGGGTAACATTCCTAAAGACAGGTTGCCAGAATCTAAGTGGATTCTGGCTTTGCTTTCAAGTCACATTGATTTTAATTTTGAAGATCTGTGCCATATGAGAATATGGAGACCAAAAAGCAAATTAAAATTTTCTCAACTAGAGCTATGATTTGGAAGATGATGAGTCAGGAAATTTGGGTTCTAGAGCCACTGTGACCTTGGGCAAGTTATTTAGCCTTAGAGAGTTTAGTTTTCTTATCTCTAAAATGAGGGGTTTGAACTAGATTCATTGAGTCCTTCATTAAGCATTCATTAAACGTCTACTATATACAAGACTGTAGAAACACAAAAATCAAATGAGATGATTCCTGAGATCCTTCCAACTTTAATAGATTATGGATTTCTGGTTACTTGAAAGCAAGAACAGTTTATATCTTTGTCTAGAATATAGTAAGTGCTTAATAAATGCTTGTTGGTTGATTGATTTGGTTTGATTTATAGCGATCACTTCTGTTTCCATGTATACAACTGTATAAGACATCCCCCCCCCCAAGCATTTATTAAGTGATTACTATATATATCAGGCAGTGTGCTAGGGCCTGGTATACAAATACCAAGAATGGAATTCTCTCTAGCAACAAGAACATGGAATATTAGAGCTGTTGAGGACCTTAAAATGATAGGACAAGCTTTTTATGATCAGACCAAAACTATTCTCCAAAATTGGGGTTAACTTAAATGAAGGATAATGAGGGCATTTCAACATGGCACTTAGTGGCCACCCTAGAAGTATAGCAGAACAGAAGAGAAGCATTAGGAAATAAGGGATGTGTGATATGGGGAGGAGGACATGCTCTCCACCTACACTAACTACTGAGAACAGCAAGGGAGGATGCTGAATTATAAGATGAATAGTTCAATAAACTCAGTTTTTATAGATCATATTTCAGATGCAGCTGTACTCCAGATAAACTTCTACTCCACAACATAGGGGACTCTATGTTGCGATTTAAAAATAAGATCATTAGGATGTGTTCTATGAGTTGACAATAAGCATTTATTAAGCGCTTACTATTTACCAAGTACTGTGCCAAATGTTGGGAATACAAATACAAGCAGAGACAGTCTGCTGGCCTAGAACTTACGTTCTATTGGGGGAAAACACATAAAAAGAATCTAGGAAGGGAGAGGGAAGAGGGAAAGAGACAAATGCCCTTGCCATGGAGAGACATTATAGAAAACTCCAGGAGAATCAGTAATATAGTGTAGAATGCAATGAAGACATGGCTGCCTTTGGCTTCCTCCTTAAGGGAACCAGGTAATCAGTGGGAGAGGCCACAAGGGCAGAGAGTATGTCCAGTGTGTGAAGTCTAAGGATGGAGTAAACTTCTAGGTTGAAGAGGTTTCTGGGGCATTATAGAAAAAGTCTGGGAGAGTCAGGAGAGCAACCATAATTTTTATAATTTCAATAGCTAAGCAGTAGATAAGCACGAGGTTCGTGTTGGCAGACTCAGTACTGTATTAGGAGGAATGAAAAGTTTGTAACATAAATTACAGTTAGATAACTTATTAAAACTGTAAGTTGTGGAACAGCTGTCAATCTGAATTGATTGGAGGGAATTTCCTCCCAGAGAGTTCCTTATACCAATAAATACTTAGATACAGTTAAAAATCATTTATATCAGAAGTATTTGCAGCCTCATAAGATATAAATGTCATAACAGTCCTGGATCCAGTCATGCAGGATTTTCTACATGCTGACAACTGTGCCCTTGAAATGCACAATAAAGAAAACAGGCAAATAATTATGAATTGTCTTTGTAGTGTCAGTGGTTCATCAGTCCACACTCATGATAGGCCTGGGAAAGACCAGGAATAACAAGAGAGTACCAACCCCCT
Source organism: Phascolarctos cinereus (assembly GCF_003287225.1). Taxonomy (NCBI): domain Eukaryota; kingdom Metazoa; phylum Chordata; class Mammalia; order Diprotodontia; family Phascolarctidae; genus Phascolarctos; species Phascolarctos cinereus. Next base: position 241,816,344 of record NW_027556098.1, read on the forward strand.
TCTCAGCAGCCAGTGGCACCACTATTCTCCTAGTCACTTGGGAATAAAAACTTGCAGTGATCTTTCAATTCATTGCCTCCCTTCATCTCTCATAGGTAGTCAGCCACCAGATGAGGTTAGCTCATCCTTTGGAATGCCTCTCATATACATTCTTTCCACTACGGTTTACTGCTACCACCCCAATTCAAACCCTCGTCACCTCACATCAGGGCTATTTTAAAGGCTCTCAGCTAGCCTCCCAGATTCCATTCTTTCCTTGTTAATCCATCTTGCACCCAGATGTCAGACTAATCTTCCCTAAACATTGCTTTCATCATGTCATTTTTCTGATTAAAAGCTTTTTATGGGTCACTATTTTCTATCTCATCTAGCCAAATTCCTTTGTCTGTCTCTCACAACTCAACCTCACCCAACCTATTCTGTCATTGCTTCTTGGCATATATCTCTGCCTATATCATCTTGGCTAATCACGCAATTATTCTCATTGTATGTGCAAGGAGTAGAGTGATTTCAGTTTCTGGTAAGAGGTATGTTACTGTTGGTTTTGTTGCTGTTGTTTGTCTTTCATTCTCGAAGAGGGCAATGATGCTATGACTTGCAAGTGAATTGGGTTTAAGTGAGGAAGGGCTATGCAAGGTCACCAGCCTCACTTTCTCCTCCAGAGACGTCTGGGTCCAATGGAAAGATATAGATCAGGACGATTGGAGATTGCCCCGGCAAGAACTATGGCAAAAGTTGAGTTACTCTAGCCCTTTTTGACCTTTTTTCAGTTTTGTTCTTGACTTGATTTGCATGGCTTAAGTGGGCCTTATGGGGAATGAAAGGAACATATGCTTGTACCACAACTCTACTCAGTCTTAGTAATTTTGCTAAGTATACCACCTAGAATGATGGGAAGAAACCCAGGTTCCCAACACAGGGGTATGATTGGACTTGGAAGAAATTTTGAGATCATGAGTCAACAAATAATTTAAACTGAGAGACCCTGAATTGCAGTGGGAAAAAGCAGTTCAAAATACAAGATTTAAAAATGTCTGGCTGGCTAGGTACAGATGTTTGGGCTTTGCATCACAAATTAGTGCTAAAGATAATCCTTGGGACAATCAGGTAGACTCCAGCCCCTGTAGGGAACAATTTATATTGCCATTGAAGACTAGATGTTGGATGGCAGCAGAAAACAGTCACATTGAAAAAGCCACATTGCAGCTACAGATCTGCAGATTTCAGTAAAGCAGTGGTTTAGCCAAGAAGCTGTATGATAGCTTACCACTAAAAGATGGTGGAGGAAGTGACCAGCAACAACTCATGACTAAAGTAGGGTAGCTTAGCAGAAATGCCAAGAGGAGAGAACACATGGAGAACAATGATTTTACCAGAGGAAATCCAAAACTCTGTAACATCAAAGGTATGGATAGTCCTGACCATACTTGTTTGCTAAAAGTGTTTCTCTCTTCCGTGGTTAGTTAGTGTAGTTACAGGGTTGTATATATGTACAAAAATCTTATTTATTTTGCTATTCATTTTGTTTTGACCTACCATGTCTGGTTAGCTTAATAAAAGCAAACTCGGCAATGTGGGCTTACGAGCTATGATTTTGTGTATGCTGTGAGGTGATAGTGCAAGCATGATGATCCCCATTTACAGAGGAAGAAGCAGGTTCAGTGAGGTTGTGACTAGGGTTACACAATTCATAAGGGTCAGATTAAGGATTCAAATTCCAAGTTCAGAATTCTTTCCACTACCTCATGGCACCTTCTAATCAGAGAGGAATCTAATAAGCAAGAAGTACTGATTAGACTGGGAATCTAAGATGCAGAGTTCAGAGCTAAAATCCCAGAATGATCTTTTCAGGTCTTTAGTTTAAGAATGAATGATTGAAAAGGCATTTCTAAGTACCAAACATTGTGCTTAATGCCAGGGATACAAATACAAAGAAGACAGAATCCCTAATCTCAAGAAAGTTCATTCTAGTAGAGGGAGACACCATATAAAAGAGAATGTTTGTCAGGGAAAGGTATTTTGGCCTGGGAAATAACAGAGAGGGTGAGTGGAGCCGTAGGGGGGTTGATTTATAGACCCTTTCCAGTAGCAATGGCATTATTAATTTGATTTCTGTTTGCATAACAAGAAGGCAGAAAGCAGAGGGTGGCAGGGGTTAGATTGTATGCACACAGTGGCATGGCAGATGGTAAAAAAAAAATCTAGGGTGGAAGGGTAAATGAGAAGTGAAGTAAGGCTGAGACCAGCTAGATATAGTGGTCTACTGTTTGAGGATAAATAGAATATACACGTTCTAGTTGATTTGAATTTATATTATTTCATAACACATTTAATTCCTGAATTCCTTAGATGGAAGACTCCAGGTCACCACTGGTAATCCTTCCCTCTGTAGCACTAATGCGTGCTAATGTGCTATAATGGCCGCGGGAACACAGATAGAAAAAAAGTGGATAAGTAAAATAATAGATAACTAGATAGTTAAAAAGAAAAAGTTAAAGCTTAGAGGAATCTAGCTGATTCAGATAAGTAGTCATTTACCATTGGTCCTTGCATTTTGTTTTCCTGATCCACAAGAGTCTTCCTGGCTCTGAATACCTGCAACAATTATTGGGTTGCCCAGCTGTCTTGGTCTCTTGGATTTTAGCACATGGCTGACTCAATGGTACCAAACTCACTTGACTTCCAACTTATGTTTCTCTACTCTCAACTCAGACTCTTGTGCTCCAAATAAGAATAGCCCTTCCATCTGTGCAGGAGTTTGCCTAATCCCTGGCACTAATCAATTCTCTCTTGGTTGTGATACAGTAATGTTGTACTCCCAACAAAGAAGAGGAAAGCCACTTGCTGTATTGACCATGGTTTAAGGCCTCCAAAAGGGGGCTCTAGAGACCACAGAGCTGTGACTTCAGCAGTCACAGATCAGCGAGGACCTAGCAATCTATAAGGTACTTTAGCAACGGTGAATGAAGATTACAAACTGTTAGCAGAGGCAGCATTTTTACTCAGTGGCTCTTGTCCTAACAGCTGGAACCCCACAGTCTCTTTCTCTAGGTGTCCTAGTATGAGTGCCAGTAGTACCCTTAGAGAAATCTGGTTAATTCAGATACGTAGTCTCTTGCCCATTGGTTCCTGCCTTTTGTTTTCCTGATCAACTACAGACTTCCTGGCTCTCAATACCTGCTCCAGCTAGTGGTTTTACCATTTTTCTTGGCACGTGACAGACCTACTGGCCCATTGCAAGTATTGATAGACCTCTGCCCCTGAGGATTAGGATTACAGATTAAAATCTGGAAGAGACTTCAGAATCCATTTTACTTCTTCATTTTGCAAATAAAAAAAAAAACTGAGTCCTAGGAGTGTTAAATGACCTTCCCAAGGACATATAGGTAATAAAACTAGGAAACAAGATTTGAACCCAGATCTTCTGACTTTGGCTCTAGTTATCTTTCCACTGACTATGCTGATCCCTCCTAGAGATCTTCATGGTGATCTTCCTAGTGTCATATGCAACAAGGTAGGCTGTCTTTTGGCTTTACCATATTTCACTAATTTTTTTTTCTTTTTGATCTGGACCAGTGATTTTATTGGTGTAGATAGCCACTCCCTTTACCAATGCAGATAAAGAACTGTTCTGCAAATGACAGTCTTAGAGAGTTATTTGGGGACACGGAGACATCAAGTGACTTGCCCTGAGCTGTACAGCCAGTATATGTTTGAGGTGGGATTTGAACCCAGGGCTTCCTGAATCCAGCTCTAACTATCCATTATGACATGGTCCCAATAGGAGAAGATCAAATGAACAAGGTAGAGAGACTTTTCAAGGAGCCCCCATAACACTGCACAGCAAATTTCCCAGCAGGGAAAATGTCCAAAATAAGTATCCCAACTTCACAGAGAGTACCCCTGTCCTGGTGGATCAATTTTTGGAGGTTTTTGGCTATACCTGTAAAGGATATTGCCTGGTGGCCACTGGCCTGCCTGTACATATCTGTACATGTGTGTTCATGAAATCTCACCTTTGGTCTCAGCCAGAATTTTTACTTACTTTTTAGCAGTCCTGCTGAAAATCAGTTGTCTGATAGTGTAAAGCTAGTAGAGCTTGGAGGGGTACTTTGTCTGACCCACTTGTGTTGCTGAGGAACAGAATTCCACTGAGGCCTGGTACTACCTGGGGACCATTCTGCTGCCCCTAAAGGCAAGAGAAAAGTAAGACTCCTCTCCTTTGATCCAGCTTCCTATGGGATGCTCCTTACTTCCTGTTCCTGTATTACTTAATGCTGACCAGACCTCTGCATATTAGCTAGAGTCACAGCTATGGTGGACTTGGAGACCCTGAAGAACTTTGTGGTCTTGGTTCTGGTGCAGAGAAAGTGAGATACTCCAGAGAGTACATGTTACCCTTGTGGTAGTTGTGATAACTGAGGGGTGCCCACATCAGTTAATACTAGTACCCTGAGTAGACTAAGCTCGTGTAGGTTGGAGTGGGGAAACTTTGTGATGTATTCATCCTGAATGTTACTCATTTTCTCCCCTCTTCTCAGTGGTATTGAAGATATATTAAATTGTATAGGGCTTGCAGAAGGTCACTTTTGCTCCTGCCACTGCCAGGCTCATTGCCTAGCACAGTTGTATGTTTTGTATTTGGATCTCTCCCCCAAGACTTCCTCCCCAGTATCGAAACAATCAGGATGTCAGAAGAAAAAGAACCTGATCTTCAAGGGACCATACAGGTAATCTATTCCAGTGTTGTCAAATATAAATATAAATGGGAGGCCACTAATCCATATAGAAGTATCTCTTATATATTGACTTAGTTTTAAAATGTGATATAATCTATGTTTTAATTGTATTTTAATTGATTAAATATAGCCCAATTCTATTTTAATCTGGTTTCATACACTAAGGAGTGTTCTAGTTTTTGACACCTCTGATCTGGTCCATCCCCCTCATTTGACTTGCTCAAAGTCCTAGGGGAGATCTGAAGTCAGGTACTGTGACTCCAGTATTGTTGCACATTCATCCCACCTTCCTCCAATTTGTCCATTTATTTTTTCCTGCTATGAAACTGCAGACAAGCGTCTTATATTACTTACTATATTAACATATATTACTTATATTGCTTAAGCCTTATTTTCTAGTTAAGAGGCATATTAGCTATTTGAACCAAAGCCAATTCTATATAAACCCAGAGAGAAGAAAACACCAACAACAGCAGCAACACCTTCCTGACCTTGGCTCTTCATGGGTCACTATGAAAAGATGGCATTTAGATAATCTCTCTTGGACCTGTGAGATTGCCTTCTCCCCAATAAGGCTGAACTACTCATGAAAGAGAAGCCTCTTATGACTCTACATCTCTCTGCTGGGTATCTGCAAATCCTAAGAATCTATGTAAATGTCAACTGTTATCTTATTTACTTGTTTCTTATCTCTGACTTCTTCCTTTTGCTGAGGTTTAATTTTATTCCAATATATTAGAATAAAAGGTTAGAAGTAAAATATATCTTAGTGATTATTACAGATAGGAAGCTGAGGCCCAGAAAGGTTGAGGTTGAATGACTTATTAAAATCCCCATAGGCTGTGACTAAAGGAATCTCAAGCAATTTCAGAAATTCTCAATCTAGTACATTTAGCGCTAAGCTCCTGACCTTTGCTCTCTATAGAAGTCTACACATCAATTTGTATTTTGACTAGAAGGTATGCAATGGGGAACAGGCTAATGGGGGCTCTGTCCTGAGGGCTCAGCAAGCCTCCTCATGGGTTGGTACCATGCAAAACAAATTGCATATACTCTCAGGACTGGCCTCCACTGGTCAGTCTTCCTATTACATAGGAAAAATAGAACCACATTTTGAATAATGAATATAGCCAGCTTATAAATAATCTCTATTTTTACAACATTTTTTTATGTCTACCCTTTCCTGTGTATTCCCAGTGGAACCAGCCTAGGAGAGGGCTTGCTATAATATCCAGACAGGTCTCTCAACTTCCAAACCAGCCTTCATACCACTTCCAGACTAATTTCTTTTACTAGTCATGAGGTTACTATTCAAAAATCTTCAATAGCTCCCTGTTTTGTATTGAGTAAAATTCAGCATCTTTAGACTTACATTCATGGCTCTCTACAATCTAATACCACCTTGCCCTTCCTGCATCATCTCCTATTACTTTTCTCTGAACACTTCGTTTTCTTATCGAGCTATACCACTCTTTGCTCCCTGAAAATGCATTTCCCAGCATCTATGTCTTTTGTCATTCTTTTTTTTCTGTGCCTGTAACATACTTACTGGCCTCTACCTGTTGAATTTCTACTTATTAAAAATAAACTCCTTAAAGATTTCCCTGATTACCCTCATTGTCATCATCATAACAACTTACAACTATATAACAGCTTCAGACTCACAAAGAGCTTTCTTCACAATAACCTTTTGAAGTAGATAGGACAAGCTTTGAAGAGATCTTCATTTTATTGATGAGGAAACTGAAGCCCAGAGTTTAAATGACTTGCCCCGGGATCTTCAGTTAACGAGGGGTAGAAGGAGGATTCGAACTCTTCTCCTGAATTTAGGACTTGTATTCTTTCTATCACACCACATTTCCTTTTAGCACTTTGTTTTGTTCCCCTTCAATGTACTTATCATGCAATATTGCTATCAGTCAGTCAGTCAATAAGCATTTATTAAGCACTTACTAAGTGTCAGGCACTCGGCTAAACGCTGGGAATTCAAATACTGTCCTTAAGGGGCTCACATTCCATTGGGAGGACATAACATGCATCTGTGGTATATATTTCTTATTCTTCTGTTAGACTATATACTCTAGGGGGATAAAGGATTGTCTCATCTAAATTTTGTATCTCTCCTAGAACTTGACATAATACTTTGTACAGAGTAGGTGTTTAATATTTATTGAATTATATTGATTAGGTTGATAATATCATATTGATTATCAGTAATGTTGCTTTCTCTATTGCTCAGTAATGAATTAACAGATCCAGTGAATGTTGACCTTTGTATGGTGTTTGTATTCTTTGATTTGTCTTGGCAAAAGGCTGTGTACATTTGTTATCATATACAATTTATCTATTTTTAAAATTATATTAATACCCTTCAGTAAATAAAGTGACCTAAACAGTACTACAAGTGCCAATAATTTGTTTATTTCAGAATGCCATATTCCAAGATAGGTTCTGATAGATCAGGGAAATAAAAAGATATTATCTGGAACTCTGTATCTTTGTTCAGAAAAAAAATATGTTCAGATCAACAAATATTTGTAATAAGGAGAGATTTAGTTTATGTAGTGCAAACAGATAAATACTCTATACTTTTAAAAATGCAGGAAATCTGAGTGTAAGACCACTGTTTTAGATCATGTTCATATGCTCCTATATGAACAGAGGAAAGCAAGTCCATCAGGTAGAACCAACTAAATGGATAATCCAGTGGTACAAAAGCAAGAACAACTAACATGGCATAACACTTTAAAGCCTGCAAATTATTTAACACATGTCTCCCTTCCTTTGAGTCTTACAGAAATTGTGTGAAGCAGATGTAAGAGATGCTACATCTTCTTTTTACAGACCAGGAAACAGGCTCAGAGAAGCTGCCCATGGCCACATAGTTTGATTGAAAGGTGGAATGCAAATCTATGTCTTCCTTACTCCAATTCTAGCACTTGCTCTGAAACACCATATCATAGAAGATCAATTTAGTACAAATGAATTTTTTTTATTAGCCATGTACATCTTCTGATTTTGCCTGATGTTTTTTGCATAATCCCATAAAAGTATGGGGTAAGATAGGTACTGAATGTGGAGATAGATGACCAGGGTATGAACACTGACTTTGTTACTATTTAGCTGTTAGTTAGTTAGGTCAGCCATTTCACCCCTATTTTCCAATCTGTAAAAGGACAGGAGTGCTCTCTGACGGCAGGGACTGCTATTTATTTTTTGGCCTTTCTTTGTACCATCAACACTTAGTGCTGACTTGTTGAACTCACTGGATTCTTTTTTTTTCTTTCTTTTTCTTGATACTTCTTTATTTTTCCTCTATTAAAGACAAAGCCTTTGTACCAAAGATTTGCTCTTCTTAAACTCTTTTTAAAAAATTTATTTTATTTCTAAGTTATGGACTAAAACAAGCATTTCCATAACATAGTACAATTAGATGATTGCACATGAAACTGCAAATCTACTATACACAACTTTCTATTCCTTTCAAATATACAACAGAATTATCATGTAAATTTCTTTTCTTTTTCTCTTTCCTCATCCCACCCCACCCTAGAGAAACCATTAGACACAAATAGGTGTGTGTGTGTGTATACATATATGTGTGTATATATATATGTATATATACATATATATATATAATAATTATTCTATACATACTTCTATTTATCAGTTCTTTCTCTCAATGTAGGTAGCATCTTTCTTTAAATATCCTTCATAGTTAATTTGGGTATTTATAATGACAAAATGACTTATGCACTCAAAAATATTAATTCACTCAAAAATTCACTTAAAATATTACTGTTGCTGTATACAATGTTCTCTTGGTTCTTCTCATTTCATTCTTTATTATTTCATGCAGGTCTTTCCATGTTTTTCTAAATCATTGAGCTCATAATTTCTTATACTGTAGTAGAATTCCATCACAATTGTATATCATGACTTGTTCAGCCATTCCCCAACTGATGAGCTTCCCTGCAATTTCTAGCAATTTTTTTGCTACCACAAAGAGAGCTGCTATAAACATCCTAGAACATATAGGTTCTTTTCTTTTCCCCTAATCATCTCTGCAGATAGACATAGTAGTGTGGTATTTCTTAAAATGCAGTCAACTCTAACATCCTCTCGATGATTCTATGTAGACCACATTATATATTTTCTTGTTCACTGTTCAGAGTTATTGGTCCCTCACTTCAGTTCCGACCTTGACACTAGATTGATACTATCTTCTTTACTGGCTTTTCCTTTGGGTGCGAACATTTCCTGATATGACTTACATACAAGATCAAGGCTAAGAAAAAAGAATAAAAGTGACAACAAGTCATCATAAATTCTGAGCACAGAGGCTTGAGCTGTTCCACGTTTCCTCATGCTGTATGACTGTGGTCATCCCAGAATCAGATGTTCCTCCTTGCTTCTATAACCAGACAATTTTAGCTTCACTGCCAAACTCAGCTGAAATTTGTTCAATGTCCTTGGAATCCTCCACTTATAATTCAAGCATCATACAGTTATCCAGTGGGCCTGTCAAGGAGACATGGAGAAAAACAGCTTAAAGTTGTGGATTGGCTCTTGTTTAATCCCCAAACAATCTTCTGAAGATGCAAACAAATATTGCTTTCAGGAGCAATATGCAAACAACAGGGTTCAATGCTGATTTGCTTGGCTCCTGTGTGTTACTCCTCCAGACTGCCTGAAATAAAACATTTTAAGAACGTTGGAGCTGTGAGAAATTGTCAGCTGCATCTGACTAAGGACGTAGATTTTATTTACTAACAATGGTTTCTCAGGTTGACTTCAGTATTTATTAGAAACAATGACTGTAACAATGCACCTTCTTAAATAAAAATAAAAACAAACATGGATTCAGCACATGCAAGGCATTGTTCAGGCACTTTGGGAGACATATGAAAGATGATAATTTCAGTCCTCAAGGAGTTACAATTTGGTAAGGGGCATGGCACATATAAAAATAAATATGCTGAATTAGCAAATAATGTAATTAGTAATATTTTCATTGAGGGGCAAGAAATAGGAGTTGGGAGAATTAAGGATTCATTGGAATGGAGTAAGAACACTTCCCAAATGGGGCAAGGGATATCGTTGCTGGGAGGAGGAAGCAAAACCAGGAACATTCTGAACTATCTGTCTTGCTAAAATATGCCAAGGGGTAGAAGCTGTGCAGGATGAGCAGGGAGGGTACTGATGGGAAAACTGCAGCAATTGCTACCATAAGGATCTTGGTCAGGGGCAGAAGCACCTCCAGAGAGGTGCTGTCAGCACTCTGTCAGTGTCCTGATTTGTGACAAAGCCCCAGCTACCCTACCCTAGTTACAGTACTGTTTAAGTAGGATAAAAGTAGAAATGGAATAAGGAAAGTTCCAGATAAAGAGTTCTAAGAACATTTGATTTGAGAAAGGAGGAGATTATTTTTAACTGTTTAAAGGTGTTGATTAAGGAAATTTTCATGGAATAGGTGATATCTAAGCTGAACCTTGAAGGAAAAGAATGGTTTCAATAGGTGTGAATGTAGAGGGAGTACATTCTGGTGTTGGAACCATTTTGCCCAAATACCTGGAGATTGGTTTATAGGCTAACAGCCCCCTTCCCTGCCCCAGTAGGTGGTAGAAACATGGTGTCCAAGGCCCTAGGAGATTGTGTGGATGGGGTGGGGGAGGGGATATTCTTTCCCTCTTCTCAACTTCTTGAATGTTCTTTCTATCTTTTCAAATTTCTGCGCCCCTCCCCCCCTCTCTCCCACTGGGCTTAGACTTGATTCTAATGTATAATATATTTCTATCTCATGTCTTCCGTAGGGAGGAATAAAACAATAGCTTAGATGAGTGTGGGAAGAGAGTGATCTGATAGGCAATCAGGAGTGCTCATGGGAAAATTCCATAAGCTCCTTCTGATGATGAGTAGCTCTTCTGCTTTCCTATTTCTGTCTTCTTTAAGTCATCTCATTTTATTTGGTCTACTAGAGGAGGAAAAGGGGGGTGAGCAATCATTTGAGGAAAGATCCTAAGAGTGGAGAGGGGCCACCAGTGGCAAGGATTGTTATTGTTTGGTTTGAAGGGAGGCAGAAGAGACATCACTAGCCTCTTCTGTCCCCCTCTTCTTCAAGGGAGACATTCATTCCTGCCAGGAGGGGAAGTAAGGTAGTTGGGGTGAGAGGCTACCATTCTGCTCTCATCAGAGAAAGGGGGTACTGGACTAGAAGTATATGTCCATGCTCCCTTAAATTTTATTAGTCTAGATAATATGATTGGGTGCAATATAACTAAGACCACTTTGTCATGATTATTGAGGGGGAAAGGGAACCCCAATCTCTATATCCAAAGCTTGACTCCTTTCCAGTCAGTTCCACAATGAACACACATAGCAAATAGCAAAGAAATCCATTTATCAAAATTGTGGCAAAACAGAAATCAGAGGTGTACATAGAAGAATATATACTGGACAATATAGAATGAAAGAGCTACCAAGGGGACTCAGCTCAACCAAGAGAGATTGTCCTTAATCTCATACAAGGGGAAACTCCTTGAAAGTTCTAGAGCAGCAAGTAGGGACATGATGGAGACTACTAACTCCATCCTTAAGTTCCCAGAGTCTTTTTTCTTCAGCAACCTGAAATAGAATTGGCCTCTTCCATCTTCTCTCTCAAAGCTAGAAGCCAGAAAAGGCCAAAGTGACTTATTGCTTGAAGACTTCTGAAGCTTGAGGAGTCCCAAAGAGGACTAGTGAAGACTGGAGCTCTCTCTACTCTGTCCCACACTTCACATGGGGCAGGGCAATCATCTCCACCAATGAGGATAGAGAATCCTATACCAATGGGCCCTGGGACCAGGGTTCCATGAAAATTTTTACTTTTAAATTTCTCTTGTAGCCTGCATCTTTTTCTCCCAGTTGGTAAGTTGTGAATTATGCAAAAAACACACCCATTCTCCAGTGGCAATTTCAGCAATGTTATATGGACTTACTGCCATCATGCACATGTTAAAAATGTCACACTTTCCTGTCATAGTATAAAAGTGAGCCTTCAAAACACTGTTCTTTTCACATAGAGTTAGAGCTAGAAGAGACCTTAGGTATCCTTGGGCCCAACCTCCTCATTTTACAGATGAGGAAATGAAGACCCAGAGAGAGTAAGTGACTTGCTCAGCTAGTGAGTGTCTGGGGTAGGATTTGAACTCAGGTCTTTCTTCCTGACTTCTGTGGCACTAGCAGCTATACCATATTCCCTGTTGCATTTTTTTTTTTACAGGGGATAAGATGAAAGGAGCCCCATTCTTATCCCATATTTTAATAAGACCTCTGTAATGATGCTTTGCTTGAGTAAAAAAGTAGAAAATGCAAACAAGAAATCAGACTTCTTTGTTTTGAGAGATAGATAAACACCCACATGGTATTAAATTACAGACCAAGCTAGAGATCTAGTAAGCTGTGATGTACAATTTCCATTATCACTGTGAGACTTGAATTGACCTTGGATGTTCTATCTGGGTTTTGGGCCAGCTTCTAGTGGAATGAGATTAAAAGCCATCAGATAGCTTTTTTTAAAAAAGCTTACAGTCAGTAATATCTGAGACTCCATGCAAGTTTTCATTTAGTTATTTATTATATCTGCTTCCTTATTTAATATCCAAACAGTACATCTGATCAACAAAATAATATGAAAGAGCTTGTCAGCATTTCCCCCTTGGAATAATTTCAATTCTGATTTCCCATTTCAGATATTGGGATATAGGAAAGATGGAGATCTTGGGATAATGCCTGCATTTTTTCTTGCATGGATTAGCATCACTCAATGTGGCCTTTATGTAAATTAGCTATTTGCATTCCTGCTGATGGGAGAAATGAATTCTAAATCATGCCGTTGTTTTGGTGCCTCATTTTCTTCTGTTTTGCAGTGTTGCAGTAATGTCTGTAATTTGGTTATCCAATGCACCTGGATCTTCCTGCCTAGCTCTTCTGAAGTCATTAAACAAATATGTGAACTGCCTATTTTCAAATTAATGACATATGCTCTCAGTCTTTGGGCTTTGGGCAATGAATCAAAATTTGCAGTGCAGCTATAAGCAATTCATGATTTAAGGAAAATCTCATCAAATTACATTTCCAATATCACTGATGTACCACTATCAGAACAAATGGAAAAAGCTGCTGATCCTATTGTGTAGTATGAGCGTGGCATTTGGACTAAGTGGGAGATTCAGAGCATTAGCATTATGACTGGAATGTTCCCTATGCCTGCAATGTCTTGGTCTTCTCAGTTTATTTGAGTGATTCCTTTACCTCAGGTTCCAGTTCAAGCCTCACCTCCTTTCTAACACATTTTCTCACCAATCCATCCAGTGAGCTGCCTGTCCCTATCCTGAAAGCCTATAGTCCTTCTGGTCTGTTTCATTCATTCGATACGATGCTTTATGATATACCAGTGCTATGGCCTCAAGTCTTGAAACAAAAAACATCTCTAACAGTTGAAATTGAGGATTCTTCAAAACATAATGGGCAGGTGCATGATGGTAGTGAGAAAGCCACAGCACAATTACAGAGAGGGAATTATGAAGAGGTAGAATGCAAAGGTTGTCATCAAGGAAATATTTGAACAAAAATGTCAGGTGGGTCACATGAGGGGTGTGTGTGTGTGTGTTGTGTGTGTGTGTGTGTGAGAGAGAGAGAGAGAGAGAGAGAGAGAGAGAGAGAGAGAGAGAGAGAGAGAGAGAGAGAGAGAAACAGAGAGAGAGAGAGAGAAACAGAGAGAGAGAGAGACAGAGAGAGAGAACAATTTACATATTATATTGGGATCCTCATAATGACTGAGAAAAACACTAAGGCCACTAGCATTTTGTGTAGACTCCCTAAAGTAAGCTTATGGGAGGATATGGACAAGATTTACATTAGATGACAAGCATTAATGAATGCCTTGTGGTCCTCTATGGTTGGAAGGGATCCCCACATCACTGAATGAGATCATGAAATCATTTAAGGATTTGAGTATGCTATGTTGTGCTGAGGTTCTTAACCCACTTTGCCTCATGAATCTCTTTGGCAGTCTGATGAAGTCTATGGATCCCTTTTCAGAGTAATGATTTTAAATGTATAAAATAAAATATACTGGATTATAAAGGAAACCAATTTATTGAAAATAGTTATCAAAATATTTTTAAGAGAAATTTAAGGAACCAAGGTAAGGAACCTCTGGAGTAGATTAAGTGCTGGACCTGGAGTCAGAAAAGCCTGCTTTCAAATCCCCTTTTCCATATTTAACTAGCTGCATGACCCTGGGAAAATCTCTCAAACTCTACAAGCCTCAGACATCTCTTTGGGACTAAGTCAGAGATGAGTTTGGTTCTGAATTAATGGAGGGTCCTTCCCAAGGTCCAATATGCTATGCTGTATCATTGTTTATTCCACTCAAAAAAGTAGGGCATGTTGTAAAGAGCACTGAATTGATACTTTGGAAATCTGGATTCTAGGACCAGCTCTGCTGTCACCTTCCCACAGCATCTTAGGTAAGTCATTTAATGTTAAGTGACTTAAGTATCTCTCCTGGACTTGTTTTTTTCATCTGTAAAATAAGATTGTTGAAATAATTTATTTTTGAGGCCGCTGTGGGGCCTGTGACTCTTTGTCATTTCCATTATATAAGATTATTGCCTACAAAGATCCTATCTTATGCCCCTTCATATGCCCCAAAGTAAGTACTGAATAAATGTTTGTAGATCATGCATTAAGATAGCTATGTTTAACTATTGTGGTTTTTAAACTTAAATTTTGTTTCTTTCTATCAACAGACATTTTTCTCTCTCTCACATTTCTATCCCCGGGGTTGGGGGGAAAATCAAAACCCTTGTAATATGAGAACACCCTTGTGACAGATATGGCATAGACAAAACAAATGTCCATATTGATGATTTACAAAAACGTGTGTATCGTTCTGCATATAAAACCCATCATCTCTATGTCTGGAGGTTACTAACATTCTTTATCATCAGTCTTTTGGAATAAAGGTTGGATATATACTTACCTGAGTTCTTAAGACTTAAAGTCTTAAGTCATATTCCCTTTTTGCAATGTTGTTGTCATTGTATAAATTGTTCTCCTGGTTCTGCTCCCTTAACTCTGGATCATTTCATACAAATCTTTGTCAAAACTTATGGCAACATTCAGTTATGTGCTGGCAGGTGCAATACTATTTCACAGATTGGGAAACTGAGGAATGGCAGAATTGAGGGCCAAATGTTTTCCCCCTATTTGCAAATACATATGAGGCACAGGGACAGAATTTGGGAAGGGAAATAAAACATCTAGGATTTGGAGCCTATTGCTTATGTGTGAGTGATCATCTTGAATCCATATGTTTCACTAGTTCTTTTACCAAAGCCAACATTTTAACATTAAAGCTCTGTTTATTAGTATTAACAAGAATCATGAGGCTAAATACTCATGCTTCATATGGAAAGTTTACACCTAGTAGGGGAGTCCAGCGTAAGGCAATTAGCAGTTGTTCTTTCTGGGTCCAATGAATGGAAACCATCTGGGAACTGGCAATACTGCCAAGCATGCCAGTGCAGAGTTTTGAGAAATGGCTATCTGATCACTGTAGTTGAACAATAATTTTCAGAGATTTTTGCTGCAAGCATTTCTCAAACTCAGGTTCCTTTCCAGACAATGAAAGTTAATTCCAGCACTTAAGGGCTAGTCTAGGGCACTTTGGCTAGCCTGAAGGTCTGCTTAGAAGGGATATATTTCAGTCTGTTGGCAGCTAGGAAAAGGTAGAATCAGAATCAGGCTTGACTGAGCTAAATATCAAATATTAAAATTATTATGGTGCCACTTAAACTTGGGTAGGCCTTTTTGCACTCCAGATAAAAGAAGATACTATTGCATATCCCACCATTCCCTTTTTTAGGCAAACTCCAGAATTTATGCAAGAAAGTAGTGTACTTTCCATGAGACATGGCTTATCTCCACACTCTTTTCTACAATTAAACTGGGCTATTTGTTACAACTTGAATATGTGCCACATTTTAGCATCTCTTGTGAATTTGTCTACATTAATTGATTCCTTTGGGCTCCACTGCCCACTTTAATGCTGCCTCTTCCATGAATATGGCCCTTATCACCCAGTGGGAAATTACTTTTTCTTCCTGAGCCCTGCTATAGACTTTGTAGTTCTCTGATGCAATTATCATTTTCTAGCTCATATTATAATTATTTGTATTTATCTTCTTTCTTAACAGATTATAAATCCCTTTTGAGTAGGAATATATGTTTATGTTTTTTAGTCAACTCTTATCATACAGTAGGTTTTCAATAAATGTTGATCAGAATTGAATTGAATGCTAATTTG
This sequence comes from Phascolarctos cinereus, assembly GCF_003287225.1. NCBI lineage: Eukaryota > Metazoa > Chordata > Mammalia > Diprotodontia > Phascolarctidae > Phascolarctos > Phascolarctos cinereus. Next base: position 241,832,436 of record NW_027556098.1, read on the forward strand.
TAAATTAAGGACTGTCCAATGGCCTTACGTTATTATAATCGACAGTGGCATTCCAATATTATAACTGAATTCCTTTTAATTCACATTAAGACTCAATATTTGGCTATGACATTATTGAGGTCTAGGAGAGCTGGGAACCCCAAAATTCAAGGGCAAATGACACAGGTCCTGTCTCAAATGAATTCAACCCAAACCTTTTTTCAGCCAGAGACAAGGTTTATTATATCATCAATAGAAACAGGCCAGACTTAAGGAGTCTGAGCTATTTAATGGGGCCACTTATACACAGTGGTCAAGGAGTGACCAAGAACTTGGGTGACTCGGAGGTAACAGAGAAGGACCTGGAAGGGGTACCCCAGGCAAACACCAGGCACCTGGGCCACTGGAAAGGGGTCTAGGTCAATCAAGGAGTGGCAGGTCTAGGGTGGAGTCAGGTGTAGACAATGAGGGCTGGGTTGGGTTAGAGGTAACAGAGAATTAGAGATTGGGGCAGGATCAAAGCCACAATGCAAGGACAGTCAAAAGGATTATACTGAGATGAGCCTCAGGTGAATTCAAGGAGCCTGGGCCACATGGGAAAGTCCAGGGCCTTTTAGGGGTAACATCATTAGCATTACCATCGATATTATAACAATTTTTGGCTCTTACACAGTCAAAATTAGTTTGAAAGAATAATCAGAAGAGGCAGAATGAAAGCATGGAGTGACACAGGCGATCTTTTTTTGGTTAATCCTCATGTTGAGCAAACACTTTAACAAAAGAATAAACCTGCCATTCATGGATGGGATTTCAAGGTTGAGTGTCTGTTTAAAAAAAATGGAACTGTGATCAGTCATTGCTTTTTGAAAAGCACAAGTTACTTTATGTGATGTTTTCTAGTTGCTTCTGTTAATGGAGTCTTTGGTGACAGTAATTCTTTTTGGAAGAGTTAAGTCATTTGGCAATTAAGTCCTTGGTGTATTCACTAGCTTGAAGAGCAGCATGTCCTTGCACCTGGTACACATTCACATTCACAGAAAGTCACATTGCTATTCATGCCTTTTGTGGAGTCATACAAGGGAAATATAACAAAAAGTGTCGATTTTCACCTTGGGTTTTATAATGTATATTATAAAACATCTCCTTAGAATTTGCCTGGTATCTGGAGTTCTCAGAGAACAATGATTTGCAACTGAAAAAGTGGAAAAGAGGCATTTATTGCTAGTGCTGTAATTAGTAGTTTAGAGAGAACTGGACTCTGAATTAATCCACAGAGAAAGGAAACATTTAAAGGTAAGGTTTTGGCTTTTAGAAGCCCAGTGTTTCAAGCTCACTATATTAATGAATTGCTCTGGTTTGGCTTCCAAGCACATTAGGATTCACGTTCACTTCTACACTTGAAAAACAAAAACAACCTGGAAATTGATGGTTATGGGTACTGACTGCTATAATAGTGTATCTTATTCAGAGACATTATTTGAAAAATGGCTTGGTTTACGTACAAATTAGAGCTTGTCAGGATTAGAAATAAGGGGATTCTTTATTTGGTTGGCTCTCAGTTTATATGTTTTGCCAGCAATCTTGAACTATGGCAATCATTCAATGTTACACAGACTTAAGGAATATCCTCTTCCCTGGAATTCAGTCTTATGAAATACAGAAAGAGATTGAGGTTGGATAAACATACCAGATTTTTAAGTGAGGACATTAGAATCCTTTGGATTATTTAAAGAAAATGATCACTATGTTGTAAGCTACTTCATCAGCCTTATGAATTCATCAGATTTTTTCTTTCTTGGCTCTAGCCTGTGAAGTTATTCTAGTGGATTTTAATGGACTTCCTAAGGAGATAGTATGTCCCCTCTCATTTGAGGCCTTTGAGCAAAAGCCAGATGACAACTTGGTTGTTTAAAAATGCTTCCTTTTTCAGGTATGGGTTGGACTAAATGGCCATTGAGCTCCTTTCAAACACTAAAGTCTTTGGGATTCTGGATCTCCAAATAAAATTTGCAAATAATTGGGATTCTAAAAGGGGTTTTTGGTCATCTAGGATGTTATAGTATTAAAAACTAAAATGTGATATAGCCTTCAATTTTATTTCTTCAGTGAATTCAACATTTTGGTTCAGTTTGGCACAAATTGAAAATTTGGTTCAATTTAGTGTCCCTCACATACTCTTGTCTAATGCAGTGCCTGGTGTTTTGTTTTTCAGTATCAGGTGAGAATGAATGTTTCCCGGGAGGATCTTGTGTACCTTTGAAATGATCTGAGGGCCAAAAAAACGTTGAGAGTCATTGCTCTTACTTTTGTTAAATAACTTTATTCTGAAGGATAGAAGGTAATGGGAATAAGTGAAAAAAAGTATTTAGACATCCAGAAGGAATGCAGTGTGGCTCAGCAGAAAAATCAGTGCACCAGGAGTCAGGAGATCTGTGTTCAGGATCTGGCTCTATCACTTTTGAGTTGTGTGATTTAGAGTAAGCCATATCATCTCTCTAAGTAAAAGTTTCCTTGTTTGTAAAATGAAGGGGTTGGAGAGGTACCACAGGATTAGAGAAGGGCAAATGGGTCAATTTTCAAAAGAGTGTAGAGAATGAAGTCTGCACACCATATTCCTGTGGACTTGAATTGGATTGCTTGCAAAATTCTAGAATGTATTATTAGAGGCATGATAAATGAACATCTATATAATAAAGGAAGGGATGATCACATTGAAGCAACATAGCTATATTGAGAACAAATCATGTCAGGTGAACCTTAGCTCCTCTTTTAAGGGTGTTACTAGATGGATAGATCAGGGGAATGGCATAGCTATAGTTAATCCTGATTTTAACAAAGAATTTTCCAAAATCTTTCATGCTAAAATCTTTCATGTGGAAAAGATAGACAGATATGAACTAGACCATTGTATGGTTAGGTAAATTAGAAACTCATTGAATGATAGGCTAAAGAGTCATCATTCATAGTTCAGTATCAAAGTTGATTCGGAGTTCAATCTTGGTGGGAAGTCTTTAGTGGAGGGCATCAGGGAACTATGCTTGGCCTTGCCACTATTTCATATTTTTATCAGTAACTTGGCTGGAGACAGAGATGATATGCTTAGGGTGTGGGGAAGTCAGGGAAGAATAACACCTCTGGTGTGAGAGCTTGCTGAGCTCTTTATAGGACTGCTTATCCACCTTTGGTGTTCACTTTCATACAACTTTCACCTGTGGCTCCAAGAAGCTGTAGCATTCACAGTGGCCATAACCCTGTAAAACCATCCCAGTAGAGGGGACTAAACCAGTTTGAAAGTAATTAACAGGCCACAAAACCATCAATGAGTTAGGGGAACGTGTACTCCAAGCATGTGAAGACTTCCCTCAGCAGAACGGGCAGATGAGAACAATTTGTTCTAATGGCCATGAAGGCAGCTGAAGTAGGTGCTATGGAGTGCTTAGATCTCAGACATTGAAGGTGTCAAGGTCATCCACTACATCCTGGGCCATCACTGGTTGTACTGACTTTTGTCTTGCCACTAGACTTTGATGATTCTTGAAGAGAGAGTATGATGACTTTGTGCAACTCTGCCTCATTTAAATACAATTCACTTGTGAGTCAAGACATCACCATAATATCATTGGTCCTCTTTGAAAACAAACATGAAGATAATATGCTTATCAAAGTGTCAGATGGCACAAACCTAGGAGGGATGATGACACATTCAGGTGCCTCGGTAAGTAACTAAAATGGTCTTGAAAGGCCAGAAGTCGGACTGAATCCAGGAAGATGAAATTTGATAGAGATAAATGTAAAGTTTTTATTGGAATTCAAGAAATTAACTTCAGAAATACAAGATGAAGGAAGCAATGGCTAGATAGCAGTTCATCTGGCACAGTGGTAGAGTACCAGGCCTCATCTTTCTGAGCTCAAATCTGGCTGCAGATACTTATTATCTGGGTGACTCTGAGCAAGTCACTTTACCCAGTTTGCCTCAGTTTCCTCAACTGTAAAATGGTGATCATAATAGCATCCATCTTCTGAGGTTGTTGTGAGGGCCAAATAAGATAATATTTGTAAAGTGCATAACACAATACCTAGCATGTAGTAAGCTCTATAAATGTTAGCCATTGTGATGATGATGATGATGGTGACAGTGCTGGTTGTATGTTGCCCCAGTCAGACCACAGATGGAGTAATATCTTTAGTGCTGTATGCCAAGTTTTTAGAAGGACAGTGATAAAATGAATGCTGTCTATAGCTGGCCATTCAAGATGGTGAATGAAGACCTTGAAATGATGATACATGATGATTAGCTAAGGGAACTGGCTTTGTTTAAGCTGGAGAAGAGAAGACATAATAGCTATCTTCCAGTCTTTGAAGTGCTATCATGTGGCATATGGAAAAGACTTTTTTCTGTCTGGGCACACAGAGCAGAACTAAGTACAATAAGCAAACACTTTAGAAAGGAAGATTTAGGCTTGATGTAAGGAAAACTAGCAATTAGAGCTACTCCAAAGAAGAGTTGCTGTATTGGGAGGTAATGGGTTGCTCCTCATTTGGGATCTTCAAACAAAAACTATAACACTTGTTAGGTATGCTGCAGAGAGCATTCTTATTCAGGAGTGGGTGGATTGTATGGTTTCTGAGGTCTATTCAAACTCCAGAGCTATGATTCTATGATTCCTTCCAACTTGGAGATCATGCGATTATGTAATTTTTAAGATACTTTACAATTCTATGACTCTGTGAATATGTTTGATCATAATGGACCAAAATGTCAACTACTTAGAAACTTCTCTATTGTTTCAGTTTATAGGTTTCACCTTTATGTCTGGTCTTAAATGGACACCATTTAAGATAGATTATTTGGTTTTGTGTTCCTAACACTACAACCAATCCTCCCTGTAGTGTGGAAAGAGTACCTAGATTAGAATCTTGGACTCTGACTCGCTGTGTCTGATTTTGAATCTTGGCTCTGCCCCTTAATACCTGTGTAATCTTGGGCAAGTCCCTTAATCTCCTTAAGCCTCAGTTTCTTCATTTGTAAATGGAGGGGATTGGTCCACATGATCTCCAAGACCTTTTCCATCTCTAGATCTCTGATCCTATGATTGCTATGATGACAAACATTTATATTAACCAGTCAACAAGGATTTATTTACACCTACTGTGTGCCAGGGCATCATGTTAGGAACTAATGACACAAAGACAAAAATGAAACAGCATCTGCCCCTAAAGAATTTACATTTTATTAGGGAAGACATGCATGCACATAAATAAATAGAGATGAAAAAATAAAAGCAGCATTTTTGTGAACACTAGCAGCAGGGGGATATAGAAGGGTTCCATTTCAAAGGTATCACTTGAATAGAATTTTGAAGGAAACAAGAGATTTTTAGGAGGGGGAAGTGAAACTGCAGTGCATTAAAGGCCTGAGGGGGGAACCTGCATGGAGATACAGACATAGGAGATGAAGTATTTCATGTGAGCAACAGCATGCAGGACAATTTGTTTGTTCTACAGATTACAAGGTAAATAATGTATAATAAGATTGGAGAGGTAGGTTGGGACCAGGTTGTAAAGGGCTTTACAAGCTTAAAAGAGGTCCTTATATCTGGTCCTAGAGATACTAGAAAGCCATTGGAGTTTTTGAATAGGTGAGAGACGTGATCTGCTTTGTGCTTTATGAAAATGACTTGGACTACTAAGTTGAGAGTGAATAGGAGAGGGGAGAGACTGGAGGCAGGGGGAGTGATTAGAAGACTTTTTCAATAATCTAGAGAGAGGTGATTCAGGACCTGAACCAACCTGGTAGACATGTGAATGGGGACAGAAATCAGAGTTATTGTGGAGGTAACTGTGGGTAAAGGAGAGAGAGAGAGAGAGAGAGAGAGAGAGAGAGAGAGAGAGAGAGAGAGAGAGAGAGAGAGAGAGAGAGAGAGAGAGAGAGAGATTGAGAAATCAAGAGTATCCTATCCTTGAGGTTGCAAAGTTGGGTTAGTAGAAGTGGTATCCTTGAAAGAAAGAGTGAAGCTCAGGAAAAATGTGTTTATGGAAATTGGGAAAGACAATGAATTCATTTTGAAATGTGTTGACTTTGAAATGCCTATGGGACAGCTAGTTTGAAATACGCAATAGGCAATTGAAGATATACAACTGGAGCCCAGAGGAGAAATATATACACACATATATAGATTTTGTAGTCTACTAAGGAATATAAATCCAGTATTGTTTCTAATAGGTTGGCTAGGTTGTCATAATATAGAGGAATCAGAATTTTAAAGTTGGAAAGGAACTTAGAAATCATTTAGTTCAACTAAATTTAATCCCAAGAAGGCTATGACTTCCAATTGGTAGCAGAGTGAGAATTGGAATATTGATTCTCTGATTTGTAGTCTAATGCTTTTTCCACAAAGCCACTTTGCCTCATAAAATTAAAATTTCCTTGTGTATTTCCATCATTTCACAAGAAATAGTGCCATTAGACTAATTATTTTAGTAGACTTCAAGCTTAATATAAGTCAATGGTGGATGTGGCAACCCTAGTAGTTAATGTGATCTTGGGCTTCATTAAGAAAGGAAAAGTTACCATTAATAAGAAAAAATAATCTTGTTCTTTGCCTGGGAAGAAGAGTTGGTAAATCAGAGAGTGTTTTGAGGAAGGCAACTAGGAAGATAAGATGTCTTCATGCAACTTGAAGAACAATGGAAGGAACTGAGACTGTTTAGTCTGGAGAAGACTCATTGGGGATACATGATAACTGTCTTCAAGTACTTGAAGGGTTGTCATGTGGAAAGGGATTAGATTTGTTTTGTGTGACCCCAGGAGACAGAACATTTATGTAGAAGAGTCAAATTTAATCTTGGCAGTAGGAAAAACTTTCTAATGATTAGAACTGTGGAATAGGAATGCTTTGGGAGGTAGTGAATTCCTCTTAGAGGCTTTCAGGTAGAGAGATGTTGAATGATCACTTGTCCAGTAATTTATACTGGGGTTTCCTTTGGAGGGTGAGTTGGACAACTGGCTCAAAGGCCCCTTCCAACTCTAAATTTGAATTTAGTCCATCCAAGAGTAATTTTTAAAAATACTATGTGGAAAGAAAAAAAAAACGAGCTTATTTTGTGAACTTGTGCATCCTTTCTGCAGCTGAATGATGGAAATGAAGACAATGAGAGAGTTGCCTGCTCTGAAGGCTTGCCTTATTTTTCTTGCTTGAAAATGTTGCTTCTATTTGGCAGGCTCATTATCCAATGAAGAGACAGATTCCTTGCCCCACCCCTGCCCCATTTCTCTGTTCCAAACCTTGAGATTTTTCTCCATAAGAATGACAGAATGATCTGAATTATAATGAGTTTCCTTGTAGGATAAAATAGTTCAGACAAGTGAGGCCAACTTTCCAGTATGTCTTTGACTGAGAGTTTTGGTGATACTTAGCTTCTCATGGTGTGCATGTGTGCATGTGTGTCTGTGTGTGTGTCTGTGTGTGTATATGTGTGTATGTGAGCAAATTCTCTTTGAAGTGTGACTATTTGCACTCTAGAGAAATTAGTATCCTCAAATGGAAGTATCCCCATGGAAGGAGGATCCCATGGACCTAGAAGGACAAGGGGAGAGGAGGTACCTCCCTGTCCACTCTATCTGTCTCCCATGAGCCATGGACTGGCCCCTGGGAAGTCAAGGACACCCTCTACTTCCCTCTTTCCATGTCTGCTCCCCTCATGGGGCTGATCCCTTCTGGGTGGGGGCCTGAGTAAGTCTGTGTTCTGGGCTACAGGCAAAAGGTGGGAGGAATGGAGGGAACTGGAGTGAGGCCATCTATCTTCTGGGGCAAGAAGGACAGGAGCTGGCCAGACCAGACAGAGCTGGCCCATGGGAATGGGTGGGACAGAAGCCAAGTTATTCCCTGCTGGGGAGAGTGGGAGCTCTTGAGAATTGCTTCTGGTTCCTGAAGCTGATAGGGCCAGGGAGCCCTTGCACTAGGTTTATGGGGCAGGCAGGGAGTTGTGCCATCCCACCCAGACCTGATCATTTGTGTGTTTGGTGGATGGGCAGACCAGCCTGGGCAAAGCCATTGCAATAACCCAGGAGGGTGCATCTGTGCCCTCTCCCAGGGTTCCACTGCTGTTTTTACTGAACAATAAAATTGCATTGTGGTTCAAAAAAAATGTAAGTAGGCTAAATTTCACTTTAAACCCAATATTTTTCTTTAAAATCCTCAAAGCTTGAAATCATAGTTTCCAAAGATTAAAATTTACCCTTAAAGGGTAGTGTAGAGAACTTTTAAGACCATTAGGAACTAAATCACCTGCCATGGCACTCCCCCCTTAACAGTCTGTTTCTCAAATATTTTTGATATTTTGGCTATATTAATATTTGGTTGAGAAAATTTGATGAAGAAAATTGATGCTTTTAAATTCAACATATTTTGGATTTCTGCCCCTTTCTTCTCCTTTCCAATTCTTTACTTTCACAAAAACTGCTGTTATGAATATTTTTGTATATATAGGTACTTCTTATCCATGACTTCCTTGGGGGATGGGTAATAAAATTAGTAATGGAGTCTTTGGTTCAAAGGGTATGGATGTTTTAGTTACTTTATTCACATAATTCCAAATTGCATTTCAAAATAGTTCTACTATATCATGGTTCCACCAACGATGTATTTTTATGATAATTATTCCACAACTCCTCCAACATTGAATATTTCCATTTTTATCATTTCTGCCAATTTTTGAATATAAAGTGAAATCTCAGGGTTGTTTGGATGTACATTTTTCTTATTGGTGACTTGGAACATTCTTTCACGTGGTTGTGAATAATTTGCAATTCATCTTTTGAGAAATGTTTGTTCATATCCTTTCACTACTTATCTACTGGGAATAGCTATTAGTCTTATATATATTTATTAATTGTTTATGTATCTTGGGTACCAAACCTTTATCAGAGAATTTTGATACAAAGATGTATTTCCCATTTGGCCCCTTCCCTTCTAATCATGCGTGCATTACTTTTTTCTGTGCAGAAACTTTTCAGTTTCAAGTAATCAGACTTATTTTCTTTATCTTTTGTGATAACTTTTATTTTTTGTTAGGTTAAGAACACATCTCTTATCTATAGCTCTGAGAGATACTTGATATGCTTTTCTTCTGCTATTTTTATAATCTGATAATTAATATAAATGTCATATATCCACTTAGAATGTATTATGGAATATGATATAAGTTGTTGGACTCAGCCTAATTTCTGCCTGACTGCTTTCCAGTTTTCTCTGCAGTCATTATTAAAAAAGGAGTTTTCCCCTTAGATAATTTATATTTTCTATTTTACCGAACATTGAATTATTGAGTTCTATTTCATCCCCTGATTCTCCCTTGTCTAGTCTGTTCTACTCATCTCATGTTCTCTCTTTTTAATCAATACCAGATGTTAACTATTGCTTTATAATATAGTTTGAGGTAGAAGTGCTATTCCTCCTTCATCCCTATTTTTTTCATTATTTCCCTTGATGTTCTAGATCTTTTATTTTTCCAAATGAATGGCCAGTTGCAAACATCCTACCCTTTCTGACTTCCATCCTCCTCCTGCTGCATTGTATCAGAGTTCTAGAGGACAGGAATACCAGCCTGTAGAAAACAGAGGTGGCTCAATGCTGCCAGTGGCACTTCCTTCAGCATGGTACAAGATACAGGACAAATACCTGTCTTCTGACTTCCAAGTCTCAGAAGTTTCCAAAGTCAGGTTCAAATGGAGGTTTGGCAATTTGGCAATTCTGCCAAATCTCACTTAGCATCTGATTAAGACTCCCATTTCCAAAACAATTAACTTGCATTCTATTATATTTTGTACATAATTATATATGCACGTGTTATTTCCCCCAAGAGGATTTAAATAACTGAAAGAGCAGGGCTTTTTGATTATTGTGTTTCATCATGTTCTAAAGTGTCCTCTTGGTAGCTTTATTTGGTATAACATTTAAAGTATAATTTTTATTATATCACCATGGTTTATTTATGAGCACTATTTTGCCAGCTTTTAAGCTCTTTATTTCTTTAAGGAGTGCTTTATATTTGAATCCACATAAGTACTTTGTGTGCCTTAATAGGTTGATCCCCAGATATTTTATGCATTTTGTAGTTATTTGAATAAAATTTCCCTCTCTGTTATTGTTTCTTATGTTTTGTTAATATATGCAAATGCTCTTGATTTTTGAGGGCATATTTTGTGGTCTTTAACTTAGCAGAAGCTATTAATTTTCTCAGTATTTTCACTGATTCCCTAGGATCTTGCAAGTATACCATCCTAAGATAAGTAAATAGGGATACCTTTATCTCCTCTTTACCTACCTTTTTGCCTTTAATTTCTTTCTCTTATTACTGTTGCTAGCAAATCCCAGAACTATATAAAATTACACTGGGGAGAGAGATATCTTTGTTTCATTCCTGTATTCTGCAGAAAAATATGCTAGTATATATCCATTGCATATGATATTAGCTTTTGGCTTTAGGTAGATGCTTTTTATGATATTTAAAAAGGTTCCTTTATTCCTGTACTTTGTAGGGTTTTTAGTATAAAAGAATGCTGTATTTTGTCAAAGACCTTTTCTGCATATGTTGAAATGATCATGTAGTTTTAGATATTTTGTGTTTTAATGTGATTAGTTTTGTTTGTTTTCTTCATGTTGAATCATCCTTGAATCCCTGATAGAAGCATATTTGGTCATAATGAATTATTTCTTAGAAAAATCACTGTTGAATAGGATTTTGTTCAAAAAATTTGAGTCAATATTCATTAATGATTTTGACCTATAGTTTTCCTTCTGTATTTTGTCTTTTCCTGGTGTAGGCATTAAGATGATATTTATCCCATAAAAATGATTCTGGTAAAATACTTTCACAATTTTTGAGAAAAATTTTTGAAGTATAGGTACTAATTCTTCTTTAAAAGTTTGATAAATTTCTCTTTTAAATTCATTAGGACCAGGAGGGTTTTTTTGGGTAGTTCTTTTACAGATAGATCTATTTTCCTTTATGAGATTAAGTTACTAAATATCTCTACCTGGTCTTCTGATAGTTTGAGTATTTTATATTTTGGAAAACATGCTTTAATTTCTTTTATTTTCTCATTTTTGTTAGACCATGACTATGCTTGATATGTTGTGATTATTCCTTTTATTTATGTTTGTTTTGTTGTTATTTCGCCTTCCTCATTTGCTATTTTGTTGATTTTTTTTGTCTTCCCTCTTCTTTTTGATCAGATTAGATAAAGTTTTATCAACTTATTAGTCTTTTCAAAGAACCAGCTTTTAGTTTTATTTGTTATTTCTATTTTTCCCCAATTTATCTATTTCACCTCTAATTTTTTATTTCTCTTCTTTTGTGATTATTTTAGGTTTGCTTATTTATTGGCTTTCTAATTTTTTAGAATACATATTCAGTTTGTTGATCTTCACTTTTTCTATTTTGTTAGTTTGTGTCTATAGGGACATGCCTCCCCTTACCCCCCAAGGACTGCTTTATTTGTACCACAGAAATTTTAGTATATTACTTCATCATTATAATTTTCTTTTACATAATTATTCATTATTTTAAGATTTGAGCTTTACCCCATTCATTATTTAAAATTTCATTGTTAAATCTCCATTGGGTATGAATCTTTCATTTCTGGTACCTGAACCAATGCATGTTTTATTACATTATAGTCTGTAAAGGATATATTGACTATCATTTCCCTTTTATATTTGTTTGCAATATTTATGTGCCCTGATATGTAGTCAATTTTTCCACAAGTTCTGGGCAGTACTAAGTGCTATAATCTTTCATCATCCCATTTAGAAGACTCCACAAGTCTTTTAACTCTTTTTTTTTCCCAGAAATTTGTTCAGTTCCATATTTTCCCTTCTGCTTATCTTACTGTTAAGACTTGTCCAAAACTGAGAGAGGAGTATTGAACTCTCTTGTTACTATTGGGTTACTGTCTATGTGTTCCTGAAGGTAAGATAATTTTTCCTTTATGAATTTGGATGTGTGCATCTTTATTTTTCAAGTATACACAGGGTGTTGCCAGGTTCCATATATAATACCTCTGCTTTTTCTCTGTTACCTCCACTGAACTTCCACCATTATTTCTGTCTCCTTATATACACCTAGAAATAAATCTCTCACTGGTCTCTTTGCTGTTATTCTGTTGCTGCTGCAAGACACATACAATCTCTTCAATTATGGTTTTCTTTTTAAGAATGTTTCAGATGTCTTTTTAGTATTGAATTTGTCTTTTTTCCTCATTTATGACTAAGCTCATATTTGTAGGGGAGGTCACCCTGGGCTGAATCCTGAGCACCATTGCCCTTCAAAACACATTATTCCATTCCCTCCTGCATCTTCTGGTGGGTGAAGAATAGTTTCATGTTATTTGAATTTCTTTTCCTTTGTATTTGAAGGTCTTTCTCTTGATTACTTGCAGAATTTGTTGTTTCTGAATGAAATTATTGAATTTTACCCTTATGTATCTTGGAGTTTGCAGCCTTGGCTTCATTTTTTCTTGGAAACAGTGAATTCTTTCAATTGATATTTCATTTTGTATTTCAGAAATCCTCTTATTATGGTGTTGTTTTTTATATTGTATTTTTCTGGGAAACCTGTGACCCTTAGATTGTCTCTATACATTCTGTCTTTGAGATCAGTATGTTTTGCTTGAATATTAAGCATAATTTATTTTAGTGTTATTGTTTTTTGTTTGTCTTCTTCCAGATTGTTCTTTATTTCAATACATTTTTTATCCCCAATTTGTTGCTCTGTCTTATGTTTCTTTGGTGAGACTTGAGACCACAGACTCTAGTTTTTCTATCCTATCCAATATTTTTGTTGTGCAGGCCATAAATTCTGTTCTCATAATTCTCATTTCTCTTTTAAACCACCCAGAAACAGAATGTTGTGGTTTCATATTCTCCTCACATTCCACAGGGCCCTCATTCTTATCAAGTGTTGTATCATTTTTCTTTGTTTTACAGTAGTTATTTGTTTGAACTCATTTACCAGATCTGGGGGGTTATAATTCCTTCTGTTGTTAATATTTTTCCTGTAGATTTATCTGTTTGTATCCAAAGTATTTGCATTTTCTTCTTCCTGAGATATTTGACACCTTTAGTCCTCCCCACCCTTTATTTTCCCCTATTTCCAGCCTTCTGAATCTATCTCCACTGATGGTGGTTTCCTTAGGGGTTGGATTTCAAAGCATCTCAACCTCTTCTCGTGCTACACAATTCATGGTTTGCCAGCCTAAGTTCCTGCTCCTGCTCCAATTAACTTTTGGATAGACAAAATTTAGCCTTATTGAGATACTGATCCCTTTCCCTCAGGTTTGGTGGAGGGTTGCACCCCTCCACTTCCCATCACACACACACACACACACACACACACACACACACACACACTCACCTATCCAAATGCTCTGTCTTGCTCTCTCTATTCTTCATCTCTCTGGCCTAGTACTGGCATTTCAGAGAGCTGCCCCACTGGTGCCACAGAGTGATTTCTCTAGTTTGAGTCTCTGAGGCTCTGGGAGGAGTGGGTGTGGGGTGTGGTTGAAGCTCAGACATTTGTCCTACTTCTTCCCCTATGCTCTTCTTGTCTTCTGAAGAGATCTTTTGCAGCCCAGACTGTCGCCTATTTTGGTGCTGTTTGTCACAGTTCAAGAAAATTTCCTCATCTTGGAACCAGATCTCTACGGCACTGGAAAAAGGAAGGTTGGCCAATGGTGTGGGCATCACATGACCTGGAAGTACTCTCTTGAGTTATCTATAGAGGGAGGGTCTCAAATGCCATCATTGTCAGGGAGGTGAGACACACAGGCTATGTGCCTGACCTTTCCTTTATGCTATTAGTAGTAAGCTGGTGCTGTAAAATAGGTCTACTACCTCACTTCAGTTGACTTTATACTCTTTGATTATACCCCTGTTAAATAGAAATGGTTTAAAATGGCCTACACTCCACACTTGCAATGCCGCCTGATTATTATTATCATTACTTTTTTTGTAAAGACCAGACATAGCCACATTTCCTATATTATTATGGCAGTACTGTATATGATTATGTGGAATAGAGCATTACATATGAGCTATTCTTTCATCTTAAGTCTAAAAAGATACAGCAGATCATTAAACACTGGAGCCATCTAGACAAGAATGTTGAGTAGAGTAGGTCAGAAATGAGACTGAGATCACAATTCTGATTTGCCATAAAATTAAGTAAGGACTTGACTGTACCAACATCTTTTCCTACAATCAGCTTTTGCTCTGAGTGTTGTAATTGTGATGTCCCGCAGTCATACACGGTCAAAGGAAATGTGAAAATGCTACGTACAATGAATGGAATGCTGAGTCCACTTTGGGTAGAACATAGTCATCATGGCACATGGAACTAGTTAGAAATGACAGACTGGGCTTTCTAGATAATAAGTAATATAATGAAAAGGACTAGAGGGAGCAAAGAAGGAATGAAAACTCCATTTTCTCTCCATAAACTCTATTTATTTAAAAATAAATTTAAAATATTTAAACTTTCCATTCATAAAAAATATAAATGCATTCATTTTTAAAAGTACAGGAAAAAATTGCATGTAAAACAGTGAGTCTACTATGTACAGCTTATTTTATTTTAAGCATACATCAGTATACACCCATAGCTAGTATGGGTGCTAACCTTCATCTCCATACTTTTGTCCACTTCTTTTATTTTCTTCTGTGTATTTTTGTGTAATTCACTAAGGCAATTTTCTTTCTTTTATTTTTTTTGCATCACAATTACTACCGCTACCTTTCCCAACAATCCTCCTCCAACTCTAATAAATGGCCCCCTTCATGGTACAAATATGTATTGCTAAGCAAAAGACATTTGTGTCATATTGGTCATGTCTGAAATATACATGTTATTCTCTACCTGCAATTCTATTTAAAATTTAAAAATAATTATTGTAAACTTGTCTTTAATCATAAAACTGATTAAACATGTCTCTGTTTACATTTTAAAAATGAATTTCAGCGTACAAATAACAATAACCATTTACCACTTCTTTCCTCAGGCAGTCATTCTTAGTCAACATAAATACGGTTTTGCTTTCTTAGCTTTACACTATGTCCATATTTATCTGTGACCTATAAATCTTTTTATTTCAATTTATCTTCTTAATTTCATTATTATATTCAATTTTATTGATAAACTGCTGTTAGTGGCACTGTGAAATGTGAAACTAAGATGTCCAAGTAAATAATTGGCCCTAATGAAATATAATTATTTAATTATTGTGATACAACACTCATCATTTTTTCCCCCACTTTGAAACTGTTCACTTTGAAACTGTTTATTTCTTAGTGATGGTCAAGTTAAAATGTTCTTATTCCTTGCTCCTATAAAACATTTAAAATCTTGCTTTACAAATACTATGCAAAACTCACTTCTTTCCATTTATATCCCTGCAAAATGAAAGTAGCAACATGCAATAAATAAAATGACTAATCCTGTAGGTCTCAATTTTATAATTTTTAGATTTAACTTGTGTCTTAAGGGGACCAAGATGGAATAAATATAGTTGAATTTATTCTCCTGTTAATTATTTATATCACCTTTTTTCTCCTCCGGAGATGTAATTTAGTGGACCTAATACAGTCAGAAGAGAAGAGGATATGTTTATTGTTGAAGACCACATAACTCCTTGGATTCTGGATCAGCAGGCACCACAGGGCCTGTCCCTGCCCTTCCTTTCTGGCTCCTTGTGGCCACAGAAGCAAAACCGATGTCTGCAGTGCAGCCTTGTTAAAAGATGCCTTTGTCAATGGTTTAGTGAAAGCCTACATTTAAACGGATATTTTGTTTAATATAGTTACTAGAACTCACTGCCTTGTAAAGAAAAATAAAATACATGGGGTAACTGGCAATTGGTTTTAATTTTTTTTAATCAAAGGTAATATTTCTATCCCCTCCTGTATCGCTGCCTTCTTGTGGCAGAGGAGCTTGCCTAACTCAATGAAACTGTGAGCTATTCCACGCAGGGTCACCCAAAATGGATGGGTCATAGCGGAGACATCTGACAAAAGGTGATCCACTGGGGAAGGAAATGGCAAACCACTCCAGTACCTTTGCCAAGAAATCTCCACAAACAGTATTCTATGGTCCATGGGGTCACAAAGAATTGGACACAAATGAACAACAAAATTTTCTATGCGTTAGGTGGTTTGGCCCTGGCAAAACGAAAACTCTTTCAATCCAATAAAGATTTTTAAATGAAAAAGTGGCTTGTACATATTTATTGACAGAAGGCAGTAATATTGTGCCATAGTAGCAGGTAGGAAATATTAAGAAAGCAATGGAGATAATTACCATTCTTATGCAGTTAGTCTAAGGCAGGTTTCCCATCCCTGGTCTAAGTGTTTCCTAGCTATGGACTTAACAATTTTAATGCTACATCAGTACACACTGAATTTGCAGACAGAAGACTTGGGTTTATGTCTGTACTCTGAATTCGTTTCTTGTTTGATTCTAGATAAATCTCTTACATTTCTGGCTTCTGCTGTGTAAAATGAAGTGGTTGGACCAGAGGATTGCTCAAGTCCCTTCAAACTCTAAACCTCTACAACGTATGTCATTTTTTCTTCTTGGAATATATACTTTATTTTGATGTTTTGTAGCTAGCCTAATCAATTTTGTGTCCAACACATGCAGCTGGAAATGAAGAGAGCAATATGCTCTCTCCATATGTTTAACATCTACTAGGAAAATACCCTTTTGCCAATCTAAGCTGATCTACATCCATTTTCTTTATGGCAGTAATTCCTCTCTGTTTTCCTTTTTCTCACTGATTACCTAAATCTCTGCATTTTTCTAGCTTTGATTCTTTCTTTCACACAGCCATCATATTCCAGTGAATGACAGAGATACTCCCAAGTGATTTCATAACCGGCATTCCTGGTTTACAAGTAATCACAGATTTTCCTTCTCATAAAGGAAGTGAAGACTGCTTGATAGAAGGGATATTTTTGAAGTTTTTTTTTTAAATTCACATAAAGTAATGATTTCATAGCTGGTTAAAAAAGAAGTAGAGTGGTCAGCACTAAAGTTCATTCTCTACTTCATGACCTTTGTGAAGAGCCATGTAGTATCATGGGAAGAATATAACATATAAGAGATACAAACAGAGAGATGATTTTGTTCAATGACTCACTGAGTATTACATCAAGCATTGGTTCAGAACAGGTATACACATTCTCACTTAAGGTATTAACCAATATCATGGAAAATAGTCTGAACAAAATTCAAACAAAAAGAAGGATTCCTTATTAGTAGTAAGATTCTCAGAATACTATAATTTGAAGATGACCTTGTATTAATTAGATAGAGATTTAAAATATTGGGAAGATTCTTCATGAAATCCATATCAATGCAAAAGCAATTGATCCAACCATAACTATAAAAACAAAGTGAATAAAAGTGCATATTTCTTAGACTAGAATATACAGCCATACAAATATACAGTCAGTCCATTGAGTTACTTACAAATCTTTCTGTTTTTTCTTTGTCTCTGTCTCTCTTTTTCTCCATATAGATATGCATGTGTGTTTGTGTGCATAATCACATGTGTACAAATGCATTACAGGTAGCCCATAGGCTAGGCCCAGGATTGAACAGTACAAGAGAGCACTGACATATAAATTAGAAATTTTATGATGCTTTATTATTTGAATCATTTGCTGCTTCAAAATCCTTGTCTTTGACATAATTCTCCTCATGACGCCATAGAGGTATGAATAATGAAACACTACACTCTCAGAAAAACCAAAGTCTTGTGTTACCCAAAGGGCAATACAAGTGTATGTAATAACTCAAAGTGGACTGTGGTAGGTTACCAAAGATGACCCGCACACAAGAAGTTCTACAAAAAAGATTATAAAATACATGTACTACTCAAAAAAAGTGGGGCTGACCATGCAGTGAGAATGAGAAACAACAGACTGATAGCCCAGTTGGTATACCGGTACTGTTTACATATTAAAAGAATGAGAACTTTCTTCAAGGCACCGGGTAGCTCATCTCTGGAGGATTTATGGTAAAAAATCACACAGGCTGAATAGACATGAAAGGGTTATGCTGAATCTTCATGTGAGGAAGTAATTCATGTTTCCCATCCCTCATTGTTCTGCGGGTTATATCCAGCTGTATTACAGAAAGCTCATCCTATTCACACCAGTCACAGGAAGTTGGCTGAAAGTGTTCAGGGTGAGAATGAGAATCCTGGAATCTAGGGAGGGAGGTCTGTGAGGAAGAAGAAGGGTCAAATAGGAGAGCTTGCAATTGTTTACGGGCTGGGCATTGTGATTACAGTGTATTTATACAGTGAAGGAAGCACACAAATACCATACGTAGACAAAATCTTGCCTGGTCCTTTCCTATACTGAGTCAGTGTTAGTTTTTTTTTTTTAATTTATTTTGTTATACTAAGGAATCGCTTAAGAAGCCTTATTATTTAGAGACCAGATGTTTGTAGGTGAGCCAGCATTGACTCATATTCTCTGAGTTCCAATCTGCTGCTTCTGTGGTGTGACTGAGCTTAATAAGCCTGAAAAATTAAGATGAGTTGTTCTGAAACTTTACAGGTCTCATATATAAGTATCAGGTAGTCCAGTAGAGCTCTGGGCCTGAAGTTGGGAAGACTTGAGTTCAAATCTGGCCTCAGACACTTACTAGTTGTGGGACCCTGGGTAAGTCACTTAATTTCTGCCTGCCTCAAGTTTCTTCATCTGTAAAATAGGAACAATAATAAGACTTACCTCCTACAGTGGTAGAAAGAATCAAATGAAATAACATTTGTAAAGCTCTTAGCAGAGTGCTTGGCACATAACAGGTCCTTAATAAATGCTTGTTTCCTCCCAGTGCCTTGCACATAGTGAACACTTACTTTTTTAAAAAATTTTAGGCAGTTGGGGTTAAGGGGCTTGTCCAGGGTCACACAGCTAGTAAGTGTCAAGTGTTTGGTCTGAGGCTGGATTTGAACTCAGGCCCTCCTGACTTCAGGGCCAGTGCTCTATCCATTGCGCCACTTAGCTGCCCCCAACACTTACATTTTTCATGAATGAAGGGACAGAATGTCCGGAGTGCAGCCATCTTATTTCAAATATTGTCTTCCAATCCTTTATTGACAAGAGAAAGGTAAAACTTCTTTTGCTTATACAAAATACAGGTAGATCTCCTAGACTTTTCTCTCCAGAACTAATTTTTAAAAAGTATTGCGGTGTTTAAATGAAATGAAACGAAGAAAAAAACCCATAAAACAACAAACACCACAAAATTGCTACAGTTTAACCAAGAATACCTCTTTCATTGTTCCTCCTTGTTCAGCAAACAACAACCTTTCTTCTTCATCATGGACTTCATATTTATTCACTGTTCTATTTATTTCTTCAAGATCATAATGTCTCCCTCTGCTGAAATTTTTTCATTTTCTCTAACAGATTAATTAGTAAATATCTAGTCCTTAAATCATCCCATCACATTTCTACTCAATACCAAGTATCCAGATCAAGTGTGAAAAATTTAGTTAGTTATCCATGTTTTCAGATATCCAGCTTTATTACGTTGTGTGGACAATCTGCGCAGCTTGATGGCTACACTTACCAATTTAAGCCTCTATAGCCTATGGATGCTCTGCCTCCCTGCCTTTAACAATTCATCCCCCCATACTTGAAACTCTATCCCTTCCTAATTTTTGTTTCTTAGAATCTTTAGATGCTCTTAAGACTTCACTCAAGTGTCAACACCTGAAGAAAAAGACTTTCCTTAGCCTTCAGCTGTTATCATCCTTCCCCTACCCTTCCTTCTCTCCAAATATCTTTGTACTTACCATGTTTCTATTGTGTAGTCACTTATCTGGTTCATGTTATTACACTGTAACTGTACCCAGCACAATATAAGCTCCTTCAGAGCAGATACGGTTTTGATTTTGTCTTTTTATCCCCAGCACAGTTCCTGACACATAGTAAGGGCTTAATAAATGCTTGTTGAATTGAATTGCCTTAGATATCCACTATGTTTTAATTGAATGGAAATGTAAGCAAATTTGTTCTAATTTTCTGGTAAGTTATATATTGGAGACAAAGTTGAGACTTCACTGAAGTGGAGAATGGTTGGAATTATTTGATAATTCCTGTCTGGCATCTACTTTTCCCCTGAAATATATAGCAACTGTACAATCTCCTTAGAGCATAATTCAGATTATACAGATTCGGAACACATTCCTCTGAAACTGTGCTACACATAATAAAAGCTTACTATAAGTGTTAGCATATAACATGAGACTTAGTTCTATCTTTTAGTGTCATCATCATACTATGTTTTTGTAAATACAGATATGTTGTAAATGGTATACGTAGCTAACATTGACTATAAATGTCTAGATAACTAGCTTTGTTATTTAATATAGTAGTATATATGCAAATATATACATGCATACATACATATATGTGTATGTGTCTATAGGTATATATATATATGTATTCATACATATCTTTATCTTCTAGGGAGCACAGTGGATAGAGTGCCAGGTCTGAAGTCAGAAGACTCACCTTTCTGAGTTCAAATCTGGCTTTAGACACTCACTAGCTGTGTGACTGGCCAAGAAACCTAACCCTATTTGCTTCAGTTCCTCATCTGTAAAATGAGTTGGAAAAGGAAATGGCAAATCACTCCAGCATCTTTGCCAAGAAAACCCCAAACAGGGTCACAAAGATTTGGACATGACTGAAAATGATTGAATAACAATGCACAAAATTTAAAACATTATTGCTTTTAAAATGTGAGTTCATGCCCTGTCCATTTAATTTTAAATACAATGAGAATGCGTAAAAATGACCTTCCCCTTGAATTGGGGCTCTTTAAGGAAAGAATCAACATGCATGCCACTCTGCTACACTTCAAATGTTCACCCAATGTTTTATCACACTATTGTAAACTCAGAGACAGCTGAAGGAGACTGCTTGAACAACGTGTTAAAAAATATGTATCCCAGACTTTGAGCCCATTTCCTCTCTTTCCCTGTCTTGAATATAAACAGCTGAGAGATCTTTATTAATGATACTCTCTATTGCTCAGTTGGCATGGAGAACTTGAGTCAATCATCTGTTTCCAGATACTTAGGTCCTTCCTTCTTAATATAAAAACACCTGAAGAGTTGGTGTTTTCACTTAAAGCTTAAGACAGGCTGGGTGAGAGCTGATCTGCTTCTATTACACTCATGTATAATATATGTTTTACAATAAGCAGCATATTAAAGACAAATCTCAGCATAGCCAGAAAAGGTTTATATTTTCCTTTCTCCCAAGATAATGGAGTTATTGAGAATGATTACTTTCCTAGGCTAAGGGAAAGGTAAAAAAAATTTACAAAAATACAAAAGGCTTTTAATAAATATTTAAAATATGTTTTATGGATCTCATCATATATCATTCTATATTTTGCTTTGCCCTTAGGACACCACATATTTATATTCAATTTGTTGTCACCAAAGCAGCTATTAATGGCATATTAAAAATCTTAACTAAACAAAGTGATTACATGACATAGTAAGACTTTATTTATAATATTATTATTTTATTCAAGGATATGTCACAGAGACTAAGCATTGTGGCTGAGAGTTTACTTAATTTAAAATACTTTTTAGGTACCCCATGTGTTCAGAGCACTAAGCTCCATGGTGGGGGAGATATGATGCTTTGCCTCATAGAGCTTACAGTCTAAGGGGTATAGGGCCCATATAAGTAATCATAAGTCATGATATTACATGATAACATAATGATGAATCTGAGAGTTGAAAACCAAAATATTCAGTGAAGTCTGAAGGGGAAGGAATGCTTCATGGGGAAGGAGGCATATGAACTGGGCTTTAAAGGATAGGAATTTGAAAGATAAAGGGAACAATGTGAGCAAAGGCAGGAAGGAAAAGAAGAATGCAAAGTGTGTTTGGGAGACAGAGAGCAGTGTTTGTGCTTGTGTTGTTACCTTATTTGTGAGGGATACAGGATGTGAGCAATTGTATGTATATTTATCACCTTGTCTCTAGGATAGTGTCTGGATAAAATGGATGGAGACAAGAGTGGCCTAAATGAATTAGGGGAGCAGCAGAAGTGGAGGCCTCAACAAAGAGTTTGTGTTTTATCAGAAAGACAACAGAGCAGGGGAACAGGGAAACTAGTTAGGAAGCTATTATAAAACTCCAGGCAAGAGGTGATGAAGGCTTGAACTAGGATGGAGATGATACGGGAATACAGATGAAAGATATGTTGAGGAGCTGGAATTGACAGTTTGGCAACTGATTGGATATGGGAGTGATAGAAGAGGGGCGTCTTGGATGACTTCAAGGTGTAGTTGTAGCCTGGGTGATGGGGAGGATGGTAGATCCATTAATAAACTTAGAAAGTTGGGGGAAGAGACAGATTTGATTTTTTTTCAGATGACAAAGAGTTGAGTTTTGGATATGTCAAATTTGAGGTACTGGTGGGACAACCAATAAGAGCCATAGACTAAGTACCTGAAATCATAGGGACTGGAGTACAGGGTAGAGATGAAGGCTTTATTTACCCACTATAGAGGTGATCATTGAAGTCATAGCAATAATTAGATTGTGAAAGCATTGTTGTGAGATTGTGTAGATTATGCAGAAAGAGGAAGGAAGCAAAAAAGGAGACATCGAGGACATCAAGACCTCGAAGATGAGAGGTGATGAATCAGTGAAAGTGAAAGGAACAATCAAACAGGCAGGCAGAAAACTAGGAAAGTGGCATCACAGAAGTCAATGGAGAATATGTGGGAGGGTAAGATCAACAGTCAAATGTAGCAGAATCATAAAAGAAGAAGATTAAGGAAAGTTAATTCTTAATAAAAGAAGCAAAGGAGCATTTATTAAGCTCCTTTATTTATTTATTATGTGTGTGTGTATACATACACACATATCCACATATATAATCTATCTATATATATATATATACATGCACACATATACATATATAATAGATACACACATATGCATATATACAAACACATAAACATGTATGTATGTGTGTATACGTACAGTGATAGGGCTAAGGAATGGATCTGATGAGGATATAGGGAACTCCTCGATGAGGAAAATTCTCTGCCAATGCTTGTTGGCACCTTCTTTGCAACTTAAAGTCTTAGAGAGCTGCCTAGAAGTTAAGAGACTTGTCCAGGGTCGCACAGCCAGTATGTGTTAGAGGCAGGACTTGAACCCATCTCTTTGTCTCTGAGGCCAGCTCCCTATTTACTTCTTGTTCTGTTTGTTCAGTCATTTCAGTTGTGTCCAAGTCTTCATGATCCAATTTGGGGTTTTCTTGGCAAAGATACTGGAGCGGTTTGCCATTTCCTTCTCCAGTTTGTTTTATAGATGAGGAAACTGAGGCCAACAGGGTTAAGTGAGTTGTCCAAGGTCACACAACTCGTGGGTGTCTGAGGCCAAATTTGAACTCAGATATTCCTGACTCCAGGCCTACCACTCTATCCACTGTGCCACTTAGCTGCTCCCCATCATCTACATGTACCTTGCTTTCTATTGTCATCATCATGATCATGATCATCATATCATCATCCACATTTATATAGTGCTTTAAGGTTACAAAGAGCTTTACATATTGTATCTCATTTGATTGCCACAAGAAACCTCAGGGGTAGGTGGTATTGTTATCCCTATTTTACATTTGGGGAAACTGAAACTAAGAGGGGTTAAATGACTTGCCCAGGGTGAAGAACTAGTATGTGTGTGAAACAGAGTTTGAACTTTGTTCTTCTTGACTTAAAGCCCAGTGCTGTATCCACTAAACTAGTTGTCTATCATAGCATGTTTTACAGTATATACAAATTTGAGGAGAGAGAGAAAACAAATGGAGCCATAAAGGAAATTGCACATGATCTGGGTATTATTTTGTATGATAGAACAAAACAATTTATGGGGGAATAGAGACTGAAAAGTGTAGCCAAGTCCTGGACTAGAGACTAGGACATGACTATACTTCCTTCCTGTATTGTTTCAGATTACTCTGATCACTACACAGAGGTTTTGAGGTACTAAACTGCTTGAATGAAAGACAGACTATCTATAACACCATGTTCCAATTTAGGTAATCCAGTTTCCCAAAGTGTCAAGTTCACAAGTTCACTACTGTAGTATGTCATTGAGGATACTATTCTGGTCATATTAAAGTAGGACTGATAAAGTTATAATAGACGATTGTCCTCCTGATGCAATGTTCATAATAATTACATGAAAATATTAAATGATGGGACATCTTCTTTCCTATGAATAGAATGGAACATGTTACCAACTATATTATGAAGGAAAAGTGTGTATTTTATGAACTAAACAAGATGTAAAAAATTTCATCAAATCAGACAGTTCTACATGGAATGTCAGTACATTATCACAGAAAATCCTGCTGACTTGGAGCAGCTAGGTGGTGCAGTGGTGTGCTGAAGTCAGGAGGACCTGAGTTCAGATCTGGCCTCAGATGCTTACTACCCATGTGATCCTGGACAACTCACTTAACCTCGTTTGCCTCAGTTTCCCCATCTGTAAAATGAGCTGGAGAAGGAAATGGCAAACCATATCTTTGCCAAGAAAACCCCAAACAGGGTCACAAAGAGTCAGACGTGACTGAAAGATTGAACAGTGGCAACAGTATAAAGGAACTTGGGGAAGGTAGGACCCACAAGAGGTGTGGATTGCTTTCTTCATGGGACTGCACAACTAAACACACACACACACACACACACACACACACACAAGTGTGTGTGTGTGTATGTGTGTATTTAGCTTGGGCCTATGCTTTTCTTTGTATAAGGAACTCCCCCTGAGTGAACACGCTCTAGTAATTCAGATAATCTCCTGCTTTACAATTAAACATCTTTGTTTTAGAGATTTGCCTTGAACTAGTGAGGGTCAAGTATCTTATCCAAAGTCACATAGGCAGCATATGTTAGAGATGGCGTTTGAGCCTAAATCTCCTTGACTCTGAGGCCAGTTTTCTACCCACTCTGCCATTTGCTGCCTCTGTGGTATATTTTTGAAAGATCACGATTATTCAGTTGCCATTTTTTTAAAGTGTTAAAGTATTAGTCAGAAGCCAAAAAATGTATTGTGTTTCTTGTTAAACATCATTAGATTTTTATCAACATTAACTGGTGGGCTCCAGAAGATGAATCAAGTTAGTTTTCTTTCTCTTCTCTTCTCTTCTCTTCTCTTCTCTTCTCTTCTCTTCTCTTCTCTTCTCTTCTCTTCTCTTCTCTTCTCTTCTCTTCTCTTCTCTTCTTTCTCTTCTCTTCTCTCTCTTCTCTTCTCTTCTCTTCTTCTCTCTCTTCTCTTCTCTTCTCTTCTCCTCTCTTCTCCCCTCCTCTCCCTCCCCTCCCCTCCCCTGTCCTCCCTTTCCTCCCCTCCCCTCCCCTCTCCTCTCCTCTCTTTTCATCTCTTTTCATGACAACAGCCTGCTTTACACAAATGAATATATTTCCTGTTCTAATCTGGGACTATTGTTTCAACTATGTAAAAATACCCCCCCCTTACACCCCATAGCATTGCAACCTCTTTATTTTGACAAGGGGATCTTGCCTCTGCTTGTCCCTCTTGCAAGAAGCCAAACTATGGTCTCATCATATCTCGAACTTATGCAAGATATGTATCTCTGGAGGTTGCCATGGCAAATCTGGAAGCAGAACTCTCCTAATGAGCCAGAGCTATCTGCGCCTGACAGACTAAGACATTTCAGGCATTTCCTGTTAGTGTTCTTGCACCTTTAGACCCAGTTGAGGAGTCAGATATGAAGGCAATTGCTTACATTTCTGGCAGTAGATTAGCATTGGGGGGTGCAGCTGTATCCAGTTGTGAATGTCACTTAAGAATCTGACTTTGGAATTTCAAGGTTGGAGAAGTATCAGGCACAGCAAGACACTGGGGAGATATGTTAAACTAGACTACTGTCCTTGACAGTTTTATTACAAAATCCCTCCAAAGCAGCCCCCAAGGGGAGAGGATGTTCGTTTACATCAATATTTGTAGTGAGAAAGAAAGGAGATGAAACAGACAATGGAAAAGCATGAGAACCAACAAAATCAGAGTGGGAGGTGGGCCACCACTGCAATTGCCTCTGATTCTGGGAGGTTAGAAGTACTTTGATTGAGAAGAGAGGTAGAACACAGCACATGAGATCCACCCTAGTTCAGGGAGGCCAGTATTTGGGGAAGACAAACACCTTACAGTCACCACGGAGATATTTTCTAGACACAGCAAAGTTTTAAAAAGGCAAGCGTTGCTCCCTCATTACAAAAGCCTTTGCTCTACCATTACCCCAAATGTGGCTTTCAATGATTATTTACACAGGTCCAAACCTGAGGTAATACCTTGTTTAGCTGGCATCAGGGCTGACAAAGAACTTCATTAGGGCAGACTAAAGTTAATTACTACTTAGCATCCTGAGAACAATACTCCAAGGAGCAAGTCTGCCTGATCAATTTGCTGTTTTCCCTTTGCTACAGTCCCACACCCCAGCCCTTGGGCTCTCAGAGCTTTGCAGCGGTGAGGTGCCCTGAGCTCAATGCTGATTCATGGGGCTTGTGAAGAAGCAAGCATCCACACTTCAAAGAAGGAAAACCAGAGATGCTGGTTCTTGTTTTCTTTTGTTTTGAACTCTGCTGCAGGTAGACTTCAGGAAGCCATGGTACAAAAGGTCTTTTGGCCTGGAGATAACAGACAGGTGGTATGTTACCCATCTGTCAGACACCTTGGGAGAATCCCCTGATGCCAGGCCCTTCTATTTAGATTGTGCTACATAACAGTTAGAAGTGCATGGGCTCTTTCTCATGCATTTCAAAGGCCAGGGCAATGTCAGGGCTGCACTTTCAGAGAAATTCCCAAAGTACTAACTAATCCATGTGGAGAACACATGGTATTTTTTGATCCTTGGCTTGGTACCTGCACATTCCTATTATGACTATTGAGTGCTTGCTGTGGGTTGAATTCCTAGGTGCCCAGGCCTCTTGATCTCAGGAACTTAGGAATGGCTCTGTGTTCTAGTGAATTCACGTAGAGAAGAAACAGGGCATATTTTTAACAGCAAATGCAAAGTATCATACATGTTATCCTTTTTTGAGGAGGGGAGATGGACCTGTGATTTCACAGTGCAAGGGATCCCTGATGTGGAAACTCCCTCCACAGATGCTGACTGGCAATGTGTCTGTAACTTAATAGTCTTATGGAGTTACCTAGGGGAACTGAGAGGTTGTGCCCATGGTCATACAGTTACTACGTGTTGAGGGTGTCACTTGATCCCAGGTCATTCTGATAACAAGTCTGGCCCTCCATCTATTATGGCAATTTTTCCCAAAGTACGGCTTGAGGACCCTGGGTGGTCCCCAAGTATTTTCATAATACTACTAATACATTTTAATTCCTAATATGGTAAATTGGGTAGATATAATCCAGATAAACAAAAGCTCATTGGGGAGTACTCAATAATTGTTCAGAGTGCAAAAGGAGTCTTAAGATCACACAGTTTGAGGACCATTGCACTAACTGTGTGACTGTACAAGGGAGATTAAGTGACTCATCTATAAAATAAGGAGGTTGGATAAAATGACCTCTTGGGTCCTTTCCAACTCTACATCAGTGATTCTATGAAAGGGATTGGGGGAGGGGAGGAAGGAGAGAAGGGGGAACTTGCTATGAGCCTTGAAGAAAGGGTAAATGATCTGGAAGATACCTTGCAGGAAAGCGATTCTTAGGGAGAAGAGGTCTATGTAAAGGAGGGATTAGTCCCAAACCAGACCCCTCGGTGTGCTAGATCATATAGTCACAATTCAATGATACTATCATGAGAGTGTCTTTTATTACCAAAATCAAATGGGAATGGGGGATTATGTAAATTTTGTCTTATTTTGGGAAGTGAGAGTCAGCTTGAAAATCCAGGAAGAATATAACACATTTGATCCATTCTTGTAAGGACAACCTATAACTGTTCTCATTCTCCAGAGTGATAGTACCAGTACAATTGAAGAATCAATGGCCTCCAGAGGCAAATAAAATGGGAAGAACAGTGTCAGATCGATCTCATTTGGATTTTTACTAAGGATAACTGAGACAAGAGGGGTCCTTTTTTTGGGGGGGTAAGCTTTCACTTCAGTCCAATGGGAGGAGGGCAAATGTAACGTGGAAAGTTCTGCTCAAATCTGCCTGGTAATTAACCACAGACTATAGGACTGACCATCAGGCAGCTATCAAGTGATGGCAATTTTCAGGCACTCTATAACAGGTGGACAGATCTGAATTGGTGATCTAGAAGTTGAAAGCCCCCTAGGTCCTCATTTATTCTCTGAGCTAGCTAGCTTTTTATTGTTTCCTTCCTTCTCTGTACCTATTTTCCCCTGCTATCTCATCTTTGCCTTTCCCATCTTATTCTGAACCTGAAAGTTTATCTTTTAAACTTTTTTTTTTTGGTTTTATGGCTTTGGGGAGCAGCTGAAATGAACAGAAAAAAAATACCAAGAGCAAATCTATTTTACTGACAACAAACAGATGCTAGGACAGGTGCTGCTGGTAAGATAATATTATAATCAAACATACAAAACCAGCAGAAGCGTTTATTTCCCCCTCATTTGAATGGCTTTTCAATTCGCTGACTCATTCATTTAGACCAAGATGAATATGTTTATTTCAGTAATTGGCCCAACTGCCACAGTAAAGCTTGCAGCATGTGATCAAATCCTTTTAAGCATTCTTTCCTCTCTTAATGTTGATCCAAATTCAAGGGAGGACAATCCTCTGTTAACTAGGTCCTTGTTGCATTCCATAGCTCAGGCTCAAATGAATAATGAGAAGGAAGGAGCTTTGGTCTGTTTACAGGGAGCTGGGTATGTTTAATCTTCACAATCCCAGGATCTGTGGAAGTTGCAGACTTGGTGAATCCCCTTATTTATATTATAAATAGAGTATGAAATATTCTTCCTTTATGTAGGGTTTTTTTTTTGGCCTGACTAAATAATTCTCTATCAAAAGTCCGTTATGTCTCAAATGTTGCTATCTAGGAAGGAGGACGTTATTTTTAGGGGAGTATTGATTGTAGGGGGCAAAAGCAGATCAATCCAATCCAACAAGGATTTATTCAGTTCTTCTTATGTATGAAGCACTTTTTTGGGGGCCCTGGACATACATAGATAAAGAGTCCCTGTCCTCAAGTAACCTACAGATAAATATATATCAAATTAGAAAAGAATACAGGCAGTAGTCTAAGAGGATCAGGAAAGACTTTCCATGGGAGTTTGTACATGACTGAGGCCTTGAATGAAGTTAGGGATTCTAAGTGGCAGAAATGAGGAGAAAATGCATTCTCAGGCATTGGGAAATAGCCTCTTCAAAGGCATAGAGGTAGGAGACAGAGAAAATATGGCTAGTGGTTCTCTGCCAAGGGCCCTGAGTATTATACACACACACACACACACACACAACACACACACACACACACACACACACACACACACACAGACCTACTCAGGTCATATATACTCCCTTTCAGATATTTACGTGCCCATTTTCCAGTGAACATCTGACAGACAGCTAGGAAGCATAATTAGTAGAGTTCTGGACTTGGAGTCATGCAGACCTGAGTTGAAATGCCTTAGATACTCATTAGCTGTAAGTTCCTTGGCCTCAGTTTCTTCATTTGTGAAATGAAAGATTGGACTCAGTGGCCTTAGGGGTCCCTTCAAGCTCTAAACTGATGTTTCTGCCTCAAGGTTCTGCTCAGTGCAGGGGACCAGGTGACTAGGCTGTTGATTCATGGTCTATGATTTGTGCCTGCTGCTGGCTCTTGTTTATCTTGGATAAAACAGAGGTTCCCTGTTGCGCCTTGGTTTTCTGAGCAAGTGTATTTCCTGTGGATAATTTTAAAAAGAGTTCCTTGATTTTAGACATGGAACCTATTTTGCTCAACTGCTTCATCCAGTAGGGCTGTTAATCATAGCATTGGGCTATTAAGCATGCACTCTCCCCTTCTTCCTCAGCCCTGTGGTGGCTCTGTTCTCTAGAGATTAGCCAATCACATGAAGAGATTTCATGCTGCAAGTCTCCTCTGAGAAGAGTCCTCATGATTTCCATTCTGTCATTGCTATGGAAGTGTCAGTGCCTGCAATATTTCTCTTTTTGCCTGTTCACCTTGCTCCAGGACCAGCGGAGATGGATGTGTTGGATGTTGGAGAAACTGTTCTTTCTGGAGTTAGGTAGTGGAAAGAAAGTTTGGACAAGAGACCCACGCTGTCACTAGGACCATAGATTTGGGAATGGAGGCTGTCTAGTTCAAATCCCTGGGCAAACCAGGATTTGAATTCATGTCCTTGGACTCCAAATCCAGCACTCTTGCCAACTCACCTTGCTGTCTCTAGCTAGCTCTTTGACCTAGGGCAAGTTACTTTATTTTTCTGGGCCTCTGCTTCTTCATTATAAAATGATGGGATAGGGGTGGGGAACCTGTGGCCTTTGAGGCCACATGTGGCCCTCTAGGTCCTGAAGTGGGGCCCCTTGACTGAAGCAAGATGTATTCTATGAAGTTTGGATTCAGTCAAGAGGCTGCACTTGAGGACCTAGAGAGCCACCTGTATTCTCTAGACCGCAAGTTCCCCACCCCTGGTAAGATTGGTATCATCCCTTCCATGTGATTCCATGATTCAAAGAATGCAAAACTTAATATAACTGATTAATCAATCAATAAAATGTATTAAGTACCCACCATGTGCTAGGCACTATGTTAAATTCTGGGTATATAGAAAATTCAAGAATTAGCAAATGTCAGAAACTGAAAAAAAGTATTTTTCACTACCTCTTTTCTCAGATATGACTGTAATGGCAATCCTGAAATAGTTAACAAGTACTTACAGAATCTCTACTATGTGTTAAAATCAGTGAGAGAATACAAAAGACCAGGCCAACCTTAGAGGAGCTATAATCTTTTTGTGGAGATAAAAAACAAGAGGACAGTGTAAAAATATGTTAGAAATAGCCATCAAACTTCTGATTTCATTGGCAAAAGGAACTTCCAGATGAGCAAATTCTCTTTACTCATGAAGATCAGCACTTACTGTACAATTTATAGTGTTAGAGGATTTCCTAGTGCACTGAAAGGTAAATGACTTGCCCAGAATCAGTTCCTTGGCGTAAAGGTTAGTATACTGGACTCTGAATCTACAATCTGCATTCAGATATTGGTGAGACTTTTTGCCCATTAGATTGTAGGTTCCTTGAGGGCAGGGACTGCCTTTTGACTTTTTGTATTCCCAGCACTTAGCATAGTATTTGGCACATAGTAGATGTTTAATAAATATTTATTGACTGACAGGATCAAATGACTAGTATGGATTAGATGAAGGACTTCAGCCCAGATCATCCTGACCTCGAGGCCAGCTTTCTGTCCACCACTCCAAATTGTTTCTTGAGAATACATTATGAAGTACTAAATTATCTGGTACAGATTGTAAGTGCCATAGGTGAGCCGCACAAACCTTAGAATATTTAGGCTATCATGGAAGCTCTGAGGATGGAAAGAAAAAGAGAAAGAGGAGGGGGACATAGGTCTTTGTCTCAGGTATATTATTGGTTACTCCAAGATTCTCTGGCAACGACATTGCTTCTTTTTGTGAAAGCCACACACAGCTGGGGTTTCCAATGGTTCTTAAAGACTTTAATGTTATGTGAGGAACTATGGTTCAGAGGAGAGGATGCTCTATTTAGATTCAGGCAAGACCAAGGTTCTAATCATGCCTCCAACACATACTAGTTATGTGACTCTGGCATTATTGTTTTATCTCTTTGTCCTCAGTTTCCTTATCTATAAAGTGGTAGTAGTCATAGCTGTAGTATCCACCATAGAGGCTTGTCTTGTGGTTTAAATGAGATAATGTAAAATACTTCATAAACCTTAAATACCAATTGTTATTAACAATCATATTGTTATTGTGTGTATAGAGAAATAACATGATGTAGTAATCTCAGGTTGTAGTCCAACATCCTTGTTTCATATACGAGCAAAGATCCAGAGAGTGATGTGACTTATCCCAAGTTATATAAGAAATCAATACCGGAATTCTCTCCAGAACCATCTCCTGATCCTCAGCTAGTGCTTTCTCCATTATACTATATTCTCTTTGGATATGATGGAGTTGAAGAAATGAATTTTAGAAACTGAATTTTAGAACTGGTTTTGAATTGGCTGGGTACAATTATCTACTTCACCTGGATCCAAAAGTAAATTATATCTTAAGTTTACAGTCTGCTGCATACAAGTCCTCACATAGCAAATGAAGGATGAATGTGCTATAAGCACACACACACACACGCACACACACACACACACACAAAAGAGACATAAAGCAGCTTAAAAATAACTGCTTAGAGATGAACAAAAACAATGTTTAGTTATCTTGATTTTCTATGGAAGTAGCACAACTGAGCTCGCATAACAATTTTGCCTTAGTGAGTGCTCTGCTTGGTACTTCTTTACCCTTAAGAGTCAAATAATACCCTTATTCTGTATGACACTGATACTAGAGTCAGACCAAAAAATAAAAAAAAAAAGAGTTTCATAGCAAGTCTAAGAAAGAGCTAATTTTCTAAAATTGGAACATTATCTGTCATGTGTTACTGCTCTGTAATTATGACTATTATTCTCCTTGGGGAAAAGGGGGATATTTCAGGAGGGGGAAAGATTTTTATAAGAGGCTTTTAATATAAATGGGCAATTATATTAAGATACTGACTTCCATACTTAGACACTCTGTTGTAGATACTTTATATTGTATTTGATGTAAATTTAGTAAATGATATGCGAGGCATCCCCTTTAGTGAAAACTTAAAATGTGAGTACTGCCTCCCAAAGTGAGAGGCACAGATAGTATAGGGAAATGCATTCATGACTTCAACACATTTTCAGATTTCTATTGTTAATAATCCATTTTTTTTTTCCTGTAAGAGGGAATCATTTTCATTTGGCAAAGAATCTGAATTTTGGTGAGAATGATAATGCTTTTGAAATAGATTGCTTGGCTGAACAAAGGCAACGATAAAAATAAATATTGAATTCATGATTCATCTTTGCATAACCAAAAAAGACAATAGCATAAAGTATTATGATTCTTTAATTTTTCTTTTTTTGGGTAAAGGTTGTGATGATGGAAAGCACAGTAGGTGGAGAAGCAGGAAGTATAAAGAAGGAAAGGTATTTAATTCATATAGCACATATGATATTCACACTCAAGAACTCTGGCATACACATGCATGCATGTGCATGCACACACACACACACACACACACACACACACACACACACACACACACACGCACACACTCCTCAGGCTAACCCCAAACAGATGTGGTCACTCCTGGGGCTAGCTGACTTCACTCTAAGAAGAATAATGTTAAGAGCCATAATGTGCAAAGAGGGATTCTGCTTGGGCCACAGGGTAGAACTGGGATCACAGAGTAGCATGTGAAGGAGATAGATTTTGTTTCATAGCAAGAAAAACATTTCTTTTAAATTTTATTTTATTTTTAATTTATGGAATAAAATAAGCATTTCCACAACATTGTACAGTAAAAAAGATGAATGCACACAAAACTTTAAATCTACTATGTACAACTAGCTATTCCTTTTAAATATTCAACAAAGTTATTATGTAAATGCCTTCCCCCCCTTTTTTTTCCTTTCCTTCCCCTACCCTGCCCTAGAGATGGCTACCATCAGACACAAATAGGTATATATAGATGTGGAATTATTCTATACATACTTCTACTATATCAGTTCTCTCTCTGGATGCAGATAGCATCTTTCTTCATATCCTTTATAGTTAATTTGGGTATTTATAATAGTCAAAATGACTTATTCTCTCAAAGTTGTTCTTAAGACAATGTTGCTATTAATACATACAATGTTCTCTTGGTTCTACTCATTTCCCACTTCATACAAGTCTTTCCATGTTTTTCTAAATCATTGAGCTCATCGTTTCTTATAGCACTGTAGTATTCCATCACAATCATGTATTACAACTTATCCAGCCATTCCCCAACTGATGGGCATCCCTGCAATTCCAGTTCTTTGCTACTGCAAAAATAGATGGTATAAACATTTTAGAACATGTAGGTTCTTTTGTTTTTCTCTAATCATTTTTGGAGATAGACCTAGTAGCAGCATTGTTGTGTCAAAGGGCATATAGGCAGTTTAATAACTCTTTGGGCATAATTCCAGATTGCTCTCCAAAATGGTTGGATTGGTTCACAATTCCACCAACAATGAATAATGTCCCAATTTTTCTAAGGATGAAAATTGTCCAAAAGTAGAATGGGAGGTTTAGAGTTCCTCATTATTGAGAATTTTCAAGCAGAATCAATCACTAAATGAACATTTGTTAAACATCTAGTATGTGTTAGGTGCTGGGGATAGAGGTTAAATTAGAAGACTTAAAATTCTATGATTCTGGACAAAAGAAAAGCCTCCTTGTCTAAGTTATCTTTCTCAGCACTTTCATCATTCTTCTTCTTCTTCTTCTTTTTTGGGGGTGTGTCTACTTAACATTTATTTTTTCCCTAAAAATGCAAATACCATCAAATGATATGGCAGAAACAGCATGGGATTTGAATAGCAAAGGACATAGATTTGCATATTGGTTCTGCCACTTATTGCCTATTCAACCTTGGGCAAGTTTTTTTTTTTCCTTTCTCTGAATCTTATCTTCAAAATGACTTGGATTATATGACCTTTTATATCCTTTCCAGTTCTAAATCTGTCAAAAGCCTAACACTTTAGCCTGAATGAACTTATTAGATCAAAGAAGCTTGTATAATTTTCATGTATGCATTGGAAACATCTTGTTTGAGGAGAGCCTTTAAGATAACATTTTGTTCCATGAAATCAAATATGTCTTTTACTGTTAAAAAAAATAAATTGTAACAGGATCTTGTATTCTCTACTTCTTTCAGTTTCTTGTGTAATGGTAAAGGTGTCCTCTACTGTGGAATATCTCTTTCAAGAACCTATCTATTCTTATTTAACATCTTCTTCAAGGATGTCCTCAATGTGTATGTGGATTACTCTCTTGATTTTTTATAATAGGAAAGTATGCATATATGTCAATTGTTATTGATGTTCTCTTGGTTTCTTTTTTTTTTTTGAGTAATAGTAAGGTCTAAGATTTGTTTCTCACAACTTCTGCATCATCCATTTCTTCATATAACTTGAGAATTAATCACTCAGGGTTGTCAAAATGATGTCACCTCTAGCACAAGCCTCCTCTGGGGATACTTTGGCCCAACCAGCTGCCTTTGCCACATGTCTTCTTTTTTGCTGTTTCCACCTACCTTGTAAATACATCTGGAACAATAATGACAAAATCCAGATGTGTTGGCTCTACTGTCCTTGATAGTGGAAAGTATTTGTTAGAACAATCTTTTCCATCTTTAGGCCATTGGTTGTTCTTCCAGTCCCATATTTAAATATCTTTTGGATGACCTTGCTAAGTTAGGTCTCTTACCAAGCTTTCTTTAGTCTGTCTTCCTTCCATGTCTTCTCTCTCTTATATAGTGATACTGCTCATAATCTGCTACCATCCTTCTTGTAAGTCTTTATCTTCTAAACCAGAATGATCTTTCTACAACACATCTCTTCACTTGGCAGATAAATCAAGGGTCTGCTGGTAAGTTTCTTTTGGTCTTAAGTTTCAATTGATTTACATGTTAAACTTCAATATGAGATTAATCATTGTCAGTTTTCTTTCTTCAATCTGTATCCCATTTTTCATCACCAGTGACTTTTAAAATATAGGTCAGGCTGTCATTGTTTTAATTTGCAGACCATATCTTTTTCTCATTTTTCTGTCTGATTTGTGGCTGAAACCTCTAATAATGTGTTCTCTTTCCCATTAGCTCCCAGAGAATAGACATTCTTTTGTTTTTATATTTGCTTTCCTAGTTCTTAGCACAATACTTTGCACACAGTAAGCACTAAGCAAGTTGTTCTCCATCCATCCATCCATCCATCCATCCATCCATCCATCCATCCATCCATCCATCCATCCATCCATTGATTCATTTTGTTTTATTTTAGCTCAGTATCAATTTTTATTTTTGCTTTGACAAGATCATGCTGTGATTATAGAGACAGCTAATTCAGGAATGACTCCCACATCACCAGTGTGTCATTTCCTGTCTGTTCAAATATCATCAAGTTCTCTTTTTGTTGTTGTAATGTTATTCAGTGTTCACCATGTCCAGCGCTTTTTGATTCT
The DNA here is from genome assembly GCF_003287225.1 of Phascolarctos cinereus. Lineage (NCBI taxonomy): Eukaryota > Metazoa > Chordata > Mammalia > Diprotodontia > Phascolarctidae > Phascolarctos > Phascolarctos cinereus. The sequence continues at coordinate 241,868,757 of NW_027556098.1, forward strand.
TTTCTTGAATAAAGTATTCATGATTCATAGGCATGAGGCTTTACTATGGTCTTAAACTGTTTGACCTTCCTTCTTTCTGAGTCATGCTTGCTTCTCAATATCATCCTCACCTGTTCCTCACCTATTCTCTTCTTTGCATTGAAATTACCAAATATATAAAAAAATACTTATTTGATTTGGAGTGTCTTACTGAGCTCTTTGCAGATTTTCTCTTCATCTGCAATATAAGATGATTAAATATTGTAAGAAATGATGTTTCTTGTTGCCTGTGTGTAAAAGAAATAAAGTGAACTCTTGCGAATTCTTTTATTTATCTCTCTAAGGAGAACCTACGATCCACCCAACCATTTAGCTGTAATATTTGTCTATAATTAAGAAATGTTCATTACTAAGCAGCCAGCCATGAGCAATGAGACTCTCCATGGTCAGTTAGACAGATTCTTGGGAAATACTCTCTAATTTCAAGATCATTCTCAGTCTTTCTAGCATAGTTGAACCTGCTAAGGCTTATGTTCCATTGCCATAGGCTTAGAGTTCCTTGAGATAACTTTACATTATGATGAGGTATCTAAATTAAACTTTGGTGGAAGAAGGGTGGGAGACAATATAATATTTCTTTCATTGCTTTCTTTGGAGGTATGTAACAGAGCAGCTTATCTTTTTCTGCTTTGGGAATGATAATATATCCTATTTTGGGGATGGTGGAAATATTTAATCAGTGTGTATTTCCTCATTTTTCCCTTGGATAGGGTGGGGTGGAAGCACAGAGGTTAGGCAGTGATATAGTAGGAATGTGGATGAATCACTTCAGACTTGCCATGCAATCAGGATCCCTTCTGATTGGTAACTATAAACCTAGAAGTGTAGAATAGGTAAATAATAACTGACTTTATATAATGCTTTAAAATTTGTGGAACTCTTTTACACAAAAATCACATGGGCAGTGTGATGTAGTGGAAAGAGTACTGACTCTGGAGCCAGAGCACTTGAATTCAAATACTTCCTCCAATGCTCATCATTTGTATGTCCTTGGGCAAGTTACTTAACATCCCTGGACCTCAAATTCCTTATTTTTCAAATGAGGGGTTTGGACTAGATGTCCTCTGAGGTCCCTTCCAGCTTTGCATCTATGATCCTATGACTACTCTCTCTTCTTCCTCACTGAATTCAGCACCTGATTTGCAGCCTTTCTCATGACCACAACACTTATCCTGATCCTTAGTGACAATATTCATCATGATAACCTTTTTACATTTTAGCTTTCTACCAGCAATCTCATCAACTCCATTACCTATATCATTAGTCTACCACAAATTCTCGCCTTAAACCAGGGGTTCTTTAACCTACGTTCCATTTACAAAACTTTTTTGATTACTGTATTTCAATATAATTGGTTTCTCTCATCATCCTGTATTTTTTGTGTCTTTAAAGGCATTATTCTGATAAAAGAGCCAAAGCCATCCCTGACAAAAAAGGGTAAAAATCCCTCTTGACATCTTTTTTTTTCCCTCCCTACATCTTACCATTACCCCTAAACTATATCAGCTTCAAGATCCTACACTGATTCTCTCAGCTCACCATCCTTCCACCTCTCCCACAGTTTCTTGAACTTTTTCTTTGTCCTCATCATGACCTCTAGTTCCTCAAATCTCTCCCTGCTTTTCCATTCTATCACCCGTATTCTGGCTTCACTTTCCTCCCTTCCAAACCTGGACCCAACAGTTGACCAGACAACTGTACTCCACCCTTGAATCCCTTGCTTCGTTGTTCTTCTGCTGTTCACACTCTATTAATCTTCAACCCTGGGTCATTCCCACTCCCTCTGCTCCAGTTTACTGAGCTGTTGAATGCTGCTAGTAGAAGACATAAAACTATTGAGTGAGTCCACTATACATTCATTTTTTCTAGCTTTAACCGACCCTCACCACTTCATAACAATTCTTTTAAGTATCTCTGATTCCCACCACACTTTGTACAGCAGCTGTTCCAAACTTTTATTCTCTCCTCTAGCCCTCAACTCTGCCCTCTATCTTTTCTCTCACAGCAGATGACAGTGCTTCATACTTTACTTAGAAGATTGAAATAATCTACAATTAGGTACTTCCTTTCCTAACCTCTGTACCTCAAAAAACTGCCTTCATTCATCTCTTCTCAGGCTCCAGTGACAGAGGATGAGTTAGTCCCTTTCTTTGCCAAGGTGACCCACTCTGCTTGTGTCTTTGATGCTGGACCTTCTAATATCCTGTGACACATAAAAAGTTTGAGAGAAATAGTTCCTGGGTAATTAATCATTTTATTAATTATGCTAGTGGATGATCAGTGGCACTCTTGACTGCCAAAGACCCTTCATGGAACCCACTTATATGCCCTTGGAAGAGTAGGTGTTCCTGAGGGTAACAATCAACTCTGATTGGTCAACAATTAATGGGAATAATGAATATTATAATGAGAGGTGGACCCATTTTAATGAGGGGCTGGGGGATGTGACTTTGATCACTCATGCTCCCAGGCTACCCCTAGCCTTGGCCAATCTAGACAGACATCCAACCCCACCTACACGCCCACCCAAGCCTGAGTAGTAAACAATTGGCTTCCCTACTTGGGTGGGGTCTGAACAAGATTGAGGAGAAAGTTAATCTAATCTCATTATCAGCAATGTCCTTCAAATGCTGGGTTGACCTAGTAGAGAATGAGGATATGGGAAGGGAAAAAACCCTGCATCTCCCCAGCAATTTGTCATTTAATAATAATTTCTCTCAATCACACAAAGGCTTGCCCTTTTTATTTTCTGATATTTTCTCTATCTAGCATTTTTTTTTATTGCCTACAAAAAATTCAGGTCTTCAGTATTCTTGGAAAGCTTTCTCTTGACCTTGAGACCTATGCCCTCAAGATATTGTTCCATCTTGGTCCTCTTAACTGTCAAACTCCTAGAAAGAACTCTCTATACTTGCTTCTGTTTTTCCCATCACTCATTCATTCTTCAACCTCTTAATTGCTTTATCTGATGACCTTTTTCTTTTTTCATTGACACATTTTGCTTTTACACATCAGTCATTTCCCTGGAAAAAAAATAGTCCCTTAGTCCCTTCCCATAGAAAAGAACTAAACTCCCTAATTGAATGACCAATACTGTGCCACATTCCATTTTATAGTTTGCTATCTGTTGTTGAAAGGAAGGATGTATGCTTTAACTTTATTGAATAGTTCATTGTATTTGACCTGAATTCTGTTTCCTTCTAACAAATAGCATTTATATAGTACTTCCAGGTTTGCAAAGCTCTTTACAAATATTATTTCATTTTATCACAACAATCCTGAGAGCTAGTGTTGTCTTTATTTATATTATTGTAGTCGCTTGCTCTCTCTCTCTCTCTCTCTCTCTCTCTCTCTCTCTCTCTCTCTCTCATGTCTTTCTTTGTCTCTCTCTTCATCTCCAGGTTCTATTTTCTTCACTCTGCATGAGTTTATACAATTTTTCTCCCACATTTCTCAGTATTCTTCATATTGTCATTCCTTATAATGCAATAACATTTCAATTTGCTTGTATACCACAGTTGTCACCATTTTTGAATCACTGGGTCATAGTTTATTTCCAGCTTTTTTTTTACTATTATAAAATAATGCTTTTTGGAAAATTTTGCACTAGAGACCCTTTCTTTCTGTTGTTGAAAAGGCATGAATCATTTAGCAATTTTTCTTACATAATTCCAAACTGTTTTTATGTGATTATTGGGCCACTTCATAGATCCTACAGGTAACTATCATGTTTTCATGTTTTCCCTGAGTCTTTAGCCTAAAGATCCCCATTCCTTCAATATTACCTATATGGCAGGGACTAAAAGCCCTTTGTCATCTTGGTTGTTTTCCAGATTTTCAATGTCCTTTCTTAACTGGAGAATCCAAGACTAAACCTAACATTCCAAATGTGGTCTGAACATGCAATGTACAATGAGACCTCTACCTCCTCATATTTGGAAGCTATGCTTCTTTTAATGCAGCTCAAGACCATATTGACTTTTAGGCTGTCCTATCCCACTGTTGGCTGCTATTGAACTTGCAGTCCACTAAATCCCCTAGATACACATTCTTTCAGAATAACTGTTATGTAACCATTCCTGCTTCGTCTTGTCCTTGTGAAGTTCATTTTTTTGAATCCAAATGAGAGATTTGATATTTATCACAATTTGATTTTGTTTTATTAGATCTAGCCTTATATTTTAGTCTATCAGGAACTTTTGGGGTCTGCATTCTATCATCCAGCATATTTGCTATTCCTTGCAGATTTGTGTCATCTGTTAATTTGATAAGAATGCCACCTCTACTTTTATCCATATCATTGATAAAAATGTTAAATGGGGGCAGGTAGGTGGCGCAGTGGATAGAGTGCTGACCCTGGAGTCAGGAGGACCTGAGTTCAAATCTGGCCTTAGACACATAGCACTTACTAGCTGTGTGACTCTGGGCAGGTCACTTAACCCCAATTGCCCTCACCAAAAAAAAAAATGTTAAATAGCACAAGTTCATGGCAGAGGTTTCTGCCCTGACAGATTCTTCCCAAATTAAAGACACACTATGTGAGTCAAACCATTCCAGTGGGTCTGAATCAATCTAAGTATAGTCTCTGTAGTCCTACATCTTTGTATCTTTTCCACAACAAAAGCCTGAGAATATTTATTAAATGTATTGTTAGTGTTTACATAAGTTCTATCCATGAAAAAATAACCAAAGTTAGTTTGGCATAACTTATTCTTCATAAAAGTATACTGGCTTTTTGAAATGACTTTCTTTATTCTTGATGTCCCCTAAATATATTTTTAAAATTATTATTAATATATTTTAGAGTTCATCCAGGAATAGAAATCAAGCTCACTAGCCTATAGTTTGCAGATTTTCTCCTCTTCCTTTCTGAAATGAAGGACAGTATTTGCTCTTCTTTCATTCAGTGGTACCTCTTTCATTATTCACAGGCCTTCAAATATCAACAATCATAATTATAATTTTCTTTCAGTACCCAAGGATATATTTCTTTTTTTTTTTTTTGGCTAGGCAATCAGGGTTAAGTGACTTGCCCAGGGTCACACAGCTAGTGTCTGAGGCTGGATTTGAACTCAGGTCCTCCTGACTCCAAAGCTGGAGGTCTATCTGCTGCACCACCTAGCTGCCCCCCAAGGATATATTTCATCTCATGTAGGTTACTTCAGTTCATAAAAAGCATCTAGGTGCTCTCTTATTACTTATTTTCTGTATAAACTTCCTGTTATCCATTATTGTTCTAACCTCTCCATTTTAAAAGGCATTCTCCTTGACAGGGAAAATAGAAGCAAAATAAGGACTCAACAGTTTCTCTGCCCTCTTTCCCCAGAGAGCAGAATCAGGAGCAATGGAAAGAAATTACAAGGACAATTTAGGCTTGATGTCAAAACTTTTCCAAAAGTGTGATGACTTCTTCAAGAGGTGGTACATTAATCTCCTTGGAGATCTTTATGCAGAAACTAGATGACCACTTGCTGGGTATGTGATAGTAGGGTGCCCTTTCATATATGGGTCAGACTACATAGCTGTAATTCTGTGAAATTTTATTCTATATATTAATTCTAACTCTGTTTTTTCTTTGTTTTAAATATATTTCTTCTATGCAACAAAATGTTAGATTGTGTTTTTTAATCCATTCTATAGCTCTCTTTCATTTTTTGAGTGGGTTGAACTCATTGATATTCCAAGTTATAATCACTATTTTTGATTTTTTATCTATCAAATACTATCATAATACATAAAAAAAAACCTGCCGCTGGGTATTTTAGGCATGTGATGCTTGAAAAATATCTAGTCTTGTTCCCTTTTCTCAAACTTCCTCCTGTCATCTTGCCTATTTCAAATACAAATTCTTTATTACTTATAATGTTGCTGTTTACATTCTTACACTACCATTTCTTAGCCCAAACATGAGTGTGGTTCAGGATCTTCCCCCTAGCCCATATGCTTACCTTTTTGTTCAAAACATTATCTGCATAACTCCACTTCAAGAAATACAAATTCTCTTCCTTCTCCACTTCTTTCTTCTTCTAGGATTAAACCATAAATAATTTTTCTTTGTTCTCTCAATGACCTACAGGCATGATGGGAATTAAAAAATAAAACTCATGTCTTCTTTCATCATGTAAATATTGATTTTTCATTTGATCTTTATATCTAATGTGAATTTGTTTACCTTACTTAAGTTTCCTTTGATAAATTTGCGTAGCTCTCAGTAGAAATGATGCAAATTCCTCTATCCCACAAAAAGGCCATCTTTTTTTTTTTAATGAAGGATTATGCTCACCTTTGTATGATATATTATGTCATAGGGCCAATAAATTTCCTTTGTTCTTCACTATATTGGATTCTAGGCTTCTGTTCTATTTCTCTTTATTGAGGAACAGCTCTGTCCAATTAGGACTATTTTAAAAAATGTGTTAGGGCTTCCCCCCCCCCCCCCCGGCTGCCTCTAAGATTCTTTTTTTTTCCTCTTTTATATAGAAGTTTTAGATCTTGGCAACTAAATTTTTGTAGGAATAAAAATTGAGACTCTTTTATAATGATGTCCTATGGCTTCTATTTATCTGTACTTTGATCTGACTTACTAATACTTTATGGAAATTTTGATTTATGAAATTTTGAGACTGCCATGATTCTCAGATTGTCTCACTGAGTCCTGTCTTTAAGGGTTATAGAAAGTCTAAATTTTCCTAGATTTTTACTTGTTTGATTTATTTTATAATAGTCTTTGCTTCATCTCTGCAATTTTGAGTACTGAATCTGCCATTCTCTTGTTCAGGGGATTTGTTTTAGACCATTTATTTTAGATGGTTTATTATCTTCTATGATTGAATTATTCTTTGAAATCTCTAATTCCAAGTCTAATTCCCACATCTATTTCTTTCTTTAATTTTTAAAATTGAATTTCTAAACCATTTTGTAGATTATACCAGTTATTTTCATTTCTATTTGATTTAATTTGTTATTGTGGTATTGCCTCTTTTTTGTAAGGGTCTCAATTTATATTCTTTTTACCCCATCATATTTATATATTGTAGTTATAATAATAGCTAGCATTCATATAGCACTTTTGTGTTTACCAGTCTCTTTACTATATTATCTCATTTTGTCTTTATAACAAGCCTGCAATGTGTGTGCTATTACTTCCCCCTTTTTACAGTTGCTGAAACTGAGCAGACAAAGGTTAACTTGTCAAGGTCATAAAGCTAGGAAGTGTCCATATCAGGATTTGAACTCAGGTCTTTTTTGACTCCAAGTCTAGCACTCTATCCTCTATACCACCTGGCTGAGGCCTTTGCTTTGTTTGTTCTTTCAGTATAACTGCTAGTTTTTCTATAGGACTTCCCCTGAAATGATTTTTTTCCCCTTTCCCTTCTTCTTTGTTAAACTGAAGAAGTAATTTAATTTTCTGCATTTCCATGATTTAGCTAAAGTATTTTTGTCACTTGTGTTCACCAGATCACAGATACACAAAGCGGTGCTCATAGTTATGTTCCTTCTTCCCCTTCCTCAAGTAGAGTATGGCTAACCAGTGTATAGTCTTGCAACCTGGTTGAGGAAACAACCAAGCTGAAAGATGAAGGTGAGGAAGTACAGTGTGGAGAGATGGAAATACTAAAGGGGACTGATAAAGGTACAGTCAGCTGGGAACAGTGACATAGCTGTTTTGGTATATTCTAAGAACAAATATTGTAAAGTGATCAGGTGGTTTCCATTGTCCTGTCTAGAGGTAGCATTCTTTTCTATGGGAACATATTTCTCCACTTTTTCTTTATGTTCACAATGCCTCATCTATCCATAGGCCTTTGCAGTGCTATAAGTCTCTAGAAACACAACTATTCAGACAGGCCTAGGATCCTTATTCCATAGCTATTATTCTTTTTATTTTTAATCTTATTTGGTGCATTTATTGCTATTTTGAGGAAATCAAAGGGACATAGGCTTCAACATGACCTCTTACACAGTCTTCTTGCCAGTCTAAATCTAATCAGTATTTCTCTTTTTCATTTCCTCTTATTTCTCTTTTGTTAATTTCCTCATCTCTTCATCCACAGGCAACTTTCTGATTAGAAAAAGAGATCTCAATAATGTAGCGTGTTTCACAATCAATAGCATGAATATTCTGATGGCCTTTCTAAGTATTTATTCTCTTCAATCTTTCTATAGTACTTAACATTATTTACTATATCTTATTTCTGGATATTTATTTGTTGTGTTGCTTTTGGAATGCTTCTCTTTCCTAGACCTTCTAACTGAACTCTCCTTTGCTAATTAATTTTCATTCTTCTGTCCCCTAAAAGTGGGTGTCTTTCAAGACTGTTTTGGACCTACTTCTTTTCCTTTCCATCCTTTCTCAATGAACTTAAGTGTTTCCATGGAGTCTGTTACCACTCCTTTCCAAATAATCGCTAAATCTATTTATTTACCTCTAATTGCTCTTTTGCACTCTAGCTCTACAATTTCAGCTGTTTAATAACTCTACTTGGGTATCCTGCTGGCATTTCAAGTTCAATATATCCCACAATAAACATAGTTTTCTTCCAAAGAAATTTTTTTCTTTACTCTCAACATCATTATTTTAGTTGATGGGCCCTACTACTTAGTTATCCAAGTTACAAAAACTTGATATTATCTCTGACTTTTCTCCTATCCTAACCATTCATATTCTACCAATTGATAAATCCTGTGAATTTTGTCAAAATCACTCATCTTTCTCCTTTCTTTCACTCCCACTGCTACTTCCCTTGTTTAAGTCCCCATCACCTCCTATCTCAAGTTCCTGTCTTTAATCTCTTGCTTCTAATTCATCTTTCCTACAGCTTTTCTAAAGTATTCTTTTTCAGGCATAGGTCTGATCATATCACTTTCTTATTAAAAATCCTCCCATAGTTTCCTCTTACTTAAATGATAAAACGTAAGCTCCTTACCATGGTATTTAAGTCCCTGTACAGCTTAACTCTAACCCAACTTTCCAGTCTTATTTTACGGTATTTCTTTCTATGCATTCTATATTCTAGCCAAACTGAGCTATCATTTGTTCTATGATCTTATGTAACTGTCCTTAGCCATTGTGTATTCATGCTGAATGTTTCTCATACCTGGAATGTGCTCCTTCTTTATCACTAATTACTAAAAGATTTATCTTCTTTCCATACCCAACTGAGGTTCTTCCTTGATCTCCCAATTAAACATGATGTGTTCAAGTTTTCCTAGAGTACTTTTTTGGAGCTTTTCCTTGTCTTTAAAAGATTCTACCTTGTTTATACTTATCTCCACATAATTTCCTACCAAATAAATTTTGATCTCCATGAATGGAGAGACCATGTTATTGTGGAGAACTATCTGCGTCCCCAATACTTGTGCAGTGACTTACATATAGTAGGTGCCTAATAATTCTTTGCTAAGTTAAATACTGGTAAAAATTAATTGTTATGGACTTTCTAGTTCAAGAGAAATGTTACAGTTTTAACAATCCCCTTTTCTTAAGGGGTCACAGGCCTTTGAACTTCCTGAATATTTCTAGTTACTCAAGTAAAGTGTGAATAGGCAGTGGGCTTCTTAGGATGATCTATTTGGGAGTTTATTTGATGCTTCAAATAATTGTAGCATTCTCCACTTCATCTCTTCTCTTTTATTCCCCTCTCTGATGATCATTTTGTTGAATAATTAAAGAGAAACTACCTTCTGTGGACTGAACATATAATTTATACTTCAAGCTCATGCCTCTCTTGCATTAATTAAAAAATGTTTAAGGAGCAGAATGAACATAAGTCTCCAGGAAAGCCATAGAATAGAACTCTCTTTTAGGTTAGGGTTATGGTGATGATCTGGACTATGGCTACCTTGGAAAATGAGTTTTATTTCCTGTAATTTCCTTAGGACACACCTCTTGGTTTATCCAGGGCTGGAACTTCCTATATTGGTGCTGAATTTCAGAATTAAGTTAATGAATCATTAATCAAGAACTACCATTTGCCCTTTTCTGAATCTACCTAATAGGTGTGCCCTGTTCCAAGTGTAGATGATGGAAAGATTTTTATCCAAAGATATTTATCAGACAAACTATCACCTCCCATCTGTGCAATGCTCTGTAGTTTTCAGAAAGCTTTCACAAATCTTAGCAATTTTCTTCTTACAGATACCCTAGGAGATAGTCAGGGTAGATCAGAGAAGCACAGATTTTCAGCTGGGTAGGACCTTAGAGGCTATCTGGTCCAACCACCTCAGAGCTTAAGTGATTTTTGCTCATGGTCACACTGTTCAATCATACAAATGTGGAAATTACTATAACCATAAGATGATGATATTATCATCACATTTCCTCTCCTACAGACACTTCTATTCCTGTTGAAGGGTGGGTGAGCCATTTTGGTATTTGGTATTCCTAGGGTCTCCCCATATGCGATCAATAAGAGCCTTAATTTTGTGAGGATAAATATAAAAAACAACTGGAGGGAGAAAGACTATATTTTACACTAGGTGTAGTGGGTTGAGTTGATTTATGCAATACTGATTTCACCATATGGTATGGTCATTGTAAGTTAAATGAATATAATGATAACTTACATTTATATCATACTTTAAGGTTATCAAAGGTATATACATTTTCTTACTTGATATTATAACTCAGGTAGATCATGAAACTATTATTATCCCCATTTTACAGATGGAGAAACTGAGGAGGGAGGTTAAGTGACTTGCCCAGGGTCACCCTGCTAATAAATGTCAGAGACGAGACCAAGAACTCAGATATCCTCTAACTCAAAGTCCAGTAACTTTTATCCAATAACTTGCATTACACTGCAGTGCTCAATGACAAGTCTATGCCTTTAAAGTTGAACAACAAGGCTAGGAGAGAGGGAACAAGGAAAAGGGATACATATTGGGATGAGGTTATTGTTTTAAAATTTCCTAGTGGACATACCCAGAATATTCACGTTTACCAGAGAAATACAAGAAAATCTGCCCAAATTGTAAAAGCCTTGACATACAAATGACCTCAAACCTTCCCCCAGTGAGTTTGGCATGCTAAAATTTTTCAGTGATCAGAGAAAATAGATGAACATCTTCCTACAAACTATAGAAGGTATTCGAAGGACAAACAAAGGAATCTAAATGGCTTGCTATTGTCTTCCTGGCCACTATTAATCTTTTTCCCCCCATGGGGAATAATGGCTGTACATAAGAAGTGCACATTTATCTAGGCAGGACATCTGTGCAGAAGCATGGGAAAGCATGTCACCCTGTCTGCCACTGCATGCTAAGGTGAACTGGTGAGGACGCACACCAGATACCAGGGCAGATATGGAGGATTATGTCTTTCGAGGGTGGGTTGGTGTGTATGGCAGGGAATTTCCTATGCATTGTGAATAATATATGACAAAATATTTGTCTTATTGATGTGACATTTGCAGGAAGAACGGAAGACTTATTTTCAAAGAAATAGTTTGCAATGTTTTAAGATCTTCTAGCCTCCACTCTCAATTTAATTTCATTCTACTCAACAAACATTTATTAGGTGCCTACTAGAAATTCTGGGTTCAGATTCTGCCTATGACTCTCACCAGCTGAGTGATCTTCAGCAACTTACTTAGCATCTCAGTCACCCACTTATGTTCTCACCTGTAAAATAGGTATAATAATAATATACATGGAGTATTTACTTGTTTAATACTATGATCTCATGCAAATGGTATACCTTTACATCTCAACCCTTCAAATGAGTCAGTAATACATGTATTACTTGGACTCTCGTCCCAGTTGTGTTGCTAGTCAATTGTATAGCCTTGAGCAAATTAGTTCAACTTTATACCTCTTTTCTTATCTGCAAAACAGAGACTGTAATCTGCTTACCTCACCAACTTGCAGTGAGGGGCAAATGAGGTTACCCATGTACACTCCGGTACCTCAAACTGTGATTCCATCAGTGTTAATATTCTTTCCACTGGTGCAGGTTGTAACCCTTTCAAACCTTAGCAGAAGGTCTAAGTGAATTGGCCTTTGTAAGGTCAATTAAAACTTTATAAAATTATAAGATTTATTTATTGTTATAAGATTTATAAGAAGAAACCAGAATCTGGTGTCCATCCTTTTGTTGCTGACTCTTTTTTGCAATAGCTTAACTAGTTCTTAGACAATAAACATGTAGTTCATTGTGTAGACCAGGGATTGGCCTGCTACCTATTTTTGTATGGCCCATGTGGGCCATAAATAAAAATTTTTGGTCATGGTTGTTTAGATGTTTTCAGTTGTGTCTGACTCTTTGTGAACCCTTTTGGAGCTTTCTTGGCAAAGATACTAGGGTGGTTTGGGGTTTCCTTCTCCAGCTCATTTTATAGGTAAGGAAACTGAGACAAGCAGGGTTAAGAGACTTGCCCAGGATCACATACCTAGTAGGTATCTGAGGCCTGTTTTGAACTCAGATCCTCCTGACTTCAGCCTGGGTACTCTGTCCACTACACTACATAGCTGTCTAGTTCTTAGGTGGTGAACTGTATGAAATCAGTTGGTGGGCTAGATTTGACCCTCAGGCCATAGTTTGACAACTCGTAGCCTAGGCCATCATGAAAATCTCCCTGGTCTGATGGGACCTGCCAGAGCTTATATCCCACTGACATAATTATTAATAATCCAAGATTTCCTTTATACTATGACTAGACATTAGAGATGGAAGATGTAGTCAGATTAAATATGAATATTGTGTTCTGTTTTGTCTGCTGCCTTTTAGGAAGAGCATTGATGAGCTCAAGAAAGTACTGAGGAGGGCAAGAAGGATGAGAGAGGTCTTCAAGTATATTTCACATGAAGATTGGTGAAGAAACTGCATGTCATCCTGGAGGAGAGAAGAATTAAGGGGGAGGGAACATAATAATTGCCTCTGGCATTTGAAAGATTGTCACATTAGAAGAACAATTAGATTTATTCTACTTGTTCCCAGATAGCAGACCTACAAGCAATGGGTAGAAGATGAAGAGAGACAAATTTAGTTTTGAATTCAAGGAAAAACTTCCTAAGAATTAGAGGTGCTCAAAAATGGAAGGGGCTCCTTTGGAGACAGTGGACTGCCCTCAATGGAGGTCTTATAGCAAATACTGAATCACTACTTGCCAACTGTGTTGTAGGGGGAATGTTTCTTTTTTGCTATGGATTAGACTAAAAAGCTACTGAGGTCTCTTTGAACTCTGAAATTCTGTCATTTTTGTAAGTCTGTGAAAATACTTTGAAAAATATAAAACACTCTATAAACCAAGTTATTATTGTTAGTAGTATTACTATTATGATAATTATTGTATTCTCATTCTTTTTGATGGGATTCAGATGGAAACAGTCTTAGGACAAGTTTCTTACTATTATTTTTTATATTCAGTGTTCAATGGACTTTTGTATAGCTGTGTGTTTTTTGTTCAATAAAAGTATCAGGATGTAAGATCCTCCTCTTTAGACTGCTTGAAAGCATCCTCATCGCAATGGAGCAGCAGACAGAATAATAGGGGTACTATGTATTTCATCCTGTTCCTACATAAAATTTTATCTTTGGTTAGTCCTCTAAAATCTAAAAAAAATTTTTTAAAATTATTTATTTATTTTTAGTTTTCAACATTCACTTTTATAAGATTTTGAATTTTAAATTTTACCTCCTCCCTCCACTCCCTCTCCCCAGGATGGCGTGCAATCTGATATAGGGTATACATATACAGTAATACTAAACATACTCCCATATTAGTCATGTTGTGCAAGAAGGATCAGAACAAAAGGGGGAAACCATGAGAAAGAAAAATAAACAAACAAACAAAAAGAGAAAATAGTATGCTTCGATCTGCATTCAGACTCCATAGTCTGGATGTGGAGAGCATTTTCCATCATGAGTCTTTTGGAATTTAGGCTTCTACAATTTTTTAAAAATTTTATTTACTTTATTCTAAACTTAAGAAATAAAACACGCATTTGCATAACATAGAATAGAAAAAAAGATGATTGTACATGAAACTGCAAATCTATTATATGCAACTTGCTTATCCTTTTAACTATATAATAAAGGTATGATATAATCTTTTTTTTCTTTTTTCCTCTTTATTCTGCCCCCCCTCATGGCTCCCATTAGACACAAATATGTGTGTGTGTAAAACCATTCTATACTTATTTCTATTTATCAATCCTTTCTGTAGATGCGGATAGTGTCTTCCTTCATATGTCCTTTGTATTAAATTTGGGCATAATTCTAATTTAAAAGTTTTTTATTCCATGAGGGACTCTTCAGTGATGGTATTTGGGATGGTAAAACTAACAAGATGTCCTTAACCTTTTATTAATCAATATTATGTCTGGGTTATTATAGGCAACTGTTTGGTTTGTGATAGGAGTCTAGTTCAAGTACAGTTTATTGGTTGTTATCCAGAATATTTCAAAGTCTGCATATGTAGAATGAGGATGAAGGAATGGAAGGGAACAAGCATTTATTAAGTGCCTAGTATATGCCAGGCACTGTGCTAAGCACTTTACAAATATTATCCCATTTGATCGTCGCACCTCTGAAAGGTAGGTGCTATTATTATCCCTATTTTATAGCTGAGGAAACTGAGGTAAAAGAGTGACTTTCCCAGGGTCACAAAACTTATAAGTGTCTGAAGTAAGATTTGAACTCAGGCTCTCCAGACTTCAGGCCTAGCACCCTATCCACTATGCCATCTGGCTGCCTGTAATGGATTTAGTTGATCTGAAAGGAGATTTTGTCTTTTAGTCCACAAGAGTTAGCAAGCTTCTGATATATAATCTTGCTAGGTATTGGTTAGATGCTAAACTTTTCAGCCTGAAGTAATGTGTTGTATAGTCTCCACCATTTTGTTTCATAATCTTCATTGATTATTAAGTCTGGGCTCCCTAATGATAACCCTTCTATAAGTTCTGATGTCAAAGAACTGGATCTGAATTATTATTATAATCCCTCTCTTTCCACAAACAAATCCTCATGACTCAGTCACATACTGGATACGTTTTTCTTGACATATCATTATTCCATTCTTGGATCTTTGTTTCATAAGCTTGATCTGGAGGTAAGCTACTTTTTGTGACTTTCAACAAATCCAATGGCAGAAACTTGTTTTCTCTTACTTTTGTGTTCTGAAGTGATAAGGACTTAGTTCAGAAATGTTTCTGTAGGTTTTGACACATTTGTTCATGTGCTCAAAGAATGACTATTAATCCTTTCCTTCCTTTTGGTGTAGAAGTGTTAGTATTTCTATTGCTGCCTTTAGATGATGGGTTCTATTTTTTTTGTTAGGGTTTTCGTTAGGGTATTTGAATCTGTTATAGTCCATTTTATAATTCCAAAGGGGTGCATCCACTGGCATCATACAGGTGTTAATTGCTTTAAATGTGTTCTCATTCAGCTTTGATTTCAGAAAGTCAACAAACCTCTTAACGTATTCATCCACAGCATTCTCCTTGATATCTTTATGCCTGCAGGAGACCAAAGTATTTTTAATGTGACCCCCAGTTTTAAGCTTAAAGCCTTAGTCTCCATATCTCCTTGGTACATGTTCAAATTTTGTACCTATCCAGTGCAAATGACATTTTACATCATTGAAGAAAGCCTTATATAGACTTGTAGTCAAATATTTACACTAGTAAGGTTTTTAATTTGGCACATTCATAGAAGCAAATGGAGAAAAATAAAGTCTCCCCTTTTTTGGTGGTTAATACTAGTATGAAATCTTAGACTATATTTCTTATCTTTAGGGACCTTTCCCCTCCTCTGTGCTTTAGAGAGGGCTTTTATGTGAAAAATCTCAATGAAATAATTTTCTTCCATTAAAAAAATTCCTATGTTGTGTATAGGATTTTATAATGTATCACAAAGGGAAGCAGTATTTTGTGTGGACTGCCAGGCAGGAGACAGGTATTCTAAGCCCACCTCTGCTATAAATTTGCTTTGTGACCTTGAGTAAGTAATTTCAATCCTTTGGACCTTTTCCTCATTTATAGTTCTTCATCTGAAAACCAAGAGAGTTGGAGAAGATGACCTCAGATCCTATCTAGCTCTAACTTTGTATGATTTTATACTTGGCATTTTGTAACTTGAAATGAACAAAATAATAACTAGTACACAAAAGCAAACCAAACCTACTATTAAATAGTGGCAAAAGCTGGATTAAAATGACTAAGTCAATAATTCCCTTTTTCTCTTTGATCCTAGGATTATACAGCAAAACTTCTTCCTGGGAAAAGAGGTGACTATCTTATCACTCTACCTGTTCATGTTCCCACCACCTGTATTCTTGTCTACATCTAAGTCTACATTTGGACCACGAGTCTGGAGACAGTAGTCATAAAAAGATGATAGCTTCACAGTCATAACAAAATTTAACCTTTGTGTTCAGTGCGATTCCTTGCCCTATTTCTTCAGAATAAAGAGAATGAGGGTTGGATTGGGAGTGGAGGGGTTGAAGGATCCAGTAAAACCTTGCATTAAGGAAGAAGACATGCTGATGCAGACTCCATTTGCCTTGCTTAGCATTCTGTCTCACTTGCTCTTAATGATTGACTTATCAATCTACAATGAATGGGAAGGCCTGCTCATTTAGCTGTTGGCATTCTAAGTTGTTTGCTGAAATGTCAGTGGGGGAGTTATGCAGTCAGGCTGACATTAGGGCAAGAAAATTTTCTTGTCAAAGATGGGTCTGCACCAGCATGTTCTCTGGAAGAGGCTACTTCATATCTCTTTAATCATTTTACTGGTAATTCCCTAGTTACCAATCTATTATGATGAATGGAATACAAATGAAAAACATGAAAGACAAAGAAACTACCTGGATTCTTGTATTAAGTAAGAAAATAATGTGATTTCAAAGTCACAGGTATATTTATTTATATCCAGCTGACTGCAAATACTTTCTTTCTTTATTAACCTGTCACTAACCAAACTTGGGGCTTTTTTACCTGCTTTACATGAATGCTTTTGCCAATGTGTGATTCTGTAAGAGGTAAATGTCTCTACAGAGAGAAGTTGGAACATAAATTTTCCCTGACCCTGACAAGGTTTAAAAATGGTGTCTCTTGTGTATTGCTCTCCATGAGAGACTTTGAGCCTGCACACTAATACAAGGATTTGACTTAAAAAAATATCTGTTACATGAAACTGAGCCTTAACTATGGCAGGGTTGGCGAACCTTTGTCCTTGGGTCCTGAAATTTAGAGAGTGTGAAAACAACATCTCAAGGTACACTTCTTCTGTAGTAACATATTTCTTGTTCTTCTACCTTTATGCCTTTACTAAAACTATTTCTTATACTATGTGTCCTCCCCTTTACATCTACTTTTTGAAATTCTATCCCATCTTGCAAGGTTCAGCTCTATTGCCATGTTCTCTATTAAAATACCTTTGTTCTCTCCTAGTCAGAAGTGATCTTTTTCTTTTTTTCTGAGCTCACATATTATTTATTTGCAAAATTCTCATTAAATTTTCTTATTCTAGTTTGTATTATATTTGTTTCTTTATCTCTCCTACTAAATCATAAATCCTAGAAGAAAAGGTAGTAGGCCTTATTTATCTTTGTTTCTCCCCTACTTCACAGCACTGAGATTTGTACAGAGTAGGCACTTTGCTGTTTAATCTATCTGTGATTTCACTGATGCGGGTATTCTCTTTCCTGTGGCAAGGACTGCATAGGATCCTCCCATAAATACTTCACGCGATGTCCACTCAACAATCTGGAGTCTTTATTCTATAGTTTTTGACATTGTATAGATTTCAGTGAATCACAAATGCTGTCCATCAGTTTCCTTCCCTCTTACTACTTGAGAAATTCACTTCCTTTCTATTAATATTCAGGGTATACCAAAAGCCTTAGGACCCCTCCCTATCCCCTTTAAAAAAAGCTGTTAAAGTTTTAAACTTTAAAAATGGAACTAAGGCTTTTTGGAATACCCTGTACATCTTTGATGATATCCTTTATGCCACTTTTTCTTCACCAATGTTCACTGGTAATACATTAATATTCATGCCTGCCATGCACTCTCCATTGCCCTTTGGATGACCCATAACTTTACTTTTTCAGAGACTGTGTAATTCCCTGACTCACATCCACACAGCATCACTGGAAGACTATTAATGTTAACAGCATGGGCTTTTGTTTTAGGATGAAGATTGGAGCCATTAAAAACATTGTGCAAGTCCCCAAGTGTAATCCAGTCCACTTTCCTCCTAGCATTCAATTTTAGGATCAGTGCACAAATCAGGAAGAAAAAAAAAACCTAATTTCTCATTACACAGAAGAGTAATCTCATTTTTGAATTTGAAAATATTATCAGTATCTTTATCTTACAGAACTTAAAAGGAATGGGACTGGTCTCTTCAATTTTAAATTCACATTGGGTAAATCCCCATCTTTATCTCTCATTGGTTCCAGGGAAGTGTTTGGTAGGGAGGAAACAATAATAGTATAACAATAATAGTCTTATATTTTTATGACATTAAAATTCCTGTATCATGTTTCTTATAACAATCCAGTGAGGTAAGTAACACAAGTATTATTATTATCATCCTCATTTCATTGAGGTGAAATTACTTGTCCAAGGTCACAAGATTAATAAGTGGCAGAATTGGGGCTCAAATCCATAGGCTTCAAGACCATGATTCCTGAGCCCTGCTTCTTGGAATTACTTTCTCAAGTTCAACTCAATGAATTTGAAAATAAAAGGCAAGGTTTTCAAGAGATGAGTGGGATTTGCTCTTGTGGAACTCCCTCATGCTCCATAATTTTTTTTCTTTTTGGTAGGCAGGTCAATGGAACTCAACTATTCAACAGAATGTACTTTTAAATATCAGTTATAATAATTATCACTCTTGGTAGCAGGCATTTAAAAATAATTTTAAATGTATTTACCACAAGAATTCCACTGAAGTCTTATTTAGTTATATGTGTCAAATATTGCAAAAAGTTTGAGAACCACTCTGGTGGATTTCAGGGAGACATTCAAAGTTTTTGTATAGTGGAGTTACCCAAGGGAGTGTCATTGGGAAAGGAAAAGAGAAGATAGTTGTGAAAGTGATTGTGGAGATAGAATTAAGTGGATTTGAATCCTAATGTGGGAGACAGAGGGAGAGAGAGACAGAGACAGAGACAGAGAGAGACAGAAGAAGAAGAAGAAGAAGAAGAAGAAGAAGAAGAAGAAGAAGAAAAGGAAAGAAGAAGAAGAAGGAGAAGGAGGAGGAGGAGGAGGGAGAAATGAGAAAGAGATACAGAGTCAGATTCACAGAGACACAGAGAGGAATTAAAGATAGCCAGGTTAATTGGTGGTGTCAATTCAAAAAAAATGAGACATTTAATAGGAAGAAAATCAGATTTGGGAGCATGAGCTTGGCTTTGGATATATCAAGTTTGATGTACTAATGGGGCATCTTGATGGAGACATTTAGGAGAGAGTTGGAAGTGCTGATCAAGATCTTTCAAGAGTCAAGGCTTGTACATGTAGATTTGGAAATTTGACTGACATATTAAATCTGTTGAAATGGTTGAGATTCACTTGGAAGGAGTATAGAGAGAGAAGAAGAGAACACTATGGATAGATGCTTGGAGAAGGAAGGATGGATGACGAACAAGGGGCTGAGGGAAGAACAAGACAATAATTGATGTGGGAGACAGATAAAGGTTACAGGAGGACCTGATGGAAGCTGTGTCTCTTATATGTCAAAGGCTGAGAGTGTTCAGATAGTCAAATTCACATTGAGGATGAATGCAGTATGACAAAAGACCACTAAATTTGTTAATAATGAGATGATTGATAGCTTTCAAGTGAGTGGTTTCAGTGGAGAGGTGCAATGGTAGCCAAGGGGTTAATTTGCAGAAGCAGAACAATCCAAAATCTAAAATAATGTGGAATGAGGGAGGAGTAGAGTGGCATGGACTGCAGGTGGCTGAGGCCCATAGAGAAGAGCTTCAGTAGTTTTAGAAGTAACCTTGCTAGCTTCAGCTTATCTTTAGGATTGTCTAGTTTTATTATGTTACTTTTTTTGGCAAGCATGTTATCTT
Organism: Phascolarctos cinereus; assembly: GCF_003287225.1. Classification (NCBI taxonomy): domain Eukaryota; kingdom Metazoa; phylum Chordata; class Mammalia; order Diprotodontia; family Phascolarctidae; genus Phascolarctos; species Phascolarctos cinereus. Next base: position 241,888,823 of record NW_027556098.1, read on the forward strand.
GAGGAAACCCAATAAAAAATTCCTTAGAGTTCTAGGATTAGACAGGACTCATTGTGCATTCCACAGAAGATTACAGGAATGACAAACTCCCAGGGCTCAGGTAAGAGTAACCATAATATGAACTGAGGTGCTGATGTCCCTGCAGACACAGGAAGGCTCTTACCAAGACTGTGGACAAGCCTACTTCCTGAAGCTTGGATTGGGCCTATGGATGACTATGACAATATATACCTAGCAAGAATAAATAATAACAGAGTCAAACCATCCTGCACTATTGATTAAGCTACATTTGTGAAGGAGTGAGAAAGAAAAGCCACCTGTATTCATGATGGCAGTTTGAAGTAGAGAAGCTATATATTTCTAAGAAAAATAATAATTTGACCATATCGCGCATGGCAAGCTTGTTACTCATAACTACTAGTCAGGGTTATATGCATCAATGAACTGCTAAGTGAAATTCCACTTTCCTCCCTTATATTTCTGAGCCTGGTGCCATGATGGTCGGAGGACCAGGTGCAACATGTAGTAGGCACAGAGGCCAAATTATTACAGTGCTAATGTTGAAGCACTAAGGATAGACTACTCTTTCTTGTTTCATTAACAGGAGGAGGGAGATAGAGTGGACAGAACAAAGTATTAGCAGGGTTTAGATAAGGATATATATACACACACACACACATAGAGTTGAACTGATTCAGGTCATAGATGGAGGGATTAACCTTGTCCAGGAGCCAGACTATTTCCGTTTGTGAGAGTGGAGGGCAGGAGAAGAGGATAGGTAGGAAGAGAATAAGCAGGGAAGTTTTCAGATGTAAAGGACAGGAATTGAAAAGGCTTCAGTTAGATGGCCTAGAGCTTCTCAGTAAAGGAAGAAGCAAAGATTATCTTCTGAAAGAAGTGGACAGTGGGGCATGGATAGAATCAGGCATTTGAGGACAATGGAAAAAATGCAACAGCTGTTTTGGGGAATGAAATGTCAAAAAGAAATGAATAAAAGGATTTTTGAACAACTGTGAGCATTTGTTAGAATGAATTTTAGTAGGCCCAAAGGCACAGTTTTGTATTTCTCAAGCAACACTCAGCAACTCTGGAACAGGAGCAGAGAAATCAGATTGTGAGAGTTATGGGCATTAGATAAGATGTCAGGGAAAGCAAAGGGTCAAGTAAGTGAAGTATCTAGGGTGAAGATAGGTCTGTTGCTGAGAAGGCTGGCCACAGGGGTCAGCTAGGGTAGGGAGAGGCAAGAGAAGCCAGAAGAAGGTTGCCACACTGAGCATAGAGAGATGTCAAGGCAGAGCCACTCCTAGGGACAGACAAAGTAGGCAGGTACAATTCCACAGTGGGAGCAGGGGAGAAGGAGAATGAGAGACAATTTTTAATGTTACTTTTTAACAAATACATATATTTTTAATGTCAGTCAACTCCATTCTCCGTGTTACATAGATATTGATTTTAAAGTATAGTGGAATGTATTTTAGGCAAGTCTCAAAGAATACAGTAGACATATAAGGGGTGCAATTTTCCAATCTTGTCTAGCTTCCATTAATGTTCTGTCTTGTCTCTGTGTCAAAGGCTTCTTCCTGTATGGCACTTCTGAACCCCCACATTATCTCAAAGCTCTGAGTTATTCCTTTCTTTTACATATATTCTTTGGCAGTAAGAGGAGGGAGGTGGAGAAAAGGTGACTATGACCTTACAGTTGCCTGCCGTTTGCACGTTGCAGAATGTCTGAAACTGGGAATCTAGTAACAATGATGATGATGATGATGATGATAATAATAATAATAGCTAAAGTTTATATAGTGCCTACTACATGCCAGGCATGTGCTAAGTGCTCTACAAGTATTATCTCATTTGATCCATTTGATGTATCAAGTTGATTTAAATATTCTACCTTCCTTGATCAAATAATATCTGTTGGTCACTGTAAAAATTTATGAACCAAATTAGCCCACTTTTTTTTTATTACTTCAAGGCATTTTTAAAGTAAAAATTTCATACTTAAGAACATCCTCAAATTTGCACAGAAGGTCCCACAGCAAAGATGATTCAAGGTTTAAGGTACTCTGTGAGATTGTTTCCACTCAGAAACATAGCTTATTGATACCCACCAAGTATGTTCACCTTTTCTGGTCATCCAGAAGACAATTCTTCCTTCCTTCCTTCCTTCCTTCCTTCTTCCTTCCTTCCTTCCTTCCTTCCTTCCTTCCTTCCTTCCTTCTTCCTTCTTCCTTCCTTCCTTCCTTCCTTCCTTCCTTCCTTCCTTCCTTCCTTCCTTCCTTCCTTCCTTCCTTCCTTCCTTCTTTCCTTCCTTCCTTCCTTCCTTTCCTGTTATGAACCAGTGCTTTTAGGCTTAAATCTGTTTTTTAATCTTGACTTCTTGGTCATCAAGGGCAGAATCTCTAACAGAGGCCTCCTCTAACTTTAAACATTAAATGGCTAAACATTCCTTATGGTTCTCTGCTTATTTTCTTTTCACTAAGCTGCACTTAGCAATAGTTTTAAGGCAGTTATCAGATAAAACATATTGGGGTAGAGAATTGTACCCTAAGTCAAGAAGACCTTTGAATTCTGCCTCAGACACTCACTGGCTGAGTGACCCTCCTCAGCAAATCACTCCTGCATGACCCTTCCTATCTTCAAACTTCTGTGTCCTCATCTGTAAAATGAAGAGGTTTGACTTGATTGTCTCTGAAGTCCCATCTATGGCTATGATTCTATGATTCTTTCCAGAAAACTGCCAAGGGAATTCTGAGTTTCAAGGTGCCTTGGTTTTTAATACCCAGAAAATGAAAAGGAAACCATTTTTTTATATTTATAAAAGAAAACAAAAGGGTGAGGCAAAAAATGGACAGGAACAAAACCAAGCCCATCGGGCAAGGTCATTATCTTCCTGCTTCCTGGCTACATTCCTATATTTGTGACTGGCAATAAATTGCCTTATATAGAAATTTTTGGAAAGGAACAGGATCTCTTAGAGAAGGGTGTCAGTAGCTAATGGCATGAGATGTTTGAGTGTGAGATCCAAACTTCAGGTGAGATTTTATACTTACTAACCTGAAGCTTTCATTTTACCCTTTCAGGATCATCAGTTAACTTGAGCAATAGCGTTAGCCTTCCCTGTGGCATAAAGTGCCCTTTATAAAGCAAGGGGCCATTACTTCTGCTGATTTAACCTAATGCATTCATAAAGAAAGCCTAGATTTTGGGATTCTAAGTTTTGTTAATTACTGTGCAACTTGCATTCAGTGATGAATATAATTACAAGTTAAAATAAAAACAATTCTATCTAGAGACTTTTTTCTCTACCTAGCTACTCTGGGTATCCTTTTGGTAAAAATCACACACAATATATCCTTGGGATCCACTGGCCCATGGGCCACTTTTCAGATGTCCACATACTAAAGGACACTGTAGGATTTCTGGGCACACATACCTTTGCTCCCTCCCTGAGTTGGTTAAGTTGTGTGAATAGAAGGGATTCCTCCTCTCCTACTCCCCAGTGGAGGTGGCCTGGTGTGAAGGTGAGTGACTAGGGCTGCTGTTGAGGATCACTTGCAGGTGAGAAACTTGCACCTGCTTTCCACAAGGACAGTTGAAAGCTGCCACTGTTCCTATAGCATCTTATAGGGGAAAGTGTCTTTCTTTAAAATATCCCCTCTTCACACGTCACCCACTGCAGACACCAGCAGGTCCAGCAATAGCTGGATGACATTTTGGACATGTAATATAATGGCGGTCCTCTTACAAACTTCATATTCTTTTCTTTATCTTCCTGCATTCTTTTGTCACCTCTTGGAGAAGATGAATGAAAAAAGAGACAAACCCAAACCCTCCACACTTTACTCTTCAAAACTCTGTATTATCCTGTACCATTGACTTACACTCTGGAAGAATTGCCCAGGAGCTTGTCTAGCTCCAGAATTCAAAGCTGTCAGTATCTTTTATGTCACACAGTTCCACCACTCAGTCCTCTGCCTCCTTCCCTGTCTTCCTCTTCCCCCCTCAGGGTCTATTGTGAGTATTTGTATTAATGTTAGCAGCTGCCAAGTTCAATGTGAACTCAACCGTGTCATTTTGTTAATGGCCTGCATCCTTCCCCAAAGGACTTGCCCTCTCTCTTCTCCCTTCTTCCTCTAGACACATAATTCCACCTGTTTATGAGCTTAGTCTTGACAAAGAGCTTTTGTCTTGATGAGTGGGGCTAGATTTGAATTGTTTGATTGCTTTCTTCAATAGGAAGAGGCTGAAAGGCTATCTGGGAGTTGTAGGTGGGGGTAGCTCAGATGATCAATATTGACTACATTTGCAAGAGTCACAGGCTGATACCTAGACTTTTGAAGGAGAGATGCTTCTTAAATTTATTTAAGGTTTTCCACAAAAAAAAATGAGCACATTAGATTTTCCTTTCATTGGCTAAGTGAAGGTTTGGATTCTATCATCGCTTAATAACAAAAGTGGTTTTTGCCTTGTTGGTTGGTTTTTCCTTATAAAGAAGAAGGTAGTTGTTTCTGTGTTGTGATTTGAGGGGACCCTAAAGTCCGTTTTTGTTTCCTCTGCTGGACCTGTCACTATACATTGAAACTAGATTTAAAGGGCCTAAGTTCAAATACTACCTTTGATGTGTGACATTAGGCAAATCACTTAACTTTCATGGTCCTCATTTCTATCATCTGTAAAATTATGGGGTTGGACTAGATGGCTTTTAAGGTCTCTTCTTGGTTGAGATCTATTATGGTATATGATGATTCTCTCTCTCTCTCTCTCTCTCTCTCTCTCTCTCTCTCTCTCTCTCTGCCTCCCTCCCTCCCTCCCTCCCTCTCTCTCTCCTTCTCCCTCTCTCTCTCTCTCTCTCTCTGCCTCCCTCCTCCCTCCCTCCCTCACTCTCTCCCTCCCTCTCCCTCTCTCTCTCTCTCTCTCTCTCTCTCTCTCTCTGCCTCCTCCCTCCCTCTCCCTCTCTCTCTCTCTCTCTCTGCTCCTCCCTCCCTCTCTCTCTCTCTCTCTCTCATCTCTCTCTCTCTCTCTCTCTCTGCCTCCCTCCTCCCTCCCTCCCTCCCTCTCTCCCTCCCTCTCCCTCTCTCTCTTCCTCTCTTCTCTCTCCTCTCTCTCTCTCTCTCTCTCTCTCTCTCTCTCTCTCTCTCTCTCTCTCTTTGGTAAAGCATTAAAGCATTAAAGGCCCTTATCAAATTGTAGAAGTAGTGATAGTACAGCCCCCCCCACCCCAGTGTGTGTGTATATGTATTCAAGAAGACCTGGGCTCAAGTCCTGCTTCTGACACATATTTATAGTGTGACTTACAGTGGGTAAGTGGAAGTTACTTAATTTCTCAGTTGCCCCAGGCAATTCTCTAAAATGTTATGCTTCAAATCAGGTGAAAATTTGTATTTGGAACAGGGAAGGTCAGTGAAATCACAGGTATGGTTAGAAAACTAAAATGTAAATGTTATCTAGGAGTGATTGTGCATAAAAGTCATCATAGGCCACTGGCACCATAGCATGGATTAGGTCTCAGATTTGCTAGCCAAGCATCCAAAGTCAGGGGATGTAGCACAATGTTTTCCTGATGTACCATTGGGACCATACCACTCATTTATGCAAAAATTTTCAGTTTCCCTCCATTGCCTTCCAAATAGGTTATAAACTTTTCATTTTGGCATTCAAGATTCATCACAATCTAGTTTCAAGTTTTCCAACCTTATCTTATATTACTTCTCTTTACATAGTTAATACTTTCATTCCTTTGAAACTATAGAGACAGATTGGCTCTCATTCTCCTGCTGATATTATTCACAACAGCTTGTGTGTTTTCTCTCCTTTCTACCATTCTATCCCTGGAGGCTAGGTGGTACAGTAGATAGAGCTTTGAGTCTACAGTCAGGAAGATCTGAGTTCAAATCCAGCCTCAGACACTTATTAGATGTATGACTCTGATTAAATAATCTAACCTTTGTGCCTCCATTTCCTCAGTTATAAATGGGAATATTAATAGTACCTACCTTGCAGAGTTGTGAGAATCAAATGAGATATTTGTAAAGCACTAAACATAGGGCCTGACACAAAGAAGGTGCATAAATAAATGTTGTTTCCTCCCTCCTTCCCTCTTTCCTCCCTTTTATCATACTTCCTCTCTTCCTTCCCTTTCTCCATCCACTTTCCTCCCTCTGTCCTTCCCTCCTTCCTCCATCCTTCCCTCCTTCCTCCCTCCCTTCTTTCCTTCCTCCCTTCCTTCCTACTGAAACATCTTCCTTCCTGTTTCTAGGCCCAACTCAGGTGGGCTCCTTTATGAATACTTCTTTCTTCTTCCCAGGAGAAAGTGATCTTTTCCTATAGGCATTTCTCATAGCCCTTTATTTGGACCTCTTCTTTGTGTTTATTCCATTCTCTTCTATATCATAGTTATTTGTATGCTTGTCCTCCACACCATTAGACTGTTAGCTCTTCTAAAGCAAGGTCTATTTTGCAAATTTATCTGTGCCTCCAGTATCCAGTATTGTGTCTTGCTGCATGCATATTTATAAAATATAAGCAGTAGGTATATGTTTAATAATCTATTGAGTTGAGTGGCAAGATAGGTTGGAACCAGATTGTGGATGGCCTTGAATGATAAGCTGCACCGAGGTCAAATCACCTATTTTCCAGATTGGTCTAGTGCTGGCCCTGAATTGAAGATTCATGAAATAAGGCTTTTTAGCTGCTGTTACCTATGGAAATTGATTGTGACATTGTTACCTCTACTGACAATTGGTCTGAATATAGGCTGACATGCAGTCTCTCTGAAAGGAAAAGAAAAAAATGTATATGTATATATTGAGAATTCAACAAAATTACAAAATAAAATATATTTACAAAAAAAGTTTGATTATGTATATTCATTACAGAGCTACCTTTGTAGGGACCTTTTGTGAAAGTGCTGAGATCTGCAGTAATGTGAAGGACCATCAGCAAAATCAGACTCACATTTGGGCAGTAGTGTAAAGAAAGGCTGGTGGAGATGGACCACACGCAATTCTCCATATCTTATCTTAGTGTTTGCGGTAGAGTAGAAAAGTCCAGTGGAGATTATAGGATACATTCAAGTTTTGTAAAAATAAGATTTTGGGGAAAATTATGACCTATATTTATACCAATACAATATATGGACAAGAGACTGAAGTCTCCTCCTACCAAAGACACCATTTGGCAAAAGATCGCTCTTTGTGAACCTAATGGTACCCTTGTGCACAATCCATCTCATGTGAATGAACCGTTTACTACCCAAGAACACTTGATTCATTCCAACTCATCAGCACAAGGACCTGAATAATTTTGGCTTCAGGACAATGGAAAGTCCTCCCCTCCCCCTCTTCAGTTCTTCCATAGTGACCATAAATACCAAAAGGAATGTTTTAAACAAAGAATCCACTCCAAATGTGCCTTGCTAGTCTTTTGAGGATCTCTTACATGCTGATACATTATAAACAAAATCATAATAGAAGCAAAAACAGGAGGGCAACAAATATCTGAATGTTAATATATACAGCCATCATGACGGCATGCTTTGAAAATGGGGGCTTCTGCTCATAATATGCGTGGCTGGCCTGTCTAAGATGCTATTAATAATGCTTCATGCAGCCTCCTGCTACTGTCTGGAAATACCTCTGCATCTCATTTTCACTGGACAAAGAAAGATGTGACAATCCCAAGGTCTGATGGTCAGATGTTTTTGCTTCTACACAGACACTGCCATTTATGCATCATCATTAAGCTGATAGATCTTTTCCAATTTTATCAGCTCTTTGGTGTCATTATCCTGTTGGCTGGTTGGTTTGAGCTTTTCTAGTAAAGCCCCAGTGAAAACCAGTTACCACCAATCGAAATTTAGCTGCTAATCTTTGGGTATTAGAGCCTTTCCAATAATTGCATTTCAGGGACTCTATTGTGTTGGCTGTTGAGAAGAATACCCCTCTTCCCCCTCCTCTCCACTCAGTGATATTTTGGGTCCTAGAAACTGTTAAACCTGGGCTTTGTGAATTAAGACAAACATAGGGTCTAGGAGAAATGACTTGTTGAGAATGAGTAAGAGATGGTTGTTTTTCTCTCACATTTGGTTGTGGCATTAAATTGTGGTTTTGAGTAATCACTGGAAAGCATATTCAGCTAGGTTTTTATGCTCTGTCCTTTCCCCCTTCCTCCCAGCTCCCCATCAGAGGCTGGCACCCTGATGAAGACTGCTGTCAGCTCAAGACAAATTGTATTTTGAACATATTTCTTTCAGATTGGGCAGCCAAAACGAGCACAAGGAATGTCAGTCTGTTGCCAGATCTGTCAATGTAAAGTTCAGATCATAGTTAGCTAGTGCCAGTTTAGTTAACTACCTGACAAAAAAGACTCATAATATGCCACAAAGAATGATCTTATTCTTAAAGTGAATTATGTTCAAAGTTAACACGGGCTGCTTGAAACTGATACTGACCTTAAAAAAACAAAAAGACTTGATAAACATTGAAGCTCAAATAGAAATCTGACCTAGAAATAAATGGAACATCTAAAATTCTAATCTTTATTTCACATTCCTCACCAACACTTGGAACACATGTGAAAGATGTGTCATAGGCTTTATTAAAAAGGGTTATTCCCTAGTATTCAGTTCAAGCTGTCATATTGGAATCTACTGATAACCAGAAAGTAAAAAAAAAAAAAAACAGAGGTCAGTGCTTTGATGGACATAATGACCCACAAGGCTGGATCCCTTGTTTTTTATGATTTGAGGATAATTTTTAGTTGGTGGTCATTGGGCCTCTTTCTTCATCTCTCTCTCTCTCTCTTTCTCTCTCTGATAGTTACGGTGAGGTTACAAAATTTGTTGCCAAGTTATAGCTTGTAAATATACTCAGAACCTTTTTTTATGAGCTTAAAACACTTAAAATACTTTTCAAGTATGGTTTCATTATTCCTTGGAACATCTGTGTGACAGAGATAGGATAGAGACTATTACCATCTTTGAAGCTTGGAATATTAAGGTGCAGAGAAGGGAAGTGAACCAAAGGCAGGCCTCTGTGTGGCCAATTCTTCATCCATGGGGCCAGGGCCTATATTTGGGAGTTTCATTCAAAAGCAGTGCTCTGCTGCTGCTCTTAAATCCAATGCCTTTGTCTCTTCCACTAGTATGGTAGCTCTCCTTTCAGCTGGGTTGGAATTACCTCTCAACTTAATTAGATTCCTCAAAGTACCATGTTGTGTTGGTGTATGCCCTGAGTACATCCATCCCTAGAGGATTCAAGTTTCATTTTGTTAGTGTAATTTATTTTATTTCTTTCTTCATTAAGGGGAAAGGAAGGAAAGGTAATAAGCATTTATATAATGCTTACTACATTCCAGGCACTGGGCTAAGCACTTTTTACAAGTATGATCTCATTTGAATCTCACAACAACCCTAGGAGATAGGTGCTATTATTATCCTCATTTTGCAGTTGAAGACACTGAGTCAAACAGAGGCTAAATGACTAGCCTAGCATCACATAGTTATTAAGTGTCTGAAGCTGGATTTGAATACAGGTCTTGCTGACTCCAGGCCCAGTGCTCTAAGCACTGAGAGCCACAAGCTTTCTCTGCCTTCATTATTATTTTAAAATATTATATGAGTGCTTTTGGTTTTTACTTCACAGTAATATCCAGATGGACTGTGCATTCCCACACCACTGCCCCAGTGTTTCTTCCTTTGTAAGGAAGGAAAATAGATAAGCAAAACCAACCACATCTGACCATGTCTCATCTGTGATGTGGAACTAAAAAAAAATGGGAGCCATTAAATCTATACACAATGATCATCATGGGCTGCATATTTGACTTACTTTTAAAATCTATTATCTATTTTTTTAAATTTTTATTTATTTTGTTAAATATTTCCCAAAATTTTGATCTAGTTCAGACCACATTCAGGTGTATTGAAGTCCACATCATCTCTGTGTGTACCACATCCCACACTCCTGGTTCCCTACCTCTCCACTGCAGTAAAATTGTACATTTCCTCATTTCTTCTTATAGCTGCTGCTGCTGGTGGTGTGTGTATGTGAGTGGGTATGTTAGCATGTGTGTGAAGTTTGGTCATTATATTCATGTAGTATTCAGTTTCATTTTAATGTCCTTTTTAACTCCATTATTGTTCTCTTTGAGTATATGGTCTTCTTGGTTCTGATTACTTCACTTTACCTATCTTCACATGATAAACCCAATGCTTTCCTGAATTCCTCAGTAATTCCATTACATATAATTTATTTAAAAGGCTTTGTAGAAGAGAACATAGCTAAAGATATAATGACTATTTCCAACAAACATTACAAATGTCATCGAGCCAGTTTTTACAGAGGTAAAAAGGAGAAGGGTATCTGGGAGTCTGGCCCTCTGAGGGCAGTTCAATCCCAATCTTCTGTATACAATTCAAAATGGCCTCTTAAGCAAAACATATTGCTCTTCCTTATGATGTAAGCTGTAAAGAGAAAGAAGTGACAGTTAACTTAGTCCTATTCTTTGCTGCCAGGCTGATAAAAGCAAAGCTTTTATATTTTCCCCCCTTATATTATCAATGTACCTCAGATGTGGTCTGTAAGCTAAATGAGGTTACAACATTTGGCAGCCTGTCAAGCTGAATATATAAGTGTCTAGCTTGTACTCCCTTGCCCTGGTAAAATGATTTTTGTTACTCCTGCTTTCTCACTTATACACCTGCATGAAATCATTTAGACAGCCCCCAAGAAATCTATAACAAAAGCAAGTTTAACATTTCATTAATAGATTGGCAATTCCACCTCTCTTGGTCCCTGAAGATTTGTTCTATTTTGCTATATCACTGTGCAAATATGACCCCACAGTGTGGGTTTAAAAGCTGCTGCAGACATTTTGAACAGAGCAGCTTCTTGCCTTTAGGTTTCTGGTTTGAACCTGCCTAGTGTGAAATTGTTAAAGCTCATTATCCTCTAACAAGGGTTTAGGAACGGATATGTCACAATTTTGTGACTGTACAATTTTGTAATGGCAAGAGGCAAATATCAGTACTTGCCAACATCATGAGTACTCATCTAGTTTTCATTCAGTTGGCATAAATTAGTGTTCTTGTTGAAAATTCCAGCAACAATAACAAAAGGTCATAAGATATGGAGATAAAACTATTTTTTTTGTCCTGTTATAGATATCAGAGATGTGCTTGGGAATTTAATTTATGCTGGGCTGTTCCCCTTTCTAGATGAAAGTTAGCCATTCTGTGGACCAATAGAGAATGCTCATCACTGATCTGTCAATCTCCAGGTTTTTTTGGACCTTGAAAAGGTAGAAGGAAAACTGAATATTTGACAGATGTATTATAATCCACCTCACAGTTTTCAACAAGTTATAATTGTGAAGTAGGCCACTGTGTATGGTCATGTTTTATGGCAGTGAACAGGAAACAGATCAGTTGAAGACAGTGGCTTTGCTACTCAGATTAATTATATTTGATTCCCATATTAATATAGGATGAGTCTTCATGATGCCAAATAGACAAAAGGAATTTGAAAAAAGAAAATTGGAGATTCTCATGAAAATCTAACATGAGTTAAAAGAAAAATAGAGAAAGAGAAGTTGAGCATCTTTAATTTTTATTAGACTCATGGTCAGATTTTTATTAAGGCTTGATCATATGACCAGCCTGTTTCAATTCTCTAAATAAGTTCTTTAAGTGGGGGATGAATTGGTTTTTAAAATAGGACATTAAAAAAATTTGTGATTTGCAAAACATGTATGTTTTAGTATCTTTTGAATCAAATTTAGAAAACAATCCTGAGCAATAAATACTCTCTGAATCTCCTAGAGGTGAAGAGGGGCCCATTATGATGCTTCTACAAACTCTTAATTGTATGCTTTATCTTCTTTGGGCCAACACCAATGATAATAACTTGTCAGTCTTCATTCCTCTGGGAGTATTATTTTCTAGAAGACCAGAAACTAGTTAGGAGAAAATATGACAGAGAGAAAATATATGGCAATTCATGTTTGGCAAAACTATAAAGCTGTCCAAATTTGCAGAGTTGAAATTCCCAGAGTGCTGTTACTAATAGAGGAGGAAGTGAAGGAAAGAGGAGGGGATAAGAAAGAAAAAGAAATTTCTGCTTGTGTCTTCTTATGCTTTTTTTTTTTATCAGTAAACCCCTTAAATTATAAGAAAAGAACCAATCATTATAGAAATGTGGGGAAATCTGAAATTGTAAACTTGCATCAGTGAGCTGTCATTCTGTTGATTTCAAGGGGAAATGGAAGTAGTGACAGAGAAAGTACATGGATCAAACTTCCGAATTGCCTAGTGAAGGCAAGTATTTCCTCCCAAAGGAATTCTCATATCTCTTTTTAACTCTACAGTTGTATCCAGCACTAACTAGTTAGGAAGGACCAGCTGCAATTGCTATACCTGGTCATTTTATTTTGATTTGCTGCATTATTGAGCTAATTAATGCCCAAGTGATATGGTTTCACTTTATTAAAGTTTGTGTATATATCTAACTAGCTTAAGATTTGTGTTTATTTTACTTAATATATGCTCAAGTGGTATGCATTCTGTTGAAGCTTTTGAATTCTTTCTTCTTTCTGAGGAAACTTTTTTTTCCTTCCAGGAAATTTCTTAATGTAATATTTAACATTGCAGTCATAAGGGGCTTCACATGATTGAAGATAGGATCTTCATTTTGACAGCTTAATGCATTTTACATCATGATGGCATCGTATGCTTCAATTCACGAAGGGGAGGCTGTGTTAAATCTCAGAGTGGCTGACCTTTTTTCCTCTCCTTTGGTTCTCATATGATCATGGAAGGGATGCTAGAGGTCATTTAGTCCAATCTCTGACGCAATGCATGGATGTCTTCTACGCGATTCCTGGCAAGTGACTATACAACCTCTTCTTGAACACATTCAATCTTGGGTTTGTCCCAAAGGCATTATCCTTGACTCTCTTCGTTTCTCTTATTATTATTTCTTCTTTGACACTCTCAAGTCGTGGGAATCCATGGTTTCAATAGCAACCTCTATACAGATAATTCAGAATGGTGTAGTTCAAAGAACACAAGACTTTAAGTGAGAAGAGAGATTTAGTTTCCCATCCTGCCTTTGACACTTACTAGTTGTGTGGATATATACCAATCGTTTAGTCTCACTGACCCTTAGTTCCCTCTCTGAAGGAGGGAGATAATAATGTTTATAGCATCTACTTCACCAGATTATCATTAGATCAAGTTAGATAAGATAGATAAACCAATATGTAAATTTTGTCTATTACTATGAGGAGTCTTAAATCTCAGTGTCCATCTCTGACCTGTCTTCCACATTGCAACCTAGTGTTTCTATATACCCAAAGTACACCTCTACCTGGATGTCCAGATAGCATCTCAAATTTATCATTTTCCAGTCTAAGTGCATTATTTCTCCCTCTAAACTGCAACTCTTTTTGACTCCATTTTTGGCACCACCATTCATCTCCTGCATGTGTTAACTTTAACTCTTTCTTCTTCCTTATCTCTCACATTCAATCAGTTATCAAGTTCTGTCTATTCCATCTCTACAATATCTCAAGTTCATGCTCTCTCATGTATTCCCATAGCCTGCTATGAACCTTCATTAAACTAGCCCACACTATTGAACCAGCCTCCTTCTAGGTTTCCCCACCTGTTCTCTCTTCTTCTAATTTACTGATCTATTCTGCCTAGCACTGCTAGAATAATATATCTTTTACACAGATGTGGTCATGGTACTTCTCTGTTCAAAAATCTTCTGCAGATCTCTATTTACTATGAAATAAATTACTGTTATTAATTGGGCTCAGAGGCTTTTCTTGAAAATGTCTATTTTTGGTCAGCTCAATCTACTCTCTTCCCCAGTCAAATCTAGGAAGTGGCCAGCCATGAACCTATTTCATGATTGAGGGATGACAAGTCAATCTCTGGCTTGGTATGTTTGTTGTATGCTGTGACACAAAACCTGAAGCTTATGTTCCAGGTAGTTCCAGCCAATATAAAATGCTTTTCCTTGAATGTGCTTCATGTTATATAACAGAACTATTTTATATTTTGGCAAAGGCAACACAGAGATAATAAGAGTAATATGCACATCTGCTTTGACTGATAACCTTCCTCCCTCTCCCCGAAAATATAGCCAGGGGATTTTTTTTTTCAAAGTCACTGAGATTTCTTTGATAGTTGACGGGAAAAAAAATAGAAGTTTGCTGAAGCTACCTTTTAATGGTCCAGGAAAATTATTTTAAACCGCTGACTAAATAATTGCTAAATAGAGTTGGGAATCCTAATGATGTTATGAAAGAAAAGGCTGTTTGGGTATGACCACAGGCACTTGCAAAATACTAAGTAAGTTAGTTCAAGAGGGATGATGGAAAAGCTAGTATTTTTAGGTTTATAATGAGACCATAAGAGACTTAGAGTGTTTTACTGTCGATAATAAGGACTTTTGTTCCAGAGGCTACAGATTTAACATTTTATCTATTGGCACTGAAGGAGGTTTGTCTGGATAGTGTTTAGTTTTTTTCTTTTTTTGAGGAGACATGGCAAAATATACTGTGCAAAATATATTCTGAGTAATTTGTATTTGTGTGATAAGCTGAGGATGAGGATCTAGAAAATGAAGCTTCCTTGTTTTGGAAGATTTCAGACCACAGGCACAGCTTGGTGGCTCAGTGGATAGAACACTGAACTTATTTATAGTCCAGTAGACCTGAGTTTGAATCCTGCCTCAGACAGTAACTGGGTGACCCTGAGCAAGTCTCCCTAATGTAGTTTTCCTATTGGTAAAATGGAGATTCTAGTACCATTTACCTCACAAGATTGTTGTGAGAATCAAATGAGATAATGAATATAAAACACTTTATGAACCTTTTTTTGTTGGTTTTTTTTTTCAGTTGTGTCTAAGTTTCTATGACCCTATTTGGGGTTTTCTTAGCAGAGATTCTAAAGTGGCTTGCCGTTTCCTTCTCCAGCTCATTTTACTGATAAGGAAACTGAGGCAAACAAGGGCAAATGACTTGCCCAGTAGCCAGTAAGTGTCTGAGGCTGGATTTGAATTCAGGAAGATAAGTTTTCCTGACTCCAGGCCTGGAACTCTATCCACTGGGATACCTAGCTGTCCTGTGAACCTTAAATTACTATGTAAATGTCAGTTTGTTAGCTAACAAGGTGTTAGAAGAACAGAATGTGAACAATAATCACACTTTAAAAGTTGGATTTTAATTTGACTCTAAAGCTACCTGTAGACACCTTCTATATGCCAAGTTACAGTTCTAGGAGCTGGAGATACAGGCAGAAATAAAACAGTCCTTTTCCTCATGGCGCTTACATTCTGTTGGACAATGACATAAAACAGTGTGTTTAAGATACATACACAAAATAATCCAAGGTAACTTTTTGGGGTAGGAAAGAGGGAGGAAAGAGAAACCATTATCATCTGCAAAAATCAGGAAAAGTCTATAGAAGGTATACCACAGAGAACCACAGAACAAAAAAAAATGAATGCAATGGCCTGGAATGGAATAATGACCTATCAATTTCTATTTTGAGGAGCTATAGGATCCAATGGGCTGGAAATGCTATAAAGGTGACTCCTCTAATTTGTGCTATCTGGATTACTTTATTATTTCAATGAATCCATGATCTCATTGACAATCTTGACCAGTAAAGATGACAACCTGTCCTCACTTTCACATCTTATGTGATTCTTGACCACGTTTGACTACAAATCCTCTCAAGCTCATAACTCCAGGTCTCAAAGGCACAATGGAGGCCAACCAGTTCAACCCCATCATTTTATAGATGATACAGGGCTGGCCAAGGGAGGTTAGGTGATTTGCCCATTGGGAATAATAGTAGCATCTGCTTCTCAGGGTTGTTGTGAGGCTTGCATGAGATAACACATGCAAAGCCTTTTTGCAAACTTTACAGTTGTCACCTAAGTGTTAGCTGGTTAGCTAACTAGGCATTAGAAAAACAGAGGTTCAAAGGCATGGAAGGAATAATCTCACTTTGAAAGTCTGGATTATACAGTCATTAAATATCAGAAGTGAGATCCTTTAATTAAAGCTTTTAACACTATACCAGACAGTGTCCATAGAAGAGTCATCCAAAGTTCTGGAAACTTTTTTCTTTTTTGTTGAGGCAGTTGGGGTTGAGTGACTTGCCCAGGGTCACACAGCTAGTGAGTGTTATGTGTCTGAGGTCAGATTTGAATTCAGGTCCTCCTGACTCCAGGGCTGGTGTTCTATCCACTGCACCACTTAGCTGCCCCTGTAAACTTTCTTACGGGTCTTTGAATATTTGGTGGTGGTGGGGTACCAGTGCAGCCCTAGGGCTATCCATCCTTGTTCTAGTTACATGGTTAGTTCACTTCTTATGTCAATTATACATGTTCTTAATATCATTTATGTCACTTTCTGAATGAAACTTATTGTTGGTAACATGCCAATATTATATTTAAAGCTCTTATGTGTCTTTCTATTGCCCACCTGTTTACTTGAAATGGAAATTTTTCTGAGATAAGAGTGCCCTGTTATTTGTAGCCAAGTAGTACAATCAGGAGAAGACACTACTTTATATTTCTATCAAGAGGTTTTTCCTATGATATGCTGCTTTTATCCCTTATGTGAAATTAACAACTAGTGGAAGAACACACAATTATTTTTTAGAGTTAACATTACAGACCAAATTTAGACTATTTAGCTGCATCTTTAACACTGATGTCGAAATTAGTTCCAATACATTTTAAGAAATTCAATTTCTTACTCAGAAAAAAAGCAATAGATCACGTCTTCCTCTCTCCCCTTGGATCCTACCTCTGCTACTTACTTGTATGACCTTAGGTTGGTCCTTTAATTTCCCTGACTGTCAATTTCTTAATCTGTAAAAGGAGGAGTACAGGCTAGATGGTTTCTGAGATCACTTCCAGGTTGAAATTTATGATCCGATGATACATACCTTCTTCATGGAACCTTCCCTGATCATTCAGGGTCTCATTGAATGTCTTCTTATATGAATCATGGCATTTGAAAGTCAAGCAATAAATTGTAGCACTTAATTATGTCTTCTCTTGGATTATTCATTGGTGGTTTTGTATGCTAGTTTTATATCCCCAACTAGATTAAAAGCTCCTTGAGGACAAATCTTTGTCTTATACTTTTTCCTCTGTTCCCCTCAGAGCTTAGTACAACGTTGAGTACATTGTAGGTACTTAACAAATCTCTTGTTTTTTCTTCTACTTTCAACACAATCTACTGCTAATTTCTTGGAAGCTGTATGTGGTGGAATGTGGAAAGAGGACCTCTGCCACTTATCACCATCTCTATGATGTTGGACAAGCCAGTTAACCATTTTCAATTTCCTTGACTGTAAATTGAAAGTTTGAAGGAATGAATGAATTTCTAAAATACCTTTAAGCATTATATCTATGATCCTCAAGTGTTTTCCAAGTTCCTCAACTGCTTCATAATTCTTGTCAAACATTTATTCTAGTTTACCAATTTGGATTAAATAGAGAATGGTGGTGGTAGATAAAAGTTAGAATGAATTAGTGAAGTTTGAGTTATAAATTGTAGAATTATAGCATGCTCTTTAAAGGAACACATTTCCTTTATTTTATTACTTTCAAGACTTACAGTAAACCAAACTAAACTAGTAGATGAGTTTCCCTTAGGGATTTTCTTTCATGAATAGTTAAGAATGATGAATAGGCCTTTCTGAAGTATTTGAGGATTCCTAGAAATAGTTTTTTATTTTGGCCATGTTTTAAGGCCCTGCTCCCATTTGTTCCCTATGTTGTTATTTACATGGCTAATCTGTGCTACCTATGGAGAAAGTATTTTCCAAGCAAGGATAGTTTATTGGCCAGACTCTCTTTTAATTATTATAAATTCCAAATGAGTACAGGCAGAATTAGTGAGATTATGCTCTTTTCACATTCTTGGCTAATACTTTCATTGATCCCTACAACTGTTAGCATTTAAGAACATATCTGGTCTATATCATACTAGATAGGTCCTAGGGATTGGAATACATAGTAAATGTCACATAGTAAGTGAGATTTGAACCCAGATTTTCTTGATGCCAAGCACAGAACTCTATCCATTATGCCATCCTGCATCTAAAATTTAAGAAATCAGATGAGAAAATAAATTTCATACCAATGTGATTGGACTGCCTTTTCACCAATTTTCTTTTATTCCTTTCTCAAGTGGAAATCTTGAACCACAATTTTTCAGTCTTTGCCAGTAGCTACTTGGCTTCCATAGTGACAGAATCTCTGACTCTATAAATAGGATGGTTTAGTGCTTTCAGGCATGTTGGGATAGTTGCACAATGCACTTTTCATATAGTTAATGGCCTTGGCGACAATATGATGCTTGGTGCAATTCTCTATAACTTCCCTCTTAAAGAAAAAGTGAGTTTACCCTATTAATCTTTAAGTTTAATATTTGGTCTTTCACTAAATTTGAAGGCATGGTTCATTCTATTAATATACACAACTGAGTTTAGGCATCATTTAGTTATTCATTAGAATAATGTTTGATCTGTTTATTCACCTGTGTGCTACATCAGAGATTATAAAAATAGGTGAGAACAGCATGTCTTAGACCATAATATTGAATTATTGGACATGTTTAAACTTATCACCCAATTATAATAGTAATGGAAATTTTATTAATGGAAAATTATTGGCTAAGGAAATTGTTTGGAGAAATATCTCTCTGCATTTGATCCTCCCTGTGTTTTTAAACTAGAGTAAAAATGTCATCATTTAAATAGTGTTACTACACAAGGTAGGAGAAGAAATAGGGAAGGAAGAAAAAAGTGATATCCTCTCTATATTCTTGACCTTTATCTATTTTTACTGCTGCTGTAGCTGCAATCTTAAGTAATGAATCATAGGATCAGAGTGAAATTGCTATGGAACCCAGATCTAGACACTCAGGAAAACCTGTTTGACTCCCAAGAAAGAAAATTCATAAATGATTCCTTACATTTGTATTCACACAATAATGCAAACAAGATTGATCTAACCATTCACACAAGAAAAAAGATGGATGAAAAATGCACATTGCCAAGGCCATAGCACAAAAGTTGGATGGGTAAGCTGTTGGATTAGTCCATCAACATGTGTAACTTGGGCAAATGCTATAGATGAATAAAGATCTGTGCCCAGGACTGAGCAGGAGAAGGAAAATACTTTGAATTGAGATTGGGAAATTACTAATTCTTTTCATGATCAGAGAGGCTCATCACTAGACCGCTGGGACTGAGATCTGCATTAGTGGAGGCACAGATTTTTAAAGTGTTGCAGTCATAAGCATATGCTTGTGATGTTTGTGTATGGCCCTAAGGAGAGAGATTGCCAAGATTATATTAGAGAGGATTAAAATTCAAAGGGACCTTGACAAATCAGACAAACAGTTGCTCAGATACAGGATGGAACTCAATGGGGGACATGTGCTACTGAGTGTACTTTGGGACAAAAATAAAGCTACATCTAGCACCGGTGAAAGACAAAATGGGAATGCAAATTGTTTTAAGTCAGCTTGGGTATGGGAAGATGGAGGTAACAAAGAATTTTTGCCTTTGTTTTTTAAAGTTGCCATGTGCTGGTAGAAAAATGAGCCTCCTTTTTTTTTTTTTACCTTTTTCTTCCTGCACTGATCAGACCTTTTACTAGAGAACTGCAATCTGTTTTAGACTCTACATTTTTAGTAAGGAAGTAGACTGGAGAATTTGGAGAGGGTCCAGAGAAAAGTAATGCAGATGATTAATGGCTTAGAAAACAGGACTTTGGAGGAAAGGTTAAAGTAGCTGGGATTCTTAACCTATAGCAAAAGAATGACTTAAGTGTCTTCAAGCATATGGTGGAAACTTGCTTCTTTTTCATCTCCACAGAAAAGATGTGAGGAAGAAAGGCATTTAAATTACAGTAAAAGAGAATCAGATTAGACCAAGAGTAAATAAGATCACAAACACTGAGGCTAATTAAATGATGCAGCATAGGTACTGAGGGACCATGGCATAGTAGATAAAGTACTGCACCTAGAGTCAGAAGTCCTGGAATCCTGTGCTTCTTAGGTGACCATTGGCAAGTAAGTCATTTAATTACTCCTGGACTCAGTTTCCTCATCCATAAAATAAAGGACTTAGACTAATTCATATCTAAGTTCTCTTCCAGTGTCAATCTATGATCTCCATTCTTGAAGATCTTATTCACACAGAAAACTGTCTGACATAGCTTAGGATGCTATTGTATGAGAGGCATTTTGAGTATCCTTTCATTATTTCATTTTTCATTGATAGCAGTTTTGAAAAGGTAGCATTTGAAGATTTTGTGTAAATCATATAGTGCCCAACATGACTCTTTAACATTAATTACTTGAGAAAGATCAGTCTTTTGTATTCAAAGTGCAGGGACAACACGGTGTAGGTGTAAGATGAAGCAGGAGTTGTTGTTTCAATTGTGTGTGACCTTAGTGATATTTGGGATTTTCTTGGCAAAGATATTGTAGTGGTTTGCCATTTCTTTCTCCAGCATATTTTACAGATGAGGAAACTAGGGGCAAAATGGGTAAGTGACTTAGCCAAGAGTTACATATCTAGTGTCTGAGTCTGGATTAGAACCCAGGTCTTCCTGATTCCCAGCCCTATTCTCTATCCACTGCACCACCTCACCACACTTAGAATGTGGAGACTAGTGTTCAAATTCAGGCTCTGACATCTACTAGCTATGTGATCATAACCCAACTCTGTTTATTTCCTCATAGATAATATGGAGATATTATTACTTTCGCAATCTTCCTTACATGGAAATTGAAGAAAGCGCTTTATAACTCTAAACACTCTAGAAATGTGTGCTATTATTATTAATGTTTGGTTCACTTGACTTTTTTTCAGTTTGTTGATACAAATCTGTGCTGAATATTCAAAGGTATCCCAGATTGTCTTTATATAATATAAATGTAGTTTGTTTATTGCTATCCAGAAGCACAAGAAGTAATGTGACTGCTTAGCTTTTTCAGTATACAAATTGTTTGATTTTCTGTTTCTTGATTTTGGGGGATGTTAGGTGTAACCTTGTTTTGATTCAAATAGGATATTGTCATTTTGGGCAGATAGTCAATTGATTGGGAGCAATATTCTTTCTAAGATGGGCTAGTTAGAGATTATAAGTACTCACAAGACATTTGATGAAAATTATGGCTATCTTTTATTTTTAAACAGTGGTCTTGTAATTCGCACCTGTTTCTTTTTCATTCTGTAGCTCACATAACATTTACCTCATCTATTTAAAAATACAATAAAATCCACAAAGCCTAACATCCAATAAAACTATGACATGGGGCATAAAAGAATTCTGGAAAATAAAATCATAATCCTTACACCTGTATCCAGTTCAATATTTTCCACACAATAGCATGTGTTAAGCATCTCAACCATAATATTACCCTACTTTTTATAGTCCATAAAGCTAATTTCTTTGCTTATCCTTTAATTGGGGGCCATTTAAGGAGTGGTGGGGGTGTGGAGGCCTGTGTTCAGGTTATAGTTCTATTACCCGTGTGACACTGGACAAATCACTTAGCCTTTCTGGGCTTCAGTTTCATCGTCTATAAAATGATGAGGTTGAGGTAGATGACTTTAAGGTCCTTTCCAGCTCCAACACTCCAATATCTTATGGTTACCTTTTTCTACCCTATTCCTTCTATACATCAAAGGAACAGATACTCAGGGAGTGTTGTCTTCATGGTTACATAACAACTTAGTGTTAGAACCAGGACTATAAACTAAGGGGTTACATTTAACTGTCCCAAGAAAACAATTCTTAAAAGAATTTAGAATTCTTTTGATGCAAATGAATGTTCTGAACTGTAAATAAGTCTTTCTCTTTTTCCCCCAAGGCAATCAGGGTTAAGTGACTTGCCCAGGGTCACACAGCTAGTCAGTGTTATGTGTCTGAGGCCACATTTGAACTTAATGATTTCTTCCTTTCTTTTTTTTTTTTAAGATTTTTTTTTCTAGGCAGTTGGGGTTAAGTGACTTACCTAGGGTCACACAGCTGGTAAATATCAAGTGTTTGGTCTGAGGCCGAATTCGAACACAGGTCCTCCTGTCTTCAGGGGTGATGCTCTATCCACTCTGCCACCTAGCTGCCCCAAATAAGTCTTTTTTTGTTTGTTTGTTTTTTAGGCAATTGGGGTTAAGTGACTTGCCCAGGGTCACACAGCTAGTCAGTGTGAAGTGTTTGGTCTGAGGCTGGATTTGAACTTAGGTACTCTGGACTTGAAGGCTGGTGCTCTATCCACCGTGCCACCTAGCTGACCCCCCCAAATAAGTCTTATCTTTCATTATAGCAGACCTGGAAAGATCACTACTTTGTTAAATGTTAGTTCTGGGGGCCATATGCCCCCAGGGAGGTATTATATTTCTTTACAATTTTTTTTAATTTCAGCCTTTTACTTAAGTTGTGCTAAGATAACTATTGAACTTATCACTCTCTAAAAGCCCCAAACCTGCCCTTTCTTGCTCCAGTTATTAATCATGTTGGGATCTCAAGTAGGCTGGAAGACCCATTCTTTAGATATTATAATAAGTTTTTTTAAAAAAATTCTGATCACTTTTCTTTGGAAAATAGCTTGCTAAGATTTAGGATATGTCGAAATATGTTGAAGCTCAACCAAAATGTTTTATGTGGGCCATTTTTATTTCAGCTTTCTAGAATGACTAATTTCTGTAGTCAATGAGGTCAGACATCCAATTTATTCAATTCAGTTGTTAAAACAGCCCCAAACATGAGCTTGATGATTTTTCAATATGGTATTTTAACTCGTGTGTTTTTTCAGCCCCATGTGTAGAAATCTACCCATTTGCAGGTAGTGTGCCTATCTTCTCTAATGAAATGGAACTAGTCCTGAAGCCTTCTGCACCTTTCAAGTCATCTTTGCAAAATGGATTCACTGTTTTATTTATCCTGAAGCCTGAGGCACCTTCTAAATGGCTATACTCTTAGCCTGCTAAGAATGTAGGAAGTTAACATGATTTATTTGTTGAACTTAGGCAGAGCCTGCTCTAGCAATAAATTGGCAGGCTTCTATGTTGTTGTTATTCCTTTGTTCTCAAAGAGGACCAATGACATCATCATGGTGATGTCTTGACTTACACATGAATAGGATTTAAGTGAGGCAGAGTTGTGTAAAGTTGCAGTTCTCACTCTCTCCTGGCCCTAATATATGAACATTGTGTTTCACTACTCATCCATTGATCAGATCCTTTAGAAAGAAAGATGGTGCTTTGGGGAAGGTATGGAAGATGACGGATTTGAAAGAAAACAAGATAATAAACATGGTGGACATTTTGGGGTAAAAATGGTCAAGAAATATTTTTTAAATTGTTTGACACTTTAATCCTATTCTTCCCTTTTACTTTTAATTAATTATAGTCACTTCAGTGGATCCATGAGCTCATCTATGTGCTACTCCTTCTGCTAGTGTAGATCATGACTTACCATTGCCTTTTCATCGTTATTTATACATTTCTGTAAATTTTTGATGAAGATGCTACATAGGACATTGGTGGCCTTCCCCTACTGGGCAGTGCAGATATTATTCCTCTAGTTTTTTGTTACTTTGTTCATCAAAAGAGCATATTGGAGTCAAGAGAGACTTAGGTCTATATTCTACTTCTGGCACTCATTAGTTATGTGACCCAAGGCAAATAACTTAATTTCTCTGAGATTCAGTTTATTCATCTGTAAAATAGAGAAAAAAAAATACTTTTAGCACTTACCTTGGGGTTGTTCTGAGGATCCAAATTGAAAAATTTGTAAGGTACTTTGCAAATTTTAAAGTGTTTTATGAAAGTCAGATGTTACTGTTTTTATCAGCATCCTCATCTGTCTATTATGATTTGCTCCTTCTTCATGACCAGCACCTCTCTTTTTTGGGTCATATATGTCCTTGATGATATATGTTACACCACTTCTGGCACACAAGCCAACACTGGCAATAAGATGCAACCTACTTAAACTCACCATGCCTCTTTTCGTTGCCCTTTTGATCACTTTCAATATTTGATATCACAGAATTAAAAACATCGACTTGTATTTTTTGTGTTGCTTGAGAGCAATGAAAATATTGTAACATTTTCCAAATGCATTCCAGTCAATAATGCCTTATTCAATTCTGGGACCACCTTATTGTCTATTTGCATTGTCTGTCAAGGCATGTATATTGATTGACTAATTCATGAAATTCTGCTATATCTTTCAGAAATAGAATGATTTGTCATAGACAGGGATCTTGACTATCTATTGCTGAGAAACATCTTAATACTTGGGTTTCACAAAGTTGACGTCAAATGATAATATCATGGTGTCATATATGTAAACCTATACGTGTGTTTGTAGTTATAATATAAATCAGCATATATGATGGAGACCTCAAATTTTCATTTCCTAATGGAGGTTCCAAGGGGATACAGGCTAAAGGCACTGGCTATACCTATAATACTTGATATCTTAAGAGTTAATTCATAACTTTAATTTGTGTTCCCTTCTAGAATAAGAACCTTTAGCTCTTTAATTTTCTTTTGAAGAAATGACACAAAGTCTCCAGGATAGAGGGGAAGACTAGCCCAGTGGAGATAGATAATTGGGGATTGCTAAATTATCTATCTAAGCTATCATACGCACGTTTTCCGTGATGCTTTATAGATATTGAAGCTGTCAGAGGGAAAATGGCCATTACAGTTATGTGACTTTAAAATATTTTCCAAAAGAGCCATATCTGTCATCACTTCTAAGAGCTGACCAAATGCACATGACGAGAGACAGACAGTTGGTACTCATTCATATTAAGTTCTTCTCAGGCTAAAGGAATGTTGTCAATCTGGCCTCATATTATGTTGATTCCAAAGTAATTACATTTGTTATTTTCAGTCTCTGCTGTAAATCAAACTGTAGCAAGCATATGGACATTTCACAGAAGCAATTTCAGAGGCCATTTAAAATGATCACATGTGACATTAACCCCTCCTATCCCTTATGATAGTAAATGTTCACTTAGATGGGAAAAAGGTCACTTTTTCGATGACAAAAGTAAATTTTAAAAGTTAGGCTGTGTTTGTTGGTTTGAATTCAGAAATAAATATAAGAAACAAAAACTCCAGTTAAGGCTTTTGGGGCCAAAAGGAATTGTGGGGTTTGCAACAGTGTAATAGAGTACTTCTTTCCCTATTCTCAGTCCAGGAGAAGCTAAATCCAGATGTTTCAGAGGAAGTTGTAAACCTCCCCAGAACACACCTGCTATCACACACAGTACTTTACTATACTATGGGTAGGCATTTCCTTCCTGTCCCAGCCAGTGATTAGCTAATGCCCTGAAGCATAGGGATTGATAGCTCTTATAATTTTATCATTATGGGAGCCAGTGCAGATATTATTCTTATAAACATAAAGACTTAATGCTTCTAGAAATGTAATAAGTTGAATGCCTGAAGGTTAAATACCCAAAGGCTCTCAGACAGACACTAAATGATAACCTTATTGTCTGAGAGTCGTCATTGAAAATGGAGGCAATTCTGGCTTTAGTCTGTGAGTTGACCTCTCCTTAACACCATTCTCCTGTCTGTTGTCAGGCTTTGGGAATAAAGGAAGTGAAACATTTTCTGACAATTCTCTTTCTTAGGTTTTGCAAAAAGGAGGCTCTTTTAAGACTATAGTGAAAGCTGCGGCTAGTTCAGGTATGATATCATAGTTAAAACTCTAAGCTCCACACTCCACTCAGTAGATCACTCTAGACTTACAAACAATGAAAGAATGGCACAGGAGAAGCAAGTGCAAAGCATGTTATTGAGGAAATGTATACCTGAAAAAGAAGATGGATTAGTCACATGGTGAGAGTGATGGATAACTGGTAGACAGTCTTCATGTTTCATTGGTCTCCGAAAGGCCCACAGTACATAGGTGGTTCCTCAGTGATAAATGTATGGGAGGACATGAACAAGAGTCCCAAGGGATGGGCAAGGCAGGAGTGAACTGCAATGTTCATCATAGGGACAAGGGGTGGAATATGAATGTTTATGAGATCACCAAACTACTGGAGTTTTGGAGTATTACTTAATGCGATATAAATAATCAAGGTATGAGAAACCTTTAAGAGTTTAGGTAGGAACTGCCTAGGGACAGTAGAAAGGGTAAGGTGATTTCTGGAAGATCATTCTAACACAATAATTTCAGGAGAAAAGGACAGCAGACTGACTCAGGGTGTTAAATTGGCAATGCTTGTGAGCCCATCAATAAAAGACATAGCATTGTCTCAGCCGATATGCAATGTCAGCGAGATGGTATAGTGGATAGAGCATAGAGCTTGGAGTTGAGAAGGCCTGATACTTATTAGCTGTGTGATCCTGGGCAAGTCATTTAATCTCTTTCAACCTCAGGTTCCTCATTTGTAAAATAGCTCCTAACACACAAGGTTATTGTGATCAAACAAGAGAAAGTATGTAGACATTCTTTGGAAACCTTGAAGTGCTATACAAATACTAGTGATGTTGATGATTACAATAAGGATGATGAAGAAACAGATCAATGTCATAGAAGTTGGGTGCTATATATGACTGATCATTCTAACATTAAAGGTCAGCTAGTTCAAACCCTTCCTTTTCCCAACAAGGAAATTGATGCTTAGAGAAGGTAAATGATGTGCCCAGGGTTACACAGCTAATAAGTTGTTAAAACTAGGATTTGAACTCTAGGCTTTTGACACTTGAGTCAATATACCATTCATTGTACAATAATTATCCAGATTTTTTGTCAAGTTTCTTTGGGAAACCAAAGGAGGTATCTGGAAATGGAAGGGGCAAAGAGCAAACAAACCCAAATCCCAAAGCCCCAAGGACCAAACAGAAGAGTACTCCCTACCTCTATTCCCTGCAAACCCCCCGAACTTTAATTTTTCTACTCACTGTAGAACTATATAATGAGATGTTAAACTTCTGGATGTATACAATAACAAAACAGTTGGAAAATATAATCAATAAAAAAGCAAACAAGAAAATTCCTTCTGTAGGTATTCACCTGAGTACGTAAAAAGTAATGGCAAATGTAAATAACATTAGGAGTTCCAAGTTGGTTTTCACAGACATAAAACTCTGTCACTCCATATTCCAATTCCCTAAAGAGACTGAGTCTGCTTGCTAATGGAATACGGGATTGTTTCCTTATTCTTGGCAGCAGAACTTCAGGAGCATGCACAGAATATAATCACCTTTAAAAAGACGAAGTTATAACAATTTTAACTAGCTCCTAGGCCTGCAATAAGGACACGTGTGTGTACACACACGGTGTGATAGTTGTGATGACAATAAAGAACATAGTGGGTATTAGATAATGTCTAAAAACTAAGTTCTAACTGATGTGTGCATACATATGTGTGTGTGTGTGTGTGTGTGTTTGTGTTTGTGTTTGTATGTAGGGGAAGTCAATAAGCCCACTGTATTTTGATTTACCCCTTCTCCTCCTTCTTTTTTAACTTTAGATAGCGACTGTCTCAGACACTTCCATTGGGTTTGATGGGTTCAAATCTGAGTTCTGACACTTACTGGCCCAATGTCCCTGGGCAAGTCACCACGTTTTTTAGACTTCCATTTCCTCTTAGGGAAAATGGAATGATGGCTCTTGCATTGCTTACTTCACATAGTTGTTGTGAATGAGATCAAATAAGATCATGTGCATTTTAAAGTTGTAAAGCCTGGAATAAATGTAAACTAGTATTCATTTGAACAAACTTTTAGAGCTTACATCATGCAAAAGATATTAAGGCCACAAAAACAAAAAAAAAAGTTCTTGCCTTCAAGGAGTTTACATTCTGCTGGGTGGTGTAGACAAAGTGGACACAGATAAGAATAATAGAAGAGAGTCTGAAGGAGTAAAAAACATTAGTCACCAGGGGTTCTTAACCTAGAGTCCATGGACTTTTAATAATATATTTTTTGTTAACTTTAGCTCAATATTCTTGTTTCCTTTTGTAATCTTATATATTTTATCTTATGCATTTAAAAATTTTATTCTGAGGAGTAGTGCCTAGGTTTCACAGAACTGCCAAAGTAATCTATGACTCATACACAAAGGTTAAGAAGTCCTTACTTTGAGCAATCAGGGAAGGCTTCACAGAGCAGGTGATGCCTTAGCTGAACCCGGAAGGAAGGTAAAGAATTTACAAGGCCGGACTGGAAGGAGAAGATATTCCAAGCATGGAGGGACAGCTTGTGAACATACAGAAACAGGTAATAAGATGTCAAATTCAGGGAACATACTGGAACACAGTGTGGGAAGGGAAGTGATATGAAATAAGCTGGAAAGGTGAGTAGGAGTCTATTATTGGAGGGGCTTGAGTACCTTGGAGCCTGTGATCCCTATGATCACAGAAAAAAAGCTTGGACTCACAGGGACATAAATTCAGACTTGAATGTTTCTTTATAATTATTATCTTATGTATGTTATTATTTATTGCTTCCTTACTATTACTTCCAAAGGTTTCTTTGGAAACATCATAATGTTGTTCCTTGTGTTTCTCCCCCAGGGTATTCAATTTATCTCCTGCAAGCAGCTGAGACTACCAAAGTGTCTGAATTTAAAATAAACTGATTATGGGGCATACACAAATGGAAAAGGGAGTGATTATAAGTCATGCTTTTGCAGACCCTCTTCTTGACAGTGACCAATAGATTGGGCATTGCTATTGTGGATAGTGGTGAGAGGGCACTTCAGTATCAGGTACCCTCACTATTTCCTCCCTGGTGACAGCGGGAACTTTATCTTAGCTACCTGTTCCACAGCAACTGACTTGCTTCAGGCAACACTTCTGGATGTGAATCCTTCCCATCACTGCAGTTACCTTGTCATGCCACCTTCTTTTTTCCAGCTGTCTCCTAGAAGCTCTTTACTCCTCCTGGGTAGGGAGTAAAATCAGTAACTTCTGCTTAGTATACTTGAGGCATGAACTCAGTGTGTGCACAGTCTTATGGAAAAGCAAGTGCTTTCAGTAGAGGGTTTGGCTACTCTCAGTACTTTTTATTAAGGTCCTTTTAGGGCTTCTTGTAGTTTATTGCTTCTTCAGTAACAGCACTCTGAAGATTGATGATGGCGATGGATGATGGGTGTCATAGACACTGATCAAACACAAAACATGTGCGATTAGTTACATAGGTGTTGTCACCTTCAAATACAATCCACGACAGGTAGGAGAGGAAAAAGGGGTTAGTGGGCCACATTGGTAGCTCTAAGAAGGAGCTCAGCTTCTGAGTTCTGAGACTCAGGAAAGGCAAGCTTTTATCCCTAATGTTTTCTCTTAGTAACATAACTTCTAACTGACTCCAGTTTGCTTGGTCAAAAAAAATGATGATCATGATGATAATAATAATAATTATAATAATAACAGAATTTTCCTAATGGATCACCGCAAGGGCATCATAAAGGATTTGCACATTTTCATTAGTGTTCATGTGGGACTGTACTATTTTTCTGTCTGTGTTTTATAGGGTGTGTGTGTGTGTGTGTGTGTGTGTGTGTGTGTATGTGTGTGCTCACACAGGTCAAATAATCCTTGGAATGAAACAATTACGTCCCCACGAGGCTGGCTTTTTGCCAGAAGAAAATAAAAAGCAGGACTCAGTAAAGAAAGCTGTCCTACATCTGAGTCATAACAATATAGTCAAGAACTCTCTCCCCCTTTACCCTCTCCAAGAGCAAAGCTGCAACGGCAATCGTCAGCTCTAGATGCATGAGTACAATATAGTGGTCACTTATCAGTCATTCAGAGATCTGAGGCTGCGTGCTGTAGATTTTCTGCATCTCTTATTTTCACCCCATTTTCTTCTAGTGGCTGATCTTTTGCCCATTTCTTGGCTTTTTATTGTTCCAATCAGTAAAGATGTTGTTAAGTACCAAGAATATGCAAGACACTTGAAAACACAGACATAATAACCAAACATACTTTTAGGTTTGCCAAGAACTTTATATATCTACATCTTTATATATTATCTGTCTATCTATCTATCTATCTATCTATCTATCTATCTATCTATCTATCTATCTATCTATCATGTTCATTCTAATTGAAAATATTTCTTTAAGAAAAGTCTCTCTTATTATCCATAGCTACTTATAGAAGAAAGATTATTATGTTTGAATAAAAATCAAATTAGAAAATTTGAAAACATATTCCAGACTCCACTGTCTGCAAATCATGTGTTCATTCAATCAGCAAACTTTTATTAAGTATCTATTATGCACAAGGAGCTGTGCTAGGTACTGAATTTATAAAGACCCTGCTGTTACATATAGGATATACATAGAAGAATGAAATGACAAAATATATACAAAGTACATCTGAAGTAAATGAGGGGGAGTATGGAGGGCATACCAAGCGGAGGATCAGGAAAGACCTTGTAGAGGAGATAGTACCTGGGCTGAGCCTTGAAGGTAGATCGAGATTCTAATTGGTAGATGCGCTAGGAGAGCATTCCTGGCATAGCCATCAGTCTGCACAAATACGGAGATGGGAAATGCAACATCATGTATGAGGAATAGCATATAAGCTAGTATGGCCAGGAGATGGTGTATTAGGGGGAATAATTTTAAATAACCCCCTTTTTTTTTTAACAAGATAACTTTGTTGTGTATTTAAAAGGAATAGCAAGTTTTACATAGTGAAATTCCTTCTCAGAATTAAACTTCCATTCAATCTCTTGGGTTTCTGTCCCTTGGCAGACATTCAGTGGGAGCAGGATGTCTCCCCCAACAATCCCATGCACTGTGTGGCAAGAGTTCCTGGCTCCTTTCTTCTGAGTGCCCATGTG
Organism: Phascolarctos cinereus; assembly: GCF_003287225.1. NCBI lineage: Eukaryota > Metazoa > Chordata > Mammalia > Diprotodontia > Phascolarctidae > Phascolarctos > Phascolarctos cinereus. The sequence continues at coordinate 241,919,703 of NW_027556098.1, forward strand.
CCTTCGTCTGTGTTTCTTTTCTTTTCTTTTTTTTCTTTTTAGTCAATTGGTGTTAAATGACTTGCCCAGGGTCACACAGCTAGTAAGTGTCAAGTGTTTGGTCTGAGACCGCATTTGAACTCAGGTCCTCCTGACTTCAGGGCCGGTGCTCTATCCACTGCGCCACCTAGCTGTCCCTCTCATCTGTGTTTCTTGATCTGAAAGGTAAGTCATTTGGAAAAGTACACATCCCTCTTCTAGTCTTCTTTCCTCCCTATGGTTTGGTCTTGGTGGTATGTTTCTTCTTCTTCTGTGGATGCTAATGACAGTTAAATTGAACTTCTGAGTATGTATCTCTTCTGAAAATGATATGATGTGAATTTCATAATATCCACTCTCTTCAGAGGTCACATTCAGTAACATCAGAGATTTCTCATCAGGGGCAGACAGTCTTCCCTCATATTCCTTCTGGGGAATGATCCAGCTTGAATTGTTCTTCCTTGGATGGATGGTGAGTAGGAGCAGATTCTTAGCACCCAGGTGTCATTGCCTACTTTTGGTTGTAGGTGGATCAGAACATTATCTCCCTGGGTCCTGTTCAGAGAGGACACCCCTTCTGAGATGCAGTTGCCTGTGACATGACTGAGATAATTCAGCAGAACCCAGGTAAAGAGGAATGGGGACAGGCTCCATGAAAGCAAGTTGTGAAGGCTTAAAATTTAAAGAGACACTTGTATTTTATCTAAGAGAGAAGAGGGAGACCAAGCTTTTTCAACAATGGAGTGATATGGTAGGAGTTGTGTTAAATATATATTAAATATGAAATGGCAGTACAATACACTTTCTCACCTTCTCTTCATCTTAGTTATAGTATATAAGGCATTTCATTAATGTAGACTCTTTGGGTAGGGCAGGGGGAAGGAAAAAAGGAAAAAAAGAAATTTACGCGATAACTATATTATATAATTAAAAGGGATAGCAAGCTGTACAAAATAGATTTGCAGTTTCATGTGCAATTATCTTTTTTATCATACTATGTTATGGAAATGTTGGTTTTATTCCATAAATTAAAGATAAAATAAATTAAAAAATACAGACTTGGGCTGAAAAGGATCTTAGAGTTTGTCATCCCAGGTCTATGTATAGACACCTCCTGCACAAGGCAGGCAGGTCCTCTAAAACATTATTGGTCATCCAGCACTTATATCCAGTGATGGGAGCTTATTACATCCCAAGGCAGTCCATTTCATTTTTTTTTAATCAGTTCTGATTTTTCTGAAAGTTCTTCTCTTTATTGAACCGTCTTCTCTCTCAGTTCTACTCATTAGCTTTGCCTTCAGTGGGTATACAACATATAATCTTTCTCCTATAAAGAAAACACTTCTAATACTAAAAGCCATCATGTACCCATTTAATCTTCTCTTCTACTAGCTAAACACCCCCAGTTCCTTCAGCCAATTAAATCCTCATGTGTTATAGATTAAAGGCACTTCATTATTCTGATTGCCATTCTCTGGTTCCTTGAACTATTCCTCATGAGACATGGTTTGGGTATTTTTGACGATTTGGATCACCTTCCTCTACACATGTTTAATTTTTTCAATATCCTCCTAAAAATGAGGTACTCAGAACCACACACAATATATTAGGTCCAGTCTAACTTTTGTCCTATTTTTATTAAAGCAGCCTAAGATTATATTATATTATATACATACATATTTTTTTCAGCCATACCACTCTATTCTAAATATTCTTGTTGTATAGTTGATATTTCCAATTCAGTCTTTAACTTATCCCTACTATATTTCATCTGGTTAGTTTTGTCCTATTTTTCTAGACCATTGGGATTTTTTTAAATCCCAATTTTCTTGTCCAACACCTTTGTGCTGTACAAAAGTTTGATAAGCATGCCAGTTTTACTTTCATACAACTTGCTGAAGCCAAGGGCACTTCTCTTGTATACTCCACTAGAAATCTCCCTTCAATTCTCCTAATTTTAAAAAGGAATATAAAGGGGTTTTGGGAATCTCTGAAGGGAACTTAACTTCCAAATTTCCTGGGATTGGACACTACAAATCCACTTCCTCCATATTCAACACATTTAGAGCCATGCAGTTAGTTTCGCCATCAGCCATTAACCCTCCTGTGTCCGTAACACTTCAGAATTCGCTCCCTATAGTTGCTTCCCATGGTTCCTTCCAAGGTCCCCAGACTCCAATTTGCTTGCCTTCTACTGCTACTCCAGCTGTACCTTCTATCCAGAATGTTGACACCACCCACACCAGATAGAGCTAAGAGAAATGCCTCCTACCATTAGCATCTCTGCATGACCTAGATTGCAGCTGAGAGAAATTACCAGAAATATCGGAATATTAGCAACAAAACAGACCTAAGGGGTCATCTAATCTAACCCCTATAACATAGCCAGCAAATTGTCATCTTGTCTCAGCCTTAAAACTTCTAAACCTACTGTGAGGGTGAACCCTATACCCTTGTGTCTATCCATTCCACTAATGGAACAGCTTTAATTATTCAGAAGTTTTACATCAAGTTGAAATTTGTTTCTGTGCAACTTCTACCCAATATTCCTGGTTCTGCCCTCTGGGACCAACTGGTAAAGCTAATCCCTTTTCCACATGACAGCTTTTCTGATACTTTCTTTAAGTAATTCAATCTCTCTTTTTCAGGCTAAATACATCCAGTTCTTTCAACCACAAAACTAAAGCCTTTCACTTCACCCTTCTTTGGTTGGTCTAGAGTTTATCAATGCACCTTGAATTGAACATTCTACTCCAAATGTTTCATGTTAATAACTCTGGCATGAATTAGATCCATCTCCTCTATTTACTTTTCTCTCTGATTATTCTGTCTTTAGATCAGACTTCATCCACTAACCTTCTGTAGGGAGTCCTACCATCCTTTCAAGCTGAATATGCTAAATGCCACAGACTAACTCAAAGACTTTCTGGGAGACATAATTCTTAGATTCCCAGAAGCCTTTTGCATCAGGAACCTGAGACCTAAGGGGTTAAGCAATTTGCCTGAAGTCACCTGGCATAGCAATTACAGAGACAGAATCCCATGCCTTTTCTATAAGACAACCCCTCAAATATTCAAAAACTGCTATCACATCTCCATGGAGGAAACTCTATGTTGGGATTTCAGAAAGAAGGCCCTGCCTCTCTCTCCCAAACAAATTCACGGTAATTGAAGTTCCCTTAACAATCCACAAAGTCTCCTAATTAGAGAGAAAAAAAAAACTTAAAAGGCCATCTCTGCATACACTTAGATAATAAACACATTGTTTGTTAAAGTCACGCATTAAAGTTACACTGAGGTATAAATGACTGATACCAGATTCTTTTCTTGGAGAAGGTTTTGACCAGAATGGGGCTAAAGGGGCACAAATAAAGGTACTGGCTTCTTTGAGGGATGAAAAAATGGGGGGAACCATAGGAAGTGAAAAAAGAGCAAAAAATAGAGAGGCCTAGCTATATTGCAAAGGCATGTTTAGTCTACTGTAAGTTTCCTTACTGTTGTCCCTTTCTATGCGTACTGAGGTACACAGTAGAGGTGGTAGAGTTTGAAAGCTTGGCAGTATAATTTGAGAAAGGACCTCAGTGTCCAGTACCTTATCCCACTGGGTGATTTTCAGAATCTTCCTAAGACAATTCAAGTGGAAGAGATTCAGTTTAGCAGAAAAGACACGTCCTCCATATTCATATGTGTCAGAAACAGCCTTACTTTCTTTCTCCAAATCTTCTTTAACTCAATCAAAAGCATTGTCACAAAGTTAAAACCAGACCTTCTAAAAGCAGTGAAACAAACCTAAGTTTACACTGCATTTGGACTTCAGTGATTGCAGAGTAGGGATACCCTAGGTCCCTGCATGTCATCTTGGTCAAATTAAAGGGCAACATTGTTTAGTTTCCACAGGGAACACTTTCCTTTCTTTCCATATGTAGCATAAGTTGATGGATTATGGAGCCATTCATTCTCTAGAGGTTAAAGTAAGAGAAACAAATCATATTTAAATGAAAACTTGGCACTTGGCTCGGCAAACTGATGTGAATTGGAGCCATTTTAGAGACTTTGCATTTTCTCAGCAGAAGCAGCCGTCTTCCTGTGGACCCGATCCAGGTTCAATTTCTCACTCAGCTCCTGACTCAAATTGAATAAGCCCTTATTGAAAGCACTAGGCTCAGCTGTCTGTCTCCAGGAACAGATCTCCTCTAGGATCAGCCTGACAGGGAGGTTCCTTCAGATCAGGGATGCAAATGTTGGTTAATGAGTGAGCCCCTTGTTATTACCTGAAAAATAACTGGCATGTTCCTGAAAACCCAGATAAAAAAAATATGACGAAGACGTGTTCAAGTATAGAATTGCCTGAAGAGTCTTTCCTTTTAAAAGAGTGGTTAGCCTCTTAGTGCAGGGCAGGAGAGAATTTATTCAAAAAGTGTCTTCTTGTCATTGGCAACATGTATATTTCTTTTCTGTGACTTTATGGGAGCCATTCTACTATGGAACGTTACTTAAAAGCTTATTTATGGACTCAGTTAGGAAATTTCTAAGTCTACTGTGGACAAGGGGTGATTTAGTTAAAAAGAAAACCCTGTTAAAAGAAAATGTGAAAGTGGAATACAGACAGTGCAGAAGAAAATGATGATAATAGGATCATGGTCTACTCTCAATAAGGCATGAACTTTAAACTGTGTTTTAAGTTTTGTTAATGCTTTTTATATCACTGTCACCTTCCAATACCACTTCTATTCCATAGCAACAAAGAAATAGAGTTAAAACAAAATGACACCCTGATCATGTTTTATATTATATGTGTTATTCTATACCTCTCTACAAAGAATGTAGAAGCATTTTTTTTTATCATTAATCTTCTGGAGTTAAGATTGTTCATTTCATAGATCAGAATTCTGATGAATTTTAGTGTTGTTTCCTTTTACTTTATTATGGTTATTGTGTACCTTCTTCTGCTGATTCTGTTTATTTTGCATTGGTTCACACAAGGCTTCCCAAGTTTCTCTGAATTCTTTATATTTGTGATTTCCCAGTTCCTTTCATATCCCACAGTTTGTTCAGTCATTCCCCAAATGAAGGGCACATGCTTGGTTTCTACTTTCTTGCTACCACAAAAAGTGCTGCTATTAGTATTTTGGTGAACATAGAACCTTCCTCACTGTCTCTGGCCTCCTCAGAGGGGGTAAATGTCCAGTGGAAATCTCAGTGGGCCAAAGGGTATGAGCAGTTTAGTCATTTTTCTTGCAAAAATTCATATTGTTTTCCAGAATGATTGAACCAACTTATTAGTGAGCTTTTCCTCCCAAAGTTTTTCCTAAATTTTTAATTTTAATCCTTTATCATATCTACCAATTTATAGGTTGTGAGGTGAAACCTGAGAGTTGCTTTGATTTGCATTTCTCTTAGTAGTGACTTGGTGCATTTTTTTCATATGGCTCTTGATAACATGCTTTTTGTTTTTGAACATACTATTTTAAAAAATCTTTTAACTAAGTCATCTGTTGAAGATGTATTGTTTTCCTAAGGATTGGGATGGCTCTGTGTTATGCTAGTCATATTCTTCTGGCCCCTGTTATGACCAACAACACACATGTGCAAGGCAGCTGGCTAGGGTTAAAGGTGTAGCCTCTAGCCATGGAACAAATTTAAGCCAACTGGCCCACACAGGGACTGAACCCATGACCTTGGTCTTATTAGCACCATGCTTTAACCTGCTGAGCTAGCCAACAAATAAGAGAGCTATGAGAAGCCAGATGTGGGTCAAAAGTAACACAGTTCCATGGCATCATGGGAAATAAAGATGGACTCACCCTTTTCACTGACCATCTAGAGTACTAAACTAAAAGAACCATCTCAGTACATTATAACACAAAGTGGAGAGAACTTACCAGACTTTTTCAACATGTGCTGTTTCATCTTTTTCTAGCAAGTCAACATCTCATTCAAAGTTATAAAGAATGGCAAAGCACAGGACTTAATGACATGCCAACTGTTCACTTTCAGAGTGGGAGGCAAAGACTGACTTTCAATAATAAATGAAATGCTGAGAAAATATCACTGTCAGCACCACCTTCTGGAGGAAAGATGAGAAACCTATGGTGACTATCTTGGCTTGTCACTGATCTTTGCTCAGGGTCAAAGTCCTGTCTGAGTCCTGAGAACAAATGACTTTTGAGAATTTTAAAAGATGATATTTATAATTTTGAAATTGCAAAGTTGTAATACTTTGTGTGTGCCCTGTTTTACAGAGTAATGTGAAAACTTTTCACAGTAACCCAAAATCTATCTGAAAAATTCAATATTTCATCAGCTTCCTTTAGATAATGGAATTCTTTCTAGACATCTGCCTTTCATAATGTTTTATATATAATGTTCTCTCCCTCCTTCCCTTAAAATAGTTAGCAATAGTTAATTTCAAAGAGCTTATAAAGGCTGCATGAATTTCTAAATCACATTACATTACAGAATGATTTCATTAAAATAGCCATAATTCATTCAAGAATGCCTTTAGCATTCAACCTTAAGGTAATTCCATTATATTCATGCTTTCCAAGTAATAATAATTGACTTTTACACATGACTATAAGTTTGTGTTTTGTAGCCCTAAGGCTCCCCCCCTGGCCCCGATTTGTTAAGAGACAGGGGCAAACTAAGGGAAAGGACATATAATGAGTTAACAGGAGCACTGAACATTTCACCTCAAACTTTCATCTGGATGCCTTAACCTAAACATACCTTCCGCAGGTAGATGTTTGGTATTTGAGATGCTAAGGAATCAGATTTCTCTGGCATATCACTGAAGACCTGGAACATTTATCAAAATAAAAGCCAAAAACTGGTACCAGAGTCAGTCTTTGGAGAGATGAGAAGAATGTGATGCATGTGTAGAGAGGTGTGAAAGAACAGTGATGATTACTCCTGTAGGGATTTGTTTCCCTTGTGACTGATTCTGGGCTTCCAATTCATGCACATTCTTTTCTGCCAGCTCTCCATTATCCTCAAAGAACAATCCCCTTTGTAAGTTCCTGTCATCCTTCAGTGCCCCCAGCAGTGCTACAGAGGCCTGACTCAGACAGTGGGCCGATATCTGGTGATCCTTGTAGGATCTTGTAGGTTTGGAAACGCTTGAGAAGTCAAATCTTCTCATTGGGCACCCAGCTACATTTCTTTCCATCATCTGATAGTCCAACAAACAAATCAATAGTACTCATCCTGAGAAAAACACCTTGCAGGGTTTTAGGTCACCTGGCCAATCAGGAGAAAGAACTGTAGCTTTTATTTGCTAATCTAGCTGTGGGGAAGAAGCTTTAATAAATCTAAGTTAATCAAGTGACACAAAGGTAGTAGAAAAGGTGAGATGAAGAGAGAACTCCTGTCATTGACCGCTCAAAGCTGACTAGGTAGGAGCTATATTTCATTTACTGTTTTGAGATCTTTTTATCCTATCCTCAGTTTTTCTTCATTTCCTTGAATATAGCAAATGTCTTTCCCCATGTCCATGTGATACCCAAACTTGAGACAACTGATATAATCTTTCCAAATCCATAAAGTTTTCTTTGCTGTTTGTGTCCAATTCTTTGGCTAATGCATCCTTTCAGTCTCATTTACTGGTGGTTACTAATGGGAAGGCTTATACGTTCAGTTTTCTGTAGGTGAAAGTTCATTTTTATGGGAACTAAAATCTTATATTCTAAAAACCTGGTGTCAGGTTGACCATTCTCTTCAAAAGGCTCTTTTATGAGACAGGATTTTTTTTTCCCCCAATCAAAAGCAGTGAATGAGCTGAAGGCAGTAAAAGCTCTCTTCTTGGTAGCACCTGTTGAAGATGTCACCTGCATCAAGTTGGTCTGTAATTAGAGGGAAAAATAACACTGAAATATACCCAGACAATTAAGGTTAACATCCCCTTAATCATGTCAGTTTTTTTTTAACATAACCTTCCCTAGTTTCAACATCTCTTCTTTTTTGCTAATGAATCAGGAACTTTGGCTGGGAATCCCATGCCTCACACTGAGTTACTGGCTTAGCAGATCTCACTGCTTTTCAGCCTGTCCAATTCTGTAGCATATCCATCCATTTGTTTTGGATTCACTGTAATCAGGGAACTGGGGTTAGGAATAGAGGAGAGAAAGAAGCAGGAAGGAGAAAGAGCCTTTCTCTTTTACATTTTTCTTAAGTACAGTTCAAAGAGCTTAACAAACATAATTCTCATACTTACTTAACAGATTAAGTTGAGGAGGAAGGTCATTTCCTCCATGTTGCATATGAGGAAACTGAATGGTAGAGCAATTCTGCAATGGTTCCAAAGTCTCAAAAGAAGTCAGCATCTTGATTCTCAGAATCTGAAGCTTCTTGGCTCCTCTAAAGTCTACAGCTGGGCAGCTAGGTGGCACAATGGATAGAGCACCAGGCCTAGAGTCAGGAAGACTCATTATCTTTCTGAGTTCAAATTTGGCCTCAGATACTTACTAGCTGTGTGACCCTGGACAAGTCACTTAACCCTGATTGCCTCAGTTTCCTCATCTTTAAAATGAATGGGAGAAGGAAATGGCAAACCACTCCAGTGTCTTTGCCAAGAAAATGAAAAGTCAGACATGACTGAATGATAATAAAAAGTCTAGATCTTTGACTTGATAGTTTTATCATTTTGAAGGGCTATGTAACATGGGAATGACTCCTTATAAATAATTGATGATAATGATGGATAACATATGTCTCTTGTACTGGGTAAACATTTCCATTTTTTTCCTTCACAGAATTAGGGGTACATTCATGATGCTGATAATGTTTCCAGCAGACGTGAGGGTGGTATCTTTGGTAACAGTAGAATATGGAAAATTTTGAGCTTCTTGGAACTTCAGGTTACAGCTTAGGCACAAATAACTCATATTCTCTATGGCCTTAAATTTAACACCACATGATCCTTTACTGTGTGGAGATCTTCTAGACAAAATCTTATAGTATATCCCTCCATAGATATCAAGGATACATTTTGCCCCTCCCTTCTTTTAAAAATCATATCAGGTAGCTTTCTATGCCCCCCGCCCAAAAAAAAACCCCAAACAAACCATAAAATGACAGAGTCATAACTAGGGTAGAGTGGCTGGGGATTTGTCTCAGGTCTTGACATTTGGTAGAAATGCTTCTTGCCTATGGTGACCACCATTCCAATTCCTTGTACCTTGTGTTCCTACTGGGCCAATGTAGGAGTCAGTTGGGATAGAGGAGAATATGTGCCTCAGGAGAAGGGATGGAAATAGGGTTAAAGGTTAGTAAAGGGTAGAGAATGAGATTGTCTTCCCTCTAATGTTTCTGTCCTCACCACCACTTTGCCTCTTTATATCATGTGAATTTCCTCACTTTCAAGGTATTCTTGACACTATTCTTGTTTTTCTACCCAATTTCTCATTTTATTTTATGTGAGGTGAAAAAAATCCTAATTTTGGATTTTGTGGTATTTTGGAATTGTGAATAAAGTATTAAACTTGGTGTCAAGAAGACCCAAGTTCAAATCCTGTCTCAGATACTTCTCAGCTGTTTGATTCTGGCCTAGTCAATTAACCTTTCAGTGCCTCAGTTTCTTCATCTATAAAATGGGGATAATAATGTCCCATTTCTCCAGTGGTTGTTGTGAATATCAAATAAGATAACATATGCAAAGTACTTTGTAAACCATAAGACACCATATAAATACTGGTAGGAATGATGACAATGATGATGATGATGTCTGTTACCCCCCAGCCTCACCTCCATTCTATACTTTCAGAAAGAGCTGAATTTAAGTCTGTAAGGCAGATATTACCTAAGAAAGAAGGAAATCCCAGAAGGTTCAGAGCATTTGCTATCTTCCGTATTTGACAATCTTTGCAGAAATCTTAAGTTAGGACCTTAAACCATAGGGAGCCCATAAGGAGATGAAAAACAGAAGACCGACTTTGCTTGTCATTGCTTAAGCAGAAGAATGACATTAAAACAGGTGTGAAGACTCATAACATTTTTTTTTTGCAAAAAAAAATATTGTGTAATATGCTGCTTGACTGTGATAGTTTAGGGTACAGTTGTGATGAGAAGTCCCTCTTGGGAATGTTAGCTGAGGGCTCTGTTACGATAAAGGGGTTTTTTTGGATATTGATATTCTAGAATGTGGTGGGTTTGTCTTGATTTCCCTTTCACCATTTTTGAGAATCATCCATTTATTCACCCCAGGGATTCGAGCCTGAGAGAGGATAGTCTTTCCAAGGCACAAAATTCTAATTCTTTTGAAAAAGCATATAAAAAGATCATGTCTGTTGTCTGTCTGTGTGTCTTCAAAAGTATTCAGACATACATTCAAATAAGGAGGTAAGAGAGTTCATATAGTGTGGAAAGCTACAAGTTTCTCATTGTCTAGTTTCTCAAGCTGGACTGGAGGTCTACAGTATATACCTATCCCTTTTTTTGTTTCCATTTCTTTTTCCTTTGATGCTTTTTTCAATGCTTTACACCTTCCTGTATATCTCAAATAGGATAATATTTGTAAAGTTGTTAGCATAGTGTGTGGTACATATTAGGTGGTAAATAAATCCTTTTTCTTTTACCTCTTGCTTATACTCAAAGTTTTCCATGTAAGTGAATGTTTTTTTCTGACAATTCTAACTTCTACTTCACATGTTTATATATACACATGTACACACATTTGTGTGTTATATACACATATATGTCTATATGTATGCATCTACATTACATATAAATTACATATAAATTCTATAATTGAGACATCATTTCAGAGATATCATTCTTAATTGTACAAGTCATGTTAGCAAGATTAGAAGGAAAATTAATCCTGGCTGAAAGTGGCATAAGGAAATAGGGTCTGGTAAAGATTAGGAGTAAGAAAGAAAGTAAACATTTCTTTCTTTTTCTTTTCTTTTTTTCTGGCAATTGGGGTTAAATGACTTGGCCAGGGTCACACAGCTAGTAAGTGTCAAGTGTTTGGTCTGAGGCCAGATTTGAATTCAGGTCTTCCTGACTTCAGGGCCAGTGCTCTATCTACTACGCCACCTAGCTGCCCCCCCCATTTCTTTTCTCAAACAGAATTATTAGGAGTTTCCTACTTAAATCTAAATCAAGTTTTAAAATTTTGCGTTGAAGCTCCACTTTTTGTTGCCAGATTGCTAAACTTAGGCTTACAGTTTTTGTCTTTAAAATCTAGACTAAAAACAGTCTCGTGACCTCAATTTTGTCCCTTTTGATATTTCAGGGAGCTAATTATGCCAACTATTCCCCATACTCCATAAGCTTGGAACCCCAGTCTAAGAAAGAAATACTTTCTGTTACCTAGCCACTGAGCAGAGATTAGTATCTCTTCTTCATAGTATGATATGCTAAACATCTCTATTAGTCATTATTTCCCCCCATCTTGGCCACTCCTATATAGTAAACACTAATTTAGAAATAAAGAAAAGTCAGATTATGTTTATCTGGAGACAAAACTCGTGTTAAAAGTACAAATAGTGAATAAACAAGGCTTTAAAAGAGCAGGAAACACCAAAAGATGTTGCTTCACTATGAAGTGATGAGGAAGTGAAGAGAGGATAAATTCACCAGGTCTCAGTGCTGTGATACAAGCACATTCAGGTAAAAACAAGTTCTCTACAGTCAGACCATGACTTAAGTGGATCATCAAACTAGACATCTAACTAGTCACAATGGTAGTCAATTCTATAGTCAATTCAGGGTAGCAGCTTTTATTTGGCTTCCACCACTGGCACATGACTGCCCCTGTGCCCATTTCCCTGGAGCTTCCATACTATTTTTGCTTGGGTATACCCTACCTGTAGCAATCCTTCTGTCTCTGCTCATTCAGGGCTAAATATTGGTTATTAACAAATAGTCCATTTGTCAGTGATCATATGGGGTATGGTCATTTCATCTTTCTTAGCTTTTATGTTCCCATAGATTCAATTTTATATTGCTCCCTTAGGAGCCCTTGAGCCTAACTTGGGAAACAAACAAACAAATGTTTTAGGTAGTTAATTTTAATGGTCTGCTAACTCAATACTTTAAGATGCTTTATCAATTAACAAATATTTTTGAGTGCCTACCAAGTATAAGGTATTATACTACGTGCTGTGGAAATATGCAAGTAGTATAAAACATGACTCTTAGCTTCAAAGAAGGGAGAGGAGCCATGTACAAATGAAGAGTTAATTTTTTAATCTTACATGTCCTCAAGAACAGTGCTAACCACACATCAATCATTCAATTTTGTTTCCTGGGAACAATTTCACACTTTTTTCCCCTTAATTAGTTTCTTTTCTGGTCCAGAAATAATTGTCAAGTGAACATCCATACTATGTGATATCTATCTATCTATCTATCTATCTATCTATCTATCTATCTATCTATCTATCTATCTACACACATACATATACATATGTATACACACATATAGCATTTTTCTTATAGCATGATGTTTGTATGTATGTGTATCTGTATACACACACATCTCACTAGCCTGTATCAAAATATAACCAGATGTAGCAGTGTGCTGGTAAATATTTAAGAATTGACTTTTTGGAAAAAAAGTATGTGAGACATTTTTAGGTTTAGTCTGCCTTCTTAGCATTTTATTTAATTATATATATGATATTATTATATACAATATGATATTATTATATTTATTAGCATTATTAGCCAATCAACAAAACAATAAATCAAGCCCTGATTTGTGGCGTTTGCTGATTTCTGAAGTGTAAATGATCACAAAAAATTTAACAATTGTTTCTGGTACACCCCTTCCCAGATATATGCCATAGACTTCTCTTGTAACTTATGCTAATATCTCTTGATGTTTTGACTATGCCCACAAAAAGGATAGGAGATTAAATAATAATTTCTCACATTTCTATGGCACATTACAGTTTAAAAAGCACTTGGCTGTTTGGCCTTAGACTGTCTTTTCCTGGTTCCATATTCACAGTCTACATAGCGTGAGGAAGAATCTTGCTCCATGGGTACCAGGACACAAAACACACAGAGACAATTTTGGTTAGGTTTTTTTTTTTTAAATGAGTATGACAACCATTAAGTCTAAATAAGCAGACTTTAAAGCTCTATCAAAGGTGTCAGATTCACAACACACAGCCACACATGGTTTGCAAAACTCCCTAGTGTGTCCTGAACCAGATTAAAATGTAATGGGAAAGTGTTTAGCAAAATAAATGAAAATACAATCCAACATAGATAATGTTAATTTGACCTTTTCCAAGTCAATATGTGGTCTGCAGGGATCTGTTTCTATTTATTTGATACCTCTGATTGTAGATGATTAACAAACAGAAGGATTTTCTGGAGTGAAGAGGAGTCTTTAAAAAAGGAAGAGTGTGGTGAATGGACATAGGCAAAGCATCTACTTTTAATAACAGATTGTCATCAGATACCAGTGGGAACCAGGGAAAATGCTAATTGATCTTGGTGACAACTTTTCTAGTCCTCTTGTCTTATCCTCTGTGCTCGTTTCTGTAAGGCCCATAGTTCATTTCAATTCAGTTGAGTATAATTCAAACATTTATTACAGTTTTTGTGATTTATTATTATTATTTAATTATCAGGTACTGGGCTAGACACTATAAGAGATACAAACAATAAGACAGAATGCCTGACCTCAGGGGGCTTACAACAAGCTACATCTATATAGAAAAGAGTGTATGAAAGGAGCCAACAAAGAGCTAGGAAGTTTGAGGAAGGGAAGATCAAGCCTCACCGGTTCCAGGCTTACTACCACTACCATCAGCTTTTATTTCTCATCTTTCTATTGCAGAAATGTGAAAATGTTGTGACTCAGAAAAACTTTCAGTGCTTTGCAGCTTAAATAACTTTTGTCTATGCATCTCTTAGAGATGCTATGTCAGTAACCGAGTCAATGAATAGTTGTTTTCTTTTTCATCATTTAGTATAAGTAGGTGGTACAGTGGATAGAATTCCTGGGCCTAGAGTTGGGAAAACCTGAGTTTAAATCCTGCCTCAAACACTTACTAGCTGTGTGACCTTGGATAAGTCATGTCACCTGGTTTTCCTCAGTTTCCTCATTTGTCAAATGAGCTAGAGAAGGAAATGGCAAATCACTTCAGTATTTTTGCCAAGAAAACCCCAAATGGAGTCCTGAAGGGTTGGACATGACTATAAACAAAGGAACAACAACCCCTCAAAAGGACCCCCCCAAGAGCCAGGAAATAGATTATTCAGAGGTTCCACTTGAGTCTGAATTAAAAATGCCAGGTTCCATGCAGTCAGACATTAAATGGGCACAGGATTGAAGCCCATGGGAGAGAAGATCACAGTATAAGCGCTTTGTGAAAAGGTTGCTACTGCTAAGGAGAAAAAGTGGCGAATCACTCACACCGATGTGTTTTCTGTTGCTTTTTGGATAGAAGATTGTATTTGATTCATATCTCTGATTTATGAGTTAATATTTTCAGCTGTCTATACATAAAGAAATATGATAGCTGCTTGAACAGAAAAACAGACAAAATGAATGTGCCACCTGTTTTGGAGTCACCAAATATTTGAGAAATCCAGTTGGAAGAATGTACGGTAAAATAATTTGATCTCAAAGTAACCCCAAAGAGAAATAAACTAATAAGGATAATTGAAGAAGAAGAAAAAAACATTTCCCCACAAAGACCATTTTCTTGGCAGTTGTCAATGGATAATGATGGCAACCAAAAGAGGAAGATGTCCTTATCCTACACCTGACTACAATACAGAAGAATTTCTGTCTGATTGCGACAAGTGATCAGTTTATTCCCAGATAATACAGAACTATCGACCCGGTGTATATGTCAGAAATGACCCCACCTTAGCCATTGGCCTCTAAGTACATATAAACCTAAAACATCCAAGACAGAGGCCTCACTACTGATTATATAAACATGCAAATTTGTTCCAACCAATTGATATATTAGGGATCATTCTGAGTACAACTTAAATTTCAAGTTTGTTCCTATGAGATTTCTTTCAAAAGATATAGCGAGAATATAAAAAACTGTACTGCTTCACAATAACTTACAAGTTACAACCCATCTGATGCCCACTTCCACACTCAAACTTCAGGGTTTTTTCCAAGGTAAAATGCAATATTTATTGTATATTTTTTGTTGCAGTAGGAACTATGAGAAGAAAAGTTTTAATCTATAAGGCTCTGTCCTAGATCTTCTTCTCTTCTTCCTCTATACTACTTCACTCGGTGATTTCATCAGCTCCCATGGATGTAATTACAGTCTCTAACTCTCAGGTCTAACTACCCTGTCCTAAATTCTCTGCTGATCTGAAGTCTCACAGCTCCAACAAGATGCCTTTCTCAAAATGCATATCCAGTAGACATATTAAATACAGAATGTCCAAAACTGAACTTATTATCTTTCTCTCTAAATCATTTTCCCCTCCTACCTTATTACTGTCCTCTCCTCTCAATTAGACCCCCAGAATCTTAACTGAGGTGTCATCCTCAACTCCTCAGTCTCAGTCTCTTATATCCAATCTGTTGCCTGCCCAAAACAAACAATAAAAACAAGCCAACAAACAAATACAAATGTGTAAATTTAGAAAACTATATAATCGTAGATTTAGAGCTGAAAGAAACTAAAGAGGTCATCTTGTCCATTGTCTTCATTTTCCAGATAAGGAAACAGAAACCTAGAAAGAGGTAGTACAACTAGTATGAACTCATAAAGTAGCAAAGTCAACATTTGAACCCTACCCCTCTGGTCCTAATTCCAGAGCTCATCTCACGTGCTACCTTCATTATAAATTGTCTAGGCTGTTTCTATTCCTTATGAATGGGTAAAAAACCGATAGCCATATTTTCAAATGTAATTTCTTCAAGGTCTTATTTACTTCAAAATGCTTTAGCTATTAAGTAACTATGTGTTCAGTTTCATTTCTTTTAAAAATTAAGGATTCTTCCACAAAACCCACATTTGCTATCCCTTACTCAGGGTCCTCACATACCCTCGAAGTGACCCTGGGAGCTTTGGTTAACAGAAAAACAGATAGATAATTTGGCTAAATGTATAAATTTCTGTATACCTCCCATATCCATCCCTTGCTTTCCTTTCTTACTACAACCACTTCCATCCAGGCCCCCACTTCTTTTCTTGTAGAGAAGGGTAATATCTTTATAACCGGTCTCCTTGCTGCTAGATTCTCTCTATTTCAATCCATCCTTCACAGAGCTACCAAGTTAATCTTCATAGTGGACAAATCTGATCCTATCTCTCCCTACTCAAAAATCTGCCAAAGTTCCCTATTCAATCAATCAACATCATTTATTAAGTGTCTACGATATGCCAGACACTATGTGAGCTGCTAGGGCTACAGTACAAAAAAATGAAACAATATCTTCTTTATTAAGTCTACTTTTCAGATACACTGGACTATTAGCTTCCTAATTTTGCCCTGATCTCTTACCTGCATTACTGGATTTGTACCAGCTGTCCACCATATTTAGGATGGTCTTCCTCCTTATCTCTATTGGTTAAAATCCATTTTCCTTCAAGACTTCTTCCATGAAACCTTCTCCAATCCTTCCAGCTAGAAGTGACCTCTCCCTTTCCAATCTCCTCTCCTTCTTTAGTGGACTCTTCCTTCCTATGGACAGATCCCATTCTAACTTTATTAAATTTACTTCTATAGCTGTCACCTTCCTTCTAGACTATAAGCTTCTTAAGATAAGGGATTATATCTTTTTCATCTTTTTATATCCACTGACTGACACAATGCACGAGAAGTGCACATATACTGCATTGAATTGAAAAAAAAACCTATCATTTAGAGGCAGCTAGGTGGCAGAATGGATACAACACTGGATCTGGAGCCAGGAAGTCCTGGGTCCAAATTTGACCTCATAGACTTCGTAGTTGTTTGACCTTGGGCACTTAACCTCAGTTTCCTTATCTACAAAATGGAAAGAGTAATAGCAACTACCTCCCAAGGTTGTGGTGAGGATAAAATGAAATATTTGTAAAGCACTCTGCAAACTTTAAAGCTTTGTATAAATGCTAGCTATCATTATGATCTAATAAATTTTAAAATTTCTATTATGAACTACTTAGGAAATAAAATATTCAATGTGCTTGTATTTTTCCCAACTATTTTCATCCCTCCTCACCCTTCAGCTTTAATTATTTGGTTTTTCCTTCTAGCAATCACTTTATACCTGCCTCTTTTTAAATGCTTCGCAATTTTAAAACATTTCATTTTACAGAATTTCATAATTGGAAGGGGCTATAGTGTCCGGCAAATCCAACTCATACCTGAAAGACAATATTACCTACAATACTCCTAATCAATGGTGATACAGGCATTGCTTGAACACCTCCAGTGTGGGAGAACTCACTATTTTCCAAGGAAGCCAAATTCTACTTTGGGATAATCCTAATTGTAATGAAGTTTTTCTTTACATTTAGCCTAAATTTGCCTCTGCAACATTTACCCATTGCTCCTCGTTCTTTCAAAGAAATCATATCCCTTATCCTTAGAACAGCCATTCAAATATTTGAAGACAGTTAAGTCTGCATTTGAAACTGGGACAGTGAAATGCCTCAAGTCATTTTTTCAAAAAATCAATTTTGACCTCTTTGTTCTTCCCT
The DNA here is from genome assembly GCF_003287225.1 of Phascolarctos cinereus. NCBI lineage: Eukaryota > Metazoa > Chordata > Mammalia > Diprotodontia > Phascolarctidae > Phascolarctos > Phascolarctos cinereus. The sequence goes on from NW_027556098.1 coordinate 241,937,345, forward strand.
CCTGTTTCTAAAAAGTTACAGTGGCTGAAGAGTAGAGTATTTTAGTCCTTCAATCTGCATCTTGTAGCGGGAAGAAAATTATTTCCTGAGATATCTGTTGTGTCCTTTACTTTGCTATGTGCATCTGTTCTCGTTTTTTATTGAGTACCAGGAAATTAAGATACACATTTGAACCATTTCATTTGCTGGACTGGATGATGAGATCCATTATGCAATCAGTCATCAAGTGATTGAAAAACTCTAAAAATTCTTTTAAAAAAAGCATAGAAAGTCTGGGATAGATTTACTTCAAGTCTCTTATGGGACTTCTCTTACTGATGCTGTTGCTGGAGTTCAAAAGGGTTACCCATATTCTCCTTAACAGTCAATTTTGTAATACCCCCTGGGATTTTTCATGATTGGTCAGTAAAATGCTATTAATGTGATTGAAAAGTCAAAATACACACACACACACACACACACACACACACATTTCCTAGAGAAGCAAGGTTTTTTTATATATTACAAAATAGACTGAGAATCAGGAGACCTGCATTTGAGGGTTGACTCTGCTATCTAGTACCAATTTGACTGTGGACAAATCACATTCTCTTTTTGAACCTTAGTTTCTTTGTCTCTAAAAAGTGTGGATTAAAGTAGTTAATCTCTAATATTTGTTATTTTTTTTATTTTGAAACGTGATAAACACCATGGACCACAGACATTTCCATCCACAAAGAATGGAAAAAAGAGAATTGTATATAAAATGATTAATCCTTGCTGCCTATTTTTCAATATGTATAATAAATTCAGTGTGTTATTTCCAAGGCTGCCCTGCTTGTCTGTGTTTCCCTTTGAATGTTCTTGTTTTCTCTTCTTTGCATTTTCTAAAAACACTTAATTAGGACTCTCTTCTTTCTTTTCTTTTCTTTTCTTTTTTTTGGCATCACTCTGACTAGTCTTCCCCCTCCCTACAATTCTTTCCTCCCCTAATTTCTAAAATCTTCTCTTGTAACAAATGACTATAGTCAAGCAAAACAAAACCATATATTGGCCATGTCCAAAACTGTATGTTTCATTTGGCATCTCTAATCCATCTAATGTATTTCCTAAACTGACTTTTTAAAGTAGGTCATTTCTGATGTCCCTTGCAATTCTAAGTCTATAATAATGAAAATGTTTATTGGTTATTTGGGAGGGATTTTAATTTTAAACTTCTAATACATAAATCTCATCCAAAGTAGCAGAGGTAGGTAACTTACTTTTTAACTCTTACCCTAATGAGACACACACACACACACACACACACACACACACACACACACACACACACACACACACACATACCCTAATTGATTACACTGGATTTTAATTCACTACTATGCCAATGTCAAAAGTCAGGTCTATAAGTAGTGATCCTCTTGGCAAAAGGTAGGGTCCTAGTAGCTGCATTCCCACCCTCCTCCCCCCAGAGCTGCCTTCTTCAGCTGCTTCTACCAGGGAGCAAGGAAAAAGTAGCGAGAACATAGAAGTGTGTACTGCTCAGTCTGCCTTAGGGAAAGAAGAGGAAGAACTTGTCTACAACTCTTGCTCAGCTTAAATGGCTACACATGCACACATCCTCAATTTTCTGTAAAAAAAATACTCTGTTTGCCCAAGGTCACCATGGTGATGACTTACAACCCAGGAAATTCCCAGAAGATATATACTTTAGACTAAGGTCACTCTAGACAGGGACATAGACTAGGGACAGATCTCTAGAGGCCCATAATTTGCATCTTATGGCCACATTCCAAACTCATTCTAATTTGAGGGATAATTTAAAATCCATCTTTGACAGAAAGATCTTGTCCCATCTCTGACTGAATAGCCTTCTCTTCGGTTTATCTACCCAGTCTGGAAGGCACTTTGTCACAGTAGAAGTTTGACATTTCTCTGATACCCAAATGGCTGCATTATAGGTGCCATATTAATAAGCTAGGGGTATAATGAGGTAGCAATAACACTTGTCAACATTAACATTGATGTGTATGCTCCCTCATCTCTTCCTTTCAGAATTTTTGTCTTCTCCTATAGGGCAGCTCAGATACCAGATTCTCTGTAAGGTCATCTTTAATCTCCCCGGATTAAAGAGAACACTCTTCCTCAAAGTTTCCCAAAGTATTTTGTCTGACTCTCTCCTTTGTCGCCATCACTGCCTAGACTGCATTATACTTAGCTGTTTATATTTGTGAGCTACCCAGTAGATTATCAAATCCTTTAGGTCAGGGACAATATGGCCACTTTAGTGCCATGCACATAGTTAATGCTTTATAAATGCTTATTTTATGGACATCTAATTAGGCAGGTTTCTAGCAGTTCCATTGTCAAGAACTGAAGAGTTAGCAAAGAAAAAATTAAAACATTTCCGTATCAAAATAGCATTACCCAGGAGAACAGGATTGTTTTTCTCAAAGATATCTATGTGTGTTGTATCTCATAATATAGCAATGTAAGACTCCTCTGCATAGCTGTCATTGTAAGTGAGGAGTTGTACATCTGGGCATGCATTACCACATGAAAGTCACCTTTCAATTATTCACAGGAACATTACCTACATTGTGTTTTATTCATAGCAAATCCTACTAAATTTGAACTTATTTTACTGAATTGAACTGGAAATTGTGATCTCTGAGCAGGATTTTAAAAAAAGAAAAGATACATGAACAGCACAGAAGGTGGGAAAATTCCTATGGAAAAAACTAACAAAAAGTCTGGATTCATTAAGTTTCTTTTCTATTCAGTGCAATTAAATGGACAGAATGAAAGAGTTATAGTCTTGGAGTTGGACGGAACCTTAGAGGTGCCATTGGAGTCCCCTCTCCATTATTCTTATCAAATGATCAGTCAGCCAAGTCTACTTAATAAAATGTAATCTCCTTTAGAAAAGGGAATTTGTTTTTCATGTTTCTCTCTATCTCCAGTGCCTAGCATAGTACCTGATACAAAGTAAACAATTAATAAATACATGTTGATTAAATGCTTAATTGAAGATTTCCAATCATGGTGAAATTATTTACTCCTAAAGCATCTTTTTACTCCCATGTCTAGACAGTTCTAATGTTAGGAAACTCAAACTGAAAGATAGCAGGGTGTAATGGATAGAACACCAGTTTTGGAGACAGGAAGACCTAGCTTCAAGTCTTTGGGTCTGACGCGTTGGCTGGGTTACCATGAGCATATGATTTAACTTCCTGCTGCCCCCAGGCAATTTTCTAAAATGAGTTACTAATCTGTACCAACAGAGTGAGTTTTTGCCCTCAGAGTTCCTTGCACTAATGAGGGTAGACACAAAAAAATCAGAAAGCTTTTTATTTATATGCTGAACTAAAATATGCTTCCTATGAAGTGTCTACCTACTGTCTTTAGTTCTGTTTTCTAGGTCATGTAGCAGAAGTATAATGTATAGTCCTTCCTCTACTACCCCAGTTTGGGCCTTCAGGACCCCTCTTATGTACTATTGTAACTGTCTCTTAGTCTATCTGCCTTAAGTTTCTTACCATAAAGATGCCAAAGTGGTTTTCCTAAAGTGTATTTGACCAAGTCACTCCACTACTCAACAAACTCCAGCGGCTCCCTATTACATCTAGAATCAAATGCAAACTCCTTTGTTTGGATCTGAAAGCTCTTTAAAACTGATCTGTAACTTACATTTTCTGTCATATTAAGAGAACTGGATATTATGACATATAAGAATGAGCTGAAGGAACTGGTTATGCATGGATGAATTTAGATGGTACATTACTGTCCTTTACACACTCTATGATCCAGCCCCAAATGATCTTTTTGTGGTTCCTCACCTATAATACTCCATTTCACGTCTCCATATGCTTGCTTTGGCTTTCCCCAATGCCTAATTAGCACTTCCTTCTCACTTCTGCCTCTTAAAATCCCCAGTTTTCTTCCAAGCTCACTTCCTTTGTAAGACCTTTGCCATTCCCCACACCACTAGTACTTTTCTCTCAAAAAATTGTATTTATTCATTTATTTCATATGTATTTCATATATGTTTATATAATAAAAAGTTGTCTCTCCAAAAGGCAAGTGCCTTGAAGTCAGAGATGGTTTCTTTTTAATCTTTGTATCCTTGGTATTCAACACAGAGCCCAGCACATAGTAGGTGCTCAATACATACTTTTTGATTGATTGATTTCATATGACAGTTTCATGCCTTCAGATTCATGCCTTCTGATGTCTTCCTCCTCTGCTCATCTAAATATAACCTTTTTCCTTTAACTCATTCTTAAATGTTATGATATTCAGTTCTCTAAACATTTGGTTGCCCTCCCCTTGATTCTCCAGTTTGTCAATGTACTTTCTAAAATGTGGCATCCAAGACTAAACTCAGATGATATTTAACATGGAAGAATATAGGAAGTGGCCCTGCATATAGACACTTTGCCTCTATTAATACAACCTAAGACTGCATTACCTTTCTGTTTGAAATTGTATCTCCTGGTATTCCTGACCTCCCCCTTAGCTAATATCATAAATTTATAAGTAGCTAGTATAAAGTAACAATAGCAGGAAGTAAGATTGCAAAGGGCAATCTAGAAGTCGCTTATAGACTGTCCCATAAATTAAGGGAGCATAATAACCACTTGCAAATTGTCTCATAAATTAGGGGAGCATAGGAACCACTGGTGACTGTCTCATAAATTAACTAAGGCTATATCTGAGACTATGTGCTAAATTAGGGAAAGCCATATAGGTCTTAATGTAATGGTGCCTCTGCCCTACTAATTGCTGGTGGTTTGTAAGCTTCAGATAAGTTCTGGACACACATAGTAAAAACACCAGCAAAACATTATGCAGATGTACTAATCCTAAGGTGTTGCTGATAATTTCTGAGGTGATGTAGATATGTTAATGAACTAAAGCTAAGGTAGCATGGACAAGAGTTAGTCCATTTCCTTCCTGGCCTCTCACCAAAAATGTATAAAAATGATACCTCAACCTCCTGTAATCCCAAGGATTCCTCCACCTGCTATGTATGCGTCCATGCTGCTTTAGTGTTCCTGACTCTGATTTGAAGTTAAATAAATGACACTCCATACCTTACCCTTCCTCATTCCTTTCCTCACCACTGCCTACCTCTCTCCACCTATCCCCATAATTTTTGCCACTGTATGCCCCACCCACCCACTCTTGTCCTTTGCCTCTGTACTCTCCATGACTTATTAAAGTGTGATTGAAACATTACTTCCTTCTTGACGCTATTGTGAACTTTCCTGGAGAGTATCCAAAAAGCTGGGGATTCTCCACCTCAACCCAAAGGGATCTACAAGGGATCCCATTCCCTCAGTCATAACCTGGGAGCACAGGGACTAAGACTTTATGTTACCTATAGCCATACTTACCAATGAATTTATGGGTAGAAAGTGAGAGTGGACAGCTCTTTTCCTCTCCTGGGAGAATTTGCCTTTATTTGGGTCACAATAAATCAATTAATACTTCCATAATTTGATTGGCAATTCACCTTTTAAGCCTGCTATGTTATGCTGTTGACTAATGTTGAATTTGTAGGCCTTTAAAACCTCTAGACCTTTTTCTCATGTACTGTTTTTTACCCAAAACTTCACCATCTCATATCTTTTCAGTGTTTGAATATTTTTCAACTTAAATTTGGTCTAACAGCATTCTAAGCAATGAAAGTCTTTTAAAATTTTTCTTCTTTCTTATATTTATTTTTTATTTTTCTCAGTTATGTGTAAACAAAAAAATTAACATTTGTTTTTAAAAATTTTGAGTTCCAAATTATCTTTCTTCCTCCCTACCCTTCCTCTTCCTTGAGAAGGCAAATAATTTAATATAGATTTTATATATATATATATATATATATATATATATATATATATATATATATATATATAGTCACAAAAAACATTTCCATATTAGCCATGTTGCAAAAGAAAACACAGACCAAAAAAAAAAGAAAATAAAAATAAAGTAAAAAAAAAGTATGCTTAAGTCTTTATTCAGACTCCATAAGTTCTTTCTCTGGAGGTGGACAGCATTTTTTCATCGTAAGTCCTTTGAAATAGTTTTGGATCATTGTATTGCTGAGATTAACTAAGTCATTCATAATTGGACATAGTACAATATTGCTATTATTGGTTACTGTGTACTATGTTCTCCTAGTTCTGCTCATTTCATTTTGCTTCAATGCTTGTAAGTCTTTTTTTTTCTAAGAGCATCCTGCTCATCATTTCTTACAGTATAATAGCACTCCATTGCAATCATATACTACAACTTGTTCAGCCACCTCTTCACTTTACAATTCTTTGCCACCACAAAACAAAATAAAACAAAAAACTTCTAGAGAAAATTGTGAAGCTGCTGATTGGGTCCACCACAAATTTATGTTATATAGACTTAACTGGGACTTCACTGGATCAAGGCAATTATTTTATACCTCTCTAATTGAATTAATATCCCATTCACTACCGTGGCTGCAAAACTTTCCATCAAGGTTCCCATGGCTCCCCTTGCTCTAACATTATCAGCTAAGAGCTTTGCCTAATATTTCATTTAAAACATTGAGATCATTTGGAGGGAATTATCTCTTCCACTTCATCACCTCATATCAATCAGATATTTTCTGCCATTATCCCCTCCTTTAATTCCATCTCATGTGTAGCCGGGGCCCTTCTCCTTGCTAAGGCAAACCTCTCTATATGCACAAGTGATTCCATTCTATCTTGTCTTTTCTGGCACATTGAACTCCTCTATTATTCCCACTCTTTCACTTAGCTTCCATTTCTTTCTGTTTACTTTTGCTTCCCAACTGCCTACAAACATGCCCACGTCTCCTTCATCCTCAAAGCGACATAACTTGGTCTCTCTAGGTTTCTATGACACCATTCCATTTTACCTACTGGTCTGATCATTCCAGTCTTCTTTGCTGGTTCTTTGTCCAGGTCATTCCTATTAATGGTGGATGTCCCCTGGGCTCTTTCCTGTTATCTTTTCTTCTCCCTCTATACTATTTCCCTTAATGATGTCATCAGCTCCCATGAATTTAATTAATTATCTCTATGCAGATGATTCTCATATTTACTTATCCAGCTCCCTAACCTCTCTCAATCTCCAGGCTCACATCTCCAATTACCTTTTGGACATCTTGGTCTAGATGTCCTATAGACACCTTTAACCTGATACGTCCAAAATTGAAATCATTAGCTTTTCCATCACCACCTGTCCCCATTCTGAAGTTTCTTTTCTTTTGAGGCATCAGAAGGTTTGTGTGGATGTAAACACAGAATCTCCAGAGAATAAGAACTGAATGTATGGTCTTGTGTGGAATAGCTTCTGGATGTGCCTTTTTTGTTCAGTCATTTTTCAGTCACGTCCAACTCTTTGTGACTCCATTTGGGGTTTTCTCGGCAAAGATACTGGAGTGTTTTGCCATTTCCTTCTCCTGCTGATTTTACAGATGAGGAACTGATGCAAACAAAGTTAAGTGACATGCAGTGATACTAATCAAAACATTTTTCCAATGCCACTTATTACTACGTGCTTAGTCTTTTTCAGTCCTGTCCAACTCTTTGTGACCCACTTGGGGTTTTCTTGGCAAAGATACTGGAAGTGGTTTGCCATTTCCTTCTCCAGCTCATTTTACAATGGAGGAAACTGAGGCAGAGTTAAGTGACTTGCTCAGGGTCACACAGCTAGTAAGTATCTGGGGCCATGTATCTTATCCCCTATCATTCTGTAATATGCCTGTGGAGTAGGCATGCTCAGTGTGAGTCTCGTCCTGCACAGAGGATGAGGTGTTTGCTGAACCAAATGGCCAGCCAATTCTTCCTACAGCCTCCATCCTCAGCATTCTGGTATTTGAAGTCATAAGCCATGGATGCTGACACCACTGCTCTTGCACTGAGTTCATGAACAATAGTCATGGGGCACTAGGTGATGAGGGATCTGAGCAGCTGTTTCTTTCCCCATTGTTTGCTGACAAACTTCCATTTCCTGCTTTCCTCATTCCTGAGATTCAGAGTTCCTGTATGCCTTGATGAAAACTCTGTTTCTGCACTCTCTGTCCCAGAATTCTTTTCCCACCTACTTCTATTCCATTCCTTCCCTTCTGCCTTCTGCAACTCCATTTCTAATGTTAACAAATGGCCCCTTTTCTTGGATTTCATCATCTCATGTTCTTTCCATCTATTGCTGCTCATGGAAACCTGGCTCTCTGAAGAAGACACTTGTTCTCTGGACACTGTCTCTAGTGCAAATAGCTCCTTCCCTCGTGTCTATAACTGACTGTGCCAGAAGGAGGGATCAGCATATTATTAACCACTGCCATTGCCCAGCTATCGCTCTCAATTTCTCCTTTTGAATTTATTCCATCCAGGAATATAATCCCAAAGTTAGGTAGTACAGTGGCAAAAACATTGGACTTGGAATCAGGAAGACCTCAGTTCAAATTCTGCCTCAGATATTTGCTAGCTCTGTGTCCTTGGGCAGGCCATTTAACTTCTCTTAGCCTCAATTTCCTCATCTGTAAAATAGATATAATAATAGTACCTATGCACAAAGTTGTTCAGAATGAGAGGAGGCAGTACACATAAAGCATGATGTAAATATGCTATTATTGGTAAATTTGCTACTATAATCTCCTCTGGGTACTTTCCTTTATCTTAATGCTTTCTTCAATTCTACTTTAACAACCAGTTTTTCCTTATTGGTTAGCATCACATCCAGGATAGGAGTTCTCCTCACTGCTTCCTCTGCCTTTTGCAAAATTAGATTATCATTAAGGAAACATCTATAATTCAAAGCAATAATGCTCTGCTTTTAGCATAGCTCAAATGGATATTGGGATGGTATAAGGTTCCTATTGCTATTATATCATACTTCCATGCCATACCCTTCTCTTCTTCCCTCCTCTCCTCCTCCCCCTACTTTGCAACTCTGTCTGTGAATAATAATTAAATCAACATTACCATTCCTAGAAAAGATGTGTCAATCTTTGCCTATTTTTTTTTCCCTTGGGCAGAGTTAAGTGACTTGCCCAGGGTCACACAGCTAGTGTCAAATGTCTGAGTTCAGATTTGAACTCAGGTCCTCCTGACTCCAAGGCGAGAGCTCTATCCACTGTGCAACCTAGCTGGCCCAATCACCTATTTCACTATCCCTCTGACTACCATGACCAAAACACTCTTCCCTAGCCACCATGCCTTAGCTTCTTGAAGGCAGAGATTGCCTTGCTTATATTTGTATTTCCACTGCTTAACACTTAAGCACATAGTAATTGTGCTTAAAACTATTTTTTTTCATTCATTTATTCCATTCCCTCTTTTTTAATGGGGGCAATGTAGTATTTTTTTTATCACAACATTGCTTCTGCTTTTGCTTCCATAGTTTCTTATTAAAATCTTCTCCATCATAACTTATCATAGATTCCTTTGTGTGAGTATATCATCTATTTGTGTGCAGTATTACATAATGTATCAGACAGTGAGCAGCCTCAGTCAGGAAGACCTGGATTCAAATCCTACTTCTGACACACACTAGTCAAGTGACCCCCAAGAAAGTCACCTAATCTTTCAGTGTCCCAAGCAACTCTCCAAGACTATGAATTACAAAACAAGTATTAATTTCCTTTGGCACAGAGAATTTTCCCATTGAGTTCCATTTTATTTATTTATTTTTTTATCCATTTATTTACTTATTTATTCACTTATCTATTCATTCATTCATTCATTTATTTATTAATTTACTTACTTATTCACTTATGTATTTCATTTATCTTATCACCCATTTATTTATTTGTTTGTTTATCCATTTATCTATTTATTTATTAATATGCTTATTCATTCATTCATTTATTACTCATTTATTCATTCATTTATTCATTTACTTATTTATTTGTTCATTTATTTGTCTGTTTATTTATTTGTTTGTCTCTTTATTTTGGGTGAGGCAATTGGGGTTAAATGACGTTCCCAGAGTCACACAGCTAGTGAGTGTTATGTTCTAAGGCTGGATTTGCACTCAGGTCCTCCTGACTTCAGGGCCAGCACTCTATCCACTGTGCCACCTAGCTTCCCCCAGTTCCATTTATGAAGTCACACAATACATAGTTGTATGCCATAATGTAATATATCCTGTATTTGCATAATATAAATAATATAATAAAATATATTGTTGTTCTGTCCAATTTGTCTTTTTAAATGAAACATATCCTGTTGGTCACCATTTTAAATCATAAATCACATTCTACTAATTCTCAGTGATACCAATGAGTCCACTTTTAACTTTGTAGTAATATCTTTAGAATTAGACTTTTTATTGCCCACACATTGTTGTATATTGCTATTTCTCCATCTTTGTTTCTATTTGCCTATTTCTATATGTACGCTGTTGGGGGATACTTTATTCACCTTTTGGTCTTTTCACTCCTGTTTTTCTTATAATGTGGTACTGCTTACTTCTTTCCCCAACTGCTTTTTTCCCCATAATTAGAACATTTTTGCCAAAACCCTAACTTGAACAGAAATTGTCTTCAGCTACTATCTGCAAAGAAGTCTTACATATTACCATTTTTCGTCTCTTCCTTTCTCTTCTCTCCTCTCTGTCTCACTTTTATTTCATATACCCATTCCATTTTGACTGTTCTCTGTCTCTGCATCTTATAAGGAAAATGTTAATTCAGTAAGTATTTATTGAATATTTGCTTGCTGCCTAGCAATACTGGATCCACCATAAGTCATACAATAAGCATCAATGTAGATGGAGCAGACCAGTCAAATCTGGTGTTCTGGTAAAAATGTGCAATTAACATTTTCATTTTACCCAATATTTCCTTTCGTTTTAAGAATTATGTGGTCCCTCAAATTACTCCAAGCCTATTAGATCATTTTAAAAAAGTGGAAAAGGGTGGTTGAACCTTCCTTAAATCGAAAGTATTGAATCATTACATACCTCCCCTATAAGATGATTTTGGGGGAGAGAGAGCTTGCTGTTGCTGACAATGGTGATGGATATTGGAAAGGTGGTTCACAGGTTAGCACACTTGCCTCAATGGACTCATGCCAGCTTTCTTTCCATTTCCTCACTGATACAATAAAGATGAGAATTAAGGTGACCTGAGATGAAGGACCTTGCTGCATATTTGAATAGCTCTGTGGAAGGGAAGTTTGACAGTGAGGTCAGATGCACTCAATGTATGGACCCAGTTGTGTCTAGACTCTCTGCTAATCTGGAGGCCAACAAACAGGATTTAAGCCCACTAAATGATGATAAAGCAGGCTCTTGGTTAGCTTTATAGGTAGATGTAGTTAGCAAATCATACCAAAGTAAAGTATATTCAATTTTCTCTATAGCTTTGGCCCCAAACTCTTTTCTGGGGAGGTGAGGTTGTAGGTGTTTGTTATCAGATTTGAAGATTGGCTTTTTATTTACCAAATCAGGCTAGACTGCATGCCTTTGAAAAAGGCAAGCAGATCTGGCTCTGAAGACAAGTGCTGCTAGTCATCGTGGGGCATGAATGAAATGTTCCCTCACATTGTATGACACTCTAGCTACCAGCTGGTGCTAATACCAGATTAGTAAAATAGTTAAAGTACCAGAGACCATCAAGGTTTAGGTGAACCTAACTCTTTTTGGATTAGAGAAGTCACTTCACTCACAGTTTGAAGTTTAGACCACAAGGACTGAAAAGCCACAGTCATTAACATGACTTTGTTTTGAGAACCAAATACTTTACACTCATAATGGCCAGAATTGGCAAAAGATCAGTGTTCAATAATGTCCTAGCATCTGTCCCATAAAGAGTTAACAGAGTCATGTTCTGACTATGAAGTCTTTGGAGGGATGGGGGCAAGGCAATGAATCTGTGTTATCCAGATTAAAAATGGATCTGAGGGATTGCCAGCTTATGAGAAAATTAATAGTGTGGGATGCTATTAGATAGAACAGGGCTAAACACACACATACATATATTGAACATATTATGAAGGGAGGGCTGAGTCAGTGCAGGGAATGAATATATACATATATAAATACGAATTCTTAATCTTATTTGTGATAGCAAGGCAAGATTATTTTTTCTCTCTTTAGCAGAGAAGTAATTATTTGCCTTTTTATTAGAACTATCTAAATATTGTTTTATTTCCTGTATTTCATTGCATTGTTATTATGTGCATTTATAAATTTTTAAAGTGTTAATTTTATTTAATTTCTTCCAGGGTGCTATCTTAGACGGACTAGTCTACTAGTTCTAGGTTGAATGTCATATTCAATATTCCTTTAGACTTGATCTAATTTCAATTACACATGACTATTTAATTAAAGTCTTGGAGATACCATTTATTACTTGAATAGTTGGTATGGTCAGCCATAGCTGGACATACCGTACCCTGATGTAGTGATGTTATTTCGGTCCACTTCAAGTATGAAGGTCAACAGCCGCCAACTCCTTAACACAAACCCATTGCTCTAGGCAGACCTATCTACTGCTTACTGCACTGCATGCTCAACGTCTTGGTTGGTTGGTTGCTGTCCTTCATTCTGGAAGAAGACCAAAATGCCATTGCCATGTTGGAGTCAAGGTAGAGTTTATCCGACTGAGGCTCATCAGACCAATATGAGCTTGGAAGGCTGTACCACAGGTCGAGCACAAACAGTCCACATGAACATTTGGAATAGAGATGTCTCTAAATTTGAGCATCTTACAATTCTTGAGCTACTGCAATTCTGCTTTGCTCATGGAGTGCAGTACCTTCTTTGATGTGGGTATACCATGCTGGGTGGTCCTTTGCCAGAGTCTCCTGTGTCTCACCATAGATTTCAAAGTTTGTTAGAGAGATCTTGAGAGTGTCCTTGTATAGCTTCTTCTGACCATTGTGTGAGCACCTGCCTTGTGTGAGTTCTCTGTAAAACAGTCTTTTAGGCAAACAATTGTTTGACATTCGAAAAATATGGCCAGCCAATCAGAGTTGCACTCTCTGCAGTAGAGTTTGAATGCTTAACAGTTTAGCCCAAGAAAGGACCTCAGTGTCTGTTATCTTATCTTGCCAGGTGATCTTCAGAATCTTCTTAAGATGGTTCAAATGGAAGTGATTCCATTTCCTGGCATGGTACTGGTATGCTGTCCAGGTTTCACAGGCATACAACAGTAAGGCCAGCACAGTGGCTCTGTAGACCTTCAGTCTCACAGTCAATCTGTTACCTCTTCTCTCCCACACTTTCCTTTGGAGCCTCCCAAACATGGGGCTAGTTCTGGCATTCTTTATTCCGTGCATACATTCCCAGGCTTGCTTCTACCTAGATCACTTCTCTGCTTCTTTATAATTAATCCATTTCTAGAGTTTTTTTTTCCAAAGCCTACCTTGACTTTCTTGTTTTATGAAAATGGTTAATGAGTAATTGAAAATGATTAATCAATTCCATGGTATTTCTTTTTATGTATTACTATAGCACTTCTGTTACCTTCCATCATTCTCTCAGTGTTTATACACACACACACACACACACACACACACACACACACACACATCTTGTCCTTCAACTAGACAGTACAAAAAGGCAGGGGCTGTGTCTTCTTTTGTCTCCCCCATGGTGCCTTATACAAAGCTCAGCAAATAGAAGACACTCAACAAATGTTTACTGGCCATACTTCTCAAAGCCAGGGATCATTGCTATTATTTCCTTTGTATCTTTCCCTCCCACGTGTCCTTCACCTCTGACTTTTCTTACTTGTTCCCTAAACCCTAGAAAAACAGAGACTTTTAAAAGACACAAAGGAAATATTCAAAATATATAGCAGAGCATATACATTTTAAATTATGTTTTGTGTTGTTAATCACTGCAAAAGCAACTCTATGTGGATGCTGTCACAGTTCCATTGTTAAACCAATTACACAGAATTATAGCTTGGAATTTCTGCACCTGGTGCAATGTGTGTGTGTGTGGAGAGCAGGGCACAGGGGAAGGATGAGTACTTTTCCTGAGGTACAGACATTTGAGGGGAAGATGTATCCAAACTGCCAAAGGATTAAATGCTACTGGGGAGGCCAGGAAGAGGGTGGGCCAATGTTTTAACCTCTGAGAGTAGGAAGCAAACCTTATCTGGGTGCTGTAAGGGGCTTTTTAGACTTCATCACTCTGGCGCAAAGTCCCTGTTGATCTATTATAGTTACAACCCTGCCCCTACCGTCATCATTCTCATCACTCTCATCCTTATCACCATCACTAACAAACACTTTCTCTTGGACTATTATATGTAGATCCTATGAACATCTATTTTAATTAGCAAGTTTTGTGGGCTGGGAATATTTTTACAAATTTTTAGAAGAGGGCCGTGGACTGAGGCTGCTGGACAAATCAGTAAGATGATGTGTTGGTGATGATAACTGCCCTGAAATACAAATCTTCTTCAATTTCACTCTTTTAGTTTCCTTCTAAACCAGGAGCAAGGCTCCTCTTACTTCCCAACTACAATGGCTAATTATCGCTGTTGGATGAAGGCCCCAAATGTGAGTTGCTGAGTGGCTTTAACATTGCGAGGAGCTCTGACAGTCTGGGGCTGGGGAGCAGAACAAAAGCAGAGCTATGAACACTTGCTCTGTACGCTGCTAGTGTGGTTGCCACAGCTACGAGTGCTGCTGATTTCTGTTTATCCCTGTTCATGGGAGCTAAGACCCTTTCAGGGTGACAGGGGTTTCATTATCAAGATGGACGTTATAATTAGGCTGCCTTAATATTCACCTTTTATTTGATATACCTGGGCCTAAATAGGATCCTTCTTTGTTCAAACCTGGGCTTTAGGTTTCAGTGTGGAATGAGGAGCCAGCTTTATGAAGGTACCACGCAAGCAGAACCAAAGATCTCACAATGAATCATTACAAAATTGTAAGCTCTCTCTGGGCATTTTCACCATTCATAAATCTTATTCAGCAGATGTTAGGGCTATGATGCTGTGAAGCTGAGCCTGCCACCAAGAGAATACAAGGGACATTAGTTATAGAGACAATATGTACCTGTTTTAAGAAAATTAAGATGAAAAATTCATCCCAGTACAAAGAAGATACCCATGAGAAATCAGAAAAATACATTAGCATAATGTCTCGAAGTTCTTGGTTCATTTTAGTGCTCATTGTGCATGCCCTGCAAAATTCATAGCCAAAAGAGGGGGGTAGTGTCCAGTTCTCAAACCAGCAAAACTATTTCCTTTAGGAAGCACAAGGGATTATGGTTAGCATGTGCCAACTCACTGTTAAAAAACAAGTCATGCCAAAGCATGGGGCTCTGTTGTACTTGTCTTTACTTGCTGGTGTCCTTTTTAGCTTTCTGCAGTACTGGTCAGAGCACAACTAGAAATTCCAGCATCTGGAGCAAAAAATGTATGGGGGTGAGGTGGTGGTAGGGAATGGAGTGACAGAACCTGGGACATCCTGAAGCTCCTTAATACCCTGTGGATAAAATGCAAATTCCTCTGATATTTATAGCCCTTCACAATCTGGATGAATGTGATCTTTATAAGCTTATAATATATTACTCCCCTTCATTCCCTGTACAAGTTCATCCAACTGGACCTTCCTGTAGTTCCCCACACACAGAATTTCACCTTATTTCTCTGTGCCCTTGTATAGATTGTCCTATGTCTGGAATGCACCTCCCTCCATTGCCTTTACTAGGGATTCTGAGAATCCCTGGTTTCCTTAGAATCTCAGCTTACACACCATCTCCTCTATGAGGCTTTTCCTGATCCCAGCTGTTAGTGCCTTCCCCCTCCCCCCTGTAATTCCCATGTAATTACTTTGCATATATTTCACATGTACTTACAGGTCTACATTTTGTTTCCACAGATAGAATATAAGCTCCTTGTTGTTGTTATTGTTTTATTGTTTCAGTTCTGTCCAACTCTTTGTGATCTCATTTGGAGTTTTCTTGACAAAGGTACTGGAGTGGGTTGCCATTTCCTTCTCCAGCTCATTTTTTACAGATGAGGAAATGGAGATAAATAAGGTTAAAAGAGTTGCCCAGGGTCACACAGCTAGTAAGTATCTGTGGCTGTATTTGAATTCAGGTCTTCCTGACTCTAGGCCCAGCACTCCATCTACTACTCCACCTAGCTGCGCCCCGCCCCCCAAAAAAAGAGTGGTTTGCCATTTTCTTTTCCAGTGGATTAAGGCAAACAGAGGTTAGGTGACTTGCTCAGGGTCACACAGCTAGTAAGTGTCTGAAGCCAGATTTAAATTCAGCTCTTCCTGACTCTAGGTCCAGTGCTCTATCCACTGAATGACCCAGCTGCCTCCTTTCACTTTTCTCCACAACACCTAGCGCTAGCATAGTGCCTAGCATCTAGAAGTTACTTAAATTCATGTTGATTGAGTGACAGCTGTCAGAGACCAACCATGGAGTGTAATATAGAGGAAATAGCGCTTCTCTGGGAGCCATTGAATATGTATTTGAGTCTCGGCTCTGCCCTTATTAGTGACAGAACTTCAGGTATCTAGGTCTCAGTTTCCATATTTTAAAATAAAGATTTGGACTAGTTTGTCAGACAGTTAACAAGCATGTGTTATTGCCTTCTATGTGCCAGACAGTGTGCTAAGCTCTGAGGGTACAAAGAAAGGTAAAGGCAGTCCCTGCCCTGGAGGAGCTCACAGACTAGTGGGGGAGAAAACACAGAAGAAAGTAAGTACAAATAAGATACATACGAGATGAAATGGAGACTAGCAATAGAGGAAGGGTATTAGAATCAAGGTGGATTGGGACTGGCTGGCTGGCATTGAAGGAAGCCAGGGAAGCAAAGGTGTGGAGATGAGGGGGGAGAACACTCCAGGCAGGAGAGAGCCAGTGAAACTGCCTGGAGTTGGGAGAAGGGGTGTCTTGTGGGAGGAATAACAAAGAGGCCAATAACAAAGATGTTACTACATCTGTGTGTGTGTGTGTGTGTGTGTGTAGAGAGTGAGAGAGTGAGAGAGAGAAGAGGAGAGGGAGAGAAAGAAAGAAGAAAGAGAGAGGGAGAAGAAGAAGAAGAAGGAGAAGAAGAAGGAGGAGGAGGAAGAGAAGAAGAAGACTGGAAAGGTAGAAAAAGACCAGGTTATAGAGTGCTCTAAAAGCTAAACAGAACACTTTATATTTGATCCTGGAGTCAATAGGGAGCCATTGGAACTGAATGAATAGGGGAGGTGTGGAGATGGGGAGACATAGTCAGACTTACACTTTGGGAAGATCAATTTGACATCTGAGTGGCAAGATGGACTGAAATTGGAAAAGACTTGAAGCTAGGAGACCAACAGAAGCCTAGTGGAATAATCTAGGGGTGAGGTGATAAGAGGCTGAACCAGAATATTGGCAGGGTCAGGGGAGAGAAGACAACATATAAGAGAAAAGTTATAAAGGTAGAAATGACAGAACTTGGCAATTGATTATATATGGGGTTGGGGTGAGAGGGTGAAGCATCAAGGTTGACTCCTAAGTTGTGAGTCTGGGTGAATGGAAGGGTGATGGCTCCCTAGATAGTAATAGGGGTATAAGCAGTGTTCAAGAAGTACTAGCACCTGTGATGTGAAGGCTTGCTGAGCCCTTTTCAGGGCTGCTCATTTACCTTTGGTGTCCAGCTTCACCCAAGTCATACCTATGGTTGCAAGAAGCTATAGCATGTGCAGTGGCCACACCCTGTAAAATCATCTTGGCAGATGGGCAAAACTAGGTTGAGGGTAATCAGCAGTGAGTTAGGGGGATATCTGCTCCAAGTATGTGAAGATTCCCCAGCAGAATGGGCAGATGAGAACAATTTGTTCTAACAGCCATGAAAGTTAAAGTGGCTGAAGCAGATGCAGTGGAACATTTAGCTCTCGGTCAGACACTGAAGATGCCAAGGTTATCCACTGCAACCTGGGCCATCACTAGTTAACATAACATTTGTCTTGCCACTTCAATGACTTTGGAAGAGAGAGTGAGGCACTCTGCTTCCCTTCAATCCATATGATATCACTGGTTCTCTTTGAAAACAAAGGACCAACAGTAGATGGTAATAGGGAAGTTAGGAATAGGGAGAGTTTTGCAGGAAAGATAATGAGTTTATTTTTGGATATATTTAAATTTAAGTTTAAGATGTCTATGGGACATTTAATTTATGATGTCTAATAGGCAATTGGAGATGCAGATTTAAGGTTGAAAGAAGTAAGGGCAGGACAAATAAATCTGAGAATCATGTGTGTAGGGCTGGGAGTTGAATACCTGAGAGCTGATTAGATCACTAAGCAACATAGTATAAAGAGAAATGAGAGGAGAGCCCAGGACAGAGACATGGGAGACATCCACAATTAGCATGAGCATGACCTAGATGAAAATACAACAAAGGAGATTGAGAAGGAATGGTCAGGCAGGTAAGAGGAAAACCAGGAAAGAATCATGCCATGAAAATCTAGAGGGGAGAGCATCAAACGAAAGTGATCCCTACTAACTGCTGTTCTACCATCCTTTATAAAAAACACTACCCTCTTAAGACAGGTTTTTCATTTATAGAAAAAGTAAAGTGGCAGGGAGTTGATTATTAATATGAAGAAACTCCTGAAAACCTATTGTAGACTTAACCAAATTGATGATCTTAATTGTCTAAATTTACTTAACTATTTCTTAACTCTCCATATGTTCTTCCTTTTAGACTGTGGTCTTAATTTAGGTATAGAACTCAAGTCCATAAGGTCATAGAGCCAGAGATGGAAGGGACCTCAGAGGTCATCTTCTTCACTTTATAGATAAAGAAACTGAGATTAAATGACTTGTCAAAGGTCATTTGTATAGTATCAGAAGTAGGATTTGAACCTCAATCTTTACATCCATGTTGCTGATAGAAAAGATGGAGAAAAGGGATAAGTAACAAGCACATAATGAGTCAGTCAGTGAGTCCCTCAATAAATATTTATTAAGTGCCTATAGTTTGCCAGGCTAATTGCTAGGGATACAAAGAAAAGAAACAACAAAAAAGCAAAAAAAAATTCCCTGCTCTCAAGGATCTCATAATGTAATGGGGAAGACAACATGCAAACAATTACATACAAACAAGCTACATTCTACAGGATAAATTGGAAATAATCAACAGGGGGAAGATCCTAGAATTAAAGGAGATAAGAAAAGTAGATTAAAAAAGGAGATTTAAAAAGTGGAATTACGGTTGAAGTTTGAAGGAAACCAGGGAAGCTAGGAGTAGAGATCACAAAAGAGAACATACCAGGGATGGGAGACAGTCAATAAAAATAACTGGAGTGAGGAAATGGAGGGTCTTGTGGGAGGGACATCAAGGAGGCTAGAGTCATTGGATGACTCTCCTATTCTCTGTCTTCCAGATTAAGGATAAATGTAAATTAGCATATTGTCCTGGCAGTATTTTCTTACCCTTATTATGACAATTATTATCATTATCATCATTATTATTAAGAATAACTCCTTGTATAGTACTTTAAGTTTTACAGACAATTTTCCTCACAATATTGTAATGCAGTACAAGTATACCTACCTCACAAATGAAGAAACTGAAGCAAAGGGAGGTCAAATCACTTGTCTAGCATTACATAGCACCTACATTCAACCCACTTCTGACACCAAATTCTGTACTCTCTCCACCATATTATGCAAAGACTTTCATTCCTGCCCAGTTTCTCACACATCAAAAATAGCATGATAGGCTCTGACTACACTGAGAAGTTTTTATTCATTTTATTGATCATTTGCCTCAATTTTTCTTTTTATAATTATATATTTCTGTTAGCTTTCATTTTAATTCTTAATTTTTATTAGACACAGGATGGATATTTACATATATATAACATAACAGAAAAAGAGGACTGTATGTAATACTGTTCTCTATTATGTATATCTTGCTTTTCTTCCCATTAAGTATTTAATAAGATTGGTCTGTGGATTTCAAAGTTGTCCTACTTGTCTGGCCTTCTTTCTGGTCTTCCTTCTGTTCTTTTCTCTCCATTAAAAAAATAATAGTAACAGCTACTATGTAAATAGCATTTTAATGTTTACAAAGGAAGGAGGGAAGGCAAGAAGGAAAGAAGGAAGAAAGAGAGAAAGGAAGGAGAAAGAAAGGGAGGGAGAAAGGCTGAAAGGAGGGAGGGAGAGAGGAAGGAAGGGAGAAAGTAAAGGAAGGAGGAAGGATTTATTAAGCACTTACTATGTGCCAGGCAGTATGCTAAGAACTTTAGAATTATCTCATTTGATCCTCTCAAAAACTCTGAGAGGTAGGTGCAATTATTATATTCATTTTGCAGATGAAGAAATTGAGGCTGAGTGAGGTTAAGTGATTTGCATAAGGTTACTGTAAGCTTGGCACACTGGAGGGCCACTCATGACCTCGAGGCCACAAGTTCCCCACCCCTGGTTATCCTGACTCCAGGTCTAATGCTCTATCTACTGCACCTTCTAGCTGCCACCAAAGAAACACCTCAATGGCTCTTTTCTTTCTATTCTGTTCTTTTTTCCCCTACCTTATCCTCAACCTCCCTTGCCCTCCCTCCCATCTTCCATCCATGGGGAAAAAAGGAAAAGAAAACAGTCCTTCTAATGAATATTCAGTCAAGCAAAACAAATGTCCATGTTTGCCTCAATTTCTATACTGAGAAAATGAGAACATCTGCCTTGGGGAGTGAAGTGAGGTGGGGGGAGAGGAATTACTTTTTGTTTTCTAATGCAGAACATTTGCAAATATATGGATCTAAAAAGTTACTTTCTATCATGCAGATGTAAAGAGTGATGGAGTAATAAGGGACAAGAACTATGTCTTTTCTACAGACCTACTTTTATCCTTGCCAGGTCTCTAGGCCTGTTGAAGTGGGAGAAAATTCTGCTGCTATTGTGAAGGCTGCTGATGCCAGAATCTTCCTTTTTCTCTTCTAACAGGCAGACACAGACACAGACACACACATCCTTTTCTCCCCTTCCACTATTACCTCAAGAGCCAGGAAAGTCCTTGCCCTTGTTCTTAGAGCAATGGCAGGTTTGTTTCTAGAGATTTAGATTGAATCTCTGAATACACTGTCCCATAAAGAGGTAATTCATATGGTGGTTAATCCCTACATAGTGATATGAGCGTAGCATTGTTAACTCAGAGATCTTTCGGAAAGTGGCATAGAATAATGCTTAAAATATTGAATCTACACTTAGGAAAACCTAAATTTGAATTCTGCTTCTGACATTTATGAATTGTGTGACCATAGATGAGGCACTCAACTGTTCTGAACCTCAGGTATTTCAACTATAAAATGGAAATATTAATGCCTCAGGATTGTTGTGACAATCCAATAGTTAATGCATGTGTAACCATTGTTTCAAGAATCCTCTTTTACAGAGTCTATAGAAACCATTAGCGTCTCTTTAAAAGTATAGAAATCAAACGGAATGCTGGGAAAAGCCAGTTTGCTCTGGCTGTTTTGAAATTATATTTAAAAAAGCATTTATGAATGTTTCTCCTCCCCATGGAGTCAGGTAGAAGGAACACAATCTGTTATCTATGAGAATCCTTGAGGAATCTGTGGGGGAAGAAAAGGAGAGAGAAAAGGTAATGTGATATATTTTCCTCATAAATATTGTATGTGATACGTTATAAAGAATACTTATAAAGAGAATGCTATGAAGTTCATGAAAAATGGGCAACTACAGTACATTTTGGAAATATTTTACCTGTGACTGCTGAAGAGGGGACAAAAAAGGACTATTCTAGCTTATTTCCTAAGGGACTGAATTTAGTCCTCAACTTCAGTAGAAATACGGAGAAGGTTCTTAAGAAACTTTAATCAGTATCTAGAATAAAACGAATGATATGAGATTGAGTATAAAAGTGAGGGAGATAAATCATTTTCCGTGATGTTGGAAATTTAAGGTGACTCCAACTGTGATTTACTGAGTTTTATAAATAATAATATTACAATTATATATGTTTTTGCATTATGATGCAAACAACTTAGGAGACATTAAAAAGTGCACACATACAACCTGTATGTAGTTAAGAAATGCTTATATTTTATTATTGTAATGATTCATAGATGAAGATGACATAATCTAGTTTGGGCAGAATCAGAATAATTCTTTACACTTTCTGTAAGCCAAACTGAATATATTATTAGCCAGTTACAGATGGCCAGAGCCATTCCCAGTAGTATATTTCATTTTAGTTTCATCAACTTAACATCAACTATGTTAAACATTGAGAGGAAATGTGGCATAGTAAACAGAGAGCTGGCCTCAAATAAAGGAAGACCCATATTCAGGTTATGGGTATGTGACCCTGGGTAAGTCATTTAACCTATTAGTATAGGTAGACAACTCTCTAAGACTGTAAAATTTCAGAGGAGGTTCAGACCTTCAATTATGGATGAGTTTCCTCATCTGAGAATTTCTCATACTTGTGAAACCACAGATTTAGTCTCTGTCCCTGATGTCTATAGTATATAGCCTCATGTGGAAAAGAGGAAAAGTGATTATCTACAAAGAAACCCTTCCCAAGTTTAGAGAATCATTTGAAAGCCATTCATAATAATATCAGTAGGCCCTTGCATAAGGGGAAGAATATAAGTTCCGTGAGCATAATGACAATCTCATTTTTGTTTGTTTCCCCTGTGCACAGCACCATGCCTGGTACATATTCAGTCCTTAATATTGATTAATTGATTAATTGGAAAGTAGCTCAGCTCCTTTCTCTGTTTTCCAAATTATCAAAACAAAGTTCACACACAACATGAATGTCCCACCCAGTACCTTTGAAAAGGTTTGTTGATTTATTTTTGTTTAACTCAAATAAGAGATAAGATGGCATTATCAATTTTATAGGATGATTTTGTTTCATCTGATTTCTATCTTTTGCCTTTTTCTGTATCCCCAGAATGTAGCACAGTGCCTGGCATAATATTGGTGCTTAACAAATGTTTATTGATTGATTAGTTTGGTATACTCATGAATGAATCTCTGGTCATTCACCAGCCTTCAAATGGAGATTTTGTATATAGGCACTTGTATATTACTCAATTTAAAAAAGTACATATTATTCATTATAAATATGTGTATACAAAGACAAATCAACACATATTAAAATGGAAACTAAGAGTTTGCATAGATAGTACTACTACAAGTATATATATTTAAAGTCTTTTTTCTGATGTGAGGAAGGAAAAAATCATGGTCTTTCCAAAGAGCATGAATAAAATGATTCCCGACCCTTACTCCCCATCCTGTAGGTAATGTTATTGTGGAGAGAGGGAATTGGAAGAAAGGAAGAAAAATAGCCAGAAAAAAAGAAAGAAAGAAAGCCCCCAACAACAAAGAGAGGAAACCAGAGAAGAAATTGTGCCAGACCAGATTGCAGCTCTCCAACTGTGGTTAAACTGATTGCTTGCCTGACATTATAAGGCCGATTACACTCTCCCCAGAGGAATATTATAAACAAGGATTTACAATCAAAATATTTTTATTTGTTTGAAAACTAATTTGGCAAGGCAGAAGATCAGAGGTATGAAGCAGATGGAAAAATCAGCCTGCTCTCTTTGCCTTTAAGGAAGCAGCTGTAAAGCAGTAGAAAATGGAATAAAAATGTCACTTATGCCCTGAAGCTCCTGTAAATATCTTGAAAAAAGACAATAGAGTTCCCTCCTCTCTGTCCCCCCCCCCAACCCTGCTCCCTCCAAACGCAAAAGCTACTTAGTCCTCCAGCAGGTATTAAACATTAATGGCCATTCCTATAATAACGTGCAGAGAATGACTCCCTGCAGTACAGCTGCCCAATCATTTTGGTTTGGGGAGGTCCTCAGCACCTGTACTCATTGGAATTGATTTCTTCTTCCTGTTTTCCTTGATACAGCCTTCAGGCTGAAACTAACTAAACACTTCTTATCTCATTCAGCTTGGCTGAAATATTTATCTGATTATCTGTTTGATGAAAAGGTTATTGCAAGAATAACAATGGCTTGCTCCCTGAATATATTCAAACACGAAGAAGATAAAGAAAACTTCATGGGTAGAATGATACAGATGACTTTCTGATGATAAATCTCATGAATAAATAACACATAGCACTGTGAGAAATTACAGCTTAGTAGAAAGGATATTTATAAGTGGGACTACAGTTGCCAAATTTGATTAAATAAATCAAGCAAATTAATAATTTAGACATCAATTATATATATATACCTATATACATGCATACATGTATGCATAATATATACATACATATACATATATAATTTGCACATATATACCTAGATAGATATATACCATATATACTGTGTGTGTGTATGTGTGTATGTGTGTGTGTGTGTGTGTGTGTGTGTGTGTGTGTGTGTATACACACATATATCTCCTTTAAACTATCTTCCCTACCCTATTCCCATCTTGGTGACTGCGCTGGAGGACACAGAATTCTTAAATGATATTACCATTTTTCATTTCTCATTTTCTCATAATTTTCCATTTCTCATAATTACTCAATGAACAAAATGGCAACTGTAATTATTGTCCTAGAGAACGTTAAGTAGAACAAACTGCTGTTTATTATAAAAGCAATATATGGTGATACATGAATAGACATTAATGAATAAGGATACAGTAAATGTATCAGGAATTGATTATTATCTTGCATTTTCTAGACATGAGCCAAAATGATATTGTCCTTTCTATCTTTGTCTCCTTATGCTAGTTCTGACACTAGGTTGCTGTTCTTTCCAGATTATGATCTGTCCCTAAAAGAAGATACATGATCAGAGGTCTGTGACCAGAGCCAAAAAATATTACTGCGTTATATTTTGGGTGCTGCTCGAGGCAAAGATGCCCTTTCTAGCCAGCAATACTGGGAACCTTGAGCAAGTGACTATTGCAAAGGACTGAATTTTCCCAAATCAAACAGAAGTGGACTTTTTGGCTAATTCTCTCTGCTTCTCTGATGCTGTGGCTGGGAGACTGAAAAAAAAAGAGAGAAAGATTCCAGCCAACAAAAAGGGAGTTATGCTTTAGAAGGGATTGGATTAAGCAGTACTTGGGCTATACAGTCTATTTCCTTAAAGATTAATGTTCCTATTTTTACTATATCTATATCTACATCCACATATACATGTATGTATATATATATATATATATATATAATATATGTGTATGTATGTATGCATGCATGCATGTGTTTACTAATCCGATTAAACTACACGTTTGAAATCATGAGTTTGAATGGAGGTAGACATGTGAAGGAATAAAAAGGGAAGGAGAATGCCCAAATAAGGATGAAGCAAGAGATCAAGTCATACTTCTAGAGAAGAGAACCCAGTACAAAATAGTGAAATAATCATGGGAGCATAGTGTTGGATGATTGATTGCCAGCTGTATGTCTTAGAATCCTTACAACTGATAGGATAATAAAGGCTACCTTTGCTTACCTAACATCTGAGTATCTATAACTTTTTTACTGTCATGTAATCATGTTTGGGATCAACATCCCTCTAATTCACTAACAGGTTGGAGGCTTATTTGTTACTCTCAACCTGGGTTAGCCTGTCAATTGATCAATAAGCATTGATTAAGCATATACTATGTGCCAGATACAATGTTAAGTCCTGGGGATACAAAGAAAAAGCAAAAAAAAAAAAAGATTTCCTACTCTTAAGAAATTTACATTAGAATGGGGGAAGACAACATGTACATAGATTGGAATACAAAGGTACACACAGAGTTCATGGAAGTTAATAAGGAAGGCACTAGCAGCTATGCAGACCCACAAAAGAGGTGGTACTTGAGTTTTTTTCTTCTCTTTTTTCATTATTTAATATTTTATTTCCCCCAATTACATATAAAAACAATTTTACCATTCTTTTTTTTTTTTCAAATTTTGAGTTCCAAATTCTCTGCCTACCCCCCCCCATTGAGAAGGCAAGCAATTTGACATAGGTTATACATGTGTAGTCATGTGAAACACATTTCCATGTAAGTCATTCTGTGAAAGAAAAAGCAGACAAAAAATCCGAGAAAAATGAAGTAAAGAAAAAGTATCTTTGATCTGCATTCAGGTTCTATCAGTTCTTTCTCTGGAAATGGACAGTACCTTTCATCATAAATCTTAAGGAATTGTCTTGAATGAATATATTATTGAGAACAGTTGTTCATAGAAATTTATCATACAATATTGTAGTTACTACATATGATGTTCTCCTGGTTCTGCTCACTTTACTTTACATGTTCATATAATTCTTTCCATGTTTTTCTAAGAGCTACCTGTTCATCATTTCTATCCATGTATTTATTTATTTATTTTCATTTATTTATTTATTTGTTTGTTTATTTATTTATTCAGCCATCCATCCATTTGTTTGTTTGTTTGTTTGTTTGTTTTTGGGCTAGGCAATGGGGTTAAGCAACTTGCCCAGGGTCACACAGCTAGTAAGTGTTACGCATCTGAGGCTGGATTTGAACTCAGGTCCTCCTGAATTCAGAGCTGGTGCTCCATCCACTTCTCCACCTAGCTGCCCCTGCTCATCATTTCTTAAAGAACAACAGTATTCCATCACAATTATATACCACAACTTGCTAAGTCATTCCCCAATTGATAGACAATCCCTCAATTTCCAATTCCTTGCCACCACAAAAAGAGCTGCTATAAATATTTTTGTATACTTGGGTCCTTTTCTCATTTGTATGATCTTTTTGGGATACAGACCTAGAAATGGTATTGCTGGGTCAAAGGGTATGCACATTTTTGTAGAACTTTAGACGTAGTTCCAAATTGCTCTTCAGAATGGTTGAAGCAGTATACAACTTCACCAATAGTACATTAGTGTTTTAATTTTCCCACAACCCCTCCTTTTCTGTCATTTTCCTTTTCTGTCATATTAGCCAATCTGATGGATATGATATGAGGGAGTAGCTCAGAGTTGTTACAATTTACATTTCTCTCATCAATACTGTTTTAGTACATTTTTTCATGTGACTATAGATAGCTTCAATTTCTTCATCTGAAAATTGCCTGTTCATATCCTTTGAATTTGTCAGTTGAGGAATGGCTCTTATTTGGAATGGCTCTCATATATTTGACTCAGTTTTCTATATCATATATTTGAGAAATAAAGTCTTTATCAGAGAAACCTACTGTAAAATTTTTTTTACAGTAATGATTACCAACTATGTATTTCCCTCCACCCTATTTTCCCCTGTTTATCCTACTCTCTCCTTTTACTCTGTGATTCTCAAAAGTGTTTTGCTTCTGATTTTTACCTCCCTCAAACTGTCCTCCCTTTTATCAGCTCCTCCATTCTTTCATCCCCATTTCTTCCTGCTTTCCTGTATAAGATACATTTCTACACTATATATGTATTTTATTATATCATACCATATTATATTATATAAATTTCCCTCTTTGAGCCAATTCCGATGGCAGTAAGGTTCATATGCTCCACTCCCTGCTTCCCCCATTTCTCCTTGTGCTGTAAAATCTCTTTCAGGATTCTTTTATGTCAGATAATTTATCCCACTCTGCCTCTTCCTTTCCCCATCTCTCAGTACATTCTTCTTTGTCATCCCTTAATTTAATTTTTTTAATCATACCATCATATTCAACTCACACCTTTGCTTTCTTTCTATGTATTCTCCTTCTAACTGCCCTAATAATGAGAAAGTTTTTAGGAGTTATACATGTCATTTTCCCATGGAGGAATATGAACAGTTTAACCTTATTAATCCTTTATGATTTCTCTTTCATGTTTAGCTTTTTATGATTCTTTTGCTTCTTATATTTGAAAATCAAATTTTCTATTCAGCTCTAGTCTTTTCATTGGAAATGCTTGAAAATCCTTAATTTCATTTAATGTTTATTTTTTTCTCCTGAAGGATTATACCCAGTTTTGCTGGGTAGGTGATTCTTGGTTGTAATCCTAGCCCCTTTGCCCTCTGGAATATCATATCCCAAATCTTCTAATCCTTTAATGTAGAAACTGCTAAACCTTGTGTTATCCTCAGTGTGGCTCCATGATATTTGAATTATTTCTTTTTGGCTTGCAGTGTTTTCTCCTTCATCTAAGAGATCTGGAATTTGACTATAATATTCCTGGCAGTTTTCATTTTTGGATCTCTTTAAGGAGGTGATTAGTGGATTCTTTCAATTTCTATTTTACCCTCTGTTTCTAGAATATCAGGGCAGTTTTCCTTGATGATTTTCTTGAAAGATGATGTCTAGGTTCTTTTTTTCATCATGACTTTTAGGTAGTCTAATAATTCTTAAATTATTTCTCCTTCATCTATTTTTAGGTCAGTTGTTTTTCCAATGAGATATTACACATTTTATTCCATTTTTTTAAATTTTTAAAATTTTGTTTGATTGTTTTTTGATGTTTCATAAAGTCATTAGCTTCCACTTGCCCAGTTCTAACTTTTAAGGAATTATTTTCTTCAGTGAGCTTCTGTACCTCTTCCATTTAGCCAATTTTACTTTTTAAGTTTTTCTCTTCAGTGAATTTTTGTATGTCTTTTTTCATCTTGCCAATTCTGCTTTTCAAAGCATTCTTCTCTTTATTGGATTTTTTGTGCCTCTTTTTTACCATTTGGCCTATTCTGTTTTTTAAGTTGTTTTTTTTTTCAGTATTTTTGTGCCTCGTTTACCAAGTTGTTGACTCTTCTTTCATGATTTTCTTGATTCACTCTCATTTCTCTTCCCAATCTTTCCTCTACCTCTCTTACTTGATTTTTAAAATCCTTTTTGATCTCTTCCATGGCCTGAGACCAATTCACATTTTTCTCTGAGATTTTGGATGCGGGCATTTTGACTTTGTTGTCTCCTTTTGAGTTTGTGTTTTGATTTTCTTTGTCACCATAGCAACTTTCTACAGTCTGAATTTTTCAGTTATTTGCTCATTTTCCAGCCTATTTCTTGACTTTTAACTCTACGCTAAAGTAGGGCTCGGCTTCCCAAATGGAGGGGGCATTATTCCAAGCTTCTGGTTTTTTGTGCAGCTGTTTTTAGATGTAATTCTGAGGACCTGTAAGTTTTTGGCTCTTCTTTGGTATGATCTAGGAAGAAGTGTGTTTGCTATTCTCCTATATTGTGCACTGATTTTTGAGTGGTCACAAGCACTCCTTTCAACCCTGGAACTGTGACCAGGGTCCCTGTTCCCCTGTGACCACAAGCTCTGCTATTCTAATGCTTCTCCTCACACTGAGTCAGAGTGAAGAAAGAAAACGGTGGGAGAAATCAGGGTTGGGTTTGGCAAGATATTATCAGTGATAGGACAAATAAAGAGGGAAGTTGGAATACAGTATAGAGTTGAACTAAGGAAGAGTAAGGCATAAGGAATGATAGAAAAATAAGATTATGATGTAATAAGGGAATGTTAGATTTCTTGAAAATGGAAGTAGAACACTTGTGGGTGATAGTATGATCAAGTGAAGACCTTTCCCATGAATAGGTGAGATGGAGTGATGAACTATATCATTGGAATTGAATAATAGATTAAATAACTGGGAAGTTAGGGCATTTGAGAGAGCATCAATATCTAGGTTGAAATTCCCTAATTTGTCAACTGAGGGATGGAGTGATTAGAGGTAGTTATGAGGTCCAATAGTAGATCTTAGAAGAAGAAGGCATAGGGGAAAGTTAGAAAATAAAAGATTTTGATGGGATAAAGGGATTTTGGAGTTCTTGGTATTTATACTATAGGTGACAGTATGATCAAGGGATGATCATCCTTGTGTGTGGGTGAGATGGAGTGAAGAACTTGGTCTTGAGAGTTGAATAATAGATTAAATAACTGGTAGGTTAAGTATTTGAGAGAATATCTACATATATGTTGAAGAGCCCTAGTATGATGATAGGACAAAATATTGACCTCATTGAGAAAATAGGTAGAATGTTTTGGAAGTTGTTAAGTAACAGCCATTAGAATCTGGATTGTGTCACAAATTCAGATTGTGTGAATATCAAAGAATGAGAAGTTTCTCAGTGATGGTGTTAGAGAGAGTCTGGATATCTAGGAGTATTCTGATTCCTTCACCATGATCACAAAATTGTGGGGTGAGAGTAAAAGTTCAGCTTGTATTGGAAAGGGCAGTCAGGGTCATCAGGAGAAATCCAGCTCTCAGTGGATGCCATAGGATAGAAAGTGATTTAAGATAAAATAAAGTTTGCTCATTGTGAAGCAGAAGACCAAGAAGTGGAAAGCTTGAGCATATCTGCAGTTGGGCTTTTGATATTGAGGTAGATGACAATGAGATAACTGGCTGATGGGGTTGAGGAAGGAAAGCTTATTCTGTTGCCACTGGAGGGGATGTGTCAGTATCACTGGCATGGAGAGATTAAGAACAGTTGAAAGTTGCTAACTATTGGAAAATGAGTTCAGAAAGAGTAGTGAAGTCTGATGGTAAAATCAGGTAGTTAGAAAGTTCAAGGCCCTACCTTGAGGTTTTAATGCAATTCTCAAGTATCCGACTTGTCATATTTCTGTGTCCTAGGAAGCATGTGGAAGCCTACATGGCAGGTGTGATGAGCAAAAATTTGTGTTCTCAGTCTGGAAGATACGATGTACTAGGGCCCTTCTTGGGACTAATTTAGTGGTGTAGGCCTTAGGGCATCTAGAAGCCTAGAAAGGAGGCAGATGATGATACATCTCAACCTGACTGAAGGCTCAAGCAGGGGATAATTGTATTATAGCCTTTGGGTGTTAGAAAACCTACCCTTGCTCTTCAAAACATTTGTACTTAATTGGAAAAACATCAGTTGCTCATGGGTAGGCTGAGCTAATACAATAAAAATGACAATCCTACCTAAGCTAATTTACTTATTCAGTGCCATACCAATCAAACTACCAAAAAATTATTTTATAGAGTTAGAAAAAAATAATAACAAGATTCATTTGGAAAAACAAAAGGTCCAGAATATCAAAGGAACTAATGAAAAGAAATGCAGGGGAAGGTGGCCTAGCAATTCCAGATCTTAGATTGTATTATAAAGCAACAGTCCTCAAAACTGCTTGGTACTGGCTAAGAAATAGGGAGGTGGATCAGTGTGAATAGGTTAAATATGCAAGACACAGTAGTCAATGACTATAGTAATCTATTATTTGATAAATGCAAAGACCCCAGCTTCTGGGATAAGAACCCACTCTTTGAAAAAAACTGCTGGGAAAACTGGAAAAGAGTATGGCAGAAACTAGGCATAGACCCAAATCTCACACCATATACCAAAATAAAGTCAAAATGGGTTCAGGACTTAGATATAAAGGCTGATACCATAAGTAAAGTGGGAGAACAAGGAATAGTTTACCTATCAGATCTATGGAGAACAGAAGAATTCGTGACCAAACAGGAGATAGAAAACATTATGAAAAGCAAAATGGATAATTTTGATTACATTAAATTGAAAAGTTTTTGCACAAACAAAGCCAATGCAACTAAGATTAGAAGGAAGGTAGAAAATTGGGAAAGAATTTTTACAACCAGTCTTTCTGATAAAGGCCTCATTTCTAAAATATATAGTGAATTAAGACAAATTTATAAGAACACAAGCCATTCCCCAATTGATAAATGGTCAAAGGATATGAACAGGCAGTTCTCAGATGAAGAAATTAAAGCCATCTATAGTCATATGAAAAAATGCTCTAAATCATTATTGATTAGAGAAATGCAAATCAAAACAACTCTGAGGTACCACATCACACCTATCAGATTGGCCAACATGACAAAACAGGAAAATGATAAATGTTGCAGAGGATGTGGGAAAATTGGAATGCTAATACATTGTTGGTGGAGTTGTGAAATGATCCGACCATTTTGGAGAACTATTTGGAACTATGCCCAAAGGGCTACAAAAATGTGCACACACACCCTTTGATCCAGCAATAGCACTTCTAGGGCTATATCCCAAAGAGATCAAACAAATGGGAAAAGGACCCACATGTACAAAAATATTCATAGCAGCTCTTTTTGTGGTGGCAAAGAATTGGAAATTGAGAGGATGCCCATCAATTGGGGAATGGCTGAGCAAGTTGTGGTATATGAATGTAATGGAATACTGCTGTGCTATAAGAAATGATGAACAGGCTGACTTCAGAAAAATCTGGGAAGACTTATATGGTCTGATGCGGAGTGAAGTGAGCAGAACCCAGAGGACTTTGTACACAATACCAGCCGTGTTATGCAATGACTAAGAATGTTAAACTGAACCCTTCTCAGCATTACAAGGATCTAAGACATCTCCAGAGGCCTTGGGATGGAAAATGCTGTCCACATCCAAAGAAAGAACTATGGAAGTCGAATCGCTCTCATTTATTTTTACCTGAAGTTGAATTTTGTTTCATCTTTCTGATGATTCCTCCTATTGGTTTTAATTTTTACTTACAACTTCAGTAATGTGAAAATATGTTTAATGGGTATGTAAATGTAAAGCCTATGTCAGATTGTGCGCCATCTTGGGGAGGGTGGGGGGGGAGGAAAAGGGAGAAAAAATTTTCAACTCAAAAGTATATGGAAAAAAAAAAAAACCAAACAAAAAAAACCATTTGTACTTACCAAGAGTCCCATCAGCAATGTAGGAGAGTGCCTATTTCCCCTAAGTCCCACCAACCTTGAATTTTTATTACTTTTTAATGCTATTTTTAAAATTAATTTAATCATTATAAACTAGTAGTACATGATTATTTTGATTTACCTTTCTCTGGTAACTAAGAAATTTGAAAAAGTTTCCACATGTCTATAAGCAATCTTATTCACTTCCATATGCTTTAATTATTTTTGCTATACAAATGACCACCAGATCTATATATCCAATCTAAATACTTCTGCTGAACTCCAATACAGCATTTTCCACTGGGGAATATATCTTATTCTTAAATACATGCTGGCTAATAGAGATTTTGCATATCAGATCTTTTTCTGGTATATTCTTCCAGACAATTTTTTTCTTGTTCTTTTAGATATTGTTTTTGTAGTGCAAAATTCTTTTGTCTTTGCTTAATCAGTCATTTAGCATCTAATAATTTCCAATTATTTGATAAAATTTGATAACATTTTCCTCCTCTGCACAAATGAGAAAAATTTATTATTCCTTTTTCTTCCAGTTTTTGGACCTTAAAATCATTTAGTGAATTGCTTCATGATGACTTTATTATACTGTATCAAGTTAAGCATGGATTTAACTAATGATCCCCCATAACACTGGCCAGTTTTCCCAGCAATTTTTTTTTACTGAATAATGATTTCATTCTCCAGTGTTTTTTTAAGTAATGAATTTGTTGAATACCACTTTCATAAACATTGAGGTTTATTTCTTCTGTTCCATTTACATCTCTCTGTCCCTGTCTGTCTTTCTCTATCTGGTTCTTAACCAATATTTCCAATGAGTTAAAATATTATAACTGTCGTGGACCATTGGATGTCTTATCATAACACAACTCTTCTGTGTTGACTATGTTTGGAGAGTGAATGAGAGAGGAACACCCAAACAGTTTCTTTGTGGCAAGCCAAGGTGGTTTAAAAGGAGCACTGGTCTAACCCACACTTCAAAATGCCCTGAAATAAAGATTCCAACAACAACCACAGGAGCCAGACCAGCCTGGTGGGCAGGAGGCGGGAATGTGATGACTCTTTTTCACAAAAGACTTGTCCCACTGTGATTCTTGGGAACATAGCTGTAGCATAATGGCAAGTAATGAAAATTGGGTTACACATCACAGAACGTCTCCCTTGTGGTTGGTGCAGTGTGGTAGGTATAGAGACTGATCTTAACCACACCTGTATACCAGGATAGGAGCAACCATCAGAAGTGGCTTCTCTAAATACTAATATGAATGTAACACATACACATGCAATTTGCTTATTAATATCGTCTTTAGTTAAAGGGAGACTGGCTTTAAGAGGATCTTACAAAACCTCAGGCAAGCATTCTCACACTATCCTTAAGCTTCAATGTTATATTTCTAAAGGGTTCCCTAAATACCCTCAAAATACCAAAAATTCTGTGTAACATTAGCCACATACATCAGCCAAATTGCAGTGTGTAGCATGTGCTCCCTTGTTACTAATGTTGTTAATATAATCAGGAGGCAACTATTTGATGGAAACCAAACTCTCGGCGTGCTTATTAGAAGGTTCTCATCTTGTTATTCCTAACTAGGGAGCCCCAGTGGAGCATTGTAACTCCCTACCCTGGATAACAAAGCTAGACTTGTCAAAAGCTGATCAATACAGACACTGGCAGCATCAGACAATAGACTTGTGCTAATTAATATTTAATAGGCCCATGGATTTTTCCTTAGCAGCTGGGGTGCTAAATAATAGTCAATTAGCAAACGTGTTAATTAACTCTAATTACACAGCACACAGCGACTTCTCCAAGGACTTTTACTTCAGATCTGCATGTAAATGTTCCCCCACTCATCTTAATCACACCAGGCAGCTAATTAATTGGTAAGTAATTTTTCTTTTCATTCCCCCAAAACATGTATTTTAAAAATCAGAGCCAAGAATCATTTTTACTCTTAGATGTTATTTTTAAAAGCCACTAAGAAGAAAACCAGGTTTTATTCATGTAGTATTCTTTCAAACACTGTGCCAAACTTCTTCCTCCCCATCCCCTAATTTCTATGAGAGAGGAGGGGGGAGGGAAAAGAGAAAGAGACAGACAGAGACCAGATGGGAAGACACACATACACACACACACACACACACACACATACACACACACACACACACACACACACAGATAGACAGACAACGAGAGAGAGACAGAAAGAGACAGAGACAGACAGAGACAGAGAGAAACAGAGAGAGAGACAGAGACATACATGGAGGGAGGGAAAGACAGAGACAGATGCAGAGACATGGGAGGGAGAGAGAGAGAGAGAGAGAGAGAGACAGACAGACAGACACGCACTCACAGAGAGAGAGAGAGAGAGAGAGAGAGAGAGAGAGAGAGAGAGAGAGAGAGAGAAAATGAGAATGAATTTGCCTTCTAATACGTAGAATTACGAGCCTCCAGGAGAAAGGCTAAACAATAAATGCCATGCAATTAAGAACAATCTTCTCTGGTTGGTGTGGCAGTTAAAGGAGCTGCTTCTAAGCAGTTGTGTGCTGTCTGCTTGCTGGGGAGAGGGAAGGAATTGGAGGAAGGAAATCAGCAGAGCAGCCTCACGCAGGGTTGGGCGCCTGGTGTTAGATCAAAGGCTGTGCAGTGGTAGAAGTCTGCTCCAGGGAAGCCAATAGCCTTGTCACTATTCCACTGTCTGAAGATGCTGTTCAAGGCATTTGGAGAGAAGAGCTCAGATGGTAACTCTGGAGAGGAAGGAGGTGACTTTTTCAATTATGGTGATGCTCACAGAATTGAGTTCAAGTACATTATTCATTTGAAAGGTTTTCTATTGTAAGACTAAAGTTAACTCTCACCTGGCTGCTGTTAGTACCTGTAGCTATTTACAAGTAATATTCCAGAAAAAAGCTGTTCAGGGGCTTTAAAAGTTATAAATATATATTTGCATCCCCACCCCAAACTGTTCTTTTATACTCATTTGATTGCATGAACAAGACCTGAAATAGCCTCCTAATGTGGGCATTGTTTAGTCTGTGGCAAAACATCTCTAGGGCTATTAGTCTCTTCAGGAGCACGTAAAAGAAGCAAGAACAGCAATACGGTGTTTTTCACAGCACACAGTAAGAAATGAAGATACTTCTTCACCTGATTATCATTTGAATTTATTGAAATCCTGTAGTATAGCAATTATATCCACTCAGTCCTTTGTTTAGAATTGAGGTTCTTAACTGGAAGCCTGTGAAATTTTTTTTAAATTATTTTTTGTAACTGTATTTCAATATAACATAATCCTATGTGTTTTATGCATTTAAAAACACTACTTTGCAACATCCACAGCTTTATCAGACTGCCGAAAGGGTCTATGGTACACAAAAGGTTTTTTTTTAATTCTTACATTTTATTTTTCCTCCAATTACATGCTAAAACAATCT
The DNA here is from genome assembly GCF_003287225.1 of Phascolarctos cinereus. Taxonomy (NCBI): domain Eukaryota; kingdom Metazoa; phylum Chordata; class Mammalia; order Diprotodontia; family Phascolarctidae; genus Phascolarctos; species Phascolarctos cinereus. The sequence goes on from NW_027556098.1 coordinate 241,973,294, forward strand.
TTTAATATTTAAAAATAATTTGAGTTCCAAATTTTATCCCTTCTTTCTTTCCTCCCTCCTTTCCCTCCTCCCTTCCTGAGATGATAAGCAGTCTGACACAGGTTATACACATGCAATCTTTGTTTGTTTTTTTTTTTTTGCTAGGCAATGGGGTTAAGTGACTTGCCCAGGGTCACACAGGTAGTAAGTGTTATGTGTCTTAGGCTAGATTTGAACTGAGGTCCTCCTGAATCCAGGGCTGGTGCTCTATCCACTGCGCCACCTAGCTGCCCCTATGTACACATACAATCTTGTAAAACATTCCCGTATTAGTAATTTTGTACAAAAAGACTTAAAAGAAAGAAAGAAAAGGAAAAAAAAACCCACCATGCTTCAGTCTGTATTCAGACCATATCAGTCCTTTCTCTGGAGGTGAATAACATGCTTCATCATGAGTCCTTAAGGATACACAAAAAGTTTAAAACCTATTGATTTAGAGATATCATAGTCTAGAATGGAAATTAGGAGTTTTAGTTTCTTTCTCCAATTTTCCTTTATTATATAGAATATTGAGAGGCTTCTAAGAGTAACAGACTGAGAACTGCCCTCAGAGTTAGAAGGACCTGGGTTGAAGCCCTACCTCCATCCTATATGAGTGACTATATGAGTCTGAGCAAATCACTTAACCTTTGGGTGCACTGTGCAAACTCTCTAAGACCCCAAGTTTTAGAGAAGGTATCACATGTATCAGTAGAGTTTCATCATCTGGGACATTCTCTTCATCAATTACATCTCATGTCTACTTTCTATTTGTTTATGGATTCATTGTGCTAGAAATAGTGACATCAACATAGAATGGACTTGGGATAGAAACTCCATGTATCAAGATCATAACTTTGTAGATAAATTTTAGAGTTGTGGAAACCCAGAGATTAAGTGATTTGCCCAAGGTCGTATAGCTAATTAATCTCAGAGACAGAATTTGAACCCAAGTCCTCTGACTACAGACATATATTGAAATGCTACACTTCTGACTACCAGCATTCCAGAGAATTCTACCTGTTGGAAGCAGTGACAGAACTATAAATTTTGGCCTCCATGGAAAATATAGGAAAGGATTACCTAACCCTTTGTTAAAAGAAAAAACTCATTCTTTCTTGAAATGCAGAGCTGCTTGGAAACCATTATACCAATGGAAAGAGAAAAAAAAAAGAGGCAAATGACAAGGGCTGACTCCCTTGCTTTGACTGTCACTGGCTTTCTGTTTCTTTGGAGGATATTCTCCATGAAAACCAGACCTATGTTTATATGTCAGACCCTTTATTTTCCATCTTTGTAAGTGTGGGAGGACAATTAGGGCAGACTCAAATATCATCCAAAAAATGAACCCAAGAGAGTAAATGACTCTTCAGGAAATAATTGAATTTGATTCTCATTTTGGATCTTGGAAATAAAGGGTTGGGGGCTATAAGGGGGATTATAGACTATTCTTCTAGGTGGAAGGGGAGGGGGAAAGCAGAATAAGCCCTATCTCTAAAAGTCTTATAGTCAAATTGATCCCCTTCAAGGGATAATGAGCTTTATATAAGGGAAATGTCATATAGTTTTGTGCAGAAATTATGCTGTACTACAAAATTATGAAATGCCCAGTATTCTCATGATACTCCCATAGGTTCTGGTGGCCCTTTCCTTCCCTTGTGAGAGTACCCTGTGTTCTCAGTCTTTGCTAATTTCCTTCTCTACTATTGAAACCCTTTTGCTGATTCCCTTTGTTCATATCATCTTACTTTTAAAAATTCTTTTTCTATTTATTGGCATTAAGTTAATACATCCCATCCCATCCCTTAGATAACATATTTTCACATTAACTAGAGATCTTTGAAGTGATACCTTAATCCAAATGAATGATTTTAATGAGAGGAATTTAATATATTCTAGCAGGCTGGAAGGAGAGACATTTTATGAATGTCTATTCTGCTTACATAGAGGACTGCACTGTGAAGGGCTACAAAAGGATTAGAAAACCTAGTACCTACCCTTCCCTTAAGAAGCTTAAAACCTGGTTTGAGAGACAAAAAATATGAAAGTGAGTCAAAAACAAATACACAAAACTTATCAACATGAGCAACTCAATCGAGATCAAAATGATTTAATGTATCTTATATCTGTACGGCACATAAAACTTTCAAAGTGTTTTCAGGTCTGTGGTTTTATTTTACCCTCTTAACTCTTTAAGTAGGTTCAACATGAGTTATTATCCTCACTTAACAGATGAGGAAGATGAATCAGAGATTCTCAGACTTGGAAGGAACCTCAGAGTCCATCCAGTATCCAGGGTGATAGATGATTAATCAGACACCTATTTTATTCCAATCAGTATTAATCAGTTTGATATGATTCCAAAGGGTTAGTGATTATAAGTTCTATGTATTAGATCCTAGAGCTATGAACTGCAGATTGTAAGTTCACTTGCTTAATCACAGGAAGCTAGCTTGGTGACCAAGCCCAGAATGGTGGAAGTGACTCAATGACATGGAAACATGGTAAGTCCCTGAAGTATTGCCCAACATCCTTCTATCACCCAACATGGGGAGATAACCATGAGCACTTGACCAACAAGTGACCCTGTTTGCCAGCCTCTGGCCTGCCTGTCTACCAGCCCACTGGCCCATGTAGATGTTTTGATATCGCTTTTTCAGCCCAGACCAGGTGTCTTCTCCTGAAAGGTCAAGATATCTCTGTCAAAGTCTGTTCATCAGCTCATTTGTCAAACAATGGGATTCTGTTTTTTGTGTAGACCCTCTTGGAGGATCAAGGTCAAGACCTGTCAGACAATAAGGCTATTTATTTTACTGTGCCTCTTCTGTATCATCTGGGTATCAAGCACTATAAAACTAAGGCCCTGGAGAAAGGGGCAACTCAGATTGCAAGGAAGATCTGACATCCACTTCATTAGAGGGGGCCATGAGCGCTTTAATAAAGTGCTATTAGCTCGGAGATCTGCCTCAATTTCTTTTCTTTTAGGTTGGGTGATTTTGGATCTCATACCAGTTCAAACCACACCTGAATAAGAATTGTAGCATGCCTGATAAGTGGTCATTTTTGTTTGAAGACTTCTAGTGAGGGAGAACACACTGCCTCCTGAGGCAGCCCATTCTACTTTTGAATAGCTCTCATTGTTGAGAAGTTTTTCTTTACATCAAGCTGAAATCTGCCACTTTTCACACCCTCCCCACAATGCTGTTAGCTTTGATCTATAGGGCTGGGCAGATCTCAAGAAAAATTCCATCTCCATAGGTCAGTCCTTCAATTATTTGAAAATAAGTGACATGTACCCCTTAAGTTTTGTCTAAGTTTGTTCCTAATTCCTTCAATTGGTTTTCAAAGAGGTATGAGCTCCAGGACCTTGATAATTCTGGTCATCATCCTCTGATATGCTTTGTCTTGGAAAGTTCCTTCTCAAAATATGCTCTTCCCAATCCCTTCACTCTAATATTTTTTCAGAAGAGCTATATTTAACCATTCTGCACACATTCTCTACTTGAAAAGTTCATTTTAAAAATGTATTTTATATCTAGTTTTTAATTGGACTGATTCTTAATATGTCTCATCTTCCTTCTCTGCCTAGATAACCTCCCTGATAACAAAGGATAAAAAAACAGAAAACAAAAAACAAATGAACAGAACTAACTGACACACTGAAAATGTCTGACACTGCAGTACTTCACACCAGTTGCTTTCTATCTCTGCAAAATAAGGGAGAGGTGTTGAAGTTGATTTTTTTTTTGTATATAAATGCAAGGCTTTAAATTTAGCATTATGATTTGGCCCAAATGCTATAGCACTTCAAGATCTTCTTTAAAAAATAATAACTTGAGATCCTTTTAGATCCTGAATATCATTCAAAGTATTGGAGATACTTCCTAGTTTGGCACCCTTTGCAAATTTGGTAAGCATGTCATCTGTGCCTTTTACCCGAGTCATTCATAAAAAAATGCTCAACCAGGGACTAGGATAGATTCCTGGGACCTTTCTTCTATGTTGACATCGGATTACTCATTGAATCCTACCACCTGACTTCAATATGAATACAATGTATACTTAATATAGATAATAAAGTGTATCACCTACTAAAAAGTGTGTTGTCAAGAATAAAGGAGATAAAACTATAAAGCCTCTAAGAACTTTGGAAAAATATATATAAATGGCAAGTATCATTAGTGTCAGAATGGAGTGACTCATTCAGATTGCAGATCCCAAAACATGTGTCATGATTCAATCAGTTTAGAGGTTGCCAATAACTTCCTACCAGTATAAGGGGTAGACAAGGACCATCCAGAAACTGTAAATGAGTAACTAGAGTTGATCCTCTTTGTAATTAGAGTTTGGATTCTTCTTTCTAACATGTTTTATCCTCTCTACCCTTTGCCCTACTGGAATGCTGTCCGGGAATCAAATAAGTGGTTGAGATAATAAAATTTCCAGTTATATACTTTTAAAAAAAACTTAGTTCTCCTTATCTTACCCAGGCTGGAAATGCAATAGCTCAGTTGGCCTAATCCCAATACTGATTGGCATGGAAGTTTTGACCTGTTCCATGTGTAGTCTGGGATAGTTCACTTTTCCTTGAGTAGTGTGTTGGCTTTTCACTAATGGGAGCTCACCATATCAATTCCAAATTTGGTACAGACACCCAATGAGGTTAGCCCTACTACATATCTCAGAACTCCGGAGCTCAAATGTTATACTCTGCCTAAAAGGAAAACAAGGGAGGCTACCTTCAGGGTTGTGATTTAGTGGTAGGAAAATGCACATATATTTATAGAACACGAATTCAGGATGAATAGTAGAGAAGTGGAGAAGATAATTTATTCAATGAAGTCAGTACCAAAAATAATTAAATGAATTGATAGTCTCTGGTTTTTCTATAAGGAGGGGACAGCCTTAGATTTCCCAAAGGAAGGCCTTAAACCTATGAATAAAATTAGAATGGTGGGACAATAGGCGATCAAGCAATTAGCATACGTAAGTGTGGAGAAATCATGCACCCAAAGGAGGGGACTGTACAGTTTCTTCCTTTAATTCCTTAGATGGCATATTTCAATAATACTGATATGTGCTTTCACAACACTATCAACACTATGCCTGTAAGAACTCCTGCTGGATTAAATTATTGAGAGATGCATCCTGTTAAGAATTTAGAACTAACTGGGGCAGAAATCATTGGAGAATTCTTTTAGAGAAGACATTATTTTCAAATATTCATTGGGGAGTGAAGTGCGGAAGAACAAATATACTTTTCAATAATTCTGTACCTATCTACCAGGCATTGGAAGAATTTGATTTAAAATTTATGCATTAGGATAACTGAAGTTGCTAAGAAATCCTTTTATACAAATCAATGATAGTATCTGGAAAAATTATTCTTTAAAAATCCTGGGGCTTTGGGGGGGGTGTAAAATGCATCATCACCACCACCATTATTATTATTTTTACTAAAGTTGTTACTGTTTTATCTTATCATTAATAATAATTATTATCATCCTTAACAAAGTCCTACTCAGTGCCTTATTGTGTAATGGAGGTTACTCTGGATTTTCCAGGGCAAAGCTAAATAAAATGAAAGATCTGACAGGTTGTTCTTTCATGCTAGAAATGCCTTATGAACAGTCCTAGAAACAGACCATGACTGTTTTCCATAGACACACATAGTTAAATATGGAGAAACTCATTACCAGTTGTCTGGAACCTTGGAGACTAATTCTTTGACCATTGTGACCCATAAAACAAAGAAAAATATACATGGTCTATAGTCCTATATGGCTCTGTATTCTTCCATACTGATGATGAAAAAGCAGTGGGCAAAAAAAGACACAATGTGCTAGGAAGTAGAATTTTTAGACCATCTCTAAACATTAATTAAACTGCTTAGTCAATGACCAGCAAATGGACATATTTATTACTGGAAAATTAGGATTATATCAATTTTTTCATTCTCACTATAAATGAAAGCAGAAAAAAACAAGGAAGTTACAGTTAATGGATGGATGGTACACAGTTTCTCCTGTGGGAGCCAAAATAAAGGGTTAGGGGAGTTGAATTTAATATTGTCCAAAGGCAACAAGAAATGCAATTTCATGGGATATGCTCATCTTGTATTGCTGTGCTTATGCAAGAAGATCACAATTTGATTCAATTCAACAGACATTTAATAGCAGCCAATGCATCAACATCTGTTGCAAAGTATGAGGTATAGACAACTTTAAAAGAATGAAGTCAGAGCCTCTAAATTAAATCAACCTATGACTCAATACTTGGTGATTTCAATGGAAAGGTGAACATGAAGAAACATAGTCAAAAATATGTGAAGAAACTTGGCATAGGACCAAAAAACAAGAGAGGCCAGACACTGGCTATGAAATTCATGGAAGTCTCATACCTACATATCATGAATACATTCTTCAAACAAAAAGTTGAGTTATGCTAGTCATCGTGAACACCAAAAACTTTCACACAAAAATAAAGCTGATTATATTTCAAGAGACAGTTAATGACTATGTACAGATGTGGGAGTTATTTCTGAATCAGCTGTCTGAGTAGAGTGAAACCACTGACTTTTCAGAGCAAAGATCACAATTGAAATCAATACCAAATCAGAAGAAAGAATAACAATGAGAACAAGATATGGAGCTTAATTCAAGTAACTCAAATCTGACCTACTTAAGTTGTCGATGGCACCAAATAGGAACTGGTAAAACAACACTATCAACACAAACGATCACTGTTTCCTGAGGAAGTTGGACCAATGTAAATCAAATGCCACAATGAAGAGATCAAATAAAGCTTAGAAACTGCCTCAGCCAGCAAACACTTGGTTTCCTTGCCAAGGGAAGAGAAATGGCAGCCAAGGGAAACACTGGTTTAGAATATGAACTTGTTGGTAAAATCTTACAGAGGAGGATGTTTGAACATTATGATCAGAATCACTCCATGAGACAGCAAGAGGCAGGGAATGGGAACGTTTGGCAAATGTAATGAAGTCTGATTATACTCAGGGCATTTACAATGAAGCTGGGTGTACAATAAAACCAGGAGAAAAATAGATAAGGTCTATAAGGATCATGACAATGGAGCATTTCTTTTGGACTCTGATATCATCGTCCCTGAAGTTCTGTGTGAAGAAGTAAAATTGGTACTGAAGAAAATAAAGTTGGGAAGAACATCTGGACTAGACCAAGGTCTTTGTTATATGTGAGACAAAGTTTTGAGGGTATTGAGGGACTGATTATCAAGATATCTGGTAGATAGATGGATAATAAATATTTTTTGGGAAAATCACAAATCTTGTAACCAAAAAGGCAATAGAGAGCTTGTCAATGACATTGATACATATGCCTAGTTCCCCAGTTTTACAAAATTTTATGAAAATAACGTATCACATATCAAGAATGTGCAGCTATGATGAAGGTAAGAGAAGGCTTTTGTGAATTGTATCTTATATAATTGTATACTTATATAATTCACTTCAAGGTATAGAGAATACAAGATCTCAATGCTTATTGTTAGTTGATAATGAAGTATTTGATTTGGGAGAGTAAAATGTCCTCTTAAAGGCTGTAGTTTAGTAAGATGTCTCACATACATGTTTTCAAATAATACCTTCTTGTTATCAAAACATCGTGTGAGAGCTTATCAACAACATGGACTCATATGCCTACTTCCTTGAAAGATTTAATAACAGTAACTTTTTAAAAAAATCCTCTTAGCATTAGTATCAGGTCACACACACACACACACACACACACACACACACACACACACACACACACACATACCCACACAGAGTCAAAGTTTTGGCACTGCCACGGATAACGTCCAGTACAAAATCTAATCCAAGGATTCCTTATAAATGGTGAAGGTCACTCAATGCTTTTATTTGTAGAGGCATTTTACTGATTGTAGCAAGCCCTAGGACACTTTATGAGTTCTATGATTTTTCAAAACAATTCTACCTAACTATATACACTGGAAAAAAACAAGTTGATAAAGAGTGTCTGTTGTGCAGTGTCTGTTGTATCTTGGATGGACAGTCCATCTGCTGGTTCATCAGTACATATACCTGGGACACTTGGATGTCTTTGAAATCCATGCATTTTCATTGACTGTTCCCCTTTCCTGAAATTCTGTCTCTCCTCATCTCCATCTCCTAACTTTCCTACCTTTCTTCAAGTCCTAGATAAACCCTACCTTCTGCAAAGAGCTTTTCCCAATTTTCCTTAATGCTAGTTTCTTCTCTTGATACTATTTCTAATTTATCCTGTGTTTATCTTGTTTGCACATGGTTGATTGCATAGTGCCCTGTCTTTTAACTTTAGGCTGTGAACTCCTTGAGAGCAGAAACTGTTTGTATTTCTTTATATTCCCAATGCTTAGTGGCTATCTTCAGTCTTCCTGATTTACATCTTGCCACTGGACCCAGATGGCTCTGGAGGAGAGAGTGAAGCTGGTGACTTTGCACAGCCCTGCCTAACTTAAATCCAATTCACTTGTGAGTCCAGACATCACCTTCCTGATGTCATTGGTCCTCTTTGAAAATGAAGGACAACAACAACAACAACAATGCTTAGCACAGTCCTTAGAACATACTAGTTATGTTTAATAAATGTTTGCTGACTTACCTTCACTTGACAGATGCTGATATTAACTATTGTTAACTGAACCTAGAATTGACTAAAAGAAAAGCAGTCAGGTAAATGGTCCTTGTAGAATCACTCAGTGATTTCAATGGCCCCAAGTTTCTCCCTGAAACTAAGGTACAGAGAAATTAAATGAATTACCTCATATCCTAGAGTTAGTAAGCTGTGGAGTTAGAACTCAAACCCATGTCTTCTGACTAAATTCATTAACATCCAATGTTTATATGCTATGGCACATAACTGAGAAGTCAAAGTCAAGATTGACTGGGCCTTGAACAGTCTGGGCCTTTATTGAATAGTATCATAGCATATAGATTCCGAAGATGAAAGAATCTTTAATTTGAGCTACAAAATTCATATACTTTGAAGGTAATGCTATTTTCTACAAAATACTCTATTTGATGGGATTTTCATTGTATTTGTTGCCAGCTAGTGACTGGTTTTTATTTTATTTTACCTCTTTGCTTTTAGGAAACGTTTACCATATATTCTTGGGCTACTTTCATGAAAGAATACCAAATTAACTCCCCAGGGGTAATATGAAATTACTTTGATTCCCATGTCTCCCGTTTGCTGCTTCTGCATTGTTTCCAGAGCTATAAATGTCAATTGGGTGTTTTAGCAGACATTATGCAGACCTCAACTAAAAAGGATTTTAAAAAAAAAGATTGGGCTTTGATTTACATGTTAGTAATAAAAATAAAAAAGTTTTTTTAAAGGCTAGGTATTGGATATGGTTAAGTATCAATTTTTCTATCTCATACCATGACTAAAAGGGACATAACAGCAATGAAAATTATTCTCTGAGCCATTTTTATTGGCTTGTTTATATCAAAGCCCCTCTTGCACTCAGACATGCCATTGTTTTATTATGATTTAGGGAGAGACTGGTGTTATTTTTTTTTCACATTAAAAAAAAAAGGAAAATAAAGAAGAACCCTACAAGAAGAATAGCTCACTGGTATTATTTTAGTTCTGTTTTTGATACTGAAATGGATTGTATTTCTCATGTTAAGCATGTGAAAAGATATTGCACTTACTGCACAAATGACTGGAGCATGAAGATAATTTAATTAAGACAAGTGGTATGCAAAGGGCCCTGGACAGCAGATTTGAAACAAAGGATCATAGGTTTAGAGTTGAAAGGGACCTTACTTGCCGGTAAGTCCCACCACTTTCATTTTTCAATTGAGGAAACTAAGGCACCACTAATAAGTATCTTTGGTGGTATTTAAACCCATATCTTCCTGACTCTAGTCCACTGTCCTCTCCACTGTATCATACTGTCTCCTTTTTTTGAGTTTGAGAGTCAAATCTATAACTTGCTAGATGCACTACCTTTACTAGGTCACAGTAAATCTCTCTGAGTCTCAGTTTCCTCTTCTGTAAGATAGGGATAATAACTTTTTGCCTCTTGCAGGGGTATTTATATTATATGTGTTATATGTTATATATATGTATATGTATATTTTTGTGTGTATATATGTATGTACATGTAGAATATATGTGTATGTATATCTATATCTATATATTTAGGTTCAGTCCTTTCTTCCTGCTCTAGAGAGGGGTAAGGGAGAGGGAAATGCTATCATGGCAACCACTGATGACAAGTGGATACACAGGGCTAAGTCATCAGGACTGAAGAAATCATTCCAAGTAGAATGTGATCTTTCCGATCTTTTTTTTTTTTTAGGCAATTGGGGTTAGGTGACTTGCCCAGGGTCACACAGCTAGTAAGTGTCAAGTGTTTGGTCTGAGGCCGGATTTGAACTCAGGTCTTTCTGACTTTCAGGGCCAGTGCTCTATCCACTGTGTCACCTAGCTGCCCCCTGATCTTTCCCTATCTTGAATGCAATTGATGTGACAGTGTAGCAGTAAGAATACTTCTACCCCAGACTGGTGCCTTTTGTCCGGTGCCAGCCTTTCTTTGTCTACCTCAAAATAAAACAGCACAGAGCCCCTAACAGCCACAGGCCATGTAGGAGTCAGACTACTGTCTGGATAGGTTTGATTTCCTGGGAGTTGTTACTTACATAAGTTACATTTCCTCAAGCCAGACAAAGATAAGGACCCAGCAGGTGGCAGTGAGGTGTAACAGAAGATACTTGTATCTTTGTAACCTTTTTATATACCTTACTCTGTCTACCCATAATTTATATATTAATCAATAAACTTTGTAGTTAGATTTGGTTGTGAAATATTTTCTCTGTTTCTTGAAATCGTGGTCCTAACTGGCACAGGTAGCGTGAGAAAAATACTTAAAATCCCTGAATGCTACATAACCTATTATTATTTTATTATTCATGAAGTGAGAGTAAGAAATGCCACACATGTGTGCATACACACTCTCAAAAGTGAGTAGATGTAGGGCATGAGGGAACCATTTAGCCAACACAACTAGTCCTCCCTCATATTTTCTAGTGAGTAAAGGAGTTCCTCCCCCTCTCCCACACTCTCCAATGACTTTTTTCTTTGAAATCATTAAGTGTGTGATGTGCTAGACTAGAAAATTAATAGGGCAGCCCATGTATAGCCCTCTAACAATAACTGTAGTTAGTTATTATCTGAGGATTATCCATTGTCAGGATTATTCATTGTTAATTCTCAGTTGCACAGCTGTCTATTTTTATCACCACCAGATTGGTTTCTTCTACCACCAGCCCTTCTTTAAGGCTACCTATCATTGCCACAGATGACATGGACCCAGACAAGGTGAATTAATTGTAACCTTAATCTAAGTAAAACTTTGGGAGAAAACATTCTCATCAAAAAGTAATGTAGAATTCTTTTAGAATTGAAGAGATTTGAGTCATCTGTGTTACTGCTCCCCTTCCCTACCATGAGTAAAGGAAAACTGTATTCATACCTTTAAAAAACAAATACCATTGAAAAAATGACTTTATTTAGATTAAGAACTTTCGAAGATCAATGTAATGATGCAAGACAATTCCAAAGGACTCATGATGAAAAAATGCTATCCATCTCCAGAGAGAGAGAACAGATGAACTGTGAGTGCAGATTGAAGTATAATTTTTTTTTCACTTTATTTTTCCTGTTTTTCTGAAATATGCTAAGATGGAAATATGTTTTAAAATAATTATTTTTTCCAATTACATGTAAAAACAATATTTAACATTTATTTTTAAAATCTTGAGTTCCAAATTCTCTCCCTTCATCCCTCTCTTCTTTACTCCTCTCTCACACTTCCCCCTCATTGAGAAGGCAAGCAATTTGATATATGTTATACATGTGAAGTCGTGCTAAATATTTTCATATTAGTCATGTTGGGAAAGAAAACATTGACCAAAAAAAAGCCATAAGAAAAGTAAAGAAAAAAATTTTAAAATATATTATTTGATATACATTTGGACTCAATCTATTCTTTCTCTGGAGGTAGATAGCACTTTTCTTCATGAATCCTTCAAATTGTCTTAGATCGTTGTATTGCTGAGAATAGCTGTCATTCACAACTGATCATTGTGCAATATTACTTATAATGTGTGCAGTGTTCTCCTAGTTCTGCTCACTTCACTTTGCATCAGTTCATATAGGAATCTCCAGGGTTTTCTGAAAGCATCTTGCTTATCATTTCTTATAGCACAATAGTATTTTATTATAACCATATATCACAACTTGTTTATCCATTCTCTAATTCCAAGCCCAGTGGTCTATCCATGGACCACCTACCTGGCCTTAAAATGTGTTATTTAGCTGTTTTAAATGTGGCTGACTCTTTATGACCCCATTTGAAGTTTACTTGGCAAAGATACTAGAATAATTTGCCATTTCCTTCTGCAGGTCATTTTACCAATGAGGAACTGAGGCAAACAAGGTTAAATGACTTGCCCAGGGTTACAGAACTAAGAAGTGTCTAATGCTAAATTTAGTCTTCTTGACTCCAGGCCCAGAGCTCTATCCACTGCAACACCTAGCTGCCCTTGAATGGGATGAACTCACCTATGAATGGGAACAGATAGCAGAGTGGATTAAAAATCTGAGTCCTACAATATGTTAATTACAAGATATACTTGAAGCATAGAAACACACACAGAGTAAAGGTAAGGAGATAGAAGAGAATTTATTATGCTTCAGCTGAAGTAAAAAAATAAGCAGGAGTAGCAATCATGATCTCAGACAAACAAAAGTAAAATTAGATCTAATTAAAAGACATAAGCAGAGAAATCACATTTTGTAAGACGTACCATAGAAAATGAAGTCGTACCAGTATTTAACATATCCACACCAAATGATATGGCACCCAGATACTTAAAGGAAAAGCTAAATGAGTTACAGGAGGAAATAGACAGTAAAATCATATTCTGGGGGAACCTCAATTTTCCTGTCTCAGAATTAGATAAATCTAACCAAAAAAAACAAACAAGTTAAAGAGATGAATAGAATTTTAGAAAAGTTAGTTATGATAAACCTCTGGAGAAAACTAAATAGGAATAGAAAGGAATATATGTTTTTTTCAGTGAGACATGGCACCTTCACAAAAATCGATCATTTATTAGGGCATTAGAAACCTCACAAAGAAATGCAGAAAAGTAGAAATATTAAATATACCATTTTTAGATCATAATGCAATAAAAATTACATTCAAGAAAGGGCTGTGGAAATTAGGTTAAAATTAATTGGAAATTAAATAATCTAATCCTAAAGAATGAGTGGGCCAAAGAACAAATCATTGAAGCAATCAATAATTTATTTAAAGAAGAATGACAACAATGAGACAACATACCAGAATTTATGAGATGCGGTCCAAAACAATAATTATGGGAAAATTTATATCTTCTCAAAAGTGTCTTGTTTCTGACCACTGCCTCCCCCAAACCATCATCCTTCTACCAGCTCCACCCCTTCTATTGTCACCCTCTCCTCTGGCTTCTCTGTAAAGTAAGACAGATTTCCATACCCACGTTAGTATATATGTTATTCCCTCTTTGAGCCAATTCCAATGAAAATAGGGTTCAATCACTGCTCGCACCCATCCCCATCTTCCCCCTTTTATGTGCTGCTTTATATGAGATAATTTAGCCCACTCTACCTCTCCTTTTCTCCTTCTCCCAGTAAATCCCTTTTTTCACCCCTTAATTTTTTGGGATCTTTCCCATCATAGTCAACTCACACATATGCCCTCTGTCTGTGTATACTCCTTCTATCTGCCCTAATAATGGTAAAAATCTTAAGGAATTACAAATATACTCTTCCTATGTAGGAATGTAAATAGTTTAACCTTATTGAATCCTTCATGATTTGTTTTTCCAGTTTACCTTTTTTGCTTCTCTTGCATCTTGTATTTGAAGGTCAAATTTTCTATGCAGCTCCGGTCTTTTCATCAGGAATGCTTAAAAATCCTCTATTTCATTAAATGTTCATTTTCCCTCACCACCCCCACCCTTGCAAGATCATACTTAGTTTTGCTGGTTGTAATCCTTGCTCCTTTGTCTGGAATATCATATTCCAAGCCCTCTAATCTTTTAATGTAGAAGCTGCTAGATCTTGTGTTATCCCTACTGTAGCTTTATGATATTTGAATTATGTCTTTCTGACTACTTGCAATATTTTCTCTTTGATCTGGAAGCTCTGGAATTTAGTTATAGTATTCCTGAGAATTTTTATTTGGGGATCTCTTTCAGGAGATGGTAGGTGGATTCTTTTAATTTCATTTTTATCCTCTGATTCTAGGGTATCAGGACAGTTTTCCTTGATAAGTTCTTGAAATTTGATGTCTAGGCTCTTTTTTTTTGTCACGGCTTTCAAGTAGTCCAATAATTTTAAAACTATCTCTCCCAGATCTATTTTCAAGGTCAGTTGTTTTTTCCAATGAGAAATTTCACATTTTCCTCTATTTTTTCATTCTTTTGCTTTTGTTTGACTGTTTCTTTATGTCTCATAGAGTCATTAGTTTCCACTTGCTTAATTCTAATTTTTAAAGAATTTTTTTCTTCAGTGAGCTTTTGTACCTCCTTTTCCATTTGTCTAATTCTGCTTTTTAAGGAGTTCTTCTCTTCAGTGGATTTTTGTGCCTTATTAAGCATTCTGGTTTTTAAGGTGTTATTTTCTTCAGTTTCTTCTTTTTTGTGTGCCTCCTTTACCATGCTGTTGACTCTTTTTCAGGATTTTCTTGCATCACTTTCTTTTCCCAATTTTACCTCTACCTCTTTTATTTGATTTTTAAAATCACTTTTGAACTCTTCTGGGGCCTGAGACTACATCGCATTTCTGAGGCTTTGCATTATCTTTTTCATTGCATTTTTTTTTTGTTTTCTTCTGAGTTTGTGTTTTGATCTTCCTTGTCATCCTAGTAACTTTCTAAGGTCATATTATTTTCTTTCATTGTTTGCTCATTTTCCCAGCCTATTTCCTGACTTTTTATTTTATATTATGTTGAGTCTTGCTCCCAGGGCAGAGGGAGCATTTCTCAAGCTTCAGGGTTTTTTTTTGCTGCTATGCTCAGAGCTAATTCTGTTCTGTAAGATTTCAGTTTCTCAAAGGTAGTATGATCTAAGAAGAGATGTGGTCTCTACTCTCATAGCCTGCCGTGTTCTGGTCTGTGAGTGACCACACATACTCCTTTCCATCCTGGAACTGTGACCAGGAACCCTACTCCTGCTAGTGCTTCTCCTCACCATGGTACTGCAACTGGGAACTGCATCTGGACAATGCAACTGAGTCCTGCTCCCAATGCCAGCAAAAGGTCCCTTGATATCTTCTTCTGACCAGTTGTCTGACCCCTTACCATCTGGGGGCTGACAACTCTGGAAGCAAGGAGTCAGTTTTCCCCAAGGCCTGCTGCTGGCTTGCCTAGGCATAGCCTATGCTGTACTGCACTCCACTCTCACTCCAGTGAGACAGACCTTTTTCTTGCTGAGCTTCTAAGTTGTCTTGGCCTGGAAAATTGTTCACCTTATTCTTTTTTGGTTCTGCTGCTTCAAAATTTGTTTTGAGGTATTACTTTAACATTGTTTGGATAAGAATTTTGTAGAACTCAGGTGAACTTTTACTCAAACATCTTGGCTCTGCTCTCTCCGGAAATGTTTTGTATGATTTCACATGTGTAATTGGTCTCATACTGCTTGCCTTCTCACATAGTGGTAAAGGGGGTAGGAGAGAAGGAGACAATTTTGAACTCAAAATTTAAAAAAGAATGTAAAAAACAGGAAGAAGTAGATACAAGGCCAAAAACCCACACAAGCATAATTACAATTGATCCAGAACATAGATTCTAACAAAGGTTGAAACGCTTTCTTTCCAGAGGGAGGAATGTCAGCCTGGTGGCTGGTATGAGTGACTTTGCTACAAACCCAGGCAGTCCAAAGTGGAAGAGCCTATTTCATTGTCATGAAAAATGGAGCCTCCTAGCTAGGGACAGATCAAATTGTTTAAGCATATCGCCATGTGTCAAAACTGCTAATTGATTTTCTACTCATTAAAACAATTATGTTTCTCCAGGGCTATATTGCTTTGTGGGCATACTTTATATTCTATAGATTATTTTGCAATCTAGCCCTGAGTTGATGTAAACTAAGTTAAATGAGTCGTAGAGAATAGATTAAAAAATGAGTACAAGTAGTTCAGGCATGTTCTATCTGTTCTAGGCCTTAAGGATGATTTCAATAGCTGTCAAATCTCTTAACTCCAGATATTTAAAAACATTTCCTCTCAAGAAACCCACTTTGTTCCAGACTGAATTTTGTAGATTTCTTCATCTTTAATTTTTCTTGGGAAATTTCCAATTTTGCTAACTTTCTAATCACTTTTTTCATTTTCCCTAAATATTTATTCTCACAAATAAATACCATTCCCTTACCCGTGGTTGCACTTTATTGAAAATTTATTTTTGCCCCAGTTCTTAATCCAGATATTCTCTAACAGCAGTATTTGGCAGAACCATAGTTAGCAAGGGACAAATGGGGCTTTGTTATAAGATGATGACAACCAGTTGTTACCCTTAGTAATCCCTGTCATTTTTCCTCACTTAAAATTCTTTGGAAGTATGGGGTCAAAGCACCCTCCCTGGAATCTTGTTACCTTGACATCATTGCATAAGAGGTCAACTTCTTCCCTAATCATTGAAAGGGTGAGGGCTTGAACTTTTTGGGTAAATGTACTTCACCTTTGTAGCTTGACTATATCTATTGTATAATTATTCCTTCTGATCATTCTTCTCTGCCCATCAACACCTTCCTTTTCTTCCCTCCCTTATTCCTCCTGCTCCATCTTTCAACTTAATTATTTTTCTTGCTACTGTCATGACTATACCCATAATGGAACAGTCTTTGGTACTGAAGTGTTTTAGCTTGTTGTTGAATTGAACAAGTCCATCAGATCTCAGGCTTATCTGGAGAAGGGTTCCGTGCCAATGGGCTCATCCTCTTCTGAATGTAAGTGTCTCTATGATGCTGAGATGGCTTAAATACAATTTTATTGCTTAAGAATTAAAGGAACAAATTTTAAAATCATAGGAACTGGACCCATGATTTCATTGGCATAAAGAAATCCCGGAAGGGAAAGCTACCTTTATTGAGGCAAGTTGGAATATTGTGTACAATCCGAAGTCTTAGTTTACTAGGAGTACTGGGAAGTTAAGGAACTTTCCCAAGGTTACACAGCCAATATATGCCAAAAACAAGATTTGAACCCATGTCTTTCTGGCTCCAAGTTTACCTCTCTAGCTACAATTCCATGCTTCCATTCTTTAAAAGGAAACTAAGTTCAAATAAAACACTACTCAGAATTAGATCCTTCTGAAGAGTCAAAAGGAGTGAGAATCAGAGGGGACACAATTATGGGACAGAGAGAGACAATCCAGGAGGGTACTAAAATGAAGCTTCTGATACCCTTCTCCTCACTCCCCCAGAATAAACTTCTTTATGCTTCAATCAACAAAAAAAGTAAAAACACAGCAAAACAAAATCTTATGGCTCCAGTTCAGATCACTTGCTAGTAGATCCCAATCTGGTTTATGAGGCACTGGAAGAAGATGCTGGTGAAAAGGGAGGAGAGAAGAGAGGATAAAAGGAAATAGTGGGAAAAAGAGCTCCAACAGAGCATCAGAGATGTAGATGCATCATTGCCCTCGGACACCTAACATCCTTTACTTACAATTATCCTCCAGAACCTCACTAGCTAAACACATCAGATCAGTACAGTTCCTCCTACTCTATACATCTCACAATGGTGTTGTGAGAAGAGAACTTTGTAAACCTACCAGTATCTAGCTCAGTGCCTTGAGCATTGCAGAAGGTTAAACGTTTGTTGAATTGAAGTAGGCAGACGACAACCATCCTGGGCCTTAGTTTTCTCATCTATGAAATGAAACTAGGTCTAATGGACAGAGCCCTGAACTTGGAGTCAGGAAGAATTATGTCAATAAGCATTTATTAAGCACTTAGTGTATGCCAGACCATGTGCTAAGCATTGGGAATACAAGTACAAGCAGAAAGAAATACAGGCCTTGCCCTCAAGAAGCTTACATTCCAACGAGGAAAGAGAACACAGAAAGAGAAGCTGAAAAGAAGAGTGGAAAGGGAAGAGATGAAGGTATGGAGGATTTTAGAAAAGGAGTGCAACCTGGTGAGGAATGATGGCAAGGTTTGCCAGGGTGCCCTCCAGAAAATGGAGATTTTAGGAGGAACCATACAATCAGGAGGAGAAGCTGCATGGATGAAGGGAACTTCTAATGTGAAAGGAAAAGCCTGGCTCAACTCTCCCTTCATACACTAGCTGTGTGATTCTGGACAAGTTATTAATCTCTCCAGCCTCAGTTTACTTATCTATAAAGAGATGGTACTGGACTCAGTGACTGCCAAAGCTCCTTCCTGTTCTAAATCTCGAATCTAAGGATCTCACTATTCTCCTTCATCTTTAACATGTTGTGATTCCGAGTGCTTTATAGTTGCTCAAAAATGGAGTTGCGGTTGAAATTAAAGTCAGGTTTAGAGAAGAACTAGATTGCCATTCTTTTTTTTTTTTTCAGTCCCTTCAGCTAATAGCACTGGTGAGGACATATGGGTTACCACCACCACTGCTTCATAATGGCTCCTCATGATGGTGGGAGATAAGAAACAGCTCTGTACAAGACATCTTAAGCACATCAGCATGCATTCTGGCACTATAAATAGCCCTTATTTTAAAATGGAATATTTTACAGGCTTACTACCTCATCCACTCAATATTCATTTCCATTCTCCTTTATCCTGTTTTTTATTCTTTTTCCCAACATTTCCTCTTGTCCTCTGTTGTCATTTATTTTAGAATGTGAATAGTTCTGCAAATTATCCAATTATGCAAATTTCCCTGGACACTATCAGACCAGAAGGGAGGAAGGATCACTCACTAAGGTAAAAGAACAAATCCCAAATTTACCTAAAGATTATAATATGTTTGGGAACATTTCTGATTAGCTCTTTCATTTCTTTCACATGTGTAAGTTCCTGAGCAGCTGTGCTCTTGACTTTTTTCTGCCATTCAGATTTTGTTCTTAAGAGATTTAAGAAGGACAAAGAGGGAAAAGAGGAGGTGAAGGAAAAAAGAAGAAAAGAAGAGGAAGAAGATGAAGATGATAATGATAATGTGACTGGCTTTAACCGGTTAATAAGAATGTAAAAAAAAATTAAAAAGAATGTCAAGATTTTCAATAGCAGCTCGAAAGCTCTAATTTGTGTGAATGATTGTCAGTAGGTTTGCTTACTAAGGACACCTAAGTGGAAGGGAAAGAAATAATAGTTTTATATACATTTGGTGGAATCTTTGCAATAATATACTTTTTTCTCTAACTGAAATAAGACTAGATAATAATAGTTGGCATTTATATATTGCTTTAAGGTTTGTGAAGCACTTTGCGAATGTTATCTAAACATATCCTCTCAACAACCCTAGGAAGCAGGTGCTATTATTATTCCCATTTTTCAATGAGGAAACTGAGGCTGAGAGAGATCAAGTGACTTACCCAGGGTCATACAGCTAGTAAGATGTTTGATGTGGAACTTTGATTTTGATCTTCCTGACATTATTCACTGATATATCTAGCTAACTGTAGCTAACATTTTTTTTAAAGTAGGAATATGTGTTTACTATGAAAAAGTCACTAATGTAATTGTCTCTTCTTATTGTTTTATTATAGCACATAAATTTAAAAAAAACCCTAGTATTAGGTTCCTTCAAAATATTTCCTTCTCCAAATACACTTATTTCCCCTTCGTTCCCTTCCTTTATTATTCAATTAAGTTCAACCAGCATGTACAGGCAAGTCACCCAGCTGGGGCAATGGGCTTACAAAGATAAAACAGGAAACAGTTTTTATCCTCAAAGAGCTTATAGTCTATAGCAATGTAAAACTTGGACACAGATACCTTAGTACAAAGTTACCTAAAATGACTTATGACTTCAAAAAGGAGAGAAATGATAAGATCAACGCTGTGTGGCATAGTGGATAGTGTGGGACTCCCAAGTGACAGACACCTGAGTTGGAATCCTACCTCTTCCACTTTCTACGTATGCGACCCTGGACAAATCTGACTCTTTGGACTTCAGTTCTTCATCTCTTAAATGTGGAAGTTGGATCACATGGTTTCTAAGATCCCTTTTGGCTCTAAACCCATGATCTTATGAAAGTCCTTGCTTGGAAGGTGGCACCAAAGACATATTTTGAAGAAAGCTTCTGCTTGAGGAAGGAAGGATTCTAAGAACTGAAGATGAGGAGGGAATGCCTTTCAGGTATGAGGACCACAAATGCAACAGCATAGAGGTGAGAAATGGAAATTCATGTACAGGGAATAAGTTTCAACAAGGCCCATACATATTTGCTTTTAATTTGGGAATCAAAGCAAACAACAAAAAAAGGAAGGGTTTTTTTCAGCTTTTTGGACCTTTTTCAACAATAATTTTTTAAAAAGCACACATGCTACCAGTGGGTGGTAATAAGATGGTTTTACACATATATTAGAAAAAAATGAGACCAACTTAAAAGGACACTTTTTCTGTCAGCTTATCAAAGTTTACATTGCGACTAAAACTTCTCTCTACTTGTAGATGTAGACTTGTCTGCAAAGGAGGACAGAAAACAGACAGTACTGATCTAGCTCCATTGTACTTACCTAAATCATTTCCATCCACCAACCTACCCTCTCATGAATAACACAAGTGGAGAAAAGAGAAAGGGAAGGGAATAAACACTCATATAATACCTACTATGTGCCAAGAATTGTGCTAAGTGTTTTTACAAATATTATCTCATTTGATCCTCACAACAACTCAGTGAGATGGCTGTTTTTATTATCCCCATTTTACAGTAAGTAAAATGAGGCAAACAGAGGTTAAGTGCCTTGCCCAGGGTCATATGGCTAGTAAGTATCTCAGGCTGGATTTGAACTCAGATCTTCCTGGCTCCAAGCCTATTGCTCTATCTACTCACCTAGTCAATTCTAAAATAGATAAGCTAGTTGTTTACTTTTCTCTTCGCTTTACTTATTGCTTCCCTAACCCCTTCCTCCCCATCTGTTATTACAATCCAGAAGGTTTCAAAGTGGCTTAGTTGAGCAGAATGTGAACTCCAGGTATGTGGGACAGCTTGTAGGAATACATAGAGGAAGAGATGGAATGCTAAGTTCAGGGAGCTCATACAACTCTAAGTATAGCTTTTAGCTAGAACTTAGAATTTGCCAAGGGAAAATAGTTGGGAATGAGTCTAAAATGGTAGGTGGGAGCTAGATTTTAAAAAAAAATCTTTTTTTTTTATTGTGCATATATTGTTTTTAATTTTTTTGATATAAATTTATTTATTTTTAGTTTTCAACATTTGCTTCCACAAGATTTTCAGTTCCAAATTTTCACCCCATCTTGCCCCTCTCCCCATCCCAAGACTGTATGCATTCTGAATACTCCTTCCCCTAGTCTGCCCTCTCTTCTACCTCTCCCTGCCCCTTCTCTCATCCCCTTCCCCTTCTATTTTCCTGTAGGGCAGGATAGACTTCTGTACCCCATTTCCTGTATTTCTTATTTCCCAGTTGCATGTGAAAACTTTTTTTAAAAACATGTGTTTTTAAAACTTTGGGTTCCAAATTTTTTCCCTTCCTCCCTCCCCACCCACCCTCATTGAAAAGGCAAGCAACTCAATATAGGTTATACATGTGCAGTTATGCAAAACACTTCCATAGTAGACATGCTGTGAAAAACTAACTCTATTTCCCATAATCCTATCCTGCCCTCCCATTTATTCTATTCTTTCTTTTTGTCCCTCCTCAGAAGCATTTACTTCTGATTACCCCCTTTCCTAATCTGCCCCCTTCTCTATCATCCCCCTGCTCTCTTGTCCCCTTCCCCCCTTATTTTCCTGTAGGGTAAGACAGATTTCCATACCCAATTGAATGTGTATGTTATTCCCTCCTTAAGCCAAATCCTATGAGAATAAGATTCACTAATTCCCTCTCACCTTCCCCCATTTCCCTTCCACTGTAAGAGCCTTTTCTTTTCTGTTTTTTTTCTGAGATAATTTACACTGTTTTACCTCTCCCTATCTTCTTCTCCTAGTATAATCTTCTCTCATCCCTTAATTTTATTCCTCAGATATGACCCCTTAATCTTCAACTCACCCTGTGCCATCTATCTATCTATCTATCTATCTATCTATCTATCTATCTGTCTGTCTGTCTGTCTGTCTGTCTGTCTGTCTGTCTGTCTGTCTATCTCTATCTATCTATCTATCTATCTATCTATCTATCTATCTATCTATCTATCTATCTATCTATCTCTGTCTGTCTGTTTACATATAATTTTCCCCCCTCCAACTACCTTAATACTGACAAAGGTCTCATGAGTTATAAATATCATCTTTCCATGCAGGAATGTGAACACTTCAACCTTAATAAGTCTCTTATGATTTCTCTTTCCTGTTTACTTCTTCATGTTCCAACTGAGTCTTGTGTTTGAAAGTCAGATTTTCTATTTAGCTCTGGTCTTTTCATCAAGAATGCTTGAAAGTCCTCTATTTCACTGAATGACCATTTTTTCCCCTAAAGGATTATACTCAATTTTTCTGGGTAGGTGATTCTTGGTTGTATTCCTATCTCCTTCGCCTTCCAGAATATTATATTACATGCCCTGTGGTCCTTTAATGTAGAAGCTGCTAAATCTTGTGTTATCCTGATTGTGTTTCCACAGTACTTGAATTGTTTCCTTCTGGCAGCTTGTAATATTTTCTCCTTGACCTGGGAACTCTGGAATTTGGCTACAATATTCCTAGGAGTTTTCCTTTGGGGATCTCTTTCAGGAGGAGATCTGTGGATTCTTTCAATTTCTATTTTGCCCTCTGGTTCTAATATATCAGGGCAGTTTTCCTTGATAATTTCTTGAAAGATGATGTTTTGGCTCTTTTTGATCATGGCTTTCAGATAGTCCAATAATTTTTAAATTCTCTCTCCTGGATTTATTTTCCAGGTCAGTTGTTTTTCCAATGAGATATTTCACATTGTTTTCTAATTTTTCATTCTTTTGGATTTGTTTTACAGTGTCTTGATTTCTCATAAAGTCACTAGCTTCCAATTGCTCTATTCTAATTTTTAAGGAAGTATTTTCTTCAGTAAGCTTTTGGACTTCCTTTTCCATTTGGCCAATTTTTCTTTTCAGGGCATTCTTCTCCTCATTGGCTTTTTGGACCTCTTTTGCCATTTGGGTTAGGCTATTTTTTAAGGTGTTATTTTCTTCAGTATTTTTTTGGGTCTCCTTTAGCAAGCTGTTGACTTGTTTTTCATGATTTTCTTGCATCACTTTCATTTCTCTCCCCAGTTTTTCTTCCACTTTTCTTACTTGCTTCTCAAAATCCCTTTTGAGCTCTTCCAAGGCCTGGGACTGATTCATATTTTTCTTGGAGGCTTTGGATGTAGGAGCTTTGACTTTGTTGTCTCCTTCTGGTTGTATATTTTGGTCTTCTTTTTCACCAAAGTAAGATAATATAGTCTGACTCTTTTTGCGCAGCTTGCTCATAATCCCAGCCAACTACTTGAGTTTTTAACTCTTTGTTAAGGTAAGAGTCTGCTTCTAATGTGAAGAATGTACTGTCCCAAGCTTTGGGGGTTTGTACAGCTGTTTTCAGAGATACTTGTAGGGACCTGTAAATTTTCAGTTCTTCCAAGGTGGTATGATAAGGGGAGAGGTATTTCCTCCTTTCCTGGCCTGTGCCCTGGTCTATTAGTGACCACAAGCACTCCTTTCTGTTCTTGAACTGTGAAGGTTTCCTCTGTTCTGCCACTATATGCTCCACCAAGCCAGCACTCCTCCTCACCCCAGGACCATAGCCCAGAACTGTGACCCAGATCCAAGCAGGGGCAAAGCAAGAGATTCCTGCCTCAGCACTGATAAATAGATCCCTGCAATCCCCCTCTGATCAGCCACTCGATTCTCCCTCAGTCTGTGGGCCGGAAGCTCAGAACACAGCCACCACCCTGGAGTCCGTGCTCTGCGCTCTGCTCTCTGGAGCTGGCTCTGACCAAGCTCCTCTATTACCGTAGAAACAGACTTTTCCCACTGACCTTCTAAGTTGTTTTTGGTGTTTGTGGGTTGAGAGGTCTGGAAGCCGCCACAGCTGCCTGAGATTCAGTTCTCTGAGGCCTTCTCCAGGTTCACTGTGGCCTGTGTGCCCAGGCCACACTGGGCTCCTCTCCCCTCCTGTCCTGATATAACTTCCTGGTCAACCATCCAGGTTGTCTTGGGCTGGAAATTTGCTTGACTCTGTCTTTTTGTGGGTTCTACTGCTTTAGAATTTGTTTAGAGCCATTTTTTTATAGGTATTTGGATGAGTTTGGGGGAGAGCTCAAGCAAGTCACTGCTTTTACTCCAACATCTTGGCTCCGCCTCCTTAAAAAATCTTAAATGTCTGGTTGAGGAGTCTCTATTTTATTCTTGATTATTAGGTATGTACTGAAGGTTTTTTCTTAGTAGAGAATACCCTGTATATATATATATATATATATATATATATAATATTATTATATATATATAATATGTATATATATATATATATTATTATATATATATATATATATATATATATATATATAATGTATATATATATATATACGTATATATATATATATATATATATATATATATATATATATATATATATATATATATTATATATATATATATATAATAATAACTAATATGTGAGGCATTGGCTAAGAGAATGCTTAGCTGCTAAATTGTGTACCTAACAAAGCAAGAAGGGATTTATTTTAGGTGATTGGTGGACTTCAAAAGAGGGAGAGTTGAAAGGAATATCTGGACTTTTGAATGGTTACTAGGATTCCTCAGAGCCTCAGATATGTAGAGAACCAGGCTCCAACATGCCCCTTCCCTCCCAGTTCTTGCAACCATACAGACCCCTGGGAATAGACATCAGTAAAAATCCTTTCTTCTGGGTTGTGTTGAGATATATAGCTCCCTGGGTTAGAGTCCATTTATCCCTGTGTGTATTCTTTGGTCTTCTCTAATCTGTGTGACTTCCTTGATTTCTGTTTACTGCTTACTTTGATAAAGAGGATGGATAGCTATTCAAGACAATTTTTTGAGTAGTCAGCATTTGGTGGGAGTTAGCTAAACTGGTAAATGTAAACTAAATCTTACCCTCCCTTTTAGAGTGATCAAGGAAAGTGCCTTTTATGGTGAACCTGTAATTGTACTCCTAGATTACAAATATTTGGGGTGTGGTAGAGGCATATAATTCTAGTCCAATATCCCTCTCAAAGATAAATACCATCAAGCTATGGCAATCTTATATCTTTCTGGTCTCTCCTCTACTGGTCTGCCAGAAGCGCTGGCACTTCTATTCTCTGATAAAAAACAGAAACCACAGTCTGCCTTGGAGATGAGGTGGGCTCTCCATGCTCCACTTTACCCAGCTGTCTTTTATGTTTGCATAGCCTAATCACACACATGTTGAATGAGGAAGATTATTTTGCTGGCTATATGGAAGATAAGTGGGAGAGAAAAGTCAGCAAATGAACTGAGGCCATAACAGGATCCTATATTACAGTAGTATTTGATAAGCAGAACAACAACAACAAAAAACAACATGCATGACTTCAACAATGTAAACAGGAAGAACAAATATTCCTCCTCCCCCCAAAATCAAAAATGAATATTGCAAAATTATAAAGAACAGGCCTGATTTAAAAGAAGACATAGGAAAAGATACTGCCCTTTTGTAGAGGTGAGAGGTTCACAAGTGTTGCGCACAACACTTTTTTTCCCTGACTTTTTCAATGTATTGATTAGTTATATTGATTTCTTCTTCTTTTTCTTTTTTTTAATCATTAAAAGATGTTATTTGTTATATGGCATGGTTCTCTGGGAGGAAGGGGAAGAAAAATTTGGCAAACTGTGGTAATGCAAAAAATTCATCAATAAAACTTATTTATAACAAAAAATAAAGTAATAGTAAATTCATTAGAGTAAGGCAAGCAATCTCATGATGACCTAGAGGTAGGAAATGGGGTCTTTAACAACTGGAAAATAGAAGAAACATAACACAGTTGAAGGAGTTGGAGGAAATGTATTTAGCCACATAATGACTGATCTGAACAGTGCTCTACTGTGCTTAATAAGTATTACTTTGCATTTTAGGTATCTCTGTTTGTGTTAAATTTCACTACTAGGCAGTAATCTACAAGTTAGGGAGCCTGTCTTATCTACACTTTGCAGTAACACTTAATAAATGTTTAATTAAATTCAATAGCTTTGTGTAAGTATTGGATATTCTTAAGGTGAGGTATACCTTCATTTTAAAACATCATGGTGAGCAATATCCTAACATCTTCCCCACCCAAGTTAATTTAGCTTTTTCTTAAAAGGGGACAAAAGATTCCCAGAGGACTTTATTGGCCCAGGATGCTAAGGCTCAAACTGTGAGTTTTTTTAAGGCAGATAGGATCTATGGCTGTATCAACAAAGTTTCCTAGTCACCTCGCCATCATATAAGACTACTTGCACTGCTCTAACGGATTTACTGCTATTTTATTTTTTTTACAAATGAGTTTTATTGATTCATTTTTTTGTATCATCACAATTTCCCAAATTATTCTTCCCCTTCCTCCCAGAGAACCATGCCATATAACACATGGAGTCAGAGTCCTTAGACAGGATGTATGTCCCAAGACCATATGAGTAGTCACACCCTGCCTGCCATGCTGACTAGACTGGTTCCCATATTAGGTAGATGGTACCCAAGCTAAGTGCTAAAGTATCCTTTGCTAAACATCCTTCTATGTTATGGCTCAGTAAACCTCCTTTTATTAACTGTTGAATGACCTCCAAGTTCCTTATTTCCTTTCAACTTCAAATCTAAACTAATAGGGTATAAGAGCCTGAGTCAGGCCCATCTCTGACACTGAGTACAGAATAAATAACAGCCACATAACTAGCAAAATTTTTTTTAAAAGTGTTCTTAGGGTAAGAGTTGAGATATCAAGGAAAGCTCATGAAGCAATCTCTTCCTGATGGTCAAAACTCCACCTGTTGAACTCCAACCCATCCTTCAAGACTTTATTTGAATGGGTCTTCCTCTATGAGACCTTCCCTAGTACCACTCATCAAGAAGGATCCTACTTTTGTTATCCCCTATGCCCAATCTCCCAATTCTGTTACCCTTAACCTAGCCTAGCCTTCCATTGTCTTACCTTCCTATGGCCCCTGTCTACTTCCCACCCTTGACCCTATCTAGACCCCATTCTCGACCTCCCAGTCACTTCCATCAAGATCCTTACTAGATCCCTCCCACAGTCTTTCTATATATAAGGTCCATCTTGTCTCCATTAAGGTGCTCAGATCCTTATAATCTAGCCAAATGCTCAGCTTTTTATAATCTAGCCAATAGCTCACAGATACTCAGATTCTTTAAGAGTCTGGCTAATATGATGGATCTTTAATAAAACTTATCTTTGGCTGGAAAAAAAAGAAGGATCCTACCTGCTTCAGAAATCAGAGAGCATTTTATTTATACCTTTCCTGTGCATTTAAAATTTTGTTTTAGAAAAAAAATTGTGTATATGCTTTGCTTTTTCTTTTAATTCTATACTGAAATCCATATCCCCCATAAGATTCTTTTAAATAGCCAACTTCGCTGGTGAAATGTCAAAAATTCTGCTCAGCAGTCTGTTGTAAACTATGAAACTTATGTATTTTGTATCTGACCTATACACAAACTATTCTAAGTTGCACATTATTAATTAATGATTATCGCTACATGGTTCTGCATCAGAGCAACTCTGTGTTGGTCTATTTTGATAGTGAAGTCTTGTCATTCTTTCATTTCATTCTCTTACTCTGATGATAACTTTCATTTTTTTTGCTTTTTTTTGTTTCTAAGACATGAATTCCATGTCTTTGGTGGCATATTTAGTGCTGATTTGTGTGCATTAACCCCTGGCTGCATTGCTGACTCATTTCCACAGGACTTTCTCTTCCATGCCAGAGAAACTTCTTTTCCTTGGAATCTCACTCCATTCTCAGATTACTTCACACATTGGAAATACTCTCTGGTCCTGAGAGGTCACCTTTTGATTGGCTGGTTCCTCTTAGAACTTCTGACTTAAGGAGGAGGCCATGACCAAAAAATGTCTTCATCCTTTCCCATCTGTACTGTTGGCTCATTTCCAAAGGTCTTTCTCCACTATGCCCCCTTACCTTCTTACTAGCCCCACTTTTCAGCTCCCTTTTATGTTTGTCTTCCCCCACAAGAATATAAGCTCCTTGAAGGCAGGGATTATCTTTCTGTGTCTATTAGTATTCCTAGCATTTAAAGATTTGTTGACTGACTGAATTTTTTGTTTTTTTTATGTTGATTCTTTTTTGTTGCTTTTCCTCCTCCTCACTAGTACAAATTCTTACAAGTATACATATGTGTATATATACACACAAAAGTATGTGTGTATATATGTATATTTGCATATATACATAAAGTTATATATCATATACACATAATATATACAATGTCTAATTTTTTGAAAGCTAGACTTGAAATCCACTGGAATTTCCAAAGTCTGTGCCAATTCCATCAGCTGCTAAATATCACATAAATCTTTTCTGTTCTTTTTATGATTTGGATCATTAACTTCTATCTTCTCATCTATTATAATTGGTGATTAATGATGATATGATATAATTACACACATAATGATAGTGCCACCAGACCATAGCATACCTTAGGCTGAGAGACTGCTTCCATTAGAATCCCTCATTACCATGCTAGCTAGGATTGTGATTATTTCAGGCTATAGCGAGAAAAAATAATTTTTAAAAAGGGGTTCTTAACTATACAAACTCTTTTAGAAGGCAGAAGAGAGCAGTTTAAAAAAAAGGGAGGGAGATTATGAGCTTTAGGCTGTTTATTCTATATGAAAACAATGTGTCCATTTCCTCAATTAAATTAAACAACTAGTCAATTCAATGCAAAATACAGATTAGTTATTGAAATTGGTCTGGAATTGGAAATAAATTCAGTCATATTGGTTGCAAAGTCATTGGCTCATATACATGTATACAGATGTGCCACATCATAAAATAATCAAAATGTCAACTATAGAGTACACATGTACTCTATTGTATTAATCCATTTGTCTAAATTTACTTCTTATTCCAGACTAAACAATTTACTTGACATTCCTTTGTTCTTTACTAATTTGACTGCTTATTTAACTTCATTATGGCAATAGACCTGTTGTTTTGTCACAACATAGATAGCCTAAAAATAACTCTGTATGTATTTAAATGTATTTATTAATTACCATGTCTATATAGCTGTATATCTATATCTATCCTTTATCTACTTATCTATTTAAAATTTCGAAAATTGTTCAGTGCTTGTTATAATTCCAAGCTACTTCCTGGTATCTATACACCCCTCTATACCCTCCTCAACATACACACACATGCAGAATTCCTCTCCAAGGAATATAATTTTTGGTTTCCTCAGAAGTCAATGGAGAGATTCACAGTGAGCACAGGTTGGTTGCAGCCTATTTCCAGTGATGACTGATGCTTAAGAAGTGATTTAAAGGCTTTGATTCAGGAAATGTATGGTTGGTAAAGGAAGCTGGCCCACTATGAGGTAAAAGCAAAGGATAAAAGATACATATAGACAAAGTTATCCACCAATACCCACAAAATATTAAAAAATGAGATCCAGAGGAAGGCTTTAAGCATCCTGGAATGGTCTTCTTTGGAGAATCTGCTGAAGAACAAAGGCAAGGTTCACATAGAATAAGAAGGCATGGATTGGTTGCAATTGGTGCCAAAGGAGGGAGTACCCACATTTATGATATTATGATCCAAAGAGATATTGAAACAGAGAAATATGTATACATTAATCTATACCAATTCAATTCAACAAGCATTTATTAACCATCTTTTGTTTATTATATGACCAAGACACTGTGCTGGGCATAGAGATATGAAAAGAAAAACAAAATAGTACCTTTCCTCAAGGAGCTTGCTCTCTACTGGGGAATCTATCTCTATTGCTAGCTGATTTAAAAATAATGAAATGCAATCATGAATTTGTACAAAAGTAATTAAAACAGACTAAACTTTACATGTGTAGTTTTTGCTAGGCATGAGCCATTGTCACCAAAAATTTATATAAAAAGATTAGTTGGATGATTACATTTAATAAAAGCTATTGAATAATCAGAATGGTTATAGCTCAGTAATAAAAATACAGAAGCTTTGTGTTACCCCAGTGATTTTAATAGAACTACCCACCCACCATCATCCACACACATGCATGCATATTGAATTATAGTAACATCATTGTCGTCTCTTGGGGAAAAAAAAATTTTAATCTTGTGAGAAAAGTTCCATTAAAAAAAAATCCTTTAGCAGATGTCCACCTTAATGAAAAATTTTGCTAGTATTACAAGAAACATTAGTATAATGTGAAAGACTTTAGAAACTCAATGCTTTTAAGAACCTTCCCATTGAAGAACATGAAAATATAGGCTATCTTAGCTTAAGGGTTTGTCCTTTGATCTCTCTGTTAAGAGTGAGGCCATGCTATGAACGGGAAAATCTTTAAATGATAAAGTCTTTATTCACTACTAGCTGTATAGCCATTTATAAGGTAGAAAGTTAATATTGTTTAATGATCCATTCACTACCTAAAAATCATAGTCATAGAATGTTAAATCATAGAATGTCAGAGATAATCTGGTCCAACTCCTTCATTTTATAGAAAGTGAGAAGGAAACTGAGGCCCAAGGAAGATTATATTGCTAAAGAATATATTGTAATTTGGGGACAGTATAATGTAACTATATGAGTTTATAATTTGATCAGGGCACTAAAAGTACCACAGTATTTCATAATGAAGTTTTGGAGAGTCCTTATTTATTGATTTTTAAATATTTGTTAATTTTTAGTTTTCAACATTCACTTTTACAAGATTTTGAGTTTTCAATTTTCTCTTCCTCCTTCCCTCCCCCCTCCCCAAGATGGCATAAAATCTGATACAGGCTATACATGTACAATCATATTAAACATATTTCCATAGCAGCCATGTTGTGAAAAGAAGAATCCAAACAAAAAGGAAAAACCACAAGAAAGAGAGAGAGAAAATAGTATGCCTCAATCTGCATTCAGACTCCATAGTTCTTTCTCTGGATATGGACAACATTTTCCATTATGAGTCTTTTGGAATTGTCTTAGATTGCTATATTTCTGAGAAGAGCTAAGTCTATCAAAGTTTACAGTCCTTATTTATTAATAATCACTGGCCTTCATATTGATTAATACATGTTTTAGGACATTGTACTCTGGTAGGGGAGGAGGAAGATAGGGAGGGGTGGGGAAGAAGAAGACAATAGGGTGCAAAAAGGTATAGGAGAAAAAGCAACAATATGTTGCATGTAATCAGTGCCAAATGAGTGGTATGGACAAGTGATGCCATAGGAATTCAGAACATGGAAAGGTCAGTGTCGACTAGATTAGTCAGGAAAGACTTTACAAAGGAGAGGGGCTTTTTACTGAGCCTTGAAGAATGTAGTGTTTGGATAGGCAGAAGAGAATGGAAAAGGAATTGCATGTAGTTTGGTAGTGGTAAGGGTTGGGGGCAGGGAATGAAGAATATGGGATCAGTGTGTGTGTGTGTGTGTGTGTGTGTGTGTGTGTGTGTGTGTGATGAATAAAGGTATAAACTGGGGAAGGTACATGAAAAGTATGTGTGTATATGGTTGTGTGTGTATTTTTTTGGTGAGTAGTTTCAGTCATGTCCTATGCTTCCTGACCCCGTTTGGGATTTTCTTGGCAGAGATAATTGGAGTGGTTTGTCATTTCCTTCTCCAGCTCATTCTACAGATAAGGGAACTGAAGCAAACAGAGTTAAGGACACACAGGGCCACATAGCTAGTAAGTGTGAGAGGTCAGATCTGAACCAAGGAAGATGATTCTTTCTGACTCCAGGCCTGGCACTGTGCTACCTAGCTGCCCTTATGTATGTGTATACACATATGTATATACATACATGTATTATATAGGCATGCATATATAGCAAACACACAAACATCTATTTTTATCTATCTATCTGTCTATCTATCTATCTATCTATCTATCTATCTATCTATCTATCTATCTATCTGTCAGTGCTTAGCACAATTTTAGCCCAGTAAAATTTTCATATAGGGACTAGGATAGTTCAAGATGATACTGGATATAAAGATTATAGCCAGATTTTAGTGAGTTTTGAGAGCTAGGTAAGGAAGTTGTTATGTAGATGTTATTTGCCATTGAAATTCTACCCACTCCTTTTGTTTCAGCAATTTTCCCTCTCTTATCCAGTCCTCTGTTCATGAGGGCCCATCACTCTACTCCATATGAACCTATTCCTTTTTGACAGAGCTTAATACGTGCTCCTGGGTCTTTCCCTGACCACATATATTCTCCAAATGTGTGCCTTCCATGTGTTTTGGTGGTAGGGGACAGAATGTTTTCTTTTTACTTTATTTATACTATCAGATTGAATACTTTTATTTGTTTGCATGTTTTGTACTAAGATGTCCTCTGATGGTCTGATAAAAGTTAGCACATTGGTGGGGCTAATGAAGCATGGTTTTGAATGGGTTGTGATCCCAGAATATCTCAAAATTGGGGTAGATTTCCTGGTAGCCTCTGGACTACATCTTTGACATAAATCCATTCACTTACCCACAGGAAGGAAGCTCAGGCCCTCCTTATTAAAAGCCTCTTTGCTCTTTGACTAAATATTCTAAGAAATTTGGTATCTGGTTTTTAAGGCTATAGCAGATTTGTGGTAGCAAATTAAAATCAGAGAGGTTGTTAAAAACAGACTCACTTCAGTAGAAGCTTTCACTTCTTGCTATCATAGATGACACAGAAGTGCATGGAACCTCAGAGCTAAAAGATAGAGGTTGTCTTCAAAGGTCGCATTTTATACGATGATCCAGTTTTAGAGAGGGGAAGTCATTTGCCTCAAATCACCTAGTCATTTAGTGGCAGAGCTAGGACCTGACTTGGGTCCCCTGACTTCCCTCCAATGTTCTTCCTATTATAGGCCACACTGCCTCTCTTGAAAGTGAGGGAAGAGACAGAAGGAAAAAAGAAAAACAAACCTCCAAATCACACATAAGTACCAAAGAAATCACAAGACGGGACCAAGTGGAATAGGGGCAAAAACCCATTTCTACTTGGCATCACAGTAGAATAATAAAAATTCACACTCATGTAATCAAGAAAAGGTTAAGTTATGTTCACTAGTCCCTCTCTGTCATGTAGTGAGTAGATAGCTATCCTTAGGTAGGAAGCCCTGTGTTGAAATCTCACCTTTGACACATTATGCTGTTGTCACTTAAACTCTCAATGATTAGGGCAGCTCTCAAAGACTATAACTTTTAGAGAAAGTGGAAGTTGAGTCTACACTGATAGAGTGAGTTCCACATAGCTCTTCCTGCCTAGGGGAGATTTTTGAACTTCAACCATTTAGCAGTCTGGTGAAGCCTGGGAACTCCTCCTCATAATATTTCTAAAATGCGTAAAATAAAATACTTAGGAATGAAAAGGAAACCAATTATATTGAAATAGGGTTATCAAGCTATTTTTTAAAAAAACAACAAATTTGTGAATGTCAGGTCAAGAACCTCTCCATTATACCAATGAAATCACAGATCTATTTTAAAAAATTCCTTTTATTGTGAAGGCACTGAAGTGTGCCATCCCTTTTAGAAACATTGGCACCAGTGGCAACCAAATAAAATAAAAAGTTTTCTCATTTGAGGGGATTAGCTCTTGTTATCTGGAAACATCCTCTCTGTAGTACAGCCCTCCAACAAGTCGAGATTAATGGGGTGATGCTGTTGCATTTTTTTCTGTCATTTTGCTGTAATCAGCTTTTATATATATATGAAAAGCCTCACACTAAACATCATGCATTGGCGTGGATATAAGTCACCAAGGAAATCTTGGGTTTTGGCTGATTCCCATCTGTGTGAGCTGCTGTACTGTGCCAATAGGATAGAAGTGAAAATAAACACTGGCTCTCTCCTAAGCCTCGAACAGAAAGATGGCTAAGCAGGTGGCTGAGCCTTTTATTGACAGAGTGGCTGACATTCATCACATTATTGAAGAATGCGGGGAGTGGGACAAGAAGGGGGTGCTATCTATTTGTGCTATCTGTGCTGCACTTCATAAT
Source organism: Phascolarctos cinereus (assembly GCF_003287225.1). Lineage (NCBI taxonomy): Eukaryota > Metazoa > Chordata > Mammalia > Diprotodontia > Phascolarctidae > Phascolarctos > Phascolarctos cinereus. Next base: position 242,007,665 of record NW_027556098.1, read on the forward strand.
CCCCCAAAAGCAGTTACTTAATGGGTAAAGAGCTGACAACTGAGTAATAATGGACCAGACTCTCATCTTATCCAATTGTATGCATGTTAGTCTCGATTGAGTTACATGGCATAAGGATCTCACCTAATAACAGTAATAAATAATGAGGTCATTTCTATGCCAGCTGTTAAAGGTTTCTTTTGCTCCTAACCAACATTTTATGTCCTTGCCTTTCTACCTACAGGAACAATGACATTCTCAAAACTATTTTAAAAGTCTGCACTTTTTTATTTTTTATTGCCTTGATTTTTTATGGGCTGTCTCAGGGTTGAATTTTTAGACCCTTGAGAGTAGAGAATGCAATCAAAGCAGAATTGTTTTTGGAGATAGATGAGAGAGAGAGAGAGAGAGAGAGAGAGAGAGAGAGAGAGAGAGAGAGAGAGAGAGAGAGAGAGAGAGAGAATCCATTGTTTACATCCTTCCTCCAAATCTTCCCCCTCCTTATTACCTCTTATTGGGTTTTTTGAAATTCTGCACAGGATCTGTGATAAGAAAGGTAATTCACACATGTACAAAGAAAGTACTCTACCTTCTCTCAAAGATTCATAAGGCAATAGAAGTGAATATTCCTTACTAATTAAAGTAAAAGGTCATACCCTTCGGACAAGCATACTGTTTTATTACCAGGAATGAAGAAAGTTGCTTAGGCAATGGAGCAGACATGCTCTGGGAAGTTGTTAATGTACTGGTTTTCTATAGGTGTTATATATCTTCTGATCCTCTCTATCCCCAACTATGCTGCTGCAAGGAGGAATGAGGACACTTGGTCCTAAGAGATTCCTTCATAAATGGAAAAAAATCTTTGGCACCTTTCTACCTCCCTGTCTCTAGGAGTTATTCTCAGGTGCAGGACATAAGTTTTCCTTGAAGAGACATAACTAGGACATAGGGCCCCAGGGACCCGATTCAAAGTCTGCTAGCACTTGTAGTCTTTCAGCTGGTTGAAACAATGAAGCCCAGTATCTAGTTAGCTAAAATAATTAGTTAAAATAGAAAGCTACCAGATGGCAGTGTGAACTTCTCCCTTTGCTCCTCCCTGCTCCCAATACTTAACTGAGGGCATTTTTGATATGGCCCAGGCATAGATAAGGGTATTTATTAGGGGTTCAAAAACTCCTAGTTTTATAGCATTGTTACGTTGGTGTTTGATACACAATTCTGTTGTCTCTCATTTATCACAGTGAATAAGAATACTTATAATATTCCTTTTGTGGCAGGGATATAAATCTCTACCCCTCTGGGGCTACTTTCTCCCACTTCCATTCCCTTGCTTCTATGTCACAGGCAGTTGAACAAGAAGCAGCTGTTATCTCTGTCCCTCCAGCAATCGCCATTTGGTTCTAATTTTTTTTTCTTATTGAGGCAGGCTAATTTGCATTGCCTGACTCAGTGATTGCTGAAGAAAGTGGAGAGAGGGAATAGAAGAAATCTCTTGGAATCTTAAGACTCAGTGGAATATGTTGAATAAGTAGGAAGCACCTGCCCTGGGACCTGGCAGGAGAGTGGGAATATGGAAAGACTTAGCCTAATTCAGACGGAATGAAAGTCGGACATTTTGTGGGGCACCGAAGGGAGTTAATAACGATCTATTGGTTGCCAAATCCGATGGCCTTTTCTCCTCTTTGATCCTCTTTTTTCTTTAGGTTTTTTGGGACACTTCTCTGTGCTGGTTCTTCTCCTACCTATCTGGCTGTTCCTTCTCTGTCTCCTTTGCTTTGTCTCCATATCATGCTCTCTAATGATAGGTATCCCTCAGGATTCTGTCATGCGCCCTCTTGTCTTCTTCTATACTACTTCAGTTGGTGATCTTATCAGCTCTCATGGACTTATTTGCCATCTTTATGCTAACAATTTTCTTAAATCTATCTTTTCTGCCCCAAACTCTGCTAATTTCCAATCACCTCCAACTACCTTTCAAATACGCCAAAACTGGATGTCTAGTAGATATCTTAAATTCAACACGTCCAAATGAAACTCAATAACTTTCCCCTCATACCCTTCTCCCACCTATATATTGCTGTTGTTCTTCCTCCATTTTCAAAGAGGACCAGTAATATCATGGATGATGCCTGTCAACCTCACTCTCTCTTCCAGAGTCATTGAAGTCAAGTGCCAAGACACAAGTCAAGATGACTGGCAATGGCCTAGGATGCAATGGATAACATTGGTGTCTTCAATGTCTGACCAATCTCTAAGGCTCCACATAGCCTACTTCAGCTGCCTCCATGAGTGTTGGAACAAATTGTTCTCATTCCCCATTTGACCTGGGGAAGTTTTCACATGCTTGGGGTAGGCATCCCCTAACTCACCAGTGGGTCTGAGGCCTGCCAGTTACCTCCAACCTGGTTTAGTCCCTCTGCTAAGACAGTTTTTATAGAGTGTGGCTTCTGCACATGCTACAATTTCTTGGAGCTACAGATGAGACTTGGATGACAGGTGGAAACCAAAGGTAGATGAGCAGCCCTAAAAAGGGCTCAGCAAGCCCTCACACCAGAGATATTAATCTTCCCTAATCACTCTAAAACTTCTCTATTGTTATAAAAGATGTCATCCTCCCAGCCTCTCAGGTTCACAACCTAGAAGTCATCCTGGATTCCTCATTAACTTTTATGCTCCCATATCTAATCTGTTGTCAAGGACTGGCTATTTCACCTTTGCAACATCTCTTGAATACTCTACTCTCTTCTCTCCTCTGACATGGTCATTTCTCTCGTTTAGGCTCTCATCACCAAACACTTGAATAATTGCAATAGCCCACTGGTAGGTCTGCCTGCCTCAAGTCTCTCCTTACTCCAATCCATCCTCCATTTAGCCACTAAAGTGATTTTCCTAAAGCATAGGTCCAATCATGTCATCTCCCTACTCAATAAACTCTAGTGACTCCCTATTTCTTTTAAAAGCAAATAAAAAAATACTCTGGCATCCAAAGCCCTTCATAGCCTAGCCTCTTCCTACCTTTCCAGTTTTCTTACACTTTACTCACAATACATACTCTTGAACAAGACACTCCATGCCTTGCTTCTGGGCATTTTCTCTGGCTGTCCCTCATGCCTGGAATACTCTCTTCTTGGCTCTGATTGCTGACTTCTTGACTTCTTTTAATTCCCAACTAAAATTCTATCTTCCACTGGAAGTCTTCTCCAACCCTTTTTTTATTTCTAGTGCCTTCCCTCTATTAACTAATTCCTATTTATTCTGGTTATAAGATACTTGCTTTGTATATATTTGTTTATATGTTGTCTTCCTCATTAGATTGAAGACTCGCAACCTCTCAGGAGGGAGAACAGAGGCCATATTTTGCCTCATAATACCTGGCACATAGTAGGAGCTTGATAAAAATTTATTCATTGATTGAGAGGTTACTATAGGTATCTGACAAACTCTGTGTGTGTGTGTGTGTGTGTGTGTATTTGTAGAAGAAAGGAATTAGGGACTCAGGTAATGAATATCATTCAGTTTATTAAAGGTCTAATGCCTCTTTTTTGTTTGGAGGTGGAGGTGATCTGGAGTTCTCAAAGAGTGGGCCAGGAAAGTTGTGAACTGTTTCAACCATCCTGGAGAATAATTTAGAAGTAAGTCCAAAGGGTCTTGTAGTGATTAAAATAATTCTGAGACAAAATTTCTGGGTAATTTAATCATTTTATCAATAAGGCCAGCACATTATTAATAAAAGGATGGTCATTTGGCCATCTCTTTCTTAGACCAAAGACAATCATGGCAGCAGGGTCACAGTTTATATACACTATAAAGAACATGTATTCACTAGGGGGCTGGAGGGGCATCATGTTGTCCTTGGCACAGAAACTTATCTTTATACTCAGACCACCCCCAAACTTGGGCAATCTATTAAAAAATGTGTATCCTACCCAAGCCTGAGCAGAACACAATGGCTGTTCCATGTGGGTAGGATCTGAAAAGAAAGTTAGTCCAATCTCATTATCAGCAATGTCCTTCAAGAGACAAGATCTTCCATCAAGATTTTAAAAATCAGTACTTCAGAAAAAGAGGAGAACTGATATATCCCCAAATCATTAGTTAATAATAATTTCTCTCACTTTTGACCTAGCAACACCACTAGGTCTGTACCGCCAAAGATATCAAAGAAAAAAGAAAAGGACCCACATGTACAAACATATTTATAATTATAGCATTTCTTTTTGTGGCAGCAAAGAATTGGAAATTGAAGGAATGCTCCTCAGTTGGGTAATGGATGAATGAGTTGTGGTATATGATTGTTATGGAGCACTATTGTTCTATAAGAAATGACAAGCAGGATGGTTTCAGAAAATCTGGGAAGACTTCCATGAACTGATGCAAAGTGCAGAGCACAGATGCAGAAGAATATTTTACACGGTAACAACAATATTGTAACAGTGACCAACTGGGAAGGACGTGGCTACTCTGATCAATTCAACAATCCAAGACAATTCCAAAGGACTTGTGGTGAAAAATTCTATCCACTTCCAGAGAGAGAACTGACAAACTCTGAATAGGCTTGTTCACTTTCTTTATATTTCTTGCTTATTTTTTTCAACATGACTAACATGGAATATGTTTTGCATGACTTCACATGTGTAATTGATATCATCTTTCTTGCCTTCTCAATGAGTGGGGCAGGACTGGGAGGAAGGGAGAGAATCTGGAACTCAACATTTTTTTTAAAGTATGTTAAAAACAAGCAAACACAAACAAACATATACACACATACATACATACATACATACATACATACATACATACATACGTATATATAAATAAGAGTGAGCCAGGGGAGCATTAAGTATTTATAACTTCCATCAAGCTGGAAGGGCTTTTAGGATGGGTCAGACTGTATCTGTTATCTAAGGACTAGCCCAGCTAGGTTCAAAGAAGTTCATTATTAGAAGGCTGGCCAAAAGGGTGTGTGTGTGTGTGTGTGACTTTTTCATTCTTAGCAGCTAACAAAGAATGTCATTTAATACCAGAGAAATTGTGATCTATATCAGTGGGTAGGTATCTATATCAGGGAAATCATTCTCCTTTGGAAGTAATGAAGGCAATGTCATAGTTCACAAGTTACTGAAATGTTTCTTAGAGAGTCTAACAGAGAGGAAGATGGAGGATTTAAGTCTTAAATTGCCAAAGGTTGTGAGGCAGTATGGATAAAGAGTACTGGGTCTGGAATCAAATGACCTGGGTTCTAAACCCAGCTCTGCTATCTGTGTGCCTGTAGGTAACTCACTTTTATTCTCTGGAAATCAATTTTTTGGCAATAAAATGAGAGGTATATATCCCAGATGATCTCTGAGATTCCTTGTAGCCTGAAATCAATAATCTTATGATCCAGAAGAGCTTGTGAGTTGTAAACTGAGGAGAATGGGCCAGATGATCTCTGAGACCTTCCTACCTATAAATCTACTGCCCCATGAAGCTAGTTGTCTGGAGACATGAAATCTGGTTCTCATCTGTTCTCTTTCCAGGACATGAGTTTTTCAGGAAATTGAATCATGTCACTCATGGAAGAAATGGGCTTCAGGGGATCATGTGATTTAGACCATCACATAGCGGAAGGAGCCAAGGTAAAGAAGTAGAAGAGAAGAGAATAGGACCAATGTCTTCAGCTTCTTATTACCATTCTATATTTACACCATGTGCCTTTTCTTTCTATGAACCTAGACTGAGCTTGAATCTGTGATTTTATCAGAATAGGGAACCTCTAGTGTTAATACTCACTGTCACCCCAGATAGCAACCCATCTATGACTTACTGGCTAAATCCTAAGTTCTTGCCTAAGCTTAATAAAGATTTAGTTGATATACCAAAGACTACAGAGCTAGCAAGTTTCAAAGGCAGGATTTGAATCTAGATTTTCTTAACCTGGCTTTATATTCACTCCCATGTTATCTCTATGGATATTAAATATATATATTTGGAATTTTTTGAGTAACAGTGTGCTGACATGCACTCTGTAGATGATATTATTTTCTTTTCTTATTTATTATAAGCAATAGCTCGGGATGAAGGAATGGAGAGGTAAGATACAGAAGGAGGTGGTATTACTGGCATTTACCATTATTACTCTTCACATTTTAAAGATCATTTTAAATAATATTAAATATCATATAAATATACTAAAATACATCCCATTAGAAAATGTACTAATTGATAGATGCATGATGTCTTGAGCTAACACATGCCTGTTAGCATCTCTGGTTGTACTTCTGTATTTAATTGTGTCCACACTATAAAAAATTAAAATATTCTTTCCTTTTCTCCATTCCATAATCCCTCCCCCCATTATTGCTCCTCCCAGCTGCAAGTTAATAGAAAGCAGTAACATGCTGATTTCTGAGTCTTTTGAATTTGTATGTGTGTTTAGGTTCAGGATATTGCATTTGGGGATTCATGGATTATTTTATTCAGTCTATTTGGAATTTAGGAAAGCAGGAAACATATTTAACTCTTAATCATCATGGGAATAGGTCACATAACACAGTCAGGAACCTCTCATAACAAATTAAATATAGCCAGGTGTGAGGGAAAATTAATTCCATATGTTTCAAAATTACTTCAGCAGGTAGAATTTCACTAAAAAAAATATAAATGGAAAATGGAGTTACTTTCATTTAAAAATTTATTAAAATTTAGGCATGTCTGCTATCCAAAAAGCATCTTTTGGTGTGGTAAATACACAATAAGTATTCCTTCATAGTACCTTGTTCACACTGGAACGTGTTGTTCCTCCACTTGTTCAGCTTATGTCCCTCTTCTATTATAATATAAAATATTTATTGAGTCTCTACAAGGTGCCTGACACTGTAGTAGTTGCCACCGACAATTCCATGCTCTTGATGGCATTAACTAGCTATTCTGTAGTTGGTACAGGATCTGAGTATGTAACTAGAATCCCATTCCAAGTGAGGAGGGAGAAAACACATGACAGAGGAGATGACTAGATAGAAAAAAAAAGGAAGGAAGGAAGGAAGGAAGGAAGGAAGGAAGGAAGGAAGGAAGGAAGGAAGAAGAAAAAGAATTTATTAAGCACTGGCTCATTTTATTTATTTGTTTGTTTATTCATTTTTTTGCTTATTTATTAAGCTTGTGCTAAACTCTGGGAATATAAATACAAGGAAAAAGACAGTCCCTGTGCTCAAGTAGCTTATATTCTATTGGGGAAGACAACAAATAAAAGGTAGATAAAAAGTGGTGGGTATAAGAAGAAAAAAGAGGAAAAGTAGGAAGGAAAATTGCCAGAGAGAAAAGAGGCAGGTGGAAAAAGGAGAGAAAAGAAAGAAACAGAAACTTTAAATTCTGTACCCTTAGCCAGTCAGATACTTGCATATTCCTGGGTTCCAGCCATTTCCTTTCCCATTATTTGATTTTAGTACCAGCCCTGAGCCTGCTTTGCTCAGCTCAGTATCCACTATTTGTTCATCTGCAGACCAAGGGCTTCCTGTGATAATACATCACCCAGGATGCTCTTTGTTTGGCACATTATATATCTTCTAATCACTGCCATGGCCTGCTTCCAGCATTTCTTTATTATTAGAACTTAAATTAAGTTAGTTCTATCACTTCAAAGATGGAAACTTTGCTTCCTGTGAAGGTGACATCTAGTTGATATAATTAATTGATGAATGCTACTAGAAGACCAGCACAAGGATGTCAAACTCTTTCCCATTGGCCCTTTCAGGGTACTAATAAGTAAACACTTGAGGTATTGTTTGCATCCCTTTGTTCCTTCCTTTGGAAAAATCTGTTTCTGGATTAGCAAGGCTTAGTGAAAAAAGAAACAAAGATTCAATAATTTAGTTAGCACAAGGTCTAACACTCTAAAGGTTTCCAGTATATCCATGAAACAGGCTATGCCTACTGTCTGATTACTGGCTAAGATAGGTACAGAAAAGCTCTTTAACAGGCTACTTACTTGGTGATGAGTACTTTGATCCTGACAACCAATGAAAAATGACCTTGAGTCCTTTGCAAAAATTTCTGTGTTGATAGTGATTGAATGGTGGGAAATATGACAGAAAGTGTTAAAAATCAGTTTTTATACTATACACAAATATACATACATATAAGGTTATATGAACATATATTATGTATACATATATATGTATATAAAATACACATGGTATACATTACTATATTTCTACATGTATGTGCATAATGCAAATACTTATATGCAGATATACATATATATTACATATGTAGCTGTTGGTACTCTTAAATGTTAGATACTCATCCAAAGACCAATGAGTAGATATATTCCTTAGAGGAATGTAATCTTATCAGTCTAAATATTCTTGCTGTTAATACATACATACATATATACATATATATATGTATATATACATATACATACATACATACATACATACATACATACATACATACATATATATATGACAAAAGGAAGTGGCAGCTAAATAGAGGGATGACTCACAGATTCTCCTTGGAAAGACAACTAAAGAGTTAATGGAGTTGGTTTTATTGTGTATCATAAGGTAACAATAAACATCTTTTCGTGGAACTGTTGGTCATCTTTTATTGAAGTGTTCCTGATGAGTATTTGCCAAAAAGACCATTCTGAAAATAATTGCAACTTATGCACCAACATTTGTTGTGGAGAATGAGGTAAAAAAATCTGTGAAGAATTTGGCAAGATTGTCCAAATTAAATTAGAACATGCACTTATACTCAATGACTTTGATGCACAGGTGGACATATGCTGGAGAAACATATGTTGGAAATCCATATAGAGGAAGAAATCAGAGTGCTGAAAAGCTTCTCAGCTAGAAATAAGCCTCATATCTATGCATCATATATAATTTCTTCAAGAAAATAATTAGGAGGCACAAGGCATGGTGAACACCAAATAACACAACAAAAATGAAATTTATTATTTTAATGAACAAGCAATGGCTTGTTACTGATAAGGGAGTTATCTACAAATCAGTTTTCTCTGTACTGCTGACCACTGACTCATTCTAGCAAAGGTCAAAATTAATGCAAATCTAGAAGAAAGATGAAGAAAGCAAAATATCTTAGAAATTAGCTTAGCCACCTTCCATGATCCCTTTACCATGAGAAGAGGCAAGGAATGAAAGAAAGGAAGGAAGGAAGAGAAAAAGGAAGAAAGGAAGGAAGAAAGAAAGGAAAAAAGGAAGGAAGGAAGGAAGGAAGGAAGAAAGGAAGGAAGGAAATAAGCACTTATTACATGCTTACTACATGGTAAGCACTGTGCTAAGAGCTAGGGATAAAAATAAAAACAAAATGAAAGACATTTCCCTGCCCTCAAGGAACTTACATTTTAATGGGGGAAGACCACACATTTTTATGTACAGATAAGTGCTGAAGAAGAGGAGGGATAAAGGTACCTGATGTGGAGGCAAAATTTTGAAGTCCAGAAATCCAAAAATAGGACCAAAAGAATGAAAACAGGACACTCTGGGACCTTCCCCAAAATGGAGGCTCCAGGAGTAATTCACCCACACTAGAAAGAAGGTAGGACTTGCAGAAAGATATTCCAGAGTGAACTGTTAGCAAGATTGTCCCAGGGTGAGGAGGTCCCAGAAACCAAACTCATATATTATTCAACAGTAGAAATATGGCAATCAAGGGCAGTAGGTATTTAGATTATAAACTTATTTGTAAAAACTTAGAGAAGAAAGGGCAGCTAAGTGGTGCAGTGGATAGAGCACCAGCCCTGGATTCAGGAGGACCTGAGTTCAAATCCAGCTTCAGACACATAATACTTACTAGCTGTGAGGCCCTGAGCAAGTCACTTAACCCCATTGCCTAGCCAAAAAAAAAAAAAACCCAAAACAAAACAAAACAAAAACTTAGAGAAGAATAATGAGATTGTGAGTACTAATGTATCATAACACAGTGAGAAACAACTGAAGGAAACAAATTTAAAGAAAAATTGATTACAGACCCAACTAGACAAATTTGCCTCAAGACCACCTAAAGATGAATCTGGGATAAGGACAAGAAATAAAATTTAAAAATGAAAAAGATCTGTAAACATTTTTTGCATAGACTATTTTCATAATCAAGGAGAGTGGCTCCATACATTTGGACTTCAGCATCATGGTCCTAACTCTGCTGAATGAGGAAATGGAAATGTCCTTAATGAAAGCAAAGATTGGAAAAGCAGATAGACTATATAGACTAAATATATGCAGAAAAGGCCTCTGTTGTAAGTGGCATAATTAAAGACTTCATGGCACTGATTCTCTAACTGTTGGATGGAGAGGATATCACAAAGGTGTGCAAAATAAAAAACTATCATTTTTACCCCCCAAAGACCAAAAAACCATCAACAACTAATGAATTTTATAAACATTTTGCTATTTTTAAAGCCACATTGAAAAAAATCTACACTTGCATTGTGAGCATCCTTAAAAAGGGCATGACAATAGATCAGTCAGGCTTTCACATACATTTTATAGTATACTATATATAGTCACAAGATCAGCTGAAAGATACACAGAATGCAAAATCCCAGTGTACCTATTTTTTGTTAATTATTAAGGAAATATTTGGTTTGGTAGAGTAAATGGATGCCTTAAAAGCTCTCTTCTCAGTGTCTGTCATGCATATGTCAAAATTAAATAAGATTCATTAAAATATGTACATAAATATCTTTGGTTACCTCAATCTCTGATAATCATTTGCTAATTCATACCAATGTATAGGTGATAGTCATGGAAAATATACACTTCAGAACACAAATTGAAGAGGAATTCTTTCTAAATAGGCCCTCCCTTTGCTCTGTTCATAGATGATATTCTGCTGGTTGCAGAAAGTATTGAAACATTACAGAAACTTTTAAATGAGATCCTTAATCACTCAAAAGAATTTGGTGTAACTGTCCACACAGGAAAAAAAAATAAATGAAGAATGACTATCGTCCAAACTATGATAGACAGTTGGAGGGATGGCCTATAGATCCTGCCCATCAACTTATCTATTTTGTGCAGATACTGCAAATAAACAATGAACTCTGCCCAGAGGTGAGCAAGAGGAAGGCAATAGAGTGAATTGACTTTGAGAAACTACAGTGTTATTAATGTCTTCAGGCTTCACTCAAAAACGAATATGCTTCTTTTTAACAGCAGTATTCCTCTGTCAATATTTGAGTCCTGTGAGTAATAGAATAGAGAAACCAATTTATCAATATTCATTAAGTACCTACTGTGTGCCAGGCATTGTGGTAAGTACTGGAGATTCAAAAGGAGGCAAAAGACAGTTCCTTCCTGAAAGGAGCTTACAATCTAATGGGTGAGACAACATGCAAACATATATACAAAGTGAACTATATACAGGATAAATAGGAAATAATTCACAGAGGGGAGGCATTGGACTTAAGAGGGGTTGAGGAAAGTTTTGTGGAGAAGGTGGAATTTTAGTTGAAATGTAAAGGAAGTCCTGGAATCAGTAATAGGAGCAAAGGAGGAAGAGCTTTCCAGGAATGAGAGATAGTCAGAGAGAATGCCTGGTACTGAGAGTGTAAGGGTTGTGGTGACAGAAAATGAGGAATCCAGGATGACTCCTAGGTCATGGGTTTGAGAGACGCAGAGGATGTTGTTGCCATTTACAGTAATAAGGAAGTTAGGAGTAGGGAAGGTTTAGGGGGAAAGATAATGAGTTCTGTTTTGGGCATATTGAGTTCAGGATGTCTACGGACATCCAGTTCAAGATGTCTGAAAAGAAATTGGGGATATGAGGCTGGTGGTAAGCAGAGAAATTGTTGCAGAAAAGGTAGATTTGAGAATAGTCAGCATAGAAATTGCAATTAAATCTATGAGAGCTGATAAGGTTGCTGACTGAAGCAGCCTAGAAGGAAAAGAGAAGAGGGCCTAAGATAGAATCCTGAGGGACACCTATGGTTAAGGGCATGATATGGATGAGGATCCAGGAAAAGAGACAGAGGAGTGGTCAGATAAGTAGAAGAGGAGAATCGAGAGATAATGGTGTCCTGAGAACCTAGAGAGAAGAGAATATCAAAGAGGAGAGAGTGATCAACCAAAGAACATGAGGACTGAGGAAAGGTCATTGTATTTGGCAACTAAGAGATCATTAGTAACTTTGGAGAGAGCAGTTTAAATGGAATGGTAAGGTTGGGAGCCATATTGTAAAGAGTTAAGAAGAGAGGGGGAGGAGACAAAGTGAGGGCACCTATTGTATAAGGCCTTTTCAGAGTTCACCTACAAAGGGCAGAAGAAATATAGGATAATAGTTAGCAAGGATGAAAGGGTCAAGTGAGAATTTTTTTTAAGGATAAAAGAGACATGAGTATGTTTGTAGACAGTAGGAAATGAGGCAGTAGAAAGGGAAAGATTGAAAATAAGTGAAAGAATGGGGATGACAGAGGGGATAACCTGTTGGGAGAGATGGGATGGAATGGGATCACTTGAACAAATAGAGGGGTTAATAGCCTTAATTGCCTTGGTAAGGAATAAGTCACTTCATCATATGTGACAAGTGAAGGAGGAGAAAGTGGAAGAAGTCATCAGTATAATAGGAGATGAGGAAAAGGGGAGGAATTTACAGAATATGGCCTCAATTTTTTTCTTGTAAAATATTAGACAAGGTTCTGAACTAGGAGAGAATTAAAATTGAAGACCACATAAAGGACTGTGGAGAAGTTCGTGGTGAGCTTGAGCTGGCTGTAACACATATAAAGAAGAAATCATTCAAAGAGAATCTCAGGAAAAGATGCCATCAGAGAAACATATGACTGCAACAAAAGATGGTTGGTGACATAATACAGATGATGTATAGAACCTGTACCCTCAATGGGTATCCACATAATGTTAATAAAACTAGAAGTTTCTCAGAGAGTTTGGTTAATTCTTTCAGGTGGATTTAGCCAAGAACAAAGATAAGAGTCCCATAGGATGGGCAGGAAGGGAGTTTCATTGGAGGGAGTACTTACAGCAATGACATCACAGCACCATAGTAGTATTGTAGTATTGGATTTAGTGCAGATGAATTACTCAAAATGTGAAAACAAACTGAGTATGAGACCATCAGATAAGAGGGCTTTTCATGCAGTTAGGTTGCATCGTGCATACATTCTCCCTTAAAAACAAGAACTAGGGAGAGGCACAGTCAGATCTGTCCAATATTCAGATAAGACTTAATAGGCAGAAGTGTGGTCTTAACAGCTCTTATTAGTTTTTATACTATTTTACCACAAGCTGAATGGGATTCAACCCTGAACCTTCCCCTCTTCTGAACTTAACTTTTGCTGTCAAGGACACCACAGTCCTCCCAAGTCACCCTAGCTTGAAATCTAGGTGTCATCCTTGCATCTTCACTCTCTCATCCTCCATATCTATTCCATTGCCAAGCCTTGTCAGTTTTACCTTCATAACATCTCTCACATGTGCCTCTTTCTCTCAATACACCACCCTGGTTCAAGCCCTCCTGACCTTATGCTAGAACTATTTTTTTTTTTGGCTAGGCAATTGGGCTTAAGTGACTTGCCCAAGATCACACAGCTAGTCAGTGTCAAGTGTCTGAGGCCATATTTGAACTCAGGTCCTCCTGCTTCCACGGCTGGAGCATATACTAGAACTATTGCAATAGTTCTTCTGGTTGGTCTCCGTAACCCAAGTCTTTCTCTTCCCCAGTCCATCCTCCACCTGGCTGTCAAAGTAATCAGATATGACCATGTCATCCTCCTATTCGATAAGCTACAGTGGCTGCTTATTGCCTTTAGGATCAAATATAAAACTCTGTGCTGGGTATTTGAACCTTTCATGACCTGGTCTCCTCTTACCTTTCTAGTCTTCTTTCACCTTCCTCCCTCCTCTCCCCATGTACTCTTTGATCCATTGACAGCGGCCTCCAATTCCCCACTTTATGCATTTCTACAAGCTTGCTTTCATACTTACAACTCTTTCTCTTCTTGCCTCTGCACCTTTTCTTCCCTGGTTTCCTTCAAGTCCCAGTTAAAAGTTTACCTTCTACAAGGTGCCTTTCCTGATCCCCCATGATATTAGTGACTTCTCTGTGACAATTATCTTAAATTTATCTTATGTGTATATATTTCCTTTGCACATAACTGTTTAAAGGTTATCTCTCTCATTAAGCTGTGAGATGCTTGAGAGGAGTCATTTTTTTTTCCTTTTCTCTGTATTCACAGTGCTTAGCACAGTGCATAGCACAAAGTAAGTGCTTGATAAATGCTTGTTTATTGACTATAAAACTTGACCAAATCTAAGAAAGTAGCAAGAAAAGTGCTTTGTGAATATTAAGAGCCCTATACAATTGGTAGCTATTTTTATTTACAGCAGTAGGCTAATGTCCATTCTATTGTAGCCTTTATAAACTGAAGATCCAATTCCAACTCTCATTGATGAGTCAGGTCCCTGAGCAAGACTATTTATTCTCTCCCCATCAAGATTCTGAGGGTGTCTTGAAGGGTTGGGAGTATCTTTCTAATGCTCTCAGCTCAATGTGTTCTTCCCAATATCATTCTCCTGTTACAGCTAGTGTCTCACTTATATACTTTAAAACTTCTAGAAATTATCTTTCCAATATAATTTAACCAGTTCATGTGAATTAATTTTTTATAAAGAAATATTTATTGAGAAGATATAGCAAGAATAGAAGTACACAATTCCTCCCAACACCCAGGGACACACTTTTCCCTATACTACCTCTGTCCTTGGTGGAAGCGGGCTCAAATGTAATTCAACAGCTATGAAATACTTGCTTTACCAAGTTCATTTCCAAGTACAGTGTAGCAGATAGATCTTAATGCTCCAGAAAATATTGGCTGCTGGTCAGATTCACTGTTGGGATGGGACTCAGAAATCTCTTCTTGGGACTGTGCTGGCTAATAACTGTCATAGGCTCTTGTCCTTGGACTTTTTGAAGTCTCATAGGATCATACCTATTCCTTTCCATCTCCAACACTCATTCACCTGAGAGTTAGAAAGAAAAATACAGAAGTGAAGAAACAAGAATTCCATCCACACCACAATTGGTTTTCCTGGGTGAGGAGATAGGCGACTGGTAGCCATAGGCTCTTGCTGCCATTGCTACTACCTGGAGGCCCATAGCAGTCCTGTTCTCTCCAAAGTATTCAGAGAGGAAAGCAAGAATGCTAGTTATTGGGGCCTTTGTACACATGTTCAGTTATAACATGGAAACCAAGAGAAAGACCTTTCCTTCATCATGCAGAAGGACAAAGGAACCAATCATAGCTGACTTGCCCATGCTCTGAAGTCCATGTGATAGATTGCATCAGATTGAGCACCACATTGCTTATGCTCATAAAGGCTGGGCTCTCATTGGCCAGCCCCTATTATATCATTTTACCAGTTTATCAGTATCTAGTTTACTAGTCTATCAGTTTACCTGCTGGTATTTGAACCTTTTCCCCAAAAAAACCTTTTAACGCTATCAATACCAATGTCAGAAGTGCTTTTACATGGTTTCTGATGGGTCACTTCTTGTCCTTCGAATGTTGCTGGTAATAGCTTTTGCAGTTGTATTACAATAATGGAAGCCTAGAAATGGTTATGCATGAAACCCAATGTTTCACAGCAGCTAAGACGAATGGATGCACTAAGTATTGACACTATAGGAAATCAAGAAGTCTCTTATTGATTTGAGTGCTTGCTATTAGGGAAGCTACATTTTTGTGGAGAGATGAAAGTTGAAAGTTGTGGGATTCCCAGACTAGATGGATATAATCTTTTGTGCCTACATAACTATTTGACCCTGGGGACTAAACTATTAAGATTTTTAGGGAAGACTCAGTGAATCCAATTATTGAAATCTTCTTACTTAATTTCTTGGGGGATCTTCTCTTTTATATTTATACTATGTTGAACATATGGAGCAGCCTTGAAAAGTTTCCATCAGGTACAAGAAAGGTTTTTCTTGGCCTGTAAAATCTCATCCAACACACCTAAATTGGCCTATGCTAAACCTTCCTCTTCATGGCATTACCACTCCATGAAATAGAAGCAGAAACTCTTAGGGAGGCAGTGTAGCACTGGAAAGTCTGCTGGATTTGGGGTAATCTGTTCAGATTCTAGCTGTGCCACTTCCTACTTGTGTGACCTTAAGTAATTAATTTAGCTTCTCTAGTCTTCAGTTTTCTTATTTCTAAAATGAGGTGATTGGATGAGATGACCTCTAATGTCCCTTCTGGCTGTAGTTCTGTGATTCTACTGCCTTGAAAAGTTTGAAGGGACTCGGAGCTCTTCTAGCCCAGCCTCCTAACCAGCAAGAGCCTAGTGATTTTCTCTGACAGGCAATCATGCTGCATCACTCAAATATTTCTTAAGGGGCAGTTCACCACTTCATAAGAGAGTCCATTCTATTTTTGGAGAGTTTTAATTATCAAACATTTCTTCTTTAGGTTGACCCAAATCTGCCTCTCTGAAACTTTTGCCTCTTGGTCCAAGTTCTGCCCTTTGGAACCCCACAGATTATGCCTCGTTCATCTTTCACATGACGATCTTTCAGATATTTGAAGGCAGTTATCATGTCTCCATTAAATCTTTTCTTTTCTAAGTGAACCATCACCAGTTCCTCCAACATTCAACAAATAACACAGTCTAAACCTGTTATCATCCTATCCACCCTCCTCTGGATGAACTCCAATTTGTCAATGTCAACATCACTCCTTAAATTGGGTGCCAAGAATTGAAGACAATATCATTAATGTAGTATGAACAGTGTGGAGCACAATGAGACTATTTCTCCCTTTGACCTGACAACATACTTTTATAAAAACAGGATAAGATTGCATATTTTTGCAGCCATGTCACACTATTGACTCATATTGAACATGCAGTCCACTGAAACTGCTCATCTTTTATTTTTTACATAAACAATAGTTAAGACAGGTTTCCTTTATTCTTTACTCGTACAACTGAATTTTGAAACCTAAAAGCAACATTGAACTTTTATCTCTATTGCATGTCCTTCTGCAATTGTTAGAACATTATTTCCATCTGTGAAGATATTTTTGAGGATCAATTTTGTCCTACAGTGAATAAGCTATCCTTTTCATCTCTGTCATCAACAAATTTGATGGGTATGCCTTCTATGTATTTGCCTAAGTCATTGATAAAAATATTGAGTAACATATTGCCAAGGACAGATCCCCAAACATACATGTAGGAAATTCTATCCAGGTTTATGTTGATCCATTAATCATCATTCTGGGTGTGGTTGTTCATCGAACTATTTATCTAGCTAATTGTATTGTCATCCACCTTCATTGTTTCCATCTGGCTCATATGAAAGTTATGAAAACTTGCCAGGTATCTCACTAGAATAAAGACATAACATGTCTAAGGCATTCTCTTGGTCTACCAGTCTAGTAACCCTGTCAAAAAAGGAAATGAGATTGCTTTGCCACGTATTGTTCTTAGTGAACCTATTCTGGCTTCTAATGTTTACTCTCTCCCTAGCAAAGCCTTCCTCAAACATCTGTTTTATAACCTGTTCTAGAATTTGGCCAAGAATTGATGTCAAGCTCACTAGTCTTTCATTTCTGGAATCCATCTCCCTTGTCTTTCAAAAACATCAGGACATTTGCTTATTTCTAGTCTTTTGGCAACTCTCCCATTCTCCATGACTTTCCAAGCTTTACCAAAAAGTTCTACAATCATATTTACAAGTCCTTTCAATAATCTAAAATGGAGTCCTCCTGGGTCAGGATACTGGAATCCTTTATAGCAGCAAGTCACTTTCTTGTTGTCTCCTCACCCATCTTGGGCTTCAATGATCTATCAAGCACATTTGTTCCATCCTGTTCAGTTTGATGATAATTTTCTTCAAAAGGGAAGACAGAAACAAAACAGGAATTGAATTGTTCTGGTTTCTATCATCTGTTAAGGTTGCACCATCAGCCCTAAGCAATGGGGCAAGCAGCAGAAGGATTTGTGATTGTATTGTCAGAATTTCATTTCTGAGAGACCTCTTTTCTTCTTGAGTCTCCTCTTTCATCTCATCTCACTAGGCTAATTGAAAGTAAGCATCTGCCTACAGCAAGTACAACCACATAGATTTTCTTGTAATTGAAACAAAACAGGAATAGAAAGGAAATGTTACATATATTAAATTTCTATTAGGGTTGTTACCTGATGGACATTAGTCCCTATCAGGTTTCTTTTGTGACCCAGGACTTATTTTCATGCCACTGTGCTTGTTAGAATCATCAATGTCTGCAACACATAAAAAAAATTAAACTTAAAATATATAAAAAAAAATTAAGTGAGATGACTAGATGTCTTTCTTTTGTTGAGAAACTCCTGATCTTTGATGATGCCAGATGGGCAGATGTTATAGAGAAAAAAAAATCCAGAGAATTTTCCCTTTAGAGCCAAGGACATCTTATATGTAGATGTAGACACACTCTGAAAAGAAGGCAGTTGCTCTGTGAATTGCCAAACACAAAATGAAATGAGAAAGATACTTTGTAAATTATCACAACTATTATCTATTGGTCTCAGATTGCATGGTGTTTAGATATGAATTTATAGTTTGAATCCCAGGATACCTTATCCTGGGGAATAGGGGTGGAGAAGAAGTACCATCCAGCCAAATAGGACAATATTTTCCAAAAACAGAGAATATTTTATGCTAAGGGGATCCCCATTAACAGACTCCTCAGCATCCCTTGCCCCATTCTCCTCTTATCCTACACTTTCTGTCTTAGCCTTTTCCCACCTTATTCTCAGTCACAGAATTCATGGTGAGCTGTGGTGAATGGGAGGAAGTTGCTCACTGAAGCCATGATTCTGCTGGCAGTAGTGGACCCACCTCAGTAGTGAACTTCAACTGTGAGGCCATGGAGAGAAGGTGAAGTGACCAGATCGTCCCATCTGTGATAGAATGTGAACTCTTTGAGGGAGGGAACAATTTCATTGTGGTCTTTGTATCTCTAGTCCCTAGCACATTTCAGAAGTTTAATAAGTACTTGTGGATTGATTGATCATGAGATTAATCATCTTCCTGTCCCTTAACAACTTTTGCTGGTTCTATCTCCTCTGGCCCATTAACTGCTTGGAATTCTGGGTACTTTAATTGGATCTTCTTGATTCTTGAGCCAATAATCTTTTTGGTTTTCAACTTGCTGTATAGTCAACTTTCTAATCTGTGAGTGAACCATAGAAAATTGTTAAGGTCTTTCCAATATTAAGGGTTGGTTCCAGGGACCCATGGTAATGCTCTTTTCCTGAATAATAAAATAATTGAATTTTCACTCATTCTGAGAGAATTCTTGAGGTCCCATTTCCCCTTGGCTTCCTGCTGTACCTCTCCACACCTTTTGGCTCAGTTTTTAGTAAAGGTCTTTAAAAAAAAAAAGCCCATTAGCTGCTCTCAATCACTCCAGGGAAGGAGGTTAGCTAAAGAAATGTTGAGGACACATAAAAGTCAATTTAGTCCAATCAGAGAAAAAGTGTGAGAGGCTCTGTTGTCTGTTAGCAGCAGGGAATTCAGAGTAAAATTAAGTAGGGAAGTTGAATGGGTTAGCAGTTTTCCAACTTCTGTGTCCTCACAGTGTGACTCCGTAATTTGGTTTGCAGTGTTGTGAATTCTTGAAACATGAGATATATTCCAGAACCAAATATAAAAGCTTTGGGGGGTATATCCACTGTTTATATGCCCCTTTCCATAAGCTTGGGTAATGAAGAGTTTATTGTATTTTTGACAGTGTAGCCAATTATTGAAGGCTCATAAATATAATTATTTTTCCTACAGAAGTATGAAATGGACACCCCTTATTCCCTGAACTTGACCTACAGAAAGTGTGAAGGAAACTGGGGTAAGTGTATCACATAGCATCTCATATTTCTGTGGTGCTTTAAGATAATAATAGCTACTACTACTACTAATAGCTAGCATTTAAATAGTGCTTCAATATATTATTTGATTTTTGTCCTTTCATTTTGTCCTTTCAACAACTCTTTGTGATAAGTAGTATTATTATCACTATTTTATAGTTCACAAAGCTAGATAAGTGACTTTCCAAGAGTCATATAACTAACAAGTATCTGAGGCTAAATTTGAACTCAGGTCTTTCTGACTTTAGGTCCAGCGCTCTATTCACTGTGATCTACACTGCAGATTACCAACAAAAACTCTGTGAAATAGATAGTACCTATATTGTTATCGTCATTTTACAGATCTGCCTTCCTGGAGCACATTTGAGCTAAACAGAGATGGGAAGCAACCCAGAAAAGTGGCTGGTAGTTGTAGGAAGTCAGCACAGGATTTTTTAAAAAACCACTCTGTATGCAAGCTCTGTGTGTGTGTGTGTGTGTGTGTGTGTGTGTGTGTGTGTGTGTGTATGTGTGTGTGTGTGTATACATACACATATATACATATGTGTGTATGTGTGTGTGTATATATATATTTGCATATATAGCTGTGTTTGTGTGTATATATCTGAATTTTTCACCATGTACATCTGTATCTTCATTTAGGTTTCATATATCCCATTACTATTTCTTTTAAAATGTAAACAGAGATTCGTAACCTAGAGTTCATGTACCAGTTTAAAAAATATATTTTGATCATTGTATTTCAACATAATTAATCTTCCCTGTAAAGCTTTGTATTTTATTGTATGCATTTAAAAACATTAGTCTTAGAACTGGTTCATTGTCTTCATTAGACTCACAAAGGGGTCCATAACATACAAAAAAGTTAAGAAAACCCTGCTTTAAAAGATCCATAAATATATAATGCTATCTACAGTATTTAAATTTATATTATTTCTGATAGACACTTATGGTCAACCCTGTCCTTATGTTGTCAGGCATTCTTTTGTTTGAGATATGAGGGCACAAACTCAGGCAAAAGGGAACTTTCCTAGCATAAGGCTGGAAGCTCAATCCGGCCTTTTGTTGGAGAGTTTTTCTCCCTAACTAGTGGTATTAGCACAAGCCATTTCATAACTACCATAACTACTCTGAATTTAGTCCCTATAGTATACATCATAGACATGAGTCAAGGTTACACTAAAAATAAAATTAAGATCCAGAGCTTAGCGCAATGACTGGCATGTCATAAGTACTTAATAAATCCTCGTAGATTTGTTGACAATCTTCCTTCAGTGCATTTTTTCAGGCTGATTACATCTTACTCTCTGTCTCTGTCTGTGTGTGTGTGCATGAATGCATCTCTCTCTCTCTCTCATGTGCTCTGTGCTTCGGTGAAATCCATCCTACTTGGTGTTCTGTCTGCCTGGATCTTCTGCATCTATTTCTGGGCCTTCTCATGCTATCATCTTTTCCTGAAATGTTTGCTCTTCTTGCTTCCATCTCTTGGATTTCTGAGAATCCTTCAAAGCCTATCAGAGCCCTTTTCTGATCCCCTTCTTTCTATGTGTTCCCCCACCCTGAACTTATTTTGAATTTAATAATATATAATATTTTATATTTTAAGGGCAGCTAGATGACACAGTGGATAGAGTGCCAGACCTGGAGTCATGGAGATCTGACTTCAAATCTGGCCTCAGACACTTGCTAGCTGTGTGACCCTGGGCAAGTCACTTAATCCTGTTTGCCTTAGTTTCCTCATCTTAAAATGAGCTGCAGAAGGAAATGGCAAACCACTCCAGGATCTTTACCAGGAAAACCCCAAATGGGGTCACTGAAAACAACTGAACAAAAACCAAAATTATATTTTAACATATCTTTTGTATACATGTTATTTTCTCTCTGTATGGTATAAACCCTTTGAGGGCCAGGATTGTTTTGGGGCATGGAGGTGGGGCTTTGTATTCCACTGACTAATATAGTACCTGGAACTTAGCAACCATTTAATATAGGTTCAGTGAATTGAATTGAATTGGATCCATAATTTCATCATGACTATTCCAATCACAAACACAGTTCTGCATCTCTCCAGGCCTTAGCAAATGTTCCTCATAAGCTACCATGGCTGAAAAACTGCATCACTTCATGGAAACCTCATCCCCCCTCTGTTGGGAACGAACCTTTCTTTCCCCACTTAGCCAAGCTGGTCCTCATGTGACAACTATCTAATATGTTGCTAAGCCTTTCCAGCTTGGTAGGACCTACCAGAATTTATGTTCTGCTGGTATCCTGTAGCTAAAGTAGGAATTTTTTTTTTATGGAGCCCTGTTTCCTCCCTCCCCTGTAATATATTCTTTATTTTGCAAAGTGAGATATATTTGAGAACCTCCCCAGAGTGCCTCATCTGTTATCTGTCCAAGTCCAGCCACCCATACTGCGCTACATGCCAAAACCATTACCAAAGCGTGTGAGATTTGGGCATGTCGGGAAAACTTGTCATGGGAAAAAATAAATCCTACCAAATTACAATGTCTAATCCAGAGATGATCCACACGTTCTTTCCTTATTATATCCTCTTGAGAGGTTGTGCACATCAAACTGCTTCTTGAAATCTCCTGGCTGTCTCAGCAGACCTAGAAAGCATTTGATTCTGCTAAGGGTGTGGTGTTACTTTCTTTTTTATCATGAACTTTGTCGTTGTTCTTCAGTTGTTTTCAGTTGTGTCAGACTCTTTGTGACCCCATTTGGGGTTTTCTTGACAGAGATACTGGAGTGGTTTGCCATTTCATTCTCCATCTCATTTTATAGATGAAGAAACTGAGGCAAATAGAGTTAAGTGACCTGCCCAGGGTCAAACAGCTGATATCTGAGGTCAGGCCACCAACCTAGCAATGATCGAAATACACAAACGTTTCAATATGCATATACAATATACAAAAAAGAACAAAATAGACTATATAAAGATTGTGAAGTCATAGGATAATATTTTAGAACTATGAGAAGTCCAAATTCTTTCATTTTACAGATGAGGAAATTGTGGTATAGAGGATTTAAGCAACTTGTCCATAGTCATATGGCTAGTAAGTGTCTGAGTTGGGATTTGTGCTTGGATTTTCTAGACTTCAAGCTCGGAGCTCTAGCTACTGTACCCACTACTCTCTATACCTTCTATCTACTACATATCCACTTCTGTTACATGCTATTTAACATGTATTTAATTGAACAAAATTAACCTGTTTTTGTCCCTCTCTGTTGCTACCTTCTCCCCATCCTCTTCCTCCTGTCCCCACCCCCCCTCTGTATGCAGCGTGGTATCACCAATAAAATTCTGGGCTTGGAGACAGAAAGAGATGGGTTTAAAGTCAAACTCAGATACTTAATAGCTGTGTGACCTTGGGCAGGTCACAACTAACCTCTTTGTAAAATGATGGGATTAGGTAAGAAAACTCTGAGATCCTTTTTAGTTACAAATTGAAATTTATATTTCTATGAGCAATCCCTTGCAAGAAAAGAGCAAGGCTGAGCAAAACAAGACATCATATTGACTGCACTATTTATTGGTTGGAGGTTGTTTGACTGAGAGGCATCGAGAAAATCAACCTTTCTTTCTTTTTCTTCCCTTTTCAACAAAGCTTAAATGGAAATTTCTCTGGAAGAATGAAATAATAAAAATCACTTACATAGTTCACATTTACATAACATTTTACACAAAGCCCTTTACACACATTATGTCATTTGACCCTCACTCCATCCCTGTGAGGTATGTATTACTATTACCCTCATTTTATAGATGAGAAGACTGAAGCTCAAACTTGGCCATGGTTGCTTGACTAGTGCATGAAACAGAAATTGAACCCAGGTATTTCTAATTTCATATCCAGTATTGAATCCATTATAACATGTTTCCTTTCTGAAAGTAACTATAGGGAAGGAGAAACGATTAAGATGGAGGGAAGGAGGGAAAGAGAGAGAGAGAAAGAGAAAGAGAAAGAAAGAGAGAGAGAAATGTATTTTCATCCCAAATAAAATCAATTTAATATCCCCATGAGAATGCTTAGAGAGTGCCCTTTGCCCTTTAGAAGCTAGGAGCCTTTAGAATACAAATCATCAAGTTGTTTTCCCAGATCTCCCCTCCCCGTTTTTCTCGTATATCTCAAAATATTTCAGGCTTTGTCTTTTGAATCTGGAGCTCCATAACCCAAGCAATTTCCTTAATTGAGGAAAAGACCTGGATAAAAGAAAACTGTCAAATCATAAAACTCTTGCTTCTGTACCAGTCAGATAATTGCCTCAATGCCCTACTTCTCTCTGGTGGGGAGACCTAGTCTGAGCACACAATCATTAGGCCTTTCTGTCCTCAAGTCTTTTTTTTCTCTCTCTGCAGAATGACTCTCTGTTTCTTCTCTCCAAGAGAGCTCATCATCATAGAAAGCTGGAACAAATGAGCCTCCTAACAGAAAATGCCAAGGAACGGGGATAGAAATTACTAGGTTATCTCTAGTGCTTCAAGATATTATTGAGGGAAATAGCTTAGTAAGATACAGAAAGGAATTGGACACTCCTATGAATCATGGCAGGTGCAGTTACACTTGCTCAGGGAACAAATTATGAGAATTATTGAGAGTGCTGAGGCTTCAGGGTAGCAAATGATCATTGACAGCGATGTTGAGAAAAAAAATTAAAAAAAAAAACTCTTCCTCCCTTTCCACGGTACAATAATGAGCAGTGACTTGATTTTCTCTTCCTCTGAAGCATCCAACCTAGGCTGTAACCAATAGTATTATGGGTCATGGATACTCCGATGCTCAAGAGAAAAAGAAACAAAGCAGCAGACACAAGACTTTAAGGCCTCCATTCCAAGTTGGGGAATTATTGAAAAGAAAAAGAGTTTGGGAGGAAGTGTCAATTTAATATTGGTAAATGGAAAAGTTAGATTGTGTGGCATGTTGCCAGTACAATAACTGGAGGTTTTGTATGGCCTCAGGAGCTGGAAGGAGGTTCCTATTAAGAGTGTTAGGATAAAAAGCTTCCAGAGAAAAATCACCTTCTAAGAGTGTCTTCCTGTTAAACATTCAGTTATTAATCCAGCTTGCCAGCTTTCATTGTGGTAAAGGATCCATTTCTCCTGCCACACTCCATGATAGAGTAGAAAAAGCACTATTTTTGGAGTCAGAGAAGCTGGGTTCAAATCTTTATTTTGGCACTGCCTTTGTAACCTTGAAAAGTTACCTACCTACCCTGACCCCTCCCCCCCATTTGTGAAATGAAATAGTTGAACTGGGTGACCTCTGAGGTTCCTTCTATTTCTAGACATACTATCCTTTCCTAAACGAATCCAGCTACATTTAGGCCTTTACCCACAGCTGGGTAGCATAGTATAATAGGCTGCTAGACTTGGAGTCAGGAAAACCTGAGTTCAAATCCTATCTCAGACACTTACTAGTTAGGTGATCCTGAACAAGTTCACTTAACTGATATTTGCCTCAGTTTTCTCATATGTAAACCGAGGTGGTGGTGTTAGTAATTGAACCACTTTGCCAGGGTTGTTGTGAAGTTCAACTGAGATTATATTTGTAAAGTGCTTCACAAATCTTAAAAGTCTAAATAAATGCTAGCTATTATTTATTCCACTCATGAAAAATTGATAGGAAATCAGGGACCACTTTGACTTTCCATCTCAGAGAGTTTTTGTAAAGAAAGTACTTGGCAACCAGGTGATGTAGTGGTTACATTATGAGGCCTGGGGTCAGAAAAACTTGGGTTCAAATTCAGCCCCAGACACTTACTAGCTGTATGACTCTGGGCAAGTTATTTAACCTCTGTTTGCCTCAGTTTCTTTATCTTTAAAAAGGGGATAATAATAGCACCTACTTTCCATTTTCTTTGGCATCACCAGGTATTTCTTAAGTGTCTACTATCAGCGATGCTAGGCATCATGTGAGGTGTAGGGATACAGAGATGAAAATAAATTAGTTCCTTTCTTCAAAGAGCTTACATTCTCCTGGGGAAGATGGCAGATACAGAGTTAAGGATATGCAAAGTAAATATAAGATAGTTTGGGAAAGCACCAAGAATTCAGAAAATGGGTAAACAGCTTGTATTAAGCTGAATTATAAAATGACCTAAGGATTCCAAGAGATGACTGGGAAGAAGGGAAACTTCCAAGCAAGGGGGACAACTTAGATCATCCAAAGCTGGAATGCTGTGTGGAGATGCCAGCAAGGAGGCCAGCATGATGGAATGTTGAATGCAGGAGAGGATGTGTAAATGTATGCAGTTTAGAACAACGGTTGAGATTTTAAGGGGAGCGTCTGTGAACTTGGATCAGAAAAAAATGCATCTTTTATTTCCACTCATCTTCAATTATTCTGTACTGTTTCCTTCAATTATTTGAAAACATCATCCTGAAAGAATTGTAGACTTCACCAGTCTGCCAAATGGCCCCCTGACACTAGAAAGGTTAAGAATCCTTTGTCTAGAAAGATAGTTTTGTGGCAGATTGTGAAGGACTTTAGTTGCCAAACAGAGGCATTAATATTTAATCCTAGAGGCAACAAGGAGCCATTGACATTTTTTGAGCAGTGGACTGGCATGTTCATATATATACTTTAGGAATATTACTTTGGGAGCTGTTTGGAAGATGGATTGGAGAGGGAAGAGAATGGAATCAGGGAAACCAATTTGGGTGGTTAAAATATCCCAGGTAAGAGGTAGATTAGGGCCTCAACTAGGATGGTGGCCATGTTGCTGGAGAAAAGAGGTTAGATACAAGAGCTATTTTGTTGGTACAATTGACAAGATTTTGCGGTCAATTTGATATGGGAGATGAGGGAGAGTAAAGAGTCCACATTGTGAACCTGAGTTACCAGAAAGATGTTCATACCCTCCACAGAAATAGGGAAGCTTAAATAAGGTATGGGAATTGGGGAAAGATAATGAGTTCTGTTTTGGACATGTTGAGGTTGAGATAGCCAAAGAAACATTCAGATGCAAACGTCCAGCAAGCCATTAGTGATGGAGTACTGGAGCTCAGGAGAGTTATGTAGGCTAGATATATAGATTTGGTAGTTATGTGTATTGAGATGGGAATTGAACTCATGGGAGATGAAAAGGTTGCTAAGGGCAAGGGTATTAAGAAAAATAAGACTAGAGGTCCCAGGAAAAAGTTCTGGGATATACTCCCACATAGAGGACAGGGCATGATGTTCCTACAAAGGAGGTTGAGGAAGTGTAAGGTATTCTCTTTTCTCATAAGTCTATTTTCTTTACTCAGAAAAAGGAGAAGAGTCTTAGGGGATAGCTAATTATTTTCTCTATCAGCCAGAATATGGGCAATTTTCAATGAACTTTCTCTCTCTGTGTCTCTGTCTCTCTCTGTGCATATATATATATATATATATATATATATATATATATATATATATATATATATATATATATATATACACACACACACACACACACACACACACATATATATGTATATATATACAAATATATATATGTACATACACACATATATATTTATATATATACACACACATATATTTATATATATACACATATACATATTTACACACACATACATATGTACACACATACATACATACATATACACACATACATATATACATATATATGTATGTGTGTGTGTGTGTGTGTGTGTGTGTGTGTGTGTGTATCTCAAGTCCACTTTATTTTCACAAACAGGACCCTCCTGAGCAGCAATGGAGATCCCTTTTGCCATGGAGATACTGTGTTGGCCATCCTCTAGGATAGGGGCAAACTCTCTATGTCTGTGAAGCATGGAATGCAATTCCACGTTCTTGGAAGATTTAAAATTGCAGATCACCCCAAGGACAACGAAAGATGCATGGTGAGCATGGATATGCCACAGTATTTTACCAGTGAAGAACTGTGTAGCAGAAGCAATGTGAAACATTATCCAAGAAATATATGACAAAGAAAAGAGGTAGATTGGTCAGAAGGACAACTAATAGATAGCATTTGTGTTCCATTATTGTCTACACTATGTTAGCAGAGTTAGAGGAAAATCCCCACATATTAGGTGGAATTCCATCACAGAGGTATAAGAAGTGAGTTTAGAGTAGCCACATTGATGAGATCATAGTTGCATCAAGGTATCTTCCTAAACAATCTTAAAATTATATGAGATAGGCATTATCCCACTGTGATTAAGTGACTTGCCTTTAGAAACAAAATTAGTTAATGCTTGTGCCAGGACCAGTATTCTTTTCTCTAGACCCCAGGCCAAGAGTGCTTTCTTCTCACTGGTTCCTAAAACCTTCTTCATTTCACCAGACACCCTAGGCTGCCAAAGCACCTGTTAGGAATATCCATGAATAGACATAGAGCATCTAATGAAACAAGATATGCTGAAATAGGTGATTCCAAACTAAAAACAGCTCTTTTTCTTTGGTATATGAAATTCACTGACCTGCTATAAAGAACCACAGCAAACCTGGGACTTTTAACAAGAGAGTTGAAAAAAACCATCCCACCCAAATGGTGCCTAATGGAAAAGAAAACTTCTGTTTTGGGAACATCTTATATCCTCAAAACTCCTTGGATCATTTTTCAAACACTTGCACAAAATTTTCAAATTAAATTACAAAGCAAAATGAGGAGACCAGGATGAAAGAAGGACAGGTCATAATTCATAGGCCACCATATAATTTGGACAATTTTATGTGAGTGAGATGAGCTTCTTATAAAGTGCTCAAGATCATCCGTCTCTGACCCTCATGGAGTACCTGCAAAATCTCATGTGAGAGGAAGATTGTGAAATCTGGAACATTTACTATTATTAGAAGCCCAGAATAGGATCCAAGCCAAACTAAACTAAATCCTGTAGCACAAATGTGTGCACTGTCATAATCTCAACCTGAAAAACAAGCAGAAGTGAAAAGGGAAATAAACCACAAAACATTTTCTGGCTCTTTGTATTAAATTAGGTTGTTTATGATCAAGAACTTCTAAATAAAATCCAATTCTCTAATTGTGTTTCAAATGTCTCCTAAAAGAGAGATACTAAAGTAACTGCAGAAAATTATGATTAGTTCGCATATCAATTTAAATAAAGCTCCAAACCATGCAATCTTATCACATTTGTAGTGACCACTTTATAGATGCACGAGCAATAAACCTGAGGAAATTTCCTTTGGGAAAGAGAGAATAATGCCAGATATAATTGTTAAATATAAAGTGGTTTCAGGAAAAGATTATTAACTCACAATTGCCCTACAGACATACATAAATATTGAGGAAGTTGGAACTCCATTGGGATTTTCATCACTTAGTCCATACTGTTAGCAAAGTAATCTGAAATCTCGCCATTAGCCTCCAGAGCAGGCTTGGGAGGAAATGTAAACCAGATGAGGTATGCTTCCTTAGACCCAGAGCTGGAGCAATCCGTGAGGTCCCCAGCTCAAGGAGAACAGAGCACATGCAGCAATGCTTAGCTCCGTCTAAACTTACAAGGCTTTGACACCAAGAGAAATGAGTGTTATTTACACTGGCGACCGGTTGGCTGATAGAATTTATAAGGTCAACCAGCTGGGTTTGAAACTTAATTTACTGTCTTCTAGATTCGCATTGTATTTATTTGAGAAAAATAACCTAGCCAGGGGGCTCTTATTTATTTTTAAACTGTGACCAAAGCAAAATGAAGGCAAAATGAATCTTTGAAGAATCTATTACCTGCTAAATGTGCATTGCCATTAAATGATGTTTTTGTGTTACAGCTTGAAATCATTTTGTTGGTAATTGGGTCAGCAAGTCAGATTTGACTAAAATTTGCTAGAGATGAAAGACAGTGTCAGTGTTCAGTTTGGTTGCAACTCTGAAGTTCTTACAAAACTGGAGGAAATAGTGAAAGTGTTATTAGGAAGAAGAGAGTTAGTATCCGTATCCGTGGTGTCTTGCTTCAGAATGCTTTCCTTTACAAATGAGTGCTTTATGATGTGGAGCATGAGTTCTCACCATAAATGATAAAATATGTGATGTTACAGGGTCCTAATCTAGTTGGCCCATGCAGCTGTGTCCCGGCAGATGTCAGAAGGGTGGTGCTACGAACCCCTTGCCAGAGATACTCACACAAATGCTCTGTGTGCTTGTGCTTACACAGATGTCAGCTGTTAAATAGTATCCTTCTGGAAGCAAGGCACAAGGGAGGATGCTGAAAATCAGGAAGAAAGTGTGTTGGTGTGCTTGGGGAAATGAATACATGAGATATCACTTGTGATAAAAGAAAAGGGCATTGGATACTGAGTGGCCCAGTGGTCTTCTGTCACTATGAGCTAATCAAAAGAGCATTAAAATGTTACATTATTGTTTATGTGATATAAATGCATAGTTTTCACTCTAGTGAAATGGTAAGTGTGTGGAAGTGGAATTAGAGTATATGTGTGGGATAAGAAATATGCTGATAAAGCTAACACGCTTGAAGGCATCTTCCTTGCTTATCTATCTAGGATGAGAAACTGAACTGCCTTGTGAAGTGCTCTATTGGCTCAGATGGGAATTGGGTTGTCAAGGCCTCCTCATCCTAAGAATCACTATTTCTTATAATCTTCCCTTCTTCTGAACCCTAAGGACCTCTGGACCTTGCAAATATCTTGCCGCAGTACCTCAAGGACCACAGAGCTTTTCCATAAGCCCTACAACCAAACCTTCCTGTAATGTGCTATTTTACCCAATTAGAATATGACTTCCATGATGGCAGGGGCTATCCGGGTTTTCTATTTGTATTTCCAGCAGTCAGCATACTTCTCGGTATATGGTTAGTGCTTTTAAATACTCTTTCATTCATCTTCACTCATTCATTCTTTTATGGTAAATGTGTGGACTGCATTTTTCTATACTTTCTTTTTTATCTGCCATTTACAATATAGGTCTGTGTCCCATTTTTTATACTTGTTTTGGTTTATGTTTTGTTTTATTGCTTGAAGTGAAACCTTTGCCAAAGTTTTATTATCAATCATTAAGAGTTTCATTAATCACTTAGTATAGATTGACTAATTTTCCTTTAGTTTTACTAGTTATTTGGAAGGAGTGGACATCCACTGAAACATTTCTGGGAACAGGAAAATCTTCTCACGTGTATCTTCTCTTGAGAAATAGGATCTAAAACATCCCAGGTCTTTCTTCTAGTTGTAGATTCTCACGATCTCTTATGGCAATACATCCCAGTGTTTGATATAGCTGTTCCCTATCAGCAAAGAAACTGAGACAAAGGTCACAAAAAAGTCAGTGGCAGAGCAGAAATATCAGTGTTGTTGCTTTATTTTGGCTATATCTGGTAGAAATAAATAGGATAAATTATTAAATTACAAATAGAGTTTAGAAAACCATCATGCAGAGGTCTTCAGACCTTCAAGAAATCATGTTCATCACCAACAGTGATTAGATTGTGTTAAAAAATGGTGGGAGCTTATGTAATCTCAGTTCTAGAATTCATTTTTATGTATGTGTTTGAGAATGGGAAGAAAGTGACTAGGGTAAATGGCATATAGTGTCTTTTTATCATTTTAAAAATAGTTTTGTCTTGGGGACAACCTATCTCTTCTCCTGCCTATGGACATACATTGATAAGTATGCACTTTACATGACTGTGTAAAGAATCTTGGCAAGAACACTAGCTCTACAGTCAAAAGGACTGGGTTCAGATTCTACCTTCATAATTACTGTACCTCGCCATTCTAATTTTATGCCTATAGTGGTATAGTTATTAATATTATTGTGGGCAATGTTCACATTTTGTCATGTTAATGTCTAACTTAAGCACCATTTAATTTTGCCACAATGAACTTTTTTCTTAATGTGTAGAACTTTTATCAATGAGTAAAACATTGTCTCCAAACCCACATGTGAGAAGAATTTGATGTGCCATTTAAAAATTTTTTTCTCCGTGCTATACAGTTTTCTATTAATGTTTATAGTCCCATTAATCAACTGCCATCAGATAGATGACATGTACAAATTAAAAGCAATGAAGAAACACACCCAACTTAATGACATCCATGGTTTATAAAGTGTGCAATTTCTTGGTTTGGCACTAATTTTTCACATGCACTTATGGAAACTAAAAATGATGGAATCCTAAGGCCAGATAAGACCTTCTCAAACCATTTTGTTCAAGCAACTAATAAATGACCCTATGATTAAAAGACCCTGAAGAAGGCTGAAAAACTGTCCTCAGGAACTTATTCTAATGTTTGACAGACTTCTTACTTGGAAATTCCATTTTAAAAATCCAGCCTAGATCTTTTATGTCATATGTCATTGTTCTACCAAGGCTTCTTAACCTTGGGGCTCGTGAACTTGTTTTTAAAGATATTTTGATAATTTTATTCCAAGAGTATGAATTCCCTTTGTAAACCTATGTATTTTCTTTCATAGATTGAAACACATCATTCTAAGAAGGACTCTGTAAGGTTTACTAGATTGCCAAAAAAGGTCTATGGCACCAAAAAAAGTTACAGTCTTATGGCCATCTAACTCTGGTCTCAATGGACATGGAAAAGCATTCTCCCCACAACAGCCTTTCACACTTAAAGACCTGCAGACTCATTCATGCCATCTTCTGCTCACAAGGTCAAATAATCATGATTCCTTTAGCCTTTCTTATAGATTTCACTTGACAGCCCTTTGTCCTTTGATCACTTTTATTGCTTTCCTTTAAGACCTACATTCTCTAAATCTCATTTATATCGTATAGCTCGATGCAAGGATTTTTCAAATTATTCTTTTCTTAGCTTGCTAATTTCAGAGAATAAGGGTAATTTGGCAAGAATTGAGTGAATAGGAAAAAGCAAGATGTTCCTGATCTATAGGTTGGGAAACAAAGGAAAATAGAATTTTAGCTGCTTCATCTTCCTTTGGAAAAAAGTGTTATATGTCTGAGATTTAGAAATGGCACTTAGCAACAAACATACAAATGTAAAGTGAAAAGGAATAGGTCATACATTAGTATGAATAGAACCTTCTGTAGTGCCAGTTTCTAGAATGAAGGCTAGCAACAGTCTGGAAATATGATGCTTAATTTTCCTAAACTGAAGAAACATCAGTGCTATTGCTTCTTTTTTCATAGAAATAAGTAGACTGAGGAACTAACTCAATTAATTTCACTTCAGGTCAGATCTCCATATAAGATGGCATCCAATTGCATTGTTAGAAACATCATAGAAACAAATTGTTTGTGAATAGTGGAATACTGAGGCAGACAGTGGGGAAGGATGGAAGGCAGAGCTTTAAGGAGGCTGAGACATTGTCCTAGGTACTGACATCTGAGAAACATGCTTCTTCCACTTTGGAAGGCATTCTTTCTCCCCAGTGCAGGATGGAAACCACCATCTTTTCCATCTCATGCCTTGTGGCTCTTCATCAACCCACATCCCATCAAAGGTTGGAAGAAGAGCTTTGCCCCAACAGAGGCAAATGAGTAGAGTTGTGGTGGTGGCTGTCAGGAGAGGAAGGTGAGGGATTGGGCCACCCCTGACTTCCCTAATAACTACACACACCCACTTTTGTACTCTGTCTGCTGGTGCCTGCCTGCCTTCCTTGTCAACCTACTTGGAGTCACAGGCTGTACTCTTTGAGAGATATCTCCTCACAGTTGAATTTTCCACTGGTTCTGGAATAATAATACTAACAATAATAGCTAACATTTATATAATACTTTAAGGTTATCTCATCTGACCCTCACAATAGCTCTGGAACATAGTTACTCTTATTATCCCTATTTTACAGATGAGAAAACTGAGATCAAAAAAGGTCACACAATTAAGTGTCGCACAGGGTCACACAGCTAAGTGTCAGTCCAAATTTGGACTCAGGTCTTTCTGACTGAAGGTCCAGACCTGTTTCTCCACCTCGCTGCCCCTTCCCTGTACATAGAGATGCCAATTTGCATCTCCGGCTTTTGAAAGAACACTGATTAGGAACTGGAAGTCCTGGTCTAGAATCCTACCTCTGCTGGTTACTTAATACCTGGGAGACCTTGGGGAAGTTTTTTCTCTTTGAGCCTATTCCCTCATCTTTGAAACTGGGTTAAAAATACTTACATTGCCTACCTCAAAAGTCGTTGTAAGGGAAGGGTTTTTATAGCTAGTAAAGAGCCACATAAATGTTCACTATTATTTCAGAGGCCTTACATATCATAGGAAAGTAATCAATAATTTAATTGGAATAAGAAACGGTATCCTCTTTACTTTCTTAGATACAAAGCTGCCGTGAGTGGATGGAGAAAAAGCTGCACTACTAACTTCCAAATTTGAGTCTGCTATGAATTCCAGAGCAGAGAGGCCCAGGGAGGGGTTTTCCGTGGGCAGCTCCAGGACGCTGAGGCTACTCTTGTCCAACACAGATGCTTATTGGAAGGAAGCCGTCAAAATCAAATGCTGAGCAATAGCCTGGGTCATGAACTGAGAGTTTAAAATATCTGTCCATGACCCTGATAGCCAGCTAAGACTTCCTGCCGACTTTAAAAATGCTGGGAATCCAGAGTTGGCACAAATGGTTGCCAGCTTTTCATGCTCCAGATGGCAGAGGGAGAATCCTCAGACACTGGTACAGGTAGCAAAGTATTTAAGAATTTGGCCTCTGTCCACATAAAGGCCAAACCCTCCTGAATAACTGAAATGGCTAACCTGAGTCCCTCAAACAGACTGCAGAGGCAAATACAAATTCACTGTGTTAGCCATATGATGAGTGTACAAAAGACTTTTCATTTTTTCTTTTTTTCTTCCTTCCTATCTTCCTTCTTCTTTTTCTTTTTTCTTTTTCTCTCTCCTTTTCTTTCCTTTTTCATCACTTTCTCTCCCTTTCTTTCTCTTTCTTTTTCCTTCCTTCCTTCCTTCCTTCCTTCCTTCCTTCCTTCCTTCCTTCCTTCCTTCCTTCCTTCCTTCCTTCCTTCCTTCCTTCCTTCCTTCCTTCCTTCCTTCCTTCCTTCCTCCCTCCTTACCTTCCTTCCTTTCACATTGGAGCAGCTGTGTTATTGTTAAAGAAAAAAAAAACAGTTGGAATCCCTAGGATTCCAGCTGGTCAGTGGCCCAGTAGATTAAAGTCTGACAGTGATTTGTTGAGAGTTAAGAAGCAACCCCCTTTCCAGCAACAAAGAAAGAAAAGCAAACAAAGAAAAAACAAAAAAAGCACTTTACATTATTGCAGCAACAAATAGAATCAACAACAACAAATTTAATTTAGAACTGGGTTCAACATTGGTATTGTGATTTTTTACTCTAAAGTCTTAGATTTTCATTAAAAGAACACAGGAAAATGTCAATAGAAGGGATCAGTATATTCCCATTAGGACAACAGGGTAGGGAATGGGGCAGGAATCTATCTCTCTATATACATTTTTTAAAAATGTCATGATATGTTGATGTTAGAGGATGCTTCTGATCTTTCTTCTGGCAGACTTTTCTGATAAGAGAATGGTTGACAAAGGATGAAGTCCTGGTACTTAAAGCCTCTCAATAAGGCACCTCATTTGTGAAAATCTTATACTATGATCCAAGGCAAGCTTAACTATACTAGAAAGTGCACTTGATTTGGAGTCAGAAGACCTGGGTTCAAATCCTAGCTCTGTATGACTGACTACCTGCATCACTATAGGAAACTTCCCTTCCACTTCTCTGGGCTCCAGTTTCCTCAAGGATAAAAGGAGGGGAATCACAGTTCCAGACCTGGAAGGCACCTCAGATGCTATCTAGTCCAAACCCCTCATTTTACAAATGAGGAAACAAAGGCTCAGGGAGACCTTCTGACTTTCTGGACTTTGCCTCCATACCTCTGCTGAGTCTCAACCTCCAACTTCACCCAGAGCCTTGGACTTCTTCACCTTGGAAAATCCCCCCACTCTGCCCACTTCTCTTTGGGAGAGAGTTCCTCCTAAAGTCTCCACTTTGGGGAGGATCCCAGGCCAGCCAACCTTCATTGCCCTATAGCTTCTGACTTTCTAACCATCCTCAGCCTCAGTCTCACCCTGGAATTTTCTCAGTGTCTGTAGCCTTCTCATGCTAGAACATACTTCTCCCATGCTACCCCTCTTCTCCCACTAGTGAGTTCTTCCTGGAGTGTTCATTTTGGGAAGAGGCCAGGGACAGTCAACTTTCATTCCCTTACTGGCTCTGTTTCTGACTTTCTAGACTTTGACACCATGCTCCTTCTGTTACTTCACATTTTTCAGCTTCCTTTTGTGTGTCATCTCCCCCACACCCCATTAGAATGTAAGTTCTTTGAGGGAAAGAACTCTTGTTTTTGCTCGTGTTTGTATCCCCTATACTTAGCACAGTGCCTGGCACTCGGTAACTGCTTACTCAGTGTATTTTCATTCATTCCACAAAGACAGAATAGTTTAGTTCAATTCAACAAACATTTATTGGGTATCCATTGGGTACAATGGACTCATCTAGGTGCTGGTGATATAAAGAGAAGAATAGTCCCAGGCCTCAAGAAATTTACATAACTGATAGAGTCCAAATATATTCATATAGGTGGTGGGACTGAGAGGTGGGACTTTTCAGACTTTGGGGCTGCTTCAATGGTAGTAGTAGACCTAAGTGGCATTTTTTCAGATTTTTTCACTTAATAATTTCATCCTTCAAAAAGTGGCAGCAGCAACAAAGGCAAAATTTATTTTCCATCTGATTCTCGCCAACAAAGGGGAGCCAGTTGGTAGGCTGGTATCATCAGAACTTTGGGAATATGTGAACATTCTGCTTCAGAATTTGTGAAAGAGAAGGAGAAGAGAGCTGTGAGTAACTTACATTTTTGAAGAGAAGATTTCAAAGAATTCAGAGAAAGGATATGTTAGAGTCCATGTGCCAAAATTCTATGGAGGTAGTCAACCCAGGAGGGGCAAGAAGAAGTCAGTTAAGGAATGCTGAGGAGGAGGAGAAAGGAGAGATGTCTAAAGTCACTGATGTGAATACATTGGGAGCTCCGAACCTAACATAGATTTAGAGTCATGTAATGGAGATGGAGACAGAGTCATGGAAGATGAATACAAAAGCATGATATATGTCTCAGAATGAGCTGAGGGACTTTTCAAAAATCATATTTGGGAAAAGAGGAGGATCAAAGAAAGGAAAGGATCATTGCTCAGAGGGACTGACAGAATGATAACTGATGATAGAGAGAAGGAAGATCAGCTCAATTATTTTGCTTTCGTTTTCTTTGCCAAAGAGAATGACTTCTTCTCTAGATAGGACAGCATAAAAGTGGCTAATAAGGAGTTTATACTCAAAATAAATATACAAAAAAAGAAAGCATCTACCTGCCTCTGATGAATTCAAGTTACCTAGTCACAGTGAAATATATCCTTAGGCCCTGGAAGAACTGGAATATGTGACTAATGAACTACTCAGTTATCCCTGAAAGATTGTCAAGGATGGGTGCAATACCATAGAACTGGAAAAGGACAGATGACCTGATTTTTCAAAAAGAGAAGAAAATGAAGTATGAAAACTAGAGACCAGTGAGCCTGACTTAGATTCCTGGAAAAATTCTAGTAAATTTTGAAAGGATGGTTATGGAATCTCTAGAAAAGAAAGCAGAGATCACAAGGTTGGCATGCTCCATCAAAAGCAGATCATGCCAGATTAACATCCTGTTGTTTTAACAGCTGCTAGACTGGAACATCAAGGGAATGTAATAAAGAGTTTATTGCGATCTTGCCAGAGTGTTCGACAAAGTCTTCCATGCTATTCTTGTGTAAAACATGGAGAAATGTGGGCTAGATGATAGCAGATTCACGAAAATTCAGACTGGTTGAATGATGAGACTCAAAGAAGGCATTCATGATTCCATGTCAGTTTGAAAGGAAATTTCTACTGAGTTTGACTTTGTGCTGTTCAACATCTTTATCAATGACTTAGATAAAATTTACTTAGCATGCCTAACAAATTTACAGATAACAGAAAGCTAGGCAGGATAGCTTACACATTGGATCAAATAAAATCTAAAAAGATGCCAACAGACTGGGCTGTTAGGCTAAATTCAATAAGGTGAAGTTTATTTTTAAAATTACCTTATAGTTATTTTAACCTTTTATTGATATATTTTAATATCATCTTTACTTCTTTATTTATTCTGTTTCCTTTCTCCACCCAAAGAACCATTCAAAAGAACGAAAAAGGAAAGAAGGAAAAATTCAGCAAAAGTAAACAATATTTCAACCATGTTTGGCAGCATATTTAATGTTTCACCATCCATATTCCCCTACCCTTGTATAAAAGAAAAAGGTGCATTCCTAGATCTCTTTTTTGAGGTCAGTATCTATCCTGATAGCTTCAATTTTGATTTTAAAAATATTTCTTCTATTTATAATGTTGCAGTCATTGGCTATATTGTTTTACTACTTCTGCTTAATTCACTTTTTTCTAGTATATTTCCACTTCTCCATATTCATCATATTCAGTTTTTCTCATAATAAAAGAATATTTTATTACTTTCATGTGCTACAATTCATGTAGCCATTCCCCAGTAGTTGGACATTTATTTTTTCTAGTTCTTTGCTACCACAACACAAACAAACAAACATTGCTATAAACATTTTGGTGTATGTCTGACTTTTCTTTCATTGACTTCTTTAGGGGTTTATAGGTAGCAGTGAGATTTCTAGGTCTTTGAGTTTGGGCATTTTGGCACTTTCTTAGCCTAAGTCCATACTGCTTTGCAGAATAACTGAATCAATTCACAATGTAGAGATGTGGCCCTATGCCTTTTCTCAATGACTCGGATAAAATGATAGATGGCATGCTTACCAAATTTGCATATGACACATAGGTAGGAAAGATAGCTGTCACATGTATTATTAGAATGTCTGTCTTTCTAAAACCATGCAACATTGACTATCCCTATCTTTGCCAATTTTCTGCATATGTGGAATTGTTGGATTTGTATTTTGTTATTAATGATTTGGAATAATATTTCACATAATTTTAACAGCTTGTAATTCTTTTGAGAATTGCTTGTTCATATCTTTTGAGTACTTATCCTTTGGAAAATATCACTTGGTCTTATATATTTGTGTTTATTTTCTATATTTCTTGGATATCAGAATCTTCTCAGAAATATTAGATAAAAATATTTTCCATAATCAATAGTTTCCCTTCTTATCCTAGTTTTGTTTTCTTCTTGTTAAGGTTTTTCAACTTCATAAGTAGAAATTATCCGTTTTGTCTTTTGCAAACTCCTCTATCCTTTGTTTGATGAAGAATTCTTCCTCCATCTATAGATGTGAAAGGTACATGATCTTGTTCCCTTTTAATAGTTTTATGATATAACCATTAATATAAATGTTGTATATGTTGTGTTTATTGTGTTATATAGTGTTGCATTTTGGTTAAATCTAATTTCTGCTATATTCTTTTCAACTGTCCTCAGTAGTTCTTGTCCGATAGTGAATTCTTCCACAATAATTTATTTCTGCTCACTATAAGGTAAAACACACTAATCATTGGAGCTTTCCAGAGGTGGAATAAGATGTTTCTAGAGGTAGTTATTTCCCCATTACTAGATATCTTCAGTCAAAAACCAGATAACTACTTGATGCGTAAGTGGTGGAGGGGACGCTTGTTCAGTTATGGACTGGACTATGCTGCCTCTGAGATCCATTCCAATTCCAAGGTTCTGAGAGTCTTATTAGGTAAATTGAAGGTTATTTAAAGAGGGAGAAAAAAGTAACATTTGAGGGGATTTAAGGAAGGCTTCATAGTAGGGGTGGCCTTGAAATAAAAGTGTAGAAAAAGAGAATTCAGATAGCATAGGAGATATATTTTTTAAATATGATTAAAGAGTTAAAGAATAGCAGCTAAGAAGAAAAGACTAAAATGATTCATTTCCATATGTAAGAATGGAGGTCAATTGACTCTATTACCCCTGTAACAATTGAAATACAGTCAATTCTCAAAGTTCCAGCATTAACTTTTGCTTTTTCAAGCATTCGGGTGATTTTATCAGTAACCTTATTTTCACTTGCACATTGGCCACTAGGTACATTTGTGGCTATATATGGCGGAGGAAAAAAAAAAGGAAAGGCTCAGTGCATGCAAATTTGTGGAATAGTTGGTAACCTAGTAGGTGCTTTACTGTCTTCTTCACCCTGCCATTATAGGATAAAGAGCTCCTGTGCATTTATTGCATATTTTCATTGTTTGTCTTTAAAACTTGTTTTTTGTTGCAATCATGCCCTTAAAGCATAGTGCAAGTCTCATGGGGTCCTCTGAACAAGAATATTATATAAGTATATCTCATTATCACATTGAATCTTTATAAAATAGATTAAGACAGAGGGAAATTCTAAATAAAAAAAATTTTAAGGCAGAAATTCTAAACACAACCGTTACAAATCACATTGTAATAAAACTATAGTCAACACTGGGATCACAAGATTCTATAGCTTAAAAAAGACAATTAAGCACTTAGTATATGTCGGACACAATGTTAAATCATGGTAAGTCAAATACAAGCAAAAGGAAAAACAGCTCCTTCCCTCAAGGAGCTTAAATTCTGAGAGAAAAAGTACAAATAAGAGAGCTGGGGGAGGGGATGATATCCATCCACCTGAGGAGCATGGTAGAAAATTAGTCTAAAGAGGTGGTGGCTAAGCTGGGCTAGAAATAGCATTTTCAGCAATGTCTAGTGAAAGTTTACAGTTTTGGGTGGTTGCAGGAACCTAACCCCCTATTTCCAATCTGCCAAGCTTAGTGAGAATATTTGAGTCTCTCCCTGGATGGGTGTATGCCCTGTTTCCATTCTGGTAGAAATGTTAGGCAGGCTTTCATCACATGGCAGTTAATGCCTTGGGCTCCAGGCTTCTGATTCATAAGTGAACAAACATCCATCCAGAAATGGATGTGTCCAGTCTCTGAGTCAACCTTGTGAATTTGAGAGTTCTGAAGATCCTGGCTTCCTTGGCTGGAGCTCCTGGTCCCAGGGTCATCAGATTGTTCCATCAGATCAGATGATGGGAAGGAACTCAACTTCTGCTCTCTCCTGCCAGAAGAAATGAAACTAGAGTGAATTTTGGGGAGATGGAAAGCTAGAGGGAAATGCAAAATGACTACTCAATAATCCTGCAAATTGCATCAGGTACTGAGGTTTAGTTATCAATTCCCCTGGGAAAGTACTGTAATAGTTAGAAGTTACTGCTTCTGGTTTAGGTTTTCTGTCAGTTCACATTTGTGGGTTTTGTGCATATTAAGCATTTCTTTTGCATAGATCATATTATATATATTATATATATATATATATATATATACATATATATATATACATATATATGTAATA
Organism: Phascolarctos cinereus; assembly: GCF_003287225.1. Lineage (NCBI taxonomy): Eukaryota > Metazoa > Chordata > Mammalia > Diprotodontia > Phascolarctidae > Phascolarctos > Phascolarctos cinereus. The sequence goes on from NW_027556098.1 coordinate 242,048,809, forward strand.
TGAATGTATGTATGTATATATGTATCTATCTGTATCTATATATAACTGTCCAATGCATGATCTTCATGAAGTACCTTTATCCTTCTCTCTTTGGGTCCCACCTTAGACATGGACCCCAAACTAAGTTCTACATTTTTCCTGAGGCTCCAAAGTGGGGATATAGAGTCAGACAGTGACTGAACTCAGGCTCCCCAGTGACTGAACCCTGTCCAATCACACCTGTATGGGTCCAGAGCTAAGAGGGGCCTCTTACTGGAGAAGGAGGAGACACAGAACTCCAAATCCCTTGACTCAAGAGCAGCTCTTCTTAATAAATATGGGGCAGGGAGAGGGAAGATTTAGATATAAGTCCTTCACATTCTAACTCCCTCCTACAAAGCGAACACTATCTCCCACTACTTCCCACTTTCCCTTTTGTTAGAGTGTTCTCACTGTCTGTAAAACACCACACTCATTCTTACCTATACAAGGGTGTTCAAATAAATGTTTAACAAATAGCTCTCAGAGAAAAAAGAAACAAAGAAAGGAAAAGAAAAAATATATTATGCATTACACTTAAACTCAATCTGCATTGTTAACATGTACTCCTTCATTTTCTTAAGATTAAGCAATCAACGAACAGTTCAAGTCCTGATTTTCATTGTTTACTGGTTTCTGAGGTGTGAATGCTCTCACTGAAAATTTAACAATCTGCTTTTGAGGTGCAGTACAAGCTGGCTCTGGCACACCCCTACACCTCTGTAACTTTGCTTGTTCTATTGTCTTAGCCTAGAATTGGGAGGTAGGGGGTGAGGAATGTGGTTTGGATGATAATCTAGAGTAGTACAAAGTCACTGGGATGTAACAGGTATGACCACATGCGATGATGTTCATCACTGAGTGCAGGGCACCGCACCTCTACCCACACAGGACAGGTACAGCAGGAGATGGGAGGCCTGAACTTGAAGGTTGCCCTTCTTTGCGCTGGAGGTTCTCCACGTCCCATTTGGGAGAGTTGGCTGGTGGCAGGAAAACGAAGATGCTTTATGCTGGCATAGGTGGAAGTGGTTGCTATAGAACAGATGGGAGATGCCTGGCTTGGCCCCTACCAGTTTTTCCTCTGGATTACATGCTGTACTCTGTAGGAGGTGGAAAGCTCAGGACCCTAGTACACTAGTCTTACTGGATTTTTGGCTGGGTCCAGGAACTTTGTGTGAGAACAGCAGAGAGATACAATCATCATCTGAGGGCATCAACTGGCTTTTGACGGCTGCCTAGATGCAGGTAGCAAAGCTTTAGGCCATGCTGTCAAAGAGAACTCTAGAACTCCCATTCAAGAGATCCAACACCCCATACCCCAATAGATAGCAGCAGAGAATAACAGAAGGTTTAAAGAGGCTGAATTTTGCTGAAGACAGACAGATGGTAGTAGAGAGGAGAGAGGCATGGTAAAAAACAGCACAGAACAGTATGATGATATCACCAAAGGATATGGGAGTGTCTACAATATTTGAAGTGTAAGTGGCAAGTGGTTTGATGATGCATGTGGTCAGGACACATGAATTATTGTGTGCACCCTCAATACATGCTCCTTTACATTTGTTTTCTAGACACATGAGTTCCTGTAAGTGTCTCCTCTAGGCATATTCTTGTTGGGTGCCATTTCATGTACATTTGCTGATTTTGTGTATTTTTGACACCTGTGCATTTCCTCCACTAGTGGCGTGGAAATTATGGGAGGGTAGATTTTGGTGGGTATGGCAGGATCTTATAACTTAACTTTGCTATTCTGATGGATTTGCTTTGGACTAATGTCCTTTCTATTTGGCTCAGTAAGAGTAAATACATTAATTAATCAGGACTCCTGAACTATTGTTTTGAGAGGTTGTTAACCATACCCATGGAGACCCTGAATCTATGATGACTTTCTTGGGATCCATGTTTGTATGAAATCAAGATAATCTGAAGAAGCCCAGGGTTATCAGGGGCTCCATGTGCATATGGGGGGAGGGGGGAATCTCAGGTGCTATGCATGAGATTGTCTTTACTTTTGTTGCTGTAGACCTAATTGTTATGTGTGATATCTAAAGTTCTGAAATAGGCACTAGAGGGGTCGGGTAGAATCTTTTACTTTATAAAATTTAAAAAAATTTTTTGCTTTTATATACTTTAACATTTTTACTTTATCATTTAAAAATATATTTTTATTTTCAGTTCTAAATTCTCCCTCTTCCTCTACCCTACCCCCTCACCCACTGATCTTACTTTATCTTTAATATGTCATCCCTCACAGTCTTGGCCTTCTCTCTTTTCCTCCAAACTCACCTCTCCCACACATTAAGACATCCAGGGGAGATAGTGGGACAAGTACACACAGTACAAATGCCTCTTTTCTTTCCCTTCTACTTTGCTTTCAGTCTATTGAAGAAACATAAAACTATTTTGTTTTAAGGAGCCCCTGATAACCCTCAGTTTATTTGCATTACCTTGATTTACTCATGTTGTTTTGTACTACTGGTAATAACATAGCAATATGACTTGATTCAAGAAGTCCTTTCATCTACATTAACTATTCTATAATGTAAATCATAGTGTTTACTCCATATCCCTCAGTTTGGGGGAACTGGCAATTCACTTTGTAAACAAATGAAAGGTCTCCCTGGTGCATAACTATAACAGTAATGAACTTCAAAGACATTTATGGTATTCCATTCACAAGTATTTCTAATTTGGGACAGATGTACGTATGCAAAATGATATAATCAGATATAATTGGTGTTTATATTGTGAAACCTCAGTGCCCAAGTACTACCATCTTTCTGCAGCTGTAATTTCTTTAGACTAAGTATATTATGAAGGGGGGGTGGGGGAGGGGAGGAAGACTAGATGCTTGTAGGGCAGATGTGTGTGGCCTTGAGAAAAGTCTGCTCTGAATGAGAAGGCAGTTTATCCTTGGGTTGATGGGCACTTACATTCCTCAGAAAGAATGTGGAAGGAAATCTGCCTGAGGAGATAAATTCCTGCACATGCCCTGCATGATTCCTTTTATCTCTAAAGATTCATTTTTATTCACTAGCATTAAATTTTTCTGCTGCAGAATGGGGTTCAAGTTTCCCTTCATATAAAGAGAACAATATATATATTTTTTTAATTGACAAAACCTACTCTTCCTTAGAGTTGAGAACCTATTAACCTGGAAAGAAAAACCATTTGAGCCTGGGGATCACATTCCTTACTCATTGCATTTCCTTGTTAACAACCATCTTTGAATCTTCCCTTTCCCATGTCTTTTTCCATATCCTATGAGTCACCAAGTCCCATCATTTTTCCTTCAAAATGTTTTCCCCACATATCCCTTCTTTTCTATTCTTTTGCTGTTAGCCCTTGTTAGACCTTTATCACCTCCGATATCAGGCAGCCTAGCATATGGGATAAAGAGTCCTCTTTGAAGCCAAGAAAACTGTTTCAAGAGTGTGTTCTGTCACACCTTGGCTCTGTGACTCAGGCCATTTCACTTAACCTCTCAGAGCTCTATTATTAAACTCTTTAATTTAAAAAAACCCCACAACTCTTTTATTAATATAAACTCTTTTATTAAAAATTTTATTTAAATATTTATTTTAAATTTTAATTTACTTCCACAAGATTTTGCAGTCCAAATTTTCTCCCCATCTTGTCCCTCCCACCACCCCAAAACAGCATGCATTGTGAATACCTCTTGCCCTAACCTGCCCTCCCTTCTATCACCTCTCCCCTCCTCTTATTCCCTTCCTTTCTATTTTCCTATAGGGCAGGACAGATTTCTACACCCCATTGCCTATATATATATATATCTCAATTCCCAGTTGCATGTAAAAACAATTTTTAACATTTGTTTTTAAAACTTTGAGTTCCAAATTCTCTCCCTTCTTCCCTCCCCACCCTCCCTCACTGAGAAGGTAAGCAACTCGATACAGGTTATACATTTGTAATCAACAAAACACTTCCATAGCAGTCATGTTGTGAAAAACTAACTATATTTACCTTCATCCTATCCCACCCCCTTTTATTCTATTCTCTAGGAAGCTATTTTAAGCTATAATTTTTATAGAGGGTGCTGACTAGCATTGAGAGTGGGAGTTTCTTTACCCAGTAGTTTTCAAAGTCTGGTCCAGGGATATCTTCTGGGTCCTTGGGATTCTTTCAGGGGATCTGTAGGGTCAATGTTGTTTTCCTAATGATAGTCAGATGGTTTAATCCCTAACATTGTGAGTATCAATAGGTGTAACCCATAATAAACAAAAAACTTCTTTTGGAGGTTCTCAAAAAGTTTAAGAGTAGAAAGAGGTCTTGAAAGTTTGAGAATAACTATTTTACCAAGGAAATTATAGTCCCTGATCCTATCTGTGATTACTAAAATAATGTGCCACCAAATCATTCTATGTACAGTCTCTTTTCCACTTAATTCACTACGTGTATGCTAACAGGTAGGGCACACAATGGCCCTTCTCCCTCTAAAAGCCTCTGCTTTATATTTCATAATGTGTAATGAAAATTACCATCAGCAGGGGGTGTACTGGGGTAGCAGCCATACCTCTTGGGACCTATCTTAGTTCTATGGCAGCTGCTATGATTGGTAGGTAGTATCCGAGACTCTCTCATTAGTCTAGGAGTGGATTGGGTTGGAGTGGATTGTCCAATCAGATAAACACCATATATGCCCAGACTACCAGATTTTGCCTGGATTCCAAGTTCACTCAACTACATATTAGCAGTATCATTTCAAGTAAATCACAACCTTTCTGAATCTTCCTCATCTGTTAAATCTCAAAAATGTAAAATGTTAAAACTTGATCTTACCTACTCTTGAGTTGAATTCCTCTGATATTTTCTAGCTGTAGACAAGTCACTTAACCTCTATTTACCTTAGTTTCTTCAACTATGAAATGGGGGTAATAATACCTACCTCTCAGAGCCATTGTGAAGAGATAATATTTGTAAAGCATAGAGTAGGTGCTTAATAAATACTTCTTTCCTTGTGGGGATCTAATGAGATGATCTATATAAAGCCGTAACTAAAATGTAAACTATTATTATTGTCTTTTTTGTTCTTCCTTAACTGATTCTTTCTCTCAGAATCTATTCCAAGTCTTTTCTCTCCTTAGGCCTCCTGCGCCTTCCCCTCCTATCACCTTCTCTTTTGAGGATGGCCTCATATTGCCCTCATTGGGAAAAGGGATTTATTTGTCCTCAAAACACAAGCTGAATGAGGAAGAATGAATAGAAGCCACAAAGAGTTGAATTTATTCTTGACATCAGGGAAAATTTTTGAACAGTTAGAACTGTCCCAAAATGGAATGTCCTGTTAATGGGAGCTGATGGGTTCTTCCTCCTCAAAAGTCTAGCAGAGGTGGGACAATTTCTTCTTAAGTATTTTACAGGGGGAATTGCTTTTTTTTGTATAAGCTGAAATAGCGGGTCACCGCAGTCTCTTTTACTCTCAAATTCTATGATGTGATTTATTGAGAAAAATTGCAAAACATCTTAACATCTGCCATTATCGCCCTGGTGGGACTCCAGCATCACAAAGAACTCTTTTTACACGTGCCTTTAATCTCATGTCCTCTTGTCTTCTGCAGTGAAAAGAGCACTGAACTGGGGGTCAGGGAGAACTGAATTCAAATCCAGCCTCAGACACTTAATAGCTCTGTCGCAATTCACTTAATCGTTGCCTTCCTCAGTTTCCTTACCTGTAAAATTGGGATAACATTAGCCCTATATCCCAGAATTGTTTTGAGGATAAAATGAGATAATTTTTGTACTTCACAAATCTTGTGGTGCTATATAGATATTAGTTCATCATCATAATCATCATTTTATGGTAGAATACTCCCTTCTCTCTCATTTTTTTTTTGGCAAGGCAATCAGGGCTAAGTGACTTGTCTAGAGTCACATAGCTAGTAAATGTCAAGGATATGAGGCTAGATTTGAACTCAGGTCCTCCTGACTCCAGGCCTAATGCTTTATCCACCGTGCCACCTAGCTGCCCTGCCTCCTCTATTTTTCAATCTCTCCCCTACTGATTTTTCTCAAGCTTTCTATAGACATGCCCAAGTCTCCCAATAATTAAAAACCTTCATTAATCCCTACCATCATTTCAAGCTATCATCCTATGTCTTCTCTTCATAGCCAAATTGCTAGAAAAAGCTATATATACTCATTTCTACTTCATCTCCTCTCATTCACTCCTAATTTTTTTTTTTTTTGCAATCTGGCTTCCCACCTACTTACTCAACTGAAACCATTCTCTCCAAAATTATAGGTCATTTTTTTAATTGTCACATCTGACAGCCTTTTCTCAATACTCACCCTTCTTGACCCCTCTGCAGAATTTGAACTGTTGACCACCGGATAGTCTCTTCTCTGTGGGTTTTTATGACTGCTTACTGGTTTTTCTCCTACCTATCTGACTGTCTTCTTTCTGAGTTTCCTTTCTTGGATCATCATCTATATCCTGCCCCCTAATTGTGAGTGTACACCAAGACTCTGTCCTGAGTCCGCTTTTCTTCTCTCTCTTCTTAGCTCCCATGGGATTAATTATCATTTCTATGTAATTGTGTCTCAGATTTACTCATCTAGTCTCAGCCACTCTTGAACTCCAGTTCCTCCATCACCAGCTGCCTATTGGATACTTCCAATTGGATGTTCCAGAGACTACTCAATCCCAAAATGTCAAAAAGAGAACCTGTTGTCTTTTGCACCAAACATATCTCCCTTCTGAAGTTCCCTAGTTGTGTTAAGGGCGCTAGTTATCCTTCCAGCCTCCCAATCTCAGAATTATCCTTGATTCCTTACTCCCCCTCAGTTGGTGTTTCCCTTCGGTTACTAGGTCTTGTTCTTTATGGCTCCACAGCATTTCTTACATCTGATCCCTTCTTTTCATGTAGATGACCATCATTCCAGTTCACGCCCTGTCTCAAGTCTGTCCAACCTCCAAACTATTAACCGTTTAGCTGCTGACATGCTCTTTCTAAGGGATAGGTCTTTCCATGCCACTCAGTGAACTCCAGAATGAACTCCTCACTCCCTGTTGCCTCTAGGAAGAAATGTAACACCCCTCTTTGCTATTTAAAGCCTTCACAACACAGCCCCACCCTATCTCTCCATCTCCATTATACATTACTTCCTAACTCTATAGCAGAGGCTCTTAACCTTTTCGCGTGTCATAGACTCCTCTGGGGGTCCGGTAAAGCCTACAGATTCCTTCTCAGAATAATATTTTAAATGCATAAAATAAAACACATGGAATTATAAAGGAAACCAATTATACTGAAATAAAGTTGTCAGAATAAATTTTTTTAAAAGTTCATGAACCTTCCCATGTCCATGTCAAAAACAAATAAACAAACAGGTAAAACCTGGCTTTGTTACTGCTTCTCACACATAACATTCTGTCTTCTATGTCATGTACATCACGCAGATGAAGTCTTTCCCGGTCCCTCCACAGCTGCTGGTTTCTTCTCTCAGAAAACTACCTTGTATTTATTTTGCATATATCTCTAGGTAGAATATAAACTCCTCAAGGGCAGAGGATGTTTTATTCTTGTCCTTGTGTTTCCAGTACCTAGTACAGTGCTTGGTATGTAGTAGGTGCTTAGTAAATGCTTGATGACTATCGATTGATTGGTCTGTACTGTTTAGCATTTTCTGCTTGTACCATTAGGTACTTTTATTGCTGTGGCCTCCTGTTATCCCCTTAATTTCAAGAATACTTTCATGCTCTATTATGTTTAAGGGAATGACTTTGGATATTTCACTTGTCTGAGGGTTTAGGTTTGCCTCTTAAAAACTGGGTTAAGTCTGCCTAGATGGCTCACTCAAGGAAAAGGTCTGCCATAGAATTCTAAAAGAAGTAGTTACTGAGTTAAATTTGACTCAGAATTCCGAGATAGTTCCTCACTTGCATAGGCTATTAGAGTCCTCATAGATTATTAGAGTGAATACAGAATATAATCTGCCTTAGTGATTTCCATATGAAGAATTAAAGCATTAGAGAAACAAACTTTTTATTTTTCACTCTAGTTCAGGACTCAAGAGATAGCTTGCACCAGTTGAAGAGAAGCAGCTCAAAATGTCTTGTTTGGTTGTAAAGAAATAGCATTTATTGATTGCCAAAGTTTTAAATTTAGCAGAAAGAATAATTTAAGAATGATGAATTTATTTGCAATGAGTCACAAAAACAATATACACAAGAAACTAACAAGGTCCCTGGTGTCAAGAGAGTAGCTAAAGAGTTTTTTAGCCAAGTCTAATTTAAATGGAGATGAACAGACTACAACAATATACTACGCTAATGTGGTGAAACTATTATAGTATTTATTAATATTGTTTGAACCTAGTTTTATGTGGCTAGAAAATTGTATAACCTAAAACTTATAGCAGAGGTCAGGCTGACCTAGACCATCTCTAGGGAAACCAGATGGTTGCAAGGAATGCTTAAATTCTAGATGCTACCCAGGTCTTTTTTTTGGGTACACTCAAAGCTTACACACACACATATATAATACATATTCATGTTTATGTATATGCATATGTGTGTATGCATGTATGTGTGTGTGTGTATATATGTATGCATGTGTATCAACCTTACCTGGGATCTTCTGTTTTCTAGAAATTGTCTACATGTAATTCCTGCTGGTACCTTTGTCTTAACTCTACCTAATGCAATTCTCAAAGAGACTTGGGAGGGAGCTACATCTTTTTCCAGGTCTCTCCTTGACCAATGACCTAATAAAATTCTTTCTAAAACTTTTTCAGGTTTCAGGGTTTGTTCTCAACCAACATTAACTGATCCCTTTAAATAACTTTATTGAATAGCTCCACAGAGAGGCTTCAAAGCTGTTGTTTCCTTTGTTATTGCTTCATCTGGATAGATTAAATTTAAGTGAAAAGTTGAGGGAATTATCTAGGTAATTCAGGGCAAAGAAATTTTGGTTTGTTCCTAATAAGCCACTTTAATTATATTACTCACATTTACTGAATAATTGCTTAAGATGTCATTTCATTTTGTCTGGAGAGATATATGGATTCCAAATCCTCTGATGAAACTGATTGAAGAGATGGCATCAAAATGCTTACATTACTGTGATCTTCAGTGTGCAGCTATCTTTTGTCTACGAATAGCAGAATGTTGATTAGACCGGAGAGAAGTTGTTTTAGTTGTATGTTAAATAGTTACCAACACCTTTTTGCTTTTCAAAGACAGATGTTGCCATGAAGGGGCGTTCCCAGTTATGTACCAACTGTGGTCTGATATCATTACAGGTTATTCTTGTTGGTATAGCAACTACTTTAGGTTATACTTCTAGTTCACTCACACAACCCAATGCAGACACAGCAGACTCCTACAGGTGTACTGCTCCTGAACAAAGGTTTCCCCTGGCTAACTCTTTTCTTTGTCCAAAACAATTAGCTCTGTGGCCACCATACTATGAGCTAAACTTAAAAAACACCAGCACAGACGTTCTGGCTCACCCAGGTTTTATTTCTGCCCTGCAGGAAACACTAGAGTGGGAGAAAGGTTGGTGCATTCCTCAGGCTCTTTTCTTATAGCAGATCCCATAGATTAGGTGCCCTTGACTTCCTTAATGTGGCAATGCAGTCAAATTCACATAACAGTTAAGAAAGGAATGGGACAATAATGCTACAGTGAATGTGGAAATCATTCTGGACCCTTAACCTGGCCCTCTTTGGCATTCCTTAAAAGCAACTCAATAATATGCCAACATATTGTCAGAATGAAGCAACAGTTTATTAATCACCACCATCAGTCAATTAGTAGATAAATGCTTACTGAGCACCTACTATGTGAGATTATGCTGTCCTCTTACTTGTATTGGTAATCACAACTCTGAAAGCAAATTCTTTGCTATGGACCCCAGGCTTCTGGTTGTAGTATAGTAACTATAACATCTCTTTATTCATACTTCAAGCCAACAGTTACTACATTGCAGTTGTTTTTGGTAATCATGGTCATACACATCCCGTCATCTACTTAGGCTTGTTTAGTTGTATTATTGACAACTATACAAAGATGCTTCATGGGGAATTCCTAAAATGCCGTTATTGTCCATATGGTATTTACCATTCTCCATCAAATGCATCATATCAGACATTTAACGAGATTCCATAAAGTAAACAAAACAAAATGTGGTATCAGAGGTGAAGTTATCAGCATAACATTTGAATAAGAAAAGGGGCACCCCAAAGGCACTCCCTTTTTGGATTATTGCCTTGTCTTGGCCAAGGGACTTGAATAGCTAAATGAAACTATAAGCTGTGCTATTCAGGGCTCCCAAGACAGACTGGTCATAGTGACGAGTTCTGAAAATAGGTGATCCACTGGAGAAAGAAATGACAAACCACTCCAATATCTGCCAAGAAAACCCCATGGACAGTATTGCCCGGTGTGCTATGGTCCAGGGAGTCGTGAAGAATTGGATATGCCTAAGAAACTGAGCAACAAGGAGGAGGAAGACATGCCAATCAGTGAAGTGACTTAGTGTTGATTCCTCTGTAAACATTATGACCAAAGATCATAATCTAAGGTGCCAAGGGATAGAAACTCCTTTTATTTTGCATGATACATTTTTAGTATGCAATATATATACAGACACATGTATATATATATATATATATATATACGTATATATATATATATATGTATGTATAATAGATACATATACACATGGGGTAAATATACAATATGCCCATATATTTTATATGTATATATGTGTATATATGTATGTATGTATAGTTATACATATATATATATTCTCAATTCTGACACACACACCCCAAAGAAACCATCTCAAGCTATTAACTGTAGAAGCAGAATTCAAATGGCAGAAAGAAAACATTTCAAATTGGAAAACAGTTTATATACACTGATGGAAAACAACACATGTTCGATAATTAAATTATCTATTAATTACTAACTAAATTCATTCCTTAAATCTGTGGTGGGATTTGTAGATTTTTTTTTGTTGTTGTTATTGAATTGGGCTGGGGGTGGGAGGGTTGGGTGTATGGGCTCTAAATATTGTTATTCTTGAATATGACATTTGCTATAATGATATATAAGGGTTCAAAGACGTGGATTAATTTGCTTTTGTCAATATAGAATAAAAACATACCTCTCTTCTCTATAATGTGTTATAGATAATGTGTTCTCAGAGTTCTCTCAAGAATCTTCCTAGAGTATTAAAGGATACTGATTTTATCCTAATTATTATTGCCATTTCATTTACCTTCATTCTTTAGGGCCTTCCACATTCTTACTACATTAAAAAAATACTTTAAATCACACGGCCATTTAATAGAATGGGAATTGAAAATTAAGTACAACCTTTCACCCAAACTTTCCTTGACATGTAGAATGCTTACAGATGTTGAGAGACTGCCAATATCTGGACAAAATAATATATTTCCTCCTTTTGTAAATGTTTACTTAAAATGCCTTCTGATAAAAAGGGAAAGAGCCAAACTTTCATGTATTTTTATGGAAACATAAAGGACCAAATTCTATTCTCTGTGATGGGCTTTCTGTGCATCTTGAAGCCAATGGAGGCCATCTGCATAACCAGAGGCTGAGTGACAGACAATTTCACTGCAGGTCTGTAAGCTGATTACATTCATCTCCAGGGACTATGGATACAGGCAATGTTCACTTCCAGTCTGGATGGTTTAATATTAAAGCTCAGTCATGATTTGAACTAGGCATTTGGTTCAAGTTTGCATCACTTCTTCATCACACAGAAAATTTTTCCCAGTGTGTCTTCAACTTGGAAAATGAGGACTGTTTTTGCTACTATCCTCACTCCCTAAATTTAACTACCTTTTATTTAAAACTACCTTGCCATTTATTTTATATATGTGCATGTAATACATGTGTGTGTGTGTGTGTGTATATATACATATATAAATACATGTATATACACACACATATAAACACACATATACACGTACACATACACAGACACATACATTGTATATATGTATACACACATTGCTTTATCTATATTATCTATACCTTTATTACCTATAAGATATTGTATAAGTATATTATATATTAGATAGGGGCACAATATATATGTATTTGTATATATATACACATGTATATATGTATGTATAAATATACATACATATTTATAAAGAGAACTATCTATATTATATATTATAGATATATGTGTATATATTGTATATATTATAGATATATGTGTTATAGATTATAGATATGTGTGTGTGTGTATGTGTGTGCATATACCTACCTATAGATATGTAGCCTGGGGCTGAAGATTATTTATATAAGATTCTCCTCATAGGTAGAGAATGATTATTTGATTCTGTGGGCCTGTATGAGGAATGGAGTTGGTAGGAGTTCAAGAGAAGAGAGTTCCTAGTTCTTCTGGCTTCTTGTCAAGAGAAGACCTATAGTTGTGACTTTCATCAGAGAGAAGTCATTGGAAGAAGCTAGAGGCTGTGTTAAAAAGCCAATCTGAAAAGGAATCAAGGCCTTGATCACGTCCTTATTCCAGGCTTAGAATCCTAGAGACTTTAAAGAATTTCTCCTTGGGTGAGATCTGAGACTTCCTTTTTCTTAGGTTGAAATGAGTTAGCTCATTCCTAGTGGGAGGACTCATTCACTCTATGAGTTGTCGGCCATAATCTACTCTGTATATCTTCTGTCATTTATGTTTGCTAGTGGCTTGAATAATTGGTTTTCTTTGGTAATCACTATGTGTGAAGGTCTTTGCTTAACTGGCATTTGGGGAAAAAGGAATCAATGAGCCTTTGGCTATATAGTTTGGGGCACTCTTTCCCTATTAAAGAGATAGTGATCAAGAGTTCAGCTTGAACCTAAAATTTTTTCCTTGTAGACTAGTTGGTATACCCTTTCGGAAAACTGAGTGATCAAACTCATGGCTTCATTTTTTGTAGAACAGTTAGCCAAAGAAACTCTATACTCCTTCATTCCTCCCTGCAAACCACATCTAGACAAACCCATGAGGACATAGATAAATTGCATAGGTAGACATAGAGAGACAGACAGACAGACAGACACACACACACACACACACACACACACACACACACACACACACACTGTCTCACCTAATAAAATGCAAGCTCTTTGAGCACAGACCTTCTCTCTCTCTCTCTCTCTCTCTCTCTCTCTCTCTCTCTCTCTCACTCTTTCTTTCTCTCTTTCCCTTCCTTCCTTAAAAAAAATTGTATCTTTAATACCTAGCACAGTGTGTGACATACTAGATGTTTATAAAATATTTGCTAATTGATTGATTAGGTCTTAACTTGAACAATGTCAAAAATGCCATCACTAAACTTTTTAGTTCTCATTTCCTACCCCTAACCTCCCTTACATAGCTCTTCTTCCTTTCTCCTTAGATCTTGCAGCACTCCTATTGTTAACAGAGCACAAGGTAGTGGGAGAGACACAAAATTTGATAATATATAATTCCTGCCTTCATGAAGCTAAAAGTCTGGTAGAGGGATAAGCCATAAACATAAAAAGCCTGTGTTGCCTTGGGCAAATTACTTACCCTTTCTTGACCTCACTTTCCTCAACTATGAAATAAAGCAACTGGGGTATATGGACTCTGATGGCCCTTTAACTCTACTCTAGATTGATGATCCTAAAAAAATAATGCACAATATTCTATGATAGAGCAAAGAAATGGTATCTTATGTGAGATTTGAGGAGGCATAGTTTCCATATTTTTTTGTGTAGAGAATGACAGTACAGATTAAAAAGAAACTAATATACTGCTACTACTACTGCTGCTGCTGCTGCTGCTACTAAATTGTGTTTCCTTTGCTCTTGAAGAGTACCAATGATATTATGAAAGTGATATCTTGATTTGCATGTGAATTGGATTTAAGGGAGACAGAGTTGAGCAAAGTCAGCAGCCTTTAGAGTCATCAAAGTCCGGTGGCAAGGGCATAAGTCAAAATTCTGGGACTGGAGATAGCCCAGGATGCAGTGGGTGACCTTAGCCTTTCTAAATGAAAGTATTTTCTAGGCCTCAGTAAAAGAGCTTGCTTGAGCCTAGAGTGTGTCAGAGGGAAAAAAAAAATCTTCCCAGCCCATACTTTAACCTGAAGTTCAACCTTCTTTTTATTAGGTTTGATAGTAGCTGTATGACTCTGCTTTGATTGTTTTAACTGGGGATGCCATTAAAAAATCTAATTAGCAGATTATGAATGGCATCCCAATGGACAATTTGAGATCCTTATGACATTTAGAGAAGCATCAGTTCTGTTTACAATTTCCTCTGGGAATTTGAAAAGCCCTTTGGTATAATCATTGTCCAATAAAGCCACAATCTTTATTAGCAGACGTGTGTGATTTGAGAGTAATGAATCTGGACAACTTCTTTGTAGGCCATTTAGTTGTGGTAATCCTGCTATCCCACCTTCCCCTCATTTCTTTAAACTCAGATGTTAAACATATGCGGTGGGGAATTATGGCTAGAGTGTTGAACTTGGATTCTGGAAGACCTCAGCTTAAATCTGTCCTCTGTCATTTACCAAACTATATGACCATGAGCAAGTCTATTTTTGGACATTTTTTTTTTTTGGATAGAGTTCATTTTTACCTCTAGGAGCCAATCTTTTCTTATCCGTAAAATGTGGATAACAATTCCTATTCTATCTATCTCAAATGTTCATCATGAGGCTTATGTAAAATAGTGTATATAAAGCATTTTTTTTAACCTTTAAAATAAAGTTTTTAAACTTTAAGGCATAAATTTTAAACTTTTAAACTTTAAACTTTAGTTTAAAATTTTAAATTAAAAGTATTTAAATATGGACATATAAATATCTATTATTTTAATAACAGAATTACAAGGGGTACAACAGTGTGGTTCTATGGTCATTCAGTAACATAATTAATTGATTTCAATGCCTTGTTTGCACTGAATTTTTTCCAACCTGCCTTCATAGCTCAGTGGCAGTTTTGCATATGTTGGTTAATGTATACCTAATTACCTGTCTTCTCCACACCCCTCTGCCTTCACTTTTAAAGTTCAAATTATTTATCTGCCTTGCTTGCCACTATTGTCCTGTAAATCTTATCTCTTCATTGCATTTCACCCCATTTATTTGGGAGTCAAAAAATGATAAAGAAATTGAATGGTAATATTCGCCATTGGCAAGAGTGTCAGGACCTAACTATGCACTTGGTGAGATAGATGTAGTGAGTTCTTACTGAGGCTAGCCCGTAATTCCATATTCCAAGGCAATTCAAAGAACAGATATGGTAGGAAAAAAGGAAGTAACAGCTGAAAAAAACCAGAAAAGATCTCTAGATTAAATTTTCTTTTCAATGCTGATGTATATTTTAATCACAAGGTTTGGGTGGTTTCTTTAGGAATTCTGTGGTCATTGTTTATGCAAGGAATCAGTATTCAAATAAAGGGGTGAACTCACACCTTTTAACATTTTTGTTAATCAAGGAACATGAACAGGTAGTTTTTAGAAGAAGAAATAAAACTATCAGTAGTAAAACAAAAAAATGTTCTAAATTACTATTGATTAGAGAAATGCAAATTGATACCACTTGTTACCTATCAGATTGGCTATTGTGAGAGAAAAAGAAAATGATAAATGTTGGAAGGAATGTAGAAAAATTGTGACACTAATGAATTGTCGGTGGAGTTGTTAACTTGTCCAACTATTCTAGAATTTGGAACTATGCACCATTGACTGTAAAGCTGTGCATAACCTTTGACTCAGCAATGCCATTACTAGGTCTATATCTCAAAAAGATAAAAGAAAATGGAAAACAATGTGTTTCTGTTGAAAGATTTTAGTAGTTCTTTTGTGGTGGCAGCAAATTGGAAATTAAGGGGACACCCATCAATTGGGGAATGGCTGAACAAGTTGTATATGATTGTGATAGAATGCTATTGTGCTTTAAGAATGATGAACAGAATGGTTTCAGAAAAACCTGGAAAGTCAAAAACTGATACAAAGGGAAGGGAGTAGAACCAAGAGAATATTATACACAGCAATAACAATATCATAATGATGATCAATTGTGAAAGACTTAGGTACTCTGATCAAGACAGTGATTGAAGACAATTCCAAAGACCTGTGATGAAAAATATTAGCCATCTCCCAAAAAAGAGAACTGATGACCTCTGAGTGCAGATTGAAACATACTTTTTTCACTTCATTTTTCTTTATTTTTTCTGTGTTTTCTTTTGCAACATGGATAATATGGAAATGTTTTGCACGACTTCACTTGTATAGTAGTTATATGTCTTAACTTCTTAAGGGATAGAGGAGGAATTAGAGGGAGGGAGATAATATGGAACTCAAATTTTTAAAAAAATGAATGTTAAATTTTAAAAAATGTAATTGGGAAATTTTTAATGAACTAAATATAAATACATTAATTTTCTTTTAGGCTGAGAATCTCAGGCCCACAAGGCTGAGAACCTCTCATGCCCCAAAGGCTGAGCCTTTCTCATGCCCGCCTGTCCTTATGGGCATCACCTGGCCTCTGTGATTTATCACTAATAAATTTTTCCTCTGGCTGAAGAAGATTTGAGTTGAATTCATTCAGCAGGCCCTGGTACTGTGATTTTGGGGTCCCAGCACGCCAAAAGTCCTAGACCTTTTCATATGGTTCCCTGGCCGGGAACCACTGCTAAATCTCAAACTTTGGAGCCAGATTCTATTCAGGGCAAGGGTTGAAGGTGCATCTGAATAAGCTCTAAAGGGACTCCCGACCAACAGATGCTGTTTGCTTTGAGGACAGATTATAGGATCTCAGAATTGGAGATGAAAAGCACATTCAAGATATCTAATACACCTCCTCATCTTAAAAAAATGGCAAAACTGAAGCCCAGAATGAGAAGGCAACTTGCCCCAAGATTACACAGACAGTAAGTGACAAAGATTCATCTGCCCTGTTATACTTCCAGCCTCAGTCACCTGGAATAAAGTCATAGAACTTCAGAGCTGAAAGGAACCCCTAGAACTCCTAAAATTTACAGGTGAGGAAAGCAAGGTCTAGAAGGGGGAGGTGACATGTCAAAGGTCAGACCAATAAAAAGCTGAGAGCAGCAGGGCTCAAAGTAAAAAAGAAAATTTCTTTTAAATCTTCCCAGAGACTCTATATGGTAAAAATGCAAAAGAATTGGGTGGAATAGAGGCAAGAGGGTTCTTTTCAAGAATGCTTCCAGGTGCTGTTAAATGAATTGGGGAGATTAAAAAATGGCTGATTTAGACCTGATGAATCTAGGAACTCTTGCCCTTCTTACCCTCAGCCACAATTCCCATAATTCCTCTAAATAACATAGGCATTAGTCCTAGAAGAGACCCTGATGATCACGGAATCAACTTTCTTAAATTTAATGATGAAGAAACACGCCCAGGGATAGTGACTACTTTGCCCAAGGTTACATAAGTGGTCAATAAGCAGAACCAGGTATTTTGAAAATGTCTGACTCCAAATCCAGTTCTTTTTCCTAATCCATGATACCTCTACCATTACCTCCTTTTTCATTCAATAGCTATTTAGTTGTAATTGTTGTTCAGTTATGTCCAACTCTTTGTAACCTCATTTGGGGTTTTCTTAGTGAATATACTAGAGTGCTTTGTCATTTCCTTCTCTAACTCATTTTACACTTGAGGAAACTGAGGCAAACAGGGTTAAGTGACTTACCTAGGGTCACATAGCTAGGCCAGGTTTGAAGTCAAGTCTTCCTGATTCTACACCTGGTTGCTCTATCCATTGAGCCTCCTATCTGCTATCAGAGGTGGGGAACCTGTGGCCTGGAGGCCACATGTGGCCCTCTAGGTCTTCAAGTGCGGCCCTTTGACTGAATCCAAACTTCACAGAACGGACTCCAGTTATAGTGAATGAAGAAAAGTGAGTGTCCACAGGCAGATCTCTTAAAAGGCCATTGAAGACCCTAGATTTCCTAATCCAGAATGCTCTGCTATTGACTACCTGGATAACATGTGAGGTTTGGATTCAGTCAAAGGGCCACACTTAAGGACCTAGAGGGCCACTTGTGGGCTCTAGGCCACAGGTTCCCCACCCTTCTTTAATTACAGTTATTTGAAAAGACAATTCAAAAGAGTGAAAGTAAAGAAAAGAAATAAAGTTTGTTTTTTACTATTCTGACAAAGCCACATAATTTAAAGCCATGTATTCCTTAGTGGAACATTAGTTTGGAAGTATTTGTGTTTGTTTTGTCATGATCATTATGTGGGTGGTGGCATTAATGCAAGGTTGCCAAGAAAGATGGTAGTGAAACCCTGGTCTGTGCTCTGAGGTGTTTTGAATAAGCCTTGGAATAAGTCAAGTTCTTTTCACTTAGCCTAGGAAAGAATTCTGGTTGTCCTAAGCTTTTCCCTTTGTTACAGAGAATACTAGTATTCTTCACTAAGTATCTAAATGAGTAAGAAATAGTACATAGATTCTAATTTGCCTCCTGGGCAATCACCCAAGGTCCAGGTTTAGAGAAGAACAATTAGAGGAAAGGCTCTTTCAATAAACTGTTGGGTCTTCTGAGAAATTGTTATTATCTGAGCCTGTTAGCATCTGAGGGCTGTTCCAAAATGCTCCAAGGAAGGGTGCCTCCCACAGAGAAGGGGCGTCCAGTCTCTTAAACTCTGCATGCAAATTCCTTTCAAAGCTTTGAGCAAATCATTATAGGATGCCCATTTACCAAAATGCTCTGATTGCCTTAGGGGGAGAAGGATTTAAAAGATAGAAGGATGAAATAAAAGAAAGAGAATAAAGGAGAGGAATAGAGAGAACTTACAGAAACAGATGGGCTTAACCTCAATATTTCCACTAATCATTGACGGAGGTCAGAAAAAAATAGTTCTACTTTGATGTTTTCATTTTTAAGGAATTGTATATAATGAAGAATAATTGCAGTAAAT
This sequence comes from Phascolarctos cinereus, assembly GCF_003287225.1. Classification (NCBI taxonomy): domain Eukaryota; kingdom Metazoa; phylum Chordata; class Mammalia; order Diprotodontia; family Phascolarctidae; genus Phascolarctos; species Phascolarctos cinereus. The sequence goes on from NW_027556098.1 coordinate 242,067,754, forward strand.
GGAAATTATTCTGGGCAGAACTGCAAAGTACATTACAGAGAGTAGCTCCATATTGTAATGAGGGACAGAGTCAATGGCCTTAACTAGCTTTGCTGATTGTGAGTCCTTGGGTCTCAATAAAAGCTTTATTTTACTAAGTAGGTGACCTTATTCTTTGGAACTCGATTGGGTCATTACACCTGATACTTACCCTGGTTTTGTGTGTCATACTTGGGGTACTGCTTTTGTGTTTTATTCTTGCCCCACGAGCAATCTTGTGTCAGGGATAGAAAGGCATCTTTGTCATGCAATTCCCAGACAAAATACATGACTCACATGTATCTAATCTACATCTAATCTACATACCATCATTTTACATAGAGCTGAAGCAGAGAAGGGAAGTGACTCATTCAAATTGAAATCAAGAAGTTTGATATTTTTGGTCAAGAAGATCAGGGTTCAGATCCTACCTCTGACATTTATTACCCTGGTGAGTATTGTCAAGTCGCTGAATCTCTTTAAGGTTCAGTTTCCTTATCTGTAAAAGGAGGATAGTTATGTTGAGGTTCAGGGGTGCTGGAACCCCGTGACAAATGGGTCCTGCCTGAATTAACTTGACTCAAGCCTTCTTTCAGCCAAAGACAAGGTTTACTAGAACACTGATCCGGGTGAGCCAAATTCCTAGTGAGTCTGCACTATTGTCTTGATTTTAAGAATCTGAGCACCTTAATGGCGGCCAAGATGGATCTTATATACAGAAAAATTGTAGAGGGATCTAGGAGTGGCCAAGTCGTCTGGGGTGAATGAGATGTAACAGAAGGGGGAATGCCAGGAAACTGGACCACGTGGCCAACGGAGACTGGAGTTTAGATAGGATCAAGCAGTGGAGGTCTAGAGTGGGGCCAGGTGCAGACAATGAAACAGCAGTTAATTAACTGTTCTCAGACTTGGCCACGTGGGGAAATTCATGGAGAGTTCAAGGGGGGTGTTTCCAGAGCCTGTACCCTATCATTTATAGGAGCCTGTAATACCTTCCTCACAGAATTATTGAACAGGTTAAATGAGGTAGTCTATGTTAAGTATTTTTAAAAACCCTAAAGTTATAATAATGCCAACTATTTTTGCTCAAGCTCATGCAGGTAGTCAATATCAGAGCATTCTGGATTAGAAAATCTAGGGTCTTCAATGGCCTTTTAGGAGATCTACCTAGGAGACTCACTTTTCTTCATTCACCATGACTGGAGTCTGTAGTCTCTCATTTCACAGTTTTCTCAACCAGCAGGAACTACAATAAATACCCATAAATGTTTATCAGTCATAAGGTTGGAGAGATCTGTTTCATAAGTTACTGACACTCTGAAATCCAAGACCTAGCCAGGGCTCAGTATGAGAGAGGAAGGGTCTGAATAACTGAGAAAGCATCATATGATAAGATTATAGACTTTAGCTTTCAGAACAGAAAGCTGAGGCCAAAAGAGATACAGCAACTTGCCCAAGGTCATACAGATCATACAGCAGCAGAGCTGTGATTTGAATTCATATTCACAGGTTCTAGAATCAATGTTTTTTCCACTGTACTGTGCTGATCTTATTTTCTTCATCTCATATGTCGTTAAATTCTGCTCATAGAATTTTCTGTAACTATCAAACTGCCCTAAAAAGACTCAATAGATAGGACAAGGGATCATTCAAAGTATCCTGAAGCCAATGTTTATGGACTCTATTTCCTAAAAAGCTAGGCTTTGGCTACTATCAAATCTGAAATCTTTTGCAGTTCAGTCATCAAGAGGTTTGAAAAATAGTTCTGCTTCATGCCAGTAGAGTTCATGTTTTGGTCTTTTGACAATATCCCTGCTAGTGAAAAGTATTAAGTTGCCTTCCCCTTGCCAGTTGCAAATGCAAATTGTCCCCCACTTAGGATTTGTAACAGACTGAACATTCATTGAAAAAACTGCAAATTGGCCCCATTTTGAGGAGTTGCTAAGCCTATGTGACAGCTCTTTCCCCAAAAATCAACCTTACAATGGAAAAAAATACATATTTCTTACACATGCCTTTTCACTAGTCATTTCCATGTTCTGCCTATAATATAATTCCCCTTTAGAAATATACTTCTTACTACCTTTATTTCTTTCTGAAAACATACCCCTTCTGAGAAATTTTCCTTTTCTTTATCTTTCTATCCTTCTATCTTCTCTTCTTCTCTTCCTTTAACAAATGTAAAATCAAATGACGGCAATTTGAAAAAAACCTGTCAATCATTTCTCTAATACTTCTCTCCATGATGTACTTATTCCATCCAAAGATGCTGGTCACAGCACAGTCATGGCCTCTAACACTGTGTCCACCTCACGTGCTGGGGGTTTTCCTTGAGTTCTTTTGCTATTATGTGGATACCAGTAGAGTAGGTAGGTTATGACTATTCCATCTACTTTTCTGATCATATAATTCTGGGTTGACATTATTTAGGTCACTCTTCTTTTACTCTTTTTGGTTGTTAATGTGATGCAGTCTACTAGTACCCACTATGTACTTTTTGATTGCCCTTTGGGTAATACTTAACTTTAATTATTTTGGATACTGAAATACCATTACAAGAAGAATATTACTTTAAAAGATGGGTGTTTGTTTCAGAGAGAAATCTGTGGTCATTAAACACACCAAAGATGAGTCTGCCTGCTCTATTACCTATATCTAAGCTATAGCCACACCTATATCTATAAAAAGGCATTTTTGTCCACTTGGTTTTCTGTATCTGGATAGTTACAGCATAAGCTGTACCTCATTTAGGAGGTTCTACAATGTTTTGAGGATTGATATAATTAGTACACCATCATCCCCAGTGTACAATAATTAAATGAAACTAAAATCCTTGACAAAATAAAGCATTTTTAAGAAAATATTAATTTTAATAACACAACTGAAGAGAGAGGAGCAGAAAAGAAATAATAATGATTGTTATGTGAACTAGGCTTAGTCTATAAAATCATAACATTTGACCCAATTTATGTTTTATAAGGGTTAGTTAGTATACTTTAAGGACAGTAAAATCATGATGTAGATCAATACAGATATTGTTCATAAGAGACATCATGAGCAATATGTATGACCAAAAAAAGGAGACAAGCCGTGTTCTGAAAATGAGTTGACAGATAGCCCAAGCGTATATCAGAATCAATAAAATATTAAAGATATAGAGGAAAGTCTCTGGTATAATGGGCCGGTGATCTGTGGACAGGTTATGAGAAAACACAGGCAAGAATTGTCTGGTCTGGGAAGGTACTAGTGGGTTATTATTGGCATTGGCAGAGAGAATGCCCACATACGTGAAATTATATGTCCAAAGTTTATACATATTACAAACACAATAAGCTTTTCACATGCTTTAAATATTTCTGTCTTGTCTTTGGGATCATTTTGATGCCTTTGACTTTTCAAAGCTAGAGGAATTCCAAAATAAGTACAGAAATTCACTGGGAGTAAGCTAAGGTACCTAGGTGAACATCTTGTCAATCACAATGTGAGGCCATATATGATAAACCAGAGCATAAACAGTATATTAAAGGATGTGCCTGAAGTCAAGCTGGGTTAATCCGAGGTTTGATTAAAAAAAAAAAGTCTCTGAATGGTTTACTGATTCCAGCTCAATTAAGGGCCCAGGGTTAGACTGATAAGGAACTTTCCAATAGGGCAAAGGAGAGGAATACCAAACTTGAACTGGGGAACTGAGAGGACTAGTTCTAGCTTTAAGACTGGCTTCTGTCTGCTTTTACCTGTACCCAGTAGTATTATCATGTGGAGTTTCACTTTTATGCCCCTGTGAGGTCTATACCTAATACCACCAATAGATTACAATGGAGCCCAATGGAAGAGACTCTCCCTAGGGACACACACAGCCCAGTGGAAAACAAGCATCATACTTACAGGAAAAGACACCCAGAAAAATAGACTTCCTAGAACTTTGTTCTGCAGAGATCTCATTTGACTGTCTCATTCTTCAACCTGTAAGCATGTAAACTCTGCAGCACGAATGATAATGTAGGAACACTGTCCCAGAAGTCTGGGCTATCTCTGCCTTTTGGGGTTGGTAATAGGTACTCTTAGAAAGAGAGAGTCAGGGCAGCTAGGTGGTGCAAGGATAGAGCACCAGGCCTGGTGTCAGGAGGACTTGAGTTCAAATCCAGCCCCACACCAGACTTGACATTTACTAGCTGTGTGACCTTCGGCAAGTCACTTAACCCCAATTGCCTCACCGAAAGAAAAAAAAAGAGAGAGAGGCTGGTGTACTCCTCAGAGTGATAGGCAAGAGTGTCTACCTTTCTCCCCCAACAAATTTATTACATTTCTTGATGGTTGTTATGGCAGAGGGAAGTAAAGTGATTTTTGCCATTGACACAGAGTGCAAGAACTAAGTTCTTTTGATTCTCAACTCTTATCTTTTCCCTACTCCATGATATAGCTTTGGTTGTCTGATTGTCTGATTGATACCTATGTGAACAGCAAGCATTTATATAGCATTGTAAGATTTATGAAGTGCTTTACACACATCTCATTTGGGCCTCACAAAATTCCTGTGAAGTAGGTGCTATTACCTCCATTTTAAAGATAAGGAAACTGAGGCTGAGAGAGATAAGATTAAGTGACTTGACTAGAACCACATAATTACTAATCATCTGAGGCAGGATTTGTACTCAGGTCTTCCTGACTCCAAGTTCATCACTTTATCCACTCTCCCACCTAGTTGTCCCTTCTCATGCATCTTGTTCGTATCTATGGACAGATGGATGATGGTACCACCATTGTGGAATTAATGGAACAAATAATCATCTGTTTCGTGGTTCCAGCCTTGCTGGTTAGTTTTCTTTATCATTCAGAGACATGGTTTTACTGTCCTATCTGACTTGTGGGAGGGGCTTTTTTAGCATACAAGGGCTGCACTGAATCATTCTATATGGCCCTGTTCAGCACAGATACTACTTAAATACAGATACTTTGGTAACAAGGGAGTTTCACATTTTCAGGCTGATTGACTTTTGGAACTGAGACTCTAAAATATTTTTATAACAATAGAGAAGGCAGAGCTTTTTTACTCTTGTTATATCATTGGTGTAGTGTTGTAAAAAAAATACTGAATGTGAACAGAGAACACCTGGAATGGAGATATGCCATTGCTATCAAGTGTAGGTAACTTTAGATAAGTCACTTAAATGTTCTGGGCCCCATTCAGCTCATCTGTAAAGTACAAGGGTGGATCTCTAATATCCTTTATGACTCTGGAAGCTATGAACTTGTAATGTATAGGCTGACTGCAATATACTCAGATTAAACATGAGAGCTTGTAACCCCTTAATTTCTGTTAAAGTTGAGAGTCCTTGGATATGTGCCTGGTACGCCCAGGCACATAGGTAATCTGTCTCTGCTTCCCAAAAAGACAATGTCTTAACCCAAAGATGCAAACCCTAATGGGTGAAAATTTGTGCTTCCAGTGAGAAAGGGATATGCCTTTTTCTCAAGGTGTGTGAGAGGAAAGGGGGAAGCTTTAGATACCTCTCAAATTGCACAGGAATTCTCTATTTTATCTTCTTAGCTAAAATTCCATATTCCCAGTAATACTGACTTGTATTTCTAACTTTAGAAGATGGAGTCTTTGAAGTGAAGTGATTTCAGAGATCTTTATCATCACTCTCCCAAATGCGTCATTTCTTTATTTCTTTTAAAAAAAAAGTTTCCAAAATATTTCCACTGTTAGGCCAAATGAGGGATACAAAGAAGGAACAGGACAGGAAAAACTCTTCTCCACAGAGAAAAGGAAGCTTATGAAGTATCCAAGCTGACTTTCTCCAAAATTTTTAGTTCATCTACTTCACACAAGCTAAAAATTAACTCCAAAAAGCTTCAGAGAAAAATTGTTAGAGACATAAACCCCACATCTAGTGCCTGGGGAAGAGCACCCCACAGCAAGGAAGCTCCTGCAACTCTTAATAAAGCAATATGGTTACAGATATGAAGTCTGCACTATCTGTCCTGTTCATCTGACGCAGTGCCAAAATTGGATAATGCAGTAACATAATTTAGAGTTCTGTATCACAAAATCAATGCAGTCTCATGGAATTCTTTGGGGCTGGAAACAACTCTGGCCTTATGGAAAAAATGTGTTAAAACTCAAACCTTTTATCACTAACTTCAAAGAGTACGTCCCTGTAATCAAAGCCTCAAATTCATTTTTTTCTTCACTCCTGGCATCTTAGCATGGATTATAAATACATTAGTGGAGCACTCATATATTATCATGACATATTTTAGGACATTAAAAATTAAAATTGTATCACTTAAAAAATCATGTTTCCTCCCCCCTTCCATTTTTATTTCTGTCAAGAGCTATAGGCTAGAATGAGGAGAGGAAATTCTTTACTCTGAGTGGAATAATTATAGAGATGATGTTCCAAATGACCCAAAGTTGCATATATTATCAAGCCAGATGTGCACATAATGAATTGTTTTCACTACATGCTCACACTTACCAGATGGACTGATGTATGTTCCTTTTAACCAGCTCCTTTATTTATTTCCACCATGTATTCTGACCCTCTTCTGCACACACACACACACACACACACACACACACACCCTTTTAAACAGTCAAACATCTGCACAAGATAAAACCCTATCTGATTACAGCATGCAAAATCCTAAGTATGCTTTAAGTGCCCATGTAGAATTATTACCAATGTTAATAAACAGATCACTAATACTTAAAATGGAAGATGAAACATTTATGTAGACCTTTGATTCAAAGAGGGAGCAGGAGAGAAAAAACAATCTGAAATCTTTAGTAAGCTTTTCTGATCTCCATTTCAATTTTGTCATCAGTCTCACTTATGTATTAGAGTATGTGAGACTGAGAGGCCACTGTGAGAAGTACATTATCGGCATTTTATTGATCTAACAATTCTGAACAGTATCCCTGGTGCTTTCACTTATCACATAGTTCTTGGCATGTTGAACAGAACCAGTTGTTTGGAGAATTTGTAGAGTAAAACACACACACACACACACACACACACACACACACACTAAGGGAAAGTGAGAGTACAAAATAACCTACTAGCAGGTTGGAGACAATACATCTAACCCAGCAATATTTTCTTCTCATCAGTACAGGGTAATAGAGAGCTGACCTTGGAGACAGCAGAACCTAGGTTCAAATCCTGCTTTTGACACATACTGACAGTGTTTCCTCGGGCAAATACATTAATCTCAGCTACGACTATATATTGTAGATGAGGCAGCTAAGTGGTGCAGTGGATAGATTTCGAGGCAGGGAGTCAGAAAGACTCATCTTCCTGATTTCAAATCTAATCACAGACTATGTGATTTTCTTTCTAGCTATGTGACACTGGGCAAGTCACTTAACTTTGCTTCAGTTTCCTCATCTGTAAAATGAGCTGGAGAAAGAAATGACAAACCACTCCTGTAACTTTGCCAAGAATACCATAAATGGAGTTACAAAGAGACAGGCATGACTGAAATGACTGAATGACAACAACATAAGTTGTAAAGCAGGTGCTAATCATCATCCATAGAGGCAGTTTCCACACTGGGAATTCCCTACATCAATGTATCGCAGGATAAGACAAACAAATTGATACAGTTTTGGGTTTAAACTTTGAAGGAACCCTAAAAGACAGCCTAGCCCGATTACCTCATTTGACAGATGAGGAATTAGAGTCCCAGGGAAGCTGAATGACTTGCCCAAAGTCTCACAGGCAGTCAGCATTGGAGGCAGGATTATAATACAGGTCTTTTGATTAATAACATATCCTCATGAAGTTGTATATTATTTGAATTCCCATTATTCAAAATAATAATTATGTAAAATATGGGAATTGGTTCTAGCCTAATGGAAATATTAAACATGCATTCAAATAAAGCAACCACTTAACAGGATTCATTAATTGCAGTATTGGGGACCTAGCTTTGAGGTAAATAGCATCCTGCTCTCACTGTTCAGGTGGTAATGCCTTTCATGCTGTGTCTTGTATCCACAGGTATAACAGGACCATTATCTAAGTGTGCAGGACAAGTGAAAACAAACAAACACACAAGATCAGTGGTATTTTTCATGGCAGACATCTGTGGCTATGCGCTGCTGCTTAGAATCATAGGCTCACAGATTTAGAGCCAGAAGGGACCTATGAAGTCATTTAGTCCAATTGCTGGTGAGATGCTAGTGAGACTAGTGATCTTCCTAACTGTTTCTGCCTCACGGGTTACATGCTGTTTTCACTTAAAAAAAGCCATTCTATTTTGGACCTCTGAACTTTTCATTGAGTTGCTATGCTATCCTAGCACACTGGAGGGTTCAAGAGTTTACTTAGTTTCCCATAACCAGTGACTAGTGGATATCTTGTGAAAATTGGGTTTCCTACCTTCTATCTGAACTTTTAAAAATTCTAATAGTTCAATGACCCAGTAGGAACTTTCCCATTTCTTTACGCACCAAAAGGAATTGGTCACTGGAAGATTTCTTAACTATCAGACCAAGGACTGTCCTACTCTTAGTCGCTAGCCTTGTCATAGAAGTGCCCCTAGGTTCTCAAAGCCTATTCCTGTCGACATAAGCTCTGGCAGACCCTGCTGGAGTGAAATGCAGACGGTATCTGTCATTTGATTGCCAACCTAGCTGGCGTGAGAGGCTTATCTTCAGGCTGACCTCATCTAGTGAAATATTTGGCTACCAGTGACTTTTAAAGACCAGATGGTAGCAGGATTGTGGTCTGTGCTGGAGGAGGGATTTCTGATGTTGACACAATTATGGTTCCCTGAAGTATTGAAGCAATGTTTGAAGACCTTTGGCTACTAAAGTGATTTTACAAACTTGTCTTTATTCCTGATGGACGGTTGATTTTGATAATAATCTTGAAGTCAGTGGAGGTATTAGGTGCAATTTCTTTAATTTAGCAGTACAAAATTATAAAACATAGAAGCAGAATCTGTCATCTTCCATGCCCATTTAAGATTAAAAAAAGTATTGATATCTTTTGTCTTCATATCACCTACATTTCCTAATATAGTCCTCCCCCCTTCTCTTCCTCTCAGAGAGCCATCTTATTGTAAAAAATAAAATAAGGAACAAAAAACAGTTCAGAAAAACTAAACAATCCAAAGAATAAATTTAACATTACTATATATGGTTTTCCACACCTATTGTCTTCCACTTCTGCAAAGAACGGTGGGGAAAATGATTTCTCAAATTTCTTCTTTGGGGTCAAGCTTGGTCCATTTACAATTTTATTAAATATTTCCAGAATAGTGTTGGAAGTTGTCCAAAAAGGACATTTGGGGAGAGAGGAGGGGTGAGGGAGAAGGGGAGACATAGAGGGATAAGGGGTTGAATAGTGGACATTGTGGTTTCACATAGCAGGTTGATAGGCTTCTAACTTCCCCAAGGAAAATGTGTTATCATTAGTTTGCTCTCTTATTATGAGAATCTTATCAATGATAGGCTGTGTGGTCTGTGAGTTCCAGCTGCACAATTTAAAAGACAGGCTGAAGGTGGGCTGTGGCCATGCCTAAAACAGGCTGCCCCATACTTCACCTATCATAGGGTCATAGAATTTTGGAGATGAAAGGGAACTTCGAGATCAACTTGACCAATCTTCTCATTTTTTGGGAGAAGAAACTGAGGTCCAGAATGGTGAGGAAACAATATTATTAATAGTTACACTGCTAGTTAATGATGGGAGGGGCAGCTAGGTGACTCTGGGATAGATAGGTGGGCTCTAGATAGAGCACTAAGCCGGGAGTCAGGAAAACCAGAGTTCAGATCCAGCCTTAGACGCTTTCTATCTGTGTGACCCTGGGCAAGTCACTTAACTTCTGTTTGCCTTAATTTACTGGAAGAGGAAATGGCAAACACTCCAATAGCTTTGCCAAGAAAACCCCATGGACAGTATTGGCATGCCGTAGTCTACTGGGTCACAAAGAACTAGACACGATTTGAACAACTGGACAACAAAAGTGAATGACAAATTCAGCACCAGAACCTATCTCCCAGCTTTTCCTTAGAGCAAAGTCCAGCAGTCATCTTTAGTCTCTGAGATGTAATTTGAATGGATCTTTGATTCTTCCAAAAGCAGAAATCTGGGTTCCATGCTATGTCCAAGCCCATGGACTCCCATGCTTCAGCTGGCCAAATGAATAGAGCCATTTTGGGGGCCAGATTTAGCCCACAGATCAATGGTTTGCCAATCCTTGAGTTAAGGAGTTTTGCTATTGTATATGTGTTCTGTTACACATGTGACATATTAATTCTTCAGTAACACATGGTTGTTATCATGAGCTGGGGAAAGAATTGATATCCCTACCCCAGTCACAGGAATGTAATTTCTGATGCCAGGGTAGCCACTGGGGAGAGATAATAAATATTTGAAAGATCCCAGGCCTGCCTTAGGGACCTCTTTGTATAACAGCTCAGGTAAATGGTCATGATATCACCATAAACATACTTTCTAGTTCAGTTTAAGTTGTGGTATGACAAAGAAAGAAGAAAGGAAGATAGAAAGAAGGAAAAGAAGAAAGAAAAGAAGAAAGGAAAGAAGAAAGGAAGGAAGGGAAGGAGTAAGGGAAGGAAAGAACAAAGAAAAGGCAGGAAAGAAGAAAGGAAAAAGGGCAGAGGCAAATGAAATAAATTCTGGAAACTGGTAAATAATAAAGAAAGAAAGAAAACCCCAAATGGAAACAGCTGGTATCACCAAAAATCTTTGACTGTTTTATCCCAACTAAGCCCATCTGTTCTGCACTGAGGACATAGGGCTCTAAAACCTAATGCCACAGTGGAGACTCTTGGCAAGAAGGAAGGAACCAATAAGTATTTATGCTCTTTTAAGCTTATGTTAGATTTTCTAGGTAAAGGGTAATAGAGCAGTAGAAATATTTCAAAAGATTGGCTTGGGGAGGTGAAAAATCCTGTGCTAAACTCAAACACATTTGAAATAAAAAATGAGTGGAGAAGGTATCCCTGCCCTCTTAGGAGGCTAGAGTCCAAACTCATTCAGTCACTGTTTGTTTGGGACTTAGAAAAAATGAGTCTTGATGGTCTTTTAAACATACATAAAGCCATTGAGATAGTAATTTGAACAAATAGGATTAAACCCAAAGTCTATGCCTACAAGTTGAGTGTTCTTTTTACAATAGAATGATTGTCATTAGATGGACCACTAAATTGACACCTATGTGGTTCAGTGGTTAGAGCACTAGGCCTGGGATCAGGAAGACGAGAGTTCAAATTCAGCCTTAGATAATTAATAGCTGTATGACTTTGGGAAAGTCATTTAACATCTGTCTATCACAGTATCCTCATATGCAAAGTGTAGATGATAATGGTTGTTGTAAGGATAAATTGAGACAATATTTATAAAGTGCTATATAATACAGTTAACTATTATAATCATGGATCAAAAAGATGTCAAAAGCGACACATCTGTTGGTTCATGGTGTATTTCAATCTTGAGACTAAAATGAGTATGAAGCAAGGGGGAATTCATATATGACAAGATCTACTTTGGAAACCTGGACATGCCTATTAACAACTTTATTATCTCTGTCCTAGGATGGACATCACCGAAAGTCCAGAATCTCCTGAAACCCCAATTGTCTAACTCCTTGGAATCTTGCAGAAAGGTACTCTTTCCTATAAAATATTGCTACGAAAATTTCAAAGGAACTAGTGAATTCCCAGGGAATTGCTGGGAAATGTATTGCCTGTTTCTGAAATAGATATTAATGGTTGAAGATATCAGTGGAATTTCTAAAGGTGATTTTGAAACACTGATGCCCCAGATGGAAAATACCTCTTATCCACATATATTTAATATGTTCCATTTTCACTTAACTCCCTCCTCCCTCCTGCTCCTGTATTTTTTCTTCTTTTAAAAAAAATTATCCACATCCTAGATTCAACTTAAGAGATTACATGATAGAGTAGATAGAGAGCCAGCTTCACCTACAGAAAGACCTGAGTTTGAGTTTTGCCGATGATGTCATACTGGCTATGTGACCCTGGACAAGTGTCTTAGCCTCTTAGTGCCCAGGCAGTTCATTAAGATTCTAACTTGAAGAAGAGTGGCCAAGCTGCATCAATGAAGGGAGTTTCCTTCTCAGGAACTCCCTACCCTGATGAAATCACTCATCGCAAGAAAAAAAAAAGGGATCAACTTGATTCTCTCTCTCTCTCTCTCTCTCTCTCTCTCTCTCTCTCTCTAGAATGAGATTAGCTATTTCACTCTAAGATGAACAACAGATTCAGTTTTATTTCATTTTAGAAAGCCACACCTTCTGTGTTCCAGCATCAGGATCAGGACTGGACCCTTGATTTTATTGAGGAAGGAAGCTTCTGGTGAGGAACTTTCTGTCCTAATATTACATAAGGAAAAATTCTCCTGCCACTTGATTAAGATGAAATCTGCCCTTGGCCAGTTTAAAATCGTTATAAAAAGATAAGCCATAATACATCGTCTTTGTGCGTAGTTAAAGGCCTGCTGCTTTGAGGCTTTCCGCAGGAGTTTGTCCTGAATTTTTAGTTTGCAGGTTCTAAAATCATAACCATATGTTTAAATAATTGTTGTTTTGACGGTACTGAATTGGTCAGTACACTGTGTAGACTGATCCCCTAGCACTCAGTGGCACGCGGGCTGCTTGTAGGCTTTGGAGCTCCCCATCTTAATTATAATCTCCTCGAAAATACTTTGCGTGCTAAACACCTCAGTACAAAATGCAGTCATTGTCAACAGTCAAAACAATTACATAACATGGATTTCTGCTTCATTGTCTCACCATGTGACACCGTCACATCAAGTACAGAAATGTCATAACACTGGGTAACCTGACGTGGCTTGTTCTAGGGGAACACAATTCATGGGAAGTTTGAGATGGGAAAGGCTTTGGTGTGCTGGTTCTCTTCTTTTATTTTCCTTCCTGAAAGTGTCTGGAGAATACTCCATGTATTGCACCACCTATTTAGCTCATCATGTGCTTTTCAGTGTATTATTGAAGGCAATGTTCTATGAAGAACAATTTAAAAGTGCTACCTATGCAATCATGTCACAGCGGGAAGGCCAAGAAAAAAAAAAGAAAAACCTACATCTTTTTTCAGCTTGTTTAACTTTTTTTTTTTAATGTCAGTGACATATATACTAACAATATGCAGGTTTCCAGCTTTAATATGTTTAAGCATTTCCATGTTATTATGTGTTTTAATTTGAAATACAAATACACATGCTTCCTGCCAGCCCTAATTCTAGGATTGGAGTAGAACCTGTAGCCAACATTCCTCCTCTTGGAAAATCCTATCCCTGGTCTGTTATTACATTTGCATCTTAACAGATGCTATTTAAATGGAAGCTTTTGATCTTGAGACATTCCATGTATGAAGGGATTAAACTAATAATTTGGGCTTAATTCTCTGGTGATCCAGGTTGAGTGAAAGGCTCCCTTGGCCTTGAGGTCAAGTGTTCATCTATTCAAGATGAATTGGAGCATCCTGGAAACAATTATCAATAGTTAACTTTTGAGAGGCCCCTCTCACCTCTTGGAGTTTTTCTTTACTATATAAAATTTCAGACTCTCTAGCAGGCCTGGGTGGAGAAAGAAAGGTATATTTTCTTTCTTTCTGTCTTTCTTTCTTTCTTTCTTTCTTCTTTTTTCTTTCTTTCTTTCTTCCCTTCTATTCATTTGTTTCTTTTTTCTTTCTTCCTTTCTTCCCCTCCTTATCTCTCTGTTTCTTTCTTTCTTTGTTCCTTTCTTCTTTTCTTCTTTGTCTTTTCTTTCTTTCTCTTTCTTTCTTTCTTTCTTTCTTTCTTTCTTTCTTTCTTTCTTTCTTTCTTTCTTCTTTCTTTCTTTCCTTCCTTCCTTCCTTCCTTCCTTCCTTCCTTCCTTCCTTCCTTCCTTCTTCTTCCTTCTTTCTTCTTCTTTCCTTCTTTCTTTCTTTCTTTCTTTCTTTCTTTCTTTCTTTCTTTCTTTCTTTCTTTCTTTCTTTCTTTCTTTCTTTCTTTCTTTCTTTCTTTCTTTCTTTCTTTCTTTCTTTCTTTCTTTCTTTCTTTCTTTCTTTCTTTCTTTCTTTCCTTTCCATGAAGGGTTTGTTCTTGTTCTTCAGTTGTTTCAGTTTTGACCCCATTAAGCGTTTTTTTTTTCTTGACAAAGCTATTGCAGTAGCTTGCCTTTTCCTTCTCTAACTCACTGTTACAGATGAAAAAATTGAGCCAAACAGGGTTAAGTGACTTGCCCGGGGTCACATAGTAAGCGAGTGTCTGAGGCTATATTTGAACTCAGATATTCTTCCAGACACAGTAATCTATCTACTGAGCCATACTGTGCCTTTTTTGGATACCTCTCTAATCATAGCTTATAGTCAGTCATTTATTGTGCTTAGGTACAGGTTCAGACTTTGTAAGTATGACGATGCAGTCTGGGGTTGGAATACAGTAGAAGAAAAAAGGTGGAGGCAAAAGGGCTGAGCTGAACAGATGGGAGGAAGTTGCGTTTTGAGTCAGATTGTCAGATTAATGATGGCCCATGCAGACCTTTTCATCCACTCCTCAACTCTACTTCCTAGACTCCCTAGGTTCCTACAGAGCATAGTTCAGAAGCTGCCTACTACAAAGGCTTCTCCTTGTTCCTCTCAGTTATTAGCACTCTTTCCCTTTTGAAATTATTTTGCAAATATTTTATATTTATTCGTCTGTGCAACATGATGTATCCTCCTGGTAGAATATAAGCTTCTTGAAGGATGGGACCGTTTTGTTTTTGACTGGATTTCTGGCCCCTAGCTCAGTATCTTGCACGGAGTAAGATCTCAGTAAATGTATTTTCTCTACTTAGTAAACTCCAGTAGCTCCCTACAACCTCTATAATGAAATATAAAATCATCTATCTGTCACATGTTTCACAGTGTGGCCCCAACCTACCTTCTCACCTTGACTATACATGACTCCCCTTCAAACACTCTATGGTCCAGCCAATTGGCTTTCATGCTGTTCTTTGTGTAGGACAATCTGTCTCATCTCCTGTCTCCTGTGTTAGACTGTGGGCTCCTTGAGAGAAGGGACTGGGGTTTATCTCTCTTTGTATCCTCAACACTTAGCATGGTGCCTGGTGCATACTAGGTACTTAATAAATGCTTCTTGACTGACGGACTGACTCTTTCCTTTCTTCTACCTCTTAAAATACCTAGTTCCCTCTAAATCTCAGCTCAATGTCACCTTCTAAGTGGCATTTTACCTGACTCACCCAGGTGCTAGTTCCTTACCTCCAAAATTACCATGCATCTATTTTGCAAGCAAATTATGTACATGTTCTATCCCAGCTCCATCATAAATTTCCTGAGTGCAGGGACTATCTTGTTTTTTTCTTTGTATGCCCAGACCCTGACACAATACTTTGGGTATAGTTTGTTTTTGATTGATACTAATAAGTTCTGTCAACACAGTGCAAGTAAACTGACGTTTCTCATTCATGTCCCAGTAGGTATGAACTAGTAACTATCCTTACTTAGACCTAATAAAGGATATTTCAGGCATAAGATTGTTGTTGTTGTTATTTAGTTGTTTTTCAGTCATGTCCAATTCTTTGTGACCCCATTTGGGGTTTTCTGAGCAAAGATACTGGAGTGTTTTGCATTTCTTTCTTCAGCTAATTGTACAGATGAGGAAACTGAGGCAAACAGGTTAAGTGACTTGCCCAGGGTCACACAGCTAGTAAGTGCCTGAGGCCAGGTTTCAACTCAGGTTCTCCCAACTCTAGGCTCTGCACTCTATTCAATACACCATCTAGGTGCTCTCAAGTAAAAGGTAATGTCTTGAAAATCAAATAAACAAATATAGATGGGTTTGAGCAGCAGAAAATATTTAACAACCAGCTCTCAGAAAATTTAGGACACACTTTGAAGTTTAATCTGCATTATTACCATCCCTCCATCACTTCCTTAAGTCTAGATAATAAAAAAAAACAAACAAACAGTAAATCAAGCCTTTATTCAAAGTGTTTGCTGATTTCTGTGGCATAAATAAATACTCACACTGAAAAGTTAACAATTGGCTCTCCTCGGTCCTTACAAACTAGCTATAGTATACTCCTGGTTTCCAATCAGGCTACAATTAGTTTTCAGAAAAACAAAGAAAAAAGGTGGGGAAGCACCAGGATGTTACTCTAAAAAATAAAGGCATAAATGAGTGTGATTTATTTTTATATTTATTTATCAATCTCGATTAGATAAAATACAATTTATATATATATATATATTAAAATAAATCATGTTTATTGAGCATGATTACATAAAATAAAATTTTAAAATAACCAGTACAGTGCTATTGTAATCATTTTTCAATTCCTTATTAAGCAATAAAGAGAGCTGCATAAGATTTCTGAGCAAAGGAGTGAAATGACCAAATCATAAGGAGTTCGAATTTGGAATATGCAGGCTGAGTTGAGTTAAGAAGAGAAAGATTATTGAATCAAGAAAACCTATTAGGAGAATATTTCTAGGACCTGTGTAATGATAATGTCCGTTAAAGAAAAGAAAGGGGAGAGAGAGAGACAGAGAGAGAGACAGAGAGACAGAGAGAGAGAGAGAGATGGAGAGACAGAGACAGAGACAGAGACACAGAGAGAGACACACAGAGAGAGGAGGGAGAGAAAGAGAGAGAGAGAGGGAGAGAGAGAGAGAGAGAGAGAGAGAGAGAGAGAGAGAGAGAGAGAGAAACAGAGAGAGAAACAGAGAAAGAGACAGACAGAGACAGACTGAGACAGAGAGAGACAGAGAGATAGACAGAGAGAGATACTGTCCCTCCCAAACAAACAAACCAGGAGATCCAGAAGTGAGAGGATTTAGTAACAGTTTGAAGGGTAAAGAGAATGCTCAAAGGCAACATTAAGGTTTTGAATATGGGGGATTTGCTGAAAGGTGGGGCTCTCAGTATAACTTCCGTTCTTTATGATTTTACAAAGATTACCAATAGTGATTTTTGAGAGAACATCAACAATACATCCAAAAGGTTTTTTTTGGGGGGGGAGGGTTGTTTGTTTGTTTTTCAATCTCCCTGGATATGGTTGATCTGAGTCTAGTCACCTGAACTTATTGAGAGAAGCTATGTGCTTGCTTATTTGTCTCCTTTCACTTAGCCTGGGAATCAATTTGCTAGCCAACATTTTTGTTTTAAAATTTCTAGTTTGAAGATCATGGTCCAGGCTGTTGGGCTGCCTTTTCCTCTGAGACAAGAATGAATGAAAACAAACAAAAGTCTGAGGTGTGGAGGAAAGGATTTAAAATTCTACATTCTGTTAAAGGGTACTTAACCTAAATTGGACTAATTCCACCAGGAAGTGAGGTGGCAAAGTAAGTAGAGCATTGGACCTGGAAACAGAAAGATCTGAGTTCAAATGCTACCTTAGATGGGTGCTAGCAGTGTTACATTAGCCATGTCATTTAACCTTTGTCTGGCTCAGCTTCCTCCTCTCTAAAATGAGAATAAAAATAGTACCTATTTCCTAGGATTAGTATAAAAAATGAGATAAAATTTGCAAAACACTTCACAAACTTTAAAATGCTATATACATTTTCCTTTGTTGTACTGGGAGCTCTCTGAGAGCAAGGATTATCTTCTGCTTTCTTTTATATTTTCAGTGCTTAGCACAATGCCTGGCACATAGTAGGTACTTAATAAAATATTTACTGACTGACTAGTTGCTCTTCTCTAAGTACATTTGGTGCTTTCTTGCCACTGTATCTTTGCTTACACTGTTCCTTATTTCTTTTTTTTTTATTATTCTCAGAAGAAACTTTATTTAGAGATCAAAATTTTATAATTTGTCTACATTAAACCATATGACTTATTTTTTTCCATTTCTTTTTAAAAAATTTTTTACATGTGTTTTTAAAACTTTGGGTTACAAATTTTCTTCCTTCCTCCCTCCCCACCCACCCTCATTGAAAAGACAAGCATCTCGATACAGGTTATAGGTGTGTAATCATGCAAAACACTTCCATAATAGTCCTGTTGTGAAAAACTAAGTGTATTTCCTTTCATCCTATCCTACCCCCCATTTATTCTATTCTCTCTTTTGACCCTGTCCCTCCTCAGAAGTTTGATTATCCCCTCCCACAATCTGCCCTCCCTTCTATCAACCCCCTGCTCTCTTGTCCCCTTCCTCCCTTATTTTCCTGTAGGGTAAGATAGATTTCCATACCCCACTGTGTGTTTTCTTCCCTCCTTAAGCCAAATCCTATGAGAATAAGATTCACTCATTCCCTTTCGCCTTCCCCCATTTCCCCTCCACTGTAAAAGCCTTTTCTTATCTGTTTCATGTGAGTTAATTTACCCCATTCTACTTCTTCCTTTCTCCTTCTCCCAGTATAATCGTCTTTTACCCCTTAATTTTATTTAACAGATATTACCCCTTCATCTTCAACTCACCCTGTGCCCTCTATCTATCTATGTATACATACATATATTTTTTCCCTCCCACTACCCTAATACTGACAAAGGACTCATGAGTTACAAATATTATCTTTCCCTGCAGGAATGTAAGCAGTTCAACCTCAATAAGTCTCTTATGATTTCTCTTTCCTGTTTACCTCTTCCATGTTTCACTTGAGTCTTATATTTGAAAGTCATGTTTTATATTCAGCTCTGGTCTTTTCCTCAGAAATGCTTGAAAGTCCCCTATTTCATTGAATAGCCATTTTTTACCCTGAAGGATTATACTCAGTTTTGCTCGGTAGGTGATTCTTGGTTGTAGTCCTATCTCCTTTGCCCTCTGGAATATCATACTCAATGCCCTCTGGACCCTTAATGTAAAAGCTGCTAAACCTTGTGTTATCCTGATTGCATTTCCACAATACTTGAATTGTTTCTTTCTGGCTGCTTGCAATATTTTCTCCTTCACCTGGGAACTCTGGAATTTTGCTGCAATATTCCTAGGAGTTTTCCTTTGGGGGTCTCTTTTAGGAGGTGATTGGTGGATTCTTTCAATTTCTATTTTGCCCTCTGGTCCTAAAATATCAGGGAAGTTTTCCTTGATAATTTCTTTAAAGATGATGTCTTGGCTTTTTTGATCATGGCTTTCAGATAGTCCAATAATTTTAAAGTTTTCTCTCCTGGATCTATTTTCCAGGTCAGTTGTTTTTCCAATGAGATATTTCACATTCTCTTCTATTTTTTCATTCTTTTGGGTTAGTGTTACAGTGCCTTTATTTCTCAAATTGTCACTAGCTTCCAATTTCTCCATTCTAATTTTTAAGGAAGTATTTTCTTCAGTAATCTTTTGGACTTCCTCTTCCATTTGGCCAATTTTGCTTTTTAGATCATTCTTGGCTTTTTGGACCTCTTTTGCCATTTGGATAAGGCTATTTTTTTAAGGTGTTATTTTCTTCAGTATTTTTTTGGGTCTCCTTTAGCATCACTCTCATTTTTTCCTCTACTTCTCTTACTTGCTTCTCAAAATCCTTTTTGAGCTCTTCCATGGACTAGGACTAATTCATATTTTTCTTGGAGGCTTTGGATGTAGGAGCTTTGGCTTTGTTGTCTTCTACTGGTTGTATGTTTTGATCTTCTTTGTCACCAAAGTAAGATACTATAGTCTGACTCTTTTTGTGCTGCTTGCTCATGATCCCAGCCAATTACTTGAGTTATAAACTCTTTGTTAAGGTAAGAGTCTGTTTCCAGTGTGGAGAATGTACTTTCTCAAGGTTCAGGGGTTTTGTGCAGCTGTTTTCAAAGATACTTCTAGGGATCTATAAATTCTCAGTTCTTCCAAGTTGCTATGATAAGGGCGAGGTGTTTCTTCCTTTCCTGTCCTGTGCTCTGGCCTATGAACGATCACAAACACCCTTTTCTGTCTTGGAACTGTGAGGATTTACTCTGTACAGCCACTACAAGCTCCACCATGCCAGCGCTCCTCCTTGCCCCAGGACCGCCACCCAGAACTGTGACCCAGATCCAGCACAGGCAAAGCAAGAGATTCCTGCCTCAGTGCCAGCAAAGAGATCCCTGTAATCCCCCTCTGATCAGCCACTGGATTCCCCCTCAGTCTGTGGGCCAGAAGCTCAGGAGGCGGCTGCAGCACTAGGAACAAGCTCCGGAACTGGAGCTGAGACCACCATGCTTTTCTCTCAGCACCACAGAAACAGACTTTTCCCACTGACCTTCTAAGTTTTCTTTGGCGTTCATAGGTTGAGAAGTCTGGAAACTGCCACAGCTGCTTGTGATTCAGTCCTCTGGGGCCTGCTCTAGGTTCACTGTGGCCTGCAAGCCCAAGCTGAACTATGCTCCTCTTTCTGCCTGGTGCGACATACCTTTCTGATCAACCATCCAGGCTGTCTTTGTCTGGAAATTTATTTCACTCTGTCTTTTTGTGGGTTCTGCCACTTTAGAATTTGTTTAGAGCCATTTTTTAATATGTATTTGGAGGGGTTTGGGGAAGAGCTCAAGCAAGTCACTGCTTTTACTCTGCCATCTTGGCTCTGCCCCTCACTGTTCTTTATTTCTGGGACCTGTTTCTTTTACATTTGTACTTATTGAAATCTGACCTGGCCTTCAAGACCCAGCTCAAACACTATTGTCTTTAAGAAGTCTTCCCTATTTCCCCCAGTTCCAAAGACAGAAATGAACCCTCCCTCCTCTAATTCTAACAGGATTTGATGCCTTTTTTTTTTTTTACAATCAAGCCATTCTGTTTTATTCTAGATAGTTCATATTCCTTATCTACTCTCATCTATTGGATTGTAGGCTCCTTGATGGGAAGGCTGTATTTTATTTATCTTTGTAGCTTCCTTATTATTTATCATAGTACTTTGCACTTCATTATAGTTATCTTGGTTTCTCTATGTCAGAGCCATTTTTGATTCTTCACTCTCTCTCATCTCTCAAACCCATTCAGCTACTAAGACTTATTAATTTTTCTTCCACAACATTTCTTTGTGTCCCCCCTTTTTTTTTTTAACCACTCAATCAGCCCACATTCCAGTTTGCCTGAATTCTTGCATTAGCCTCTTAATTGAGATCCAGGTCTCTGGCCTCTCTCTGTCTCTTCCTGTCTCTGTCTCTGTCTCTCTCTATCTCTCCTCTTCAATCCACATTCCATAGCTGCCAAAATAATATTCTTCATGAATAGATCTGAGCATGTCATTTCCTGCTCAGGGGATTCCAATGCCTCCTTCTTATTTTTGGGATCAAATATGAACTCCTCTATTTGGCTTTGAAAGGCCATTCCAGAATTTATTCTATGTTATTTCCTCCTATGGATTCTGTAGTCTAACCAAAGTGGCTCACACACATCATTCCACCTCTTGTCTCTGTGCCTGCCCGAGTATCTGGAATGCACTACCTCCTCTCCTCTGCTTCTACCAATTCTCAGCATTCTTCACAGCTCAAAGTGCCACCTCCTCTATGAGAACATCTCCCCATCCCATCTCCCCAAAGAAGCTAATGCTGCCTTCCCCAAATTACTTTGTATTTACCATGTATATTTGTACTTACCATATACATATAAATGGTATGTATGTATGTATATATACATGCATATATACATAAAATGCATATATACACATATACACACATAAATACACACACGTATATACATACGTATGTATATAAAATTTACCATGTATCTATTTTATGCATGAACACGTTTCCACTGAATGAATGTTTCATTTTCTTTCTGTGTTACTAGAACCTAGTACAGTGTCTAGCCCATAACAGGTCCTTGAGGAAGTCTAAGACATTGACTACCATAGGCACCCACTGAACTTGTTGAACGGAATTGACCAAACTCCATTTTTAAGTATACTAAGAATTCTTCAAGTGATTTCTCCCAAACAATCCATGTTCTAAATTTGATGATTAATGAGAATATTTATCAACTGCTTCAAAGCTTTTAGATTAAAAAAGAAAACACTAAAAGGCATTTAAAATATAGAAGATGGATAGACAGAATTTTAGTAATGGCTTCAAGCAACTTTTGATTTCAAGAAATATTTCATGTTTCTCATGGCTCTCAGCAGTGTTGCCTTAATCTTTTAAACACACACACACACACACACACACACACACACACACACACACACCCCATTAAAATCTTGTGTTTTGGATGAAAAGTGGTTCCTAGAAGGGGAAACACTTGTGTATAGTCACAATTTGTAGCCAGAAAATGGGATTAAGGTAGGGCAGATCCAGAGATGGGACTTCTCATTTACTGAAGTTTCCTACAATGATTAAAAAATAGTTCAAAATCAAAATTGAGAGACATGATTGTTTATTTACTGTGTTACAGAATTAAAAATGAAGAATCCTGTTGTTAGCAAACTATCAATGAATACAACAAAGGATTTAGACCTAGGTTGCCAGATTTTAGTTTGGAAACTATGAAAGATAAATTAATTAAATGATGGAGAAAAATAAATGATAACAAGTAACTGAAGTCAAATAGAGAATTGCTCTTAATTCTAACACATTACAACAACTCACATTTATAATTTGCAAAGCATTCACAACAGCTCTAGGAGGTAGGACATACAAGTATATTTCCCTCCATTTTATAGCTGAGGAAACAGAGTCTCAAAGAGCTAACATGACTTGTCTAAGGTCACAAACTCACTCACACATGCACAGACACTGGACCAGCAGGAATATCCATATTCTATGTTCCTCCTTGCTATTTCTGGACCCCTCTCTGTCATCCCTACCTTCTGCCATCCTTTAGCAACCTCTCTTTATGATTCATCCCATTCTGATCTATGATCTTGGCCAGATTCTGGTGTCACTTATCTAGCAGCCTCCAAGCAACTCTTCTTTCTCAAAGAGTTCAGTACCCGATGTATCTCTCTCTTAAGCCCAAACCCCACTTTTAGCCTTGGGGATTTTGATGCTTATTCAAGCATCTTAACTTTTTTGTTCATCAACCCTTCAATACCTATGGCTTATGTTATTACTCTATCTGGATCACTCACAGGGATGGTTAAATCCTTGATCCCATCATTACCCATAAATCCATGACTGAGCATGAACATGAAAATTCTCTAATCATAACTTACTCTCCCTCTGTAACCACCAAATAGGAGCCTTCTTCTGCATATATGGTGGCATCCAAAATGCCTCAATCTTGGAAGCTTGGGTTATACTTCATTTTCCCTTGTGCCTCCCTGCCTCCTAAGCAATTCACTGTCATCACCACAACCTCCACTCAGTCTATCCCCTTTCTGCCTCTGCTTTGGTTTTGCTTTCCTCTCTCTGAAATCTTGATGCTGTATTTAACCAAACTTTACATCACCCTCTACTCTACAATCCTGTTCCTCTTTGTCCTACCATCATTCTTCCCTTTCCAAACTTCAATCCTGAATTAACCCCATCATCCACTTTTTTCCTGCATTACTAAACATTTTTAGTGGAAATAATAATAATAATAATATAATAATAATAATAATAATATTCCGTGAAACCAGCCTTTCACTTTTCCTTGATCAGTTGCCTATAACCTTTCTTATAGTGTCAATTCCAAAACTTCTCTCCTTTTATTTAGCCACCTTTACCAACCCTTGTCCCTACTCTGTCAAAAAAGGACCTTGACTCATACTTTACCAAGAAAATTGAGGTTATCCATCATGAATTCCTTCTTCTCCCTAATTTAATCTCTCAAATCACTTTAACACCTCCCACTTTCTATCTTGATTTGCTCTAGTCTCAGAAGAAAAACTGCTATTCATCCTTGCAAAGGACCATTCTTTTACTTATTCTCTTGGCACTGCACCTTCCCATCTCCTGTGTCTCCATAAATTTCCCTCTTTGGTCCCTTCTTCATTCCTTGCGGTCTTTGATTTCTCTTTCTCTGCTACCTCCTTCCCTGCTCTCTACAAACCTATCCAGATCTTTCCTATTCTTAAAAAAAAATCTTCCCCTGACCCTTCTACTCTCCTCAACTTATCCTTCTTTTTGGTTCCCATTTCACTGCTAAGCCCTCATAAAAATGCTGTCTGTAAGTGTTCCCTCCACTTCTTCATACGCCCTCACTTCTCAATACCTTGAAATCTGGTTTCTAACTTCAATATTTGACTGAAATTACTCTTTTGAAGGTTACTCAAGATTTTTTAATCACTAAACCTTTTCAGTCCTCATCCTTTTTAACCTTTCTCTAGGACTTCACAGAGTTGACTACTCTGTCTCCTGGATTCTTTCTTCTTACTGGATCTTCATGATATGTCTCTCTCCTAATTTCCCTTCTACTTCTCTGATTGCTCCTTTTCAAATTTCTTTCCTGATTCTCATCTATTTCTCAGGATTTTTTGCTTGAGTGTAACCCTAGGACTCTGTCCCTGGTCTCCTTTTTTTTTTTTATCACTATGCTCCTCTGGTGATCTCATTACCATCTATAGGGTCATCTATCATTTCTATTCAGGCAACTCCAGAGCTTATCTCTTTGCTGAGCTCCAGTTGCATATCACTAACTTCCTGTAATGCATCTCCACCTGGACATCCCATAGACATTCTAAACATAGCATTTTCAGCATAGAAATCATTATCTTCCCCTATTATCTGCCATCCTTTTCTGAACTTTAGGCCATGGATGTTGTTTCCAGACTAACCTTCACAGCCATAATCTAAAGAAGAAATTCCTGTGGAGATAAGCCCATCATCCCCATCAACAGAACACTAACTTCATAAAGAGGACAAATGGATGAGTCTAGCTGAAGCAGCTAGCACCCTGAAGGGATAGACAGGTGGCAAATATATGAAGTAAGGCAGACTACCAGTACCACCTTGACTAGCACCTCCCCTCAGATCCTGATGGGTCCAGGATTCTGGACCCAAAAGCCTCTGGAACAGTATTACTTCCAGTCTAGTGCTTACAGCCATCATCTTGGGAAGCAACCACGCTGGAGATGTAGTCTGGAAACTGTTGCTGTAGATGTTACAGCCATAATTATTGAAGATTTAGAAAAGAAAGTTCATGTCACCAAAGTCTTTGGCACCATCAAATGGCTCAACATCAGAAACTTAGATGATTTTATAAGTGGAAATGGCATTAAAGAAGAGACATTAACATCAGTTCCCAAAGGATCATATGACTTATAGCTAAAACTTTCATTATGTGTTGTCTCTGCCATTAGAACATGAGCTACTTGAGAACAAATATTGATTTACTTTTCTGTTTCTGTGCCCAGAGCTTAGCATAGAATACATAGTAAGCACATAATAAATGTTTTATTCATTCATATCCCTAAAGCATGGGTCTGATCATGACACTCATGTTCCTTCCTCAGGAAACTTAAGTATCTCCCTATTAACTCTAAAATAAAATATGTTGTCTTCTGTTTGCCACTTAAAACCCTTCACAATCTTTTTTAATTAACCAAAAATTTATCTATTTTAGTGTTTTTTTTAAACCAGCTCTTAGTTTTATTTATTAGTTCAATGGTTCTCTTGCTTTCGATTTTATGAATCTCTCTTTTGATTTTCAGAATTTTAATTTAGTGTTTAATTGGAGATTTTAAATTTGTTTTTTTCTAGCTTTTTTAGTGGCATGCCCAATTCATTGATCTGCTCTTTTTTGGGTGGTGGTGGTAGATGTTCTACCATTTTGAGTTTATTTTTAAAAGATCGTGAGAGCCCCAAAGATCTGCTGTCTTGGACTACTTTTTTAATTTAGTATTTTATTTTCCCCCAGGTACATGTAAAAGCAATTTTTAACATTCATTTTTAAAATTTTGAGTTCCAAATTCTCTCCCCTCCTCCTTCCCTACCCTCTCCCCCATTGAGAAAGCAAGCAATTAGATATAGGTTATACATGTGTAGTCATGCAAAACATTTCCGTAATAGTCATGTTGTGAAAGACATAAAAAGAAACCTTGAGAAAAATAAAGTTAAAAAATTATGCTTCAATCTGTATTCAGACACAATCAGTTTGTTGTCTGGGGATGGATAGCATTATTCATCATAAGTCCTTCAGAGTTGTCTTGGATCATTGTATTGCTGAGAGTAGCTAGGTTATTCACAGCTGATCATCTTACAATATTGCTGTTACTTTGTACACAGTACATTTCATTTTGCATCAGCTCATGTAAGTCTCTCCAGGTTTTTCTGAGAACATCCTGCTCATCATTTCTTATAGTACAATAGTATTCCATCATAATCACATAGCATAATTCAGCCATTCACCAATTGATGGGCATCCCCTCAAATTCTTTGTCTCCAGAAAATAGCTGCTATACATTTTTTTGTACATATAGATCCTTTTTTTTTAATCTCTTTTGGGATTCAAACCTAGTACTGGTATTGCTAGGTCAAAGGGTATGCATGCTTTTATAGTCCTTTGGGCATAGTTCCAAATTGCTCTACAGAATGGTTGAATCAATTCACAAGTCCACCAACAATGTATTAATGTATCATTTTTTCCCACATGTCCTCCAACATTTGTCATTTACCTTTTCTGTCATATTAACCAATCTAATAGGCATGAGGTAGTACCTCAGAATTGTTTTAATTTGCATTTTTCCAATCAATAATGAATTAGAGTATTTTTCATGTAGCTGCAGATAGATTTGATTACTTCATCTGAAAAATGATTTTATCTTTTGATCATTTATCACTCGAAGAATGACTCTTTTTTGTGATTTTAACTCGTGTTCTCTATGTTTGAGAAATGAGAACTTTATCAAGAAACTTACTTCAAAATTTTTTCACAATTACTATTGCTAACTGTATTTCTCACCATCCTATGTCTCCCTTCCTGTTTATTCTATTTCCTTTCTTCTCTCACCTTATCCTT
The DNA here is from genome assembly GCF_003287225.1 of Phascolarctos cinereus. Lineage (NCBI taxonomy): Eukaryota > Metazoa > Chordata > Mammalia > Diprotodontia > Phascolarctidae > Phascolarctos > Phascolarctos cinereus. The sequence continues at coordinate 242,094,544 of NW_027556098.1, forward strand.
CCTCAAAAGTGTCTTGCTTCTGACTACCCCACCCCAGGTCTGCCTTCTATCACCCTCCCTTTTCTTATCCCCTTCCCCTTCTACTTTCCTGTAGGGTAAGACAGATTTCTATGCCGAATTGCACATGTATATTATCACCTCTTTGAGTCAATTCTTATGAGAGTAAAATTCACTCACTCCCTCTCACCTCCTCCCTCTTCTGCTCCATTGTAAAAGCTTTTCCTTTCCTCTTTTATGTGAGGTAATTTATCCCCTTCTACCTCTCCCTTTCTCTTTCTCACAGTACATTCCTCTCTCACCCCTTAATTTTATTTTTTAGATATCATCCCTTCATATTCAACTCACACCTGTGCCCTCTGTCTATATATACTCCTTCTAACTACCCTAATAATGAGAAAGGTCTTATGAGTTACAAATATCGTCTTCCTATGTAGGAATGTAAACAGTTCAACCTTATTAAGTCCCTTATAATTTCCCTTTCTTGTTTACCTTTTTATGCTTCTCTTGAGTCTTATATCTGAAAGTCAAATTTTTTATTCTGCTCTGGTCTTTTCATCAAGAATGCTTGAAAGTACTCTGTCTCCTTGAATTTCCATTTTCCTCCCTGAAGGATTACACTCAGTTTTGCTGGCTAGGTGATTTGTGGTTGTAATCCTAGCTTCTTTGCCCTCTAGAATACTATATTACAAGCCCCCTGACCCTTTATTAGAGAGGTTGCTAAATCTTGTGTTATCCTGATTGTGGCTCCAAGATACTTGATTTTCTTTTTTCTTTCTGGCTGTTTGCAATATTCTCTTCTTGACTTGGGAACTCTGGAATTTGGCCATAATATTCCTGGGAGTTTTCCTTTTGGGATCTCTTTCAGAATATGATTGGATTTTTTTTTCAATTTCTATTTTACCCTCAGGTTCTAGAATATAGGGGCAGTTTTCCTTGATAATTTCTTGAAATTTTTGGTCATAGCTCTCAGGTAGTCCAATAATTTTAAAATTAACTCTCCTGGATCTATTTTCCTGGTTAGTTGTTTTTCCAATGAGATATTTCACATTGTCTTCTATTTTTCATTCTTTTTGTTTCTTACTGTTTATTGATTTCTCACAAAGTCATTAGCTTCAACTTGCTCCATTCTAATTTTTAAGGAATTATTTTCTTCAGTGAGCTTTTGAACCTCCTTTTCTATTTGACCAATTCATCTTTTTGAGACATTGGCTTTTCAGACCTCTTTCACCATTTAGCCTAGTTTGCTTTTTAAGGTGTTATTTTCTTCAGTATTTTTTGTGTCTTCTTCACCAAGCTGTTGACCCATTTTTCATGATTTTCTTACATCATTCTCCTTTCTTTTCCCAATTTTTCCTTTACCTCTCTTACCTTATTTTCAAAGTCCTTTTTGAGTCCTTCCATGGCCTTAGACCTAGTCTTATTTTTCTTGGAGGCTTTGGATGCAGGAGCTTTGATTTTTGTCTTTTTCTCAGTGTGTGTTTTGATCTTTTTTGTCACCATAGTAACTTTCTATAGTCAGTTTTTTCCCCTGTTGTTTGCTCATTTTCCCAGCCTATTACTTGAATTTTAACTCTTTGTTAAAGTAGGGCTTTGCTTCCAGGGTAGAGGGCACATTGTCCCAAGCTTCTGGGGTTCTGTGCAGCTATTTTCAGAAATGCTTCTAGAGACCTGTCAGTTTTCAGTTCTTCAAAGGTGGTATGATCTAAGGAGAGGTACTTATTACTCTCCTAGTCTGTGCTCTGGTCTATGAGCGACTACAAGCACTCTTTTCTGCCCTGGGACTATGAGGAGGGTTCCTCTCTACTGTGGCCACAAACTATGCTGTGCTCATAATCTTCCTCACCCTAGGACCAACACCCAGGGCTATGACCTAGATCCAAGTATGGGCAAAGTAACAGAGTCCTGCTTCAGTGCAAACAAAAGACCCCTGCAATCTCCTTCTGACAAGCTGTTCCACCTACTCACTGTCTGTGGACTGAGAGCTCAGGAAGCAGCTGCCGCCACTGCCACTGCCACTGCTGATTCAGTCACTTCCAAGGCTGCTTCTGGTTTACTGGGGCCAGTGCTGTGCTGGCACGGCCTGTATTGGACTATGCTCCACTTTCACCCAGGTATAACAGACCTTTCCTGCTAACCTTCTAAGTTGTCTTTGGCATCTGTGGGCTGAGAGGTCTGGAAACCACCACTGCTGCCACTGATTCAGTTGTGCTGAGTTCTTCTCTGGGTTTTCTGGGGCGAGGTCTGTGCTCGCACTGCCTGTGTTAGACTGCAATCTCCTCTCACCTTGATGCAACAGACTTTTCCTGCCAATCTTCCAAGCTGTCTTGGGCTAGAAAATTGCTTCACTCCATCTTTTTGTGGGTTCTGCTGCTCTGGAATTTATTTTTAAAGCTATTTGGAAGGATTTGGAAGAGAGTTCAGGTTAGTCCCTGTCTTTACTCTGCCATCTTGGCTCCACCTCAATCTGTTCTTTCTCTATTTTATTGATGTAAGCATTTAGAGATATAAAATTTCCTCTAAGTACTATTTTGGATACATTCCATAAATTTTGGTATGTTGCCTCATTATTATCATTCTCTTTAATGAAATTATTGATTCATGAGTTGTTGTTTGACCTACTCATTCTTTAGGATTAGCTTATTTAGTTTCCAATTAATTTTTTTTTTCAGTCCAAGTGTCGGGTTTGTTAAGACATTGGTTGGTGTGGGCAAGATACCTAATGAGTCTATGCCTAGTTTCCAATTAATTTTTAATCTATCTTTCATGTCCCTTTATTACATGTAATTTATATTGCATAATGATCTATAAAAGGATACATTTAGTATTTCTGCCTTTCTGCATTTGATTGTGATTATGTGTGATTATTATTATGTGATTATGCCCTAATACATGGTCAATTTTTGTGTAGGTGCCATGTTCAATTAAGAAAAAAGTACATTCTTTTTATCCTCATTCAGTTTTCTCCAGAGATCTACCATATTTAACTTTTCTAAAATTCTATTCACCTCCTTAACTTCTTTCTTGTTTATTTTGTGGTTAGATTTATCTAGTTCTGAGCAGGGGGGGTTGAGGTCCCCCACTCATAGAGTTTTACTGTATTTCCTCCTGTAACTTATTTGAGGCATATATGTTTAGTATTGATATTACTTCATTGTCTATGGTACCTTTTAGCAAAGTGTAGTTTCCTTCCTTGTTTATTTTAATTAGATCTATAGTTTTTGTTTTTTCCTTGTCTGAGATAAGGATTGTTACCCCTACTTTTGTTTACTTCAGCTGAAGCATAATATATTCTGCTCCATCTTTTTATATTTACTCTGTGTTTGTCTATCTGCTTCAAATGTATTTCTTGTAAACAACACATTGTAGGATTTTGGTTTTTAATCAATTTTGCTATCTGCTTCCACTTTATGGGTGTGTTCATCCCATTCACATTCACAGCTATGATTACAAACTGTGTATTTCCCTACATCCTATTTTCCCCTGTTAATACTATTCTCTCTCTCCTTTCACCCTGTCCCTCCTCATCAACATTTTGTTTCTGACCACCACCTCCCTCAATCTGCCCTCCCTTCTATCAGTACCCCCCTTTTCTTTTTCCCTTCCTCTCTTACTTCCCTATAGGATAAGATAGATTTCTATACCCAGCTCAATGTATCTGTTATTCCCTCTTTGAGCCAAATTTGATGAGAGTAAGGTTCCAAAAATGTTCACTCACCTTCCTTCTTTCCATATTCTGTAATAGGTCTTTCATATCTCTTCATGTGATATCATTTACCCCATTCTTCCTCCCTCTTTTCTCTTGTTCCAGTACAATTCTTTTTTCACCTCTTAATTTTTTTATGTCATCACATCAAAGTCAACTTATACCCACACCCTCTGTCTATGTATGCTCCTTCTAACTTCCCTAATAGAGATACAATTCTGAAGGGTTACAAGTATCATCTTCACATTTCTTCTGTGAAGTTTGGATTCAGTCAAAGGTCCACATCTGAGGACCTATAGGGCCACATGCAGCCTCGAGGCCACAGGTTTCCCACCCCTGGTTTAACTTTATTGAATAACATGTTTTTTTTCTTTCCTGTTTACCTTTTCATGCTTCTCTTGAGCCTTGTATTTGAAGATCAAATTTTCTGTTCATCTCTGGTCTTTACATCAGAAAACTTTGAAAGTCCCTTATTTCATTGAATATCTGTTTTTTCCCTTGAAAGATTATGCCCAGTTTTGCTGGGTAGTTGATTCTTGATTGTAATCCATGCTCCTTTACCTTCTGGAATATCGTATTTCAATCTCTCTGGTCTTTTAATGTAGAAGCTGCTAAGTTTTGTATAATCCTATGTGGCTCCCTGATATTTGAATTGTTTCTTTCTGGCTACTTGCAGTGTTTTCTCCTTGACCTGATAGTTTTGGAATTTGGCTACAATATTCCTTGGAGTTTTAATTTTGGGATCTCTTTCAAGAGGTGATCAGTGCATTCTTTTAATTACTATTTTACTCTCCTGTTCTAGGATATCAAAGCAATTTTCCTTCATAATTTCTTGAAAGATGATGTCCAGGCTCTTTTTTTGATCATACCTTTCAGGTAGTCCAATAATTCTTTTTTTAAAAAATTTTTAAATTAATTTATTTTTTAGGTAATTGGGGTTAAGTGACTTGCCCAGGGTCACACAGCTAGTAAGTGTCAAGTGTTTGGTCTGAGTCTGGATTTGAACTCAGGTCCTCCTGACTTCAAGCCCAGTGCTCTATCCACTGTGCCACCTAGCTGTTCCAAGTCCAGTAAATTTCTCTCTCCTGGATCTATTTTCCAGCTCAGTTGTTTTTCCACTGAGGTATTTTACATTTTCTTCTAGTTTTTCATTCTTTTGATTTTTTTTGACTGATTCTTGATGTCTCACAGAGTCATTAGCTTCCACTTACCCAATTCTAGTTTTTAATGAATTATTTTCTTCAGTTAGCTTTTGCACCTCCTTTTCCATTTGGCAAATTCTACTTTTTAAGGAGTTGTTTTCTTCAGTTAGTTTTTGTGCTTCTTTTTGTTAAGCTGTCTATTCTTTTTTCATAATTCTCTTACATAACTCTCATTTCTTTTCCCAATTTTTCTTCTGTCTCTCTTATTTGCTTTTTATGATCTTTTTTGAGCTCCTTTAAGAGGACATTTTGGGCTTTAGAACAATTCTTATTCCTCTTTGAGGCTTCACAAGTAGGTATTTTGACATTGTACAGTCAGGGCTCTTTTTCTTCTTTGCTCATTTTTTAGCCTCTTTTGTCACTTTTGAAGTTGAGTTCTCTGCTCCTGAGGTGCAAAGGGCATAGTCCCAAGCTTCTTGCATGGGGAGCTGGGGGCCTGGTCATTGGCTTTTTGTGTTGGGGCCTCCAGGGATGGTGGCTTGCACATTATGCTGGGGTGACCTGGCCTAGTTGTATCTGTTGTGCCTGGCATTCTGGGGCTGGCACTTTGCCTGCTGCACTAGGGCTGGAGGCCTCATAGCTGGCCTGCTGTGCTGCTGGTCTGCTAAGTCAGGACCGTGGGGCCTTGGTTGCTGATCCATGCTGTGCCTAAGAGTCTTTTGATGGCTTGCCTAGACACTGCCTGCTCTGGGCTGTTCTCCGCTTTTTTTCAAAGTGAGACAGACCTTTCCTGAAATCTTTCTAAGTTATCTTGGACTGGAAAATTGTTTCACTTCTTTTTGTGAGTTCTGTCACTCCAGAATTCTTTTAGAACTCGGGCAACTTTCTGGTTTTTCTCTACCATCTTGGCTCTGCTTCCTGTTAGTAGAAATGTTAAATGGCCTACAGGTATCCCATTTCTTTCCAATCCCAAGTTTGAACAACTGGACCAATCTGAGTCAGGCCTGGACCTGAAAATATTCCTACTTGTTTCCTTTGACTCTTGTTAAAGTGATCTTACTGTGCCTTACAGACTTGTTCATTCACAAATATATCTTTGTATACTATTTTCTTCCTCTAGAAAGGCCGCCTTAATCTCTTCATCATACTCTGTCTCTCAAATCCTTCACAACTCAACTCTGCAGCCAACTCCTTCAGGACCCTTTCCTGATTAACCTCATCTCAATTTTTTTACACTTTTACTCTGGGTTCAGATCCTATGCAATTAATTTCTAGCAGACTCTTGTCAATGAATGATAAAAAGCCTTCCCTCCACCCTCCACTTCAGAGCAGGAAGCAGTTAGAATATATCTCATTACCTCCAAGGGGGTGATACATTTATGATATTAATTTGCATTCTGTGAAATGTTGCTTTGTTAAGGTTCTTAAGGAATTATATTTATATGTTTCATTTCCTTAACTGTAGTACCAAGGACAATACCCTGAATACAGTAGATAACCAAGGACATTTATTGACTGACCTAAGGAGATTTAATACATACAAACCTATATAGATTCATGTGTGGTAAACTGAGAACATAAATCTTATCAATGCCCTTGCTGTCATTTTACATGTGAGTTACTGGACAGTATCTTTAAATTCCTCTTTATTTTATGATCCTGGAAAATGGAGTTTCTAAGACAAAGAATGCATTACATTCCTGACAATGAAAACCTCCTTATATTCTGAATTTAGTAGTGGGTAAAATGAAGTTGTTGGTTTGAATGTTCCAGCCATTTTACTTTGAAAGGATTTATGAACAAAAGTATTGTATTTATGGGTACCACTTATTTTGTACTCATTTGGTACTCTTATTCATGCCACTCACTGTTCATATTCAGCAGAGTATGTGGCTTATCTCAATTTCAAAAGAAATGAAAAGCTATGCACTCAGGAGTGGGGGGTAGAAGGGAAATGGCATTTAGTTGGAGTGAGGATGTGAAGAAATACATGCTGAAATTCTAAGAGAATGCTATTGAGGATTTGGAAGTTAAAAACAAACATCTACTCTGTTTTCCCTATAAATAATACTTGAGATAAAACAAAATGTATTTTATACAATGGATATTAACTATCTGATACTATGAATTTTACTAGTGAGGTGAACTGCCTGTTATATACATATATTTGCACATACACACACACACGCGCACACACACACACACACACATAGTGATGTCTTTCTATTATAAGCATGTAAGGTTGAATTAAAATTTGTTTTGCTTCCTAACTTTTACATCTATTTCATTCTAGCCTTTAGTAGAAACAGAGAACAAGCCTGATCCATTTTCTAGATGACAGTTCCACCCCGAATATGCCCCAATTATTCATGTCCACCATGGGTTTTTTAAGTCTTTTACTCTTGAGCATACCCAGCCTTTTTAACCATTCTTTATAGGGAATGGTTTCCAGATCCCTAACCATTCTGGTCATCTTTTTTTCAGAGCTGATTGTAGACTATCAATGTTTCCCATAAAATGTGGTGATTAGAACTGGACACAATACATTACATGGATTCTGACCAATGCAGAGTTGGAACATTGTTCCATATAATTTGGATGTAGTATTATGTGCAATGGATATAGAGGATATAGTGGTATGACTGTATTAATGTAATTTCAGGTAATTTGAGTTTTTAAAAAGAGTAGCGTGCATTCACTCATTCATTCTAACAAACATTTATTACTGACATGAACCATATAATTGATTCATAATAAGCTTGTGATTAGGACCCTTAGAGCTTTTTGACATATATTTCCACTAAGCCAAATTTCCTCCATTCTGTAGTTATGTAATTTATTTTTTGAAACCAAATGCAAGACTTTACATTTAACCCTGTTTTATATAATTAGGTTGATCTTGGTTCAGAATTCCAGTTTGTTGATACATTTCCAAACCTTGATTCTGTTATATCTGGTATTAATACCCAAACTTTCTCATCTTCATATTTATAGTATTAGTTCCATACATTTAGCTAAATTATTGATAGCAAATATTGAATATTTAACTTCAGTTTAGGGCTCAGAATATTGGCTCAGTTTAGTTAATTGATTCAGATCAAGCCCTTGCTTGATCAGGGATTGTGTGTAGGACAATTATAAATCCTCAATTTTTCACAATTCCTCACATTCAGTATGGACCAGTGACTTGGCATTTTCCAGAAATTATTGAGTATTCTATAACTATCTTCTGGAGATACTCTTCTTCAGGTTACTTAGTTTACCTTAAAATCACTGGCTCTTATTAAAAGCAGGGGACTTCAAGGAGACACACAGATGATTGAGATTGAATGGAGAAAATGTTGGTGAAATAGCAGGATTCTGATCAATTAGAGATGGGTCTCTGAATGAAAAGGAATTATTAGGTTGTGTGGGAGAGGTGTTCAGGCTGGCAGGAATGAGTGGCGTGAGAATGAGGTGTGTAGTGGTGGGTGGCAGGGTGGCAGGTAAAAAAGGAAAAACCTGGAGTTGAAAAACAATATTGGTGGGAGGAGGCCAGGTGTATTTCTGTGTGTGCATGTTTACATGTCTGTGGCCACACTGCATACAAGTCAACATTCTTATAAACTATCTGCTTGTTCTACGTATTGTGTATATAAATGTTTAGGAAGAATTGTTTTTTTTTTTAAAGTTGGCATTCTGATAGAGTCAATGTCATCTGAGGTCCCTTGAACAAAAGCATATGGATTTTTTACATAAAAACTGTATCTTGCTTTCACTTAAATTAATTTTTCCATAAAGCAAAAGTTCTTCTTTTGAGGACTTAAAAATAATTTGAAATAGAGAGGCAGAAAAGTTGAAATGGAAAGAAGCATGATGATATATTCAGAAGATGAGTAGATTTGGAATCAGAAGACCTGAGTTCAATTTTTAACTTGTGTAATCTTGATCATTTCTATTTTCAGAGACTCAATTTCCTTATCTGTAAAGTGACAGGCATATTAAAACACCTCTCTCACAGGGTTGTTGTGAAGATCAAATGAGATAATAAATGTAAAATGCTGTGTAAATGTAAGTTATTGCAGGCAAATATGTTTTATTGTTAATATCAGTTTTATTAATTTTATTATTAAGTAGTCAATATGCAATTTATTAAAGGTCTACTATGTGCCAGACACTGGGGGATACAAGTACAAAGAAAGAAATAATTTTTACTCTTGAGGTGCTTACATTCTAATGTAATTATTGTTAACAAACAATTAGTATTCATCCAATTATTCTATATCAGGCACTATGTTGGGAGCTGAGGATAAAAAATAAAAAAAATGAGAATATCTTTGTTCTCAATGAACTTATATTCTGCTTGAGGAGATACAGCACAAACACAGATAAATAAAAACAAGACATACAAAATAAGTATAAAGTAATTTTTAGGGTATCATTAGAATTCTTCTACATGATGGCACTTGAGCTGACCTTTACAATTCCAAGAGTCAGAGGTGAGGAGAGAGAACATTTCAGACTTGACAGTCTATGCAAAGTTATGGAGGCAGGGGGTGGAATATCACATGTGAAAAACTTTGCATTGAACCCTACTTTATTCAGCAGCCAGTTAGGTTGAATAGAGAGTATGTGAGGGATAGTAATTTGTAACCAGATTAAGAAGATAGGCTGCAGTATGACTGTGAAAGGCTTTGAATGACAAACAGGTAAGTTTGCATTTTAATCCAGAGGCCATAGGGAATCATTGAAGCTTCTTGAGCAAGGGAATGACAAGGTTAGACTTACTTTTTTTTTTTTTAATTAGGAAAACTGGTTTGTCAACTGTGTGGAGGATGTATCTAAGAGGAGAAAGATTTCAGGCAAGGAAACCAATCAGAAGGTTAGTCAGAGACTAGATGAGAGGTTATGAGGTCTGAATTATAGTTGTAGTGGAATGGGCAAAGAGAAGGCGATGGATATGAAAGATGTGGAAATAGACTGAAAAATCTTGAAAACAGATTAAATATGGGAAGGGGGGAGGTGTGATGGAAGGAAATGAAAAGTCAAGAATGACTCCTAGATTGTGAGACTGGGTTCCTTGAAAAATTCTTGCCAGAAATAGGCAAGTTCAGAAGAGAAGAGGTCTTAGGAGGAATCACGATGACTTCAGTTCTTGACATAACGAATTTGAGATACTCATGTTGCATACACATAGAAAAGTCCAACTCAGTGAATATTTCTAAGTTAATATCTCATTGTTATTATGGTATAAGCTAAAATTTAGATGAACTCAAACCAGAATGTTTTTTAAAAGGTGATATCCAGATAGAGGTCCCCCAGGCAATTAGTGATGCAGAAGGTCTAGGGAAAGTGATGTAGATTCTTGAGTCATTTGTATAGAGATGATAAATGATCTCATGGCAGCTGATCAGGTCACTAAGGGAATGATGTCAGGAAAGAGGAAAAAAATGGACCAAGGACAAAACCTTGAGGGCACAATCATGCATAGGGAGAAGGACATGAATAATGATCCTGAAAATGAGAATGAAAAGGACTGGTCAGACAAGTAGGAGGAAGGCCACAACAGAGAAGTGTCACTAAAATAAGTGGAGGATGGATCATACAGAAAAAGGGAGCAGTCACCAATGCTATATAGAGACATCCAAGCATTTATTGAATGCTTACTATGTGCCAGGAACTTTCCTAAGCATTAGGCATACTAATACAAGTAAAAATACAGTTTATTGTTTCAAGGAGCTAACATTCTAAAGGGGGAAGATAAAACTTAAAAGGGAACTAAAAAGTGGAGGGATGTGGGAAGGGAGGTGCCCATACAAATGAAGCAAAGCTAGTCCTTCCTTAAAATGAAGGTTCCAAGAGGAACTCACCAATTGGAGAAGGAGGCCAAAAAGGCAGAGCGAGAAGGTAGCTGAGGAATGGTAATGAAGTCTACAAAATGAAGGATGGCTGGGCTGGGCACTTCCTCAAAATGGAGGTTCCAGAAAAATGAGAAGTGAAAAAATACCATTGTATTTAGCAATTAAGAGATCATTGGTGGGTCATCAGCACGCATATTTTTCCTTAAAAGGTATTGAAATCATCCTCGACACTTAATGGGTTCAGAGGACTAAGGCCTGAACCATTGATGTAGTTTTCTGGGGGCCTAAATACAAAAGGCAGCACAAAGAGAAATCAGAGGATCCTCATTCAGGTTGTATACAGACTTCTGACCAGTGTGGCAGCTTTGTTAACTTCAAGGCAGAGAAACTGTGACCAATTCAACTGATGCCATGTCATTGCTGAATAGTCTTTCCATACCACTGTTAAATAAACTTCCTTTTGTTAATGCAAAAAAAGAATAATAATTGGTGATCTTCGAGAGCAGTTTCAGTCGAGTAATAGGGATGGAAGGATGGAAGGTAGTATGCAAGGAATTGAGAAAAGAATCAGAAAATAGATATTTGAGGCAAAAATTATAAAATCATTCTAGTCAATGGATTTTGTCTAGATTATGCTCTATTTCTCTATCTATCTCTATCTATCTCTATATGGATAGAGATAAAGAGGCAAATAGCTAGATGGTGCAGGGGCTAGATCATTAGGCCTAGAAACAGGAAGATCTGAGTTCAAATTCAGCATCAGACCCTTACTAAATTGTGTGATATTGGGTAATATACTCTTTCTGCCTCTGTTTCCTCAATCATAAAATTGGGATAATAATGGTGCCTTCCTTACAGGGTTGTTGTGAAAATCAAGTGAGATATTATTTTCAAAGCATTTAGCAGAATGTCTGGTACATAGTAGATGCTTAATAAATGCTTATCCCTTTGCCTTGCCTTACCTTGCCTTGCCTTCTCTTCCCTAATGCTCCTAACCCAAATAATTCTACTAGGAAAACAGTGTCATTATTAATGACATTATTAAAAATCATCAATTGTTTTGTCTTCTCTCGTCTTTCATTATTTACATTGTCTTGGCCAAGACATATAGAGAGGAGGATGGGAAAAAAAGAGGAATGGTATTTCAGGATCCTTTGATTTCCTAGGGGAGCCTGAAGAAGTACTTTGCTGAATTTCATGTTGATTTAGGTGGCACTGAACCCACCATTTTGTTTAGCTCTTTTATTGAGTGATACTACTGTCTCTGGTTGTTATTGGTTGTTTTTTTTTTCCTTTTGGATTGGTTCTATTTTTATATGATTCTAATCCAGTTGATTTAGAGCCACTTTAATTAAAAATACTTTATTTGCTGTTAGATGAGATCTATAACTAGAATAGCTGCTATAGAGTACCATTTTGGAGAAAATGTATTGGTTAAAATACAACAGTGGTTAAGATAAGCATATTTTTTGGTTTGAGATAAATACACATTTGGTGTAAAGAAGATTGGATTCTGCTAAATATACGTGTTGGTTTTACTAACAGATTACCATATGGGAAAAATTTTCTATTTCAGTTTAAAAAAACATCCTGGTTTAGGTTTATCTGTATTATATTTTGCATAATAATAATAATGATATGCTGTCCTAAAAATGTGCATAACTCAATGTTTAACTCAAAACACTTTTCCTCTAGATTCTTATCAGTTAGCTGAATGTGGAAAGATGAACAAAAAATGGATGTTCAATGCTCATGATTAAAATCTCCTTGAGAAAAATATAGTAGTAAATTTGACAGTTAAATTGTTCCATAATGTGAGGAAGGAACCATGTGAATCATTCCGAGGCCAGAGAGATTCAGAAGTTCGACCCTAGCTTTATTTCAGGGTGATCTTTGGAGTGTCACCTTTTAGGGGGCTTGTTTCCAGCTAGGTAAATGGGACCAGAAAGTATTACTTATTCTCAAGAGATCACATTTTGGTTTAATTGGGTCAAATAATCTGTAAGTAGACTTGGGAATACAGTAAAAACCTACTGGCATTGAGGAACTAGAACAGCTCTCATTTCAGAAACTCAATAGATTCTATGATTTTTGTGGAGTTATGCTAGGCCTCATTTGATACCTCATTTGGCAATCAATCAGTATTAATCATCTACTATCCCTCAATAATACAAACCTATATCTGAAATCATGCGACACTTTGAAATATAAACACTTTGTGTCTACCCTATGATCTTAGGTTTAGAGCTGGAAAGGAATCTTAGAGTTATACGAATTGTATACAAGTAGAAACTGAGGTCAGGAGAGCTGAAGTGATAATTACAGAGTAAACCCAATCCTCAGACACTGAATCTAATGCACTGTCTACTCAGCCATCCTTTCCATCCTGCTGAGGGCCAGCCTAAATAAGTTCATACAGTCTTATTAATACAAATTGGGATACCAGACAGTGAATCCATTCATTCATTTGTTTGTTCATTTATTTAATTATCTATTTATTCACTCAACTGTTCATTTCTTTATTCAATCACCTATTTATTTGTATATTTAATTTATTTGCTTATTTATTTATTTGTTTGTCTATCTTTCTGTATATGTATCTATTTTGGCTAGCATCACAGTAAATTAATCCATAGTCATTTATTAAACATATACTGTGTGATAGCTGCTAGGAGAAGAAGGGTGGGAAGTGTCAAGAATTCCTACTCTCCAGGAACTTAGTTTTGAAATACATGAAAACCTTCTCATAAGGCATGGAGTGGTGAAGTGACTTTAATAATGAATAACTAAATAACTTAAGAAACATGATTTCTGTCTTACACAAGAAAGCTTTTCATTCCATTGTGTCTCTGTGGACTTTATAATTGATTGTGATTTCTTTTTGGTGCATGTTTGTGAGAACGAGAATAGGAACTGAGCAGAGAAAAGAAGGTGGAGTCTGGATGAATGTGTGTTTAGGTGTGCATGTGTGTGTGTGTTGGGGGCTAGTGTCCTATCACCTGCAGGGACCCTTTAGGCATGTCCTAATCCCATTTTCTTTACCCTGGGGGAAGGAACTCTATCCTTGGCTTCATTTCTATGGAATTTATCCTGGAGTTGAATTTCCTTTCTCTACCACAAACTTTTCTTATCTGTCTTGTCTTCCCCCAGGTTTTACCAGGCCCATCAGTGACCTCCCCGCTTCCCTTGTCTGTAAATTTAAGTTTGACCAAGGCTTAAGGGGCATAAATAAGGAAGGGTGGCAGAATATTGTGCTCAGGGAGGCAAGGCTCATGCCTAATTCAGAAGGCGGTTGGGGTCATAGCACATCTAGGTGTAATTGGATCAGGATCAGGATGCAGCGCTGGTCTTGATGTCAGGAAAACCAGACTTTGAATCCTGCCTTGGACAACCTGTGTGAGCCCAGTCAAGAAACTTCTTTTCTCTGGAATTCAGCTTCCTACAAAATGAAGGCATTGGATTTAATGACTCCTAAAATTCCTTCCACATTCAATGGGTTATAGATTCGTCTCTGTCTCCCATGCTCTTGTATAAATAACACACAGCCAGATGAACAGATGGGTCCTGGCTAAACAGTAATAGTGTCCAGGAAAGAAATGCACCAAAAATGTAGCAAGAAACCTGATTTAACATCTTTGTTGCATCTCACGTTTAGTCACATCATCACATAATTATCACAAAAAATCACCACATTTATACATATTGCAATGAAAGTGGCAAGTTAGGTGCCATCATCATTCTCTTCATATGACATATGAATTTGCTTGTTTATTTTAGCTAGAAGCGCATTTGAGTATGTCCTGTAGTTATGTCATTTACATGCTAGACAGTTGGTATGATGGATACATAGTCAGGAAGATCTCATTTTCAATTCTGTTTCTGACACTTAGTAATTGTCTGATATGATTAGTATTAGACAGCCAGGAAGAACAGGGGGTAGAGCATGGGGCCATGAGTTAGGAAGACTTGCATTCAAATCTAATCTTAGACACTTATGTGAAAGCCTAGGCAAGTAATTTAGTCTCTGTTTGCCTCAGTTTTCTCATCTGTAAAATAGGGATAATAGCACCTATATTTCAGAGTTGCTGTGAGAGATCAAAAGAGATATTTATAAAGCCCTTTGAAAACCTTAAAGTGCTATATAAATGCTAGCCATTATTATTATTATTACTAATATTCTCTTTGAGTCTCACTTTCTTCACTTGTAAAATGGGAATAGCAATATTTTGTGGGCATCAAATTAGATAATATAAGCAAAACATTCTGCAAATTTTAAAGCAATCTGCAAAAATGAACTCACTCTTATTAGAATGCAAGTTGTCATGGTCTAGATATTTAGCATATCATTCTAAGCATCTTCAATAGTTAGTGAATATTCAAAATGTAGATCTTTGTGAAGTTTGTACAGTTTCTGTTAAACATAATCCCTGCCCTCAGTGTCATTATAATCTGAGGTTATACAAAGAGTTCTCTGACACACAAACATTAGAAATGATAGAAATGTGATGTGCATTTATCCTTCAATACTTAACAGGGATTATGCTCTCACTGTAGTGGGGACAGATCCCCCGAAACAACACAGGTACATTAGCAGATAATTTCATGAGTCACCCTGGCCAAAAACGTTCATCCCATGGTGATCCATTTTTTGATAATACACGTGGCCAAACTGACCTGAGTTAGTCAACAGGTGACAGATATGTGGTTCATCCCAGGACTGCACTTGAAATCCTTTCAGTTAGGTGGCACAGTAAATACAGTGCTGGGCTGGAGTCAGGAAGAGGTAAGTTCAAAATACAGCCTCAGACACTTACTGTGCAACCCTGAGGCTTAACTCCTGTATGCCTCAGTTTCCTCAACTGTAAAATGGGGATAATAGTTTCTACCTCATAGGGTTGTGGTGAGGTTCCAATGAGATGACATTTGGAGGGTGCTTAGCGCAGTGCCTGACACATAGAAGAAGCTACACAGATGCTTATTCCTTTACCTTCCCCCTTTAACCTTGGTAGGAATTAGCCATTTGTGCTCTGGGAGAACAGAATAGGGTCACATTCATACCACAATGACACATCAAAGTAAGATTTTAGCAGATGATACATATGCTTGTGAGCTTAATACCCATGCATAATTGTGTACATATGCCTACATAAGGGTGTGTGAGCAAATAAGTTTGCTTTTGTTGAACTGACTAAGCCATAAGGTGCTACATCAACGTGAGCTCTTTTTGGAATATGTGACATATACCATTTATGAGCCAATCACATAATATTTCAGTGCTCTGGACAACTCTGTAAGATTTGAATTGTAAAGAAAGTGCCAACTTATATGGATTGAGGGAATTTCCTCATCTGGGAGTTTCTTATGCCAATAAAGTCATAGGTTTAGTCTTTATTCCTATCATTAATAGCTGATACCAACCCTTAATTCAGTGCTTGGCACATAGTAGCAAGCACTTAACAAACATTTATTGAATCCCCACCTTTAAGGTATACAAAATACTTTAGAAATATTTCTCATTTTATCCTCACAACAAACATGGGAGATGTTATTATTCTCATTTTACAGATGAAGAAACTGAGGCAGACGCAGATTAAATGACTTGGTCAAAAAAGTTTGTTAATATCTGAGGCTAGATGTGAACTCAGGTCTTCCCGTCTCCAAGTCCAGCATTCTATCCATTGTGCCCCTTAGTTGCCTATAATGTATTATTAAATACATTATTTTTTCCATTAATTCAGCTTAATAAATTTATGGTGACGGTGTGGGAAGATAGCTACCTATATCTCACAGCCCTACCATAACATGCACAGAGCACTGGATCTGCACAGGCACTGTGACAGAGGGGTGTCTGCTCACCCAAGTACTAGGTCTATCTATCCATTTCTCTGGAGCTAGGGAGATAATGAGGGTGCAGGGCCCAATGCACTTTCACAAAAGAAGCAAGTACAATCAGCTAACAGGACTGGAAATGGAGCCCATTCTCCTGGAAGCTTTTGAGTTTAAGAGAAGGATCACATTATTACACAAAGATGAGTAAACAAATGAAAACATTTCTAAGCTTGTAGGAAAGACCGTGTTACTGTGCTGCATGGAACCATCCTTCTTCCCCAAAAAAGCTTTTGGGCAATGTTCACTCAGAACCGTTTAGGGCCACACACCATTATAGTGAGAGGTATAATGGCCAGGGAATACTTACTGGGACAGTGGCACAGCTGCGTGCAAAAACTAGCTAGTACCCCAGGGGCACTGCCATCTTACAAAGTTGCC
Source organism: Phascolarctos cinereus (assembly GCF_003287225.1). Classification (NCBI taxonomy): domain Eukaryota; kingdom Metazoa; phylum Chordata; class Mammalia; order Diprotodontia; family Phascolarctidae; genus Phascolarctos; species Phascolarctos cinereus. Next base: position 242,111,496 of record NW_027556098.1, read on the forward strand.
TGAAGGAAAAGCATTTTGACCTGACTTAAAGGGCTTCTTACATCATGAATATACATGACTTAAGGCTTTGTGTTCTACCCTGGCTTTGGTTGAAAGTCCCTAGAAGTGCACTGGTGTGCATTGTAAATAAGTACCCTGCCTTTTCTACCTCTACCCACGTTCCATTTCCAAAAAGGAAGGAACCTAAAAATAGAATAATACTTATGAAGCACCTAAAATTTGTATTCATTACATGAAATCATAAAAAATTCAGTGGATAGGAAATCTCTAGTTCTTACTTAAAGGGCTTCCATCTTAATTAGGTGGATAAGTTTGGAAGGAATATCCATTGGTCATTTCTCATTCTATTTGCAACCAGCTTTGCAAAGACTTTTTTTTTTTTAGATTTTCATTCTAGGTGATGAAACATGAGGGTATCATGAACACTGTGTCTTTCTTATGGCCCACCACTTATGTCTGATCTTTAAAAAATTGAGGTTGGCAGCTAGCCTTCAAGAGAAGTGAAATAACCTCCATTGTCTACTTACTAGTACTGAGTCAAAGTATTTTTAAAAGTAAATAGTTTTATATCAATGCAAGCAGTGATTTGTGTGTTTCATTTTAAATGTTATACAAAATAACCTTGAGAAGAAAACTTCTAATAGCACTTCTCATTCATTTGATGTTTCTGCTGACAGTGACAGCTGTTCTGTCTCTAAGTGGCCTCCAGGCAGCTGCAAGAGAGACGAGTAAGGCCAGACCAGCTGAGAAACTGGGGAACAGCCTCCGATTCTGCCCAGTGGGGGCTGCATCCTGTGCCTATAGCAAGGGAAAAGTGGCGATGTGGCAGCGACAAGTATATGAAACAGAATGAGATGCCCTTTTATTCAGAAAAATACTGATCCCCACTACAGACCACCAGCAGTAGTGAAGAACTTTATTTGACACAAATTTCTAGGGAGCACTTTTTGGATTTATCATAACATGGACCTTTATCCTGCAGCATCTGGGGGCCAAGCTTTCTTTTCCCTTTTTTTCAAGGAATAGGTCTAGTTCTTCTTGTCTTGGTCCCTGTGGAGCTTCAGGGATTCAGAGCTGATTCCTGAGGTAGCCTGGATGCCAAGAGTTGGCAATCACCAAGAAGAACAGACCTTAGCTTGGGCTGAATATTCATGCCTGAGAGTATATCCTAAGGTCTCAACTGTGTCTATTGAACAGCAATCAGGGAAGGTAGAATAATCTCATAACTCCATTCTCTCTAATTTCAAAATTCCAAATATAGGCCAAAAGGCTCATCCTCGTTGAATAATATGCCCAAACTGCACATGATATGTCAATACCAAATCCACTACAAAGATATTATCCTGGCATTTATTATTTTCCCCTTGTAAAACACCACTTTCATGAAGTGTGTCAGCTGGAGCAACATTTCAGAAAGAACCAGGAAAAGCTGCCCAAAGATAAGGTTTGAAACAAACCGACAAAACAAATAAAAAGATAATGACATTAATTACTATATTCTTTCCCATGATGCTGTATAAATATAATGCCAAAGGATCTGAATCTTACTAAATTCTCTTGGTGCAAAGAGTTTAAGTCACCACATGCCCGAGCCATTCGCATCCTAGGAAACAAATGTAGTGCACATGTTCCTAAAACAAATAAATGTGAGAGAGGCCTTTACTCAAGAGCCAAGAATCTTAATCTTGCCCATAAACAACATGGGGTTTAAAAAAAAAGAAGGAAGAAGAAAAAAGCCCGGAATGTAACATTTGCCTTTAATGCTTCGGGTGTTTTTCCTTGCGGGGTGAAATGAGCTCAGTGAATGAAAGTGATAGCCAGCATTGTGGTACTACATGATTGCAGTTTGGCTGCATTCGATCCGCCATGGGACAGGGTACTTTCGTGAGATCAAAAATTCAGTTGCTCTTTATGTGGTATGTAAAGCAAAGAGACAAAATGAGCAGCTTTTAATCGCAGCCGAAAGTTTCAAGTTTAAGACCACTGACTCAGTGCCAACTCACACAAATACATTGGGAAAAAATAAAGTGGTATATCAGAATGAATGTAAATGATCTATTTTTCCCCCTCTGATGCCTGGGGTAAATGGGCGAATGGATGGGGTCAGGGGTGCTACTCTGTTCACATTTTATCAGAAGAAGATTAGGACAATAAAATGCATGTTAGGTTCATGACCTTCCAGAAGATTCCTACAACAATTCATCCCCACCCCATCTCTACTTTATTTCACCCCAGGCAACTTTCACTTAAGCAACAAGGGATACTGGAATTCTTGCATTTGTCACGAAGTTCTTTAGTGGACTATTGTTCAAAAATCTTTTGTGGAGCGTGTTTACATGTCGTAGAATCTGTGGCTTGTTAGCTCATTTTGTAAGCAAGGACAAGTTCCTGGGTTCAATCTCCTTTTGGGACCATGACCTTCACTGCCTTCTAGCATACTGTAATCTATGTATGTTATATCATCATCATCATTATCATCATCATCATCATACTTATTATCATCCTGAGATGAGCCTTGGAGATAGCTAAGGATTCTGAGAGAACTGAGTGTATTCCAGGCATGTGGGACAGTGTATGCAAAGAGAGCCAGGGATGAAATGTCATTTGTCTGAGGAATAGCTTCTCTAGAAACAGAGGGTGTGAATGGCAGTATTTGAAATAAGGCTGAAGCGTAGATTTGAGTCAAATTCCGGGTTGATACACCTGTATCTTATTCTAGAGGAGGGAATAGGAAAATGGCGTGTGCAGATCTGTGCCTTTTATAGATTACTTTCGCACCACTGTGGAGTAGGGAGAAGAGACTAGAAGCAGGGACGTCAACTAATGAATTATTATAATAACCCAGGCAAGAGGTGATGAGGGCTTTGGACTTGGATAGTGGCTGTATTATTTGAGAAGATAGAGTAGATATGATAGATCCAGTGAAATCTTAGAATCAATAAGATTTAGCAACTCATTAGATATGGGGTAAAGGGAGGTGAGATACAAAGAATTCAAGCAACAATATAGCACATTTTTGAGTCTCATGCCAACCCTCTGATCCATTGCCAAGGCTATTGGTTGCAAAGCTAGGTGCCCTCCACAAAGCAGCTCTCTATCTGTCTGTTTTATTCCTCCTTAATTTCCTTGACTGGTTCTTCTCTGTGTCTTACTCACTCATGGATGTCCCCCAAGGCTCTGTCTCAAGCCTTCTTCTCTTTTTACTTCATACCATCTCACTTAGTGATCTCATTAACTGCCATGGATTCAATTATCATATCTATACATAAATGATTCTCTGGTCTATCCATCCATCCCTAGTCTCTCCCCTGAATTCTAATCTCAAACAATCAACTTCTTTTGGGATGCTTCAAACTAAATGTCCTAGAGGAATATTGAACTCAGCATGTCCCAAGAATAATTTCTTATTTTCCTCTCTTCTTCAAAATTTTTCTTCTTCCCAGCTTTCCTATTATTATCAAGGGTATCATGAGTATCTTAGACACTTAGGATTGCGACCTTAATGTCATCCTCAAACTCTTACTCTCATGTACTCTACATATCTACAAATCCTGTCATTTCTACCTTTCCAAATCTCTTATATATCCTCCTTTGTCCTGACTCACACTTCTCTCACCCTAGTTCAGGCTCTCATCACTTCTTCTTGGACCATTCTTTTAATTGGACCCTCTGCCTCAAGTCCCTTTCCACTCCAATCCATCCTCTACTCAGCTACCAGAGTCTAAAATGTAGGACTAAACATGAGACCCTAACGCTCAATAAACCTCACTGGCTCCCTAGTATCTCTGGGATCAAATATAAAATTCTCTACTTGGTATATTATTTTTTTTGTAACTTGGCACATCCCTATCTCTCTAATCTTCTGACCTTTTACTCCTCTCCACATACTCTATGATATAACTACACTGGCCTACCCACAACTGTTTACAAACAATATCTCATTCAAAAATCTCTTTGCCTTTGAAAAGGCTGTCCTCCATTCCTGGAATGCCCTCATTCTTCACCTCCATTTCCCTGGTTTCCTTCATCTCATCTCAAATTGCACCTTTTGCAGAAGGCTTTTCTTAGGCTTTTCCCTAACCTTAAGGCACTATATAAATGCTGTCATCATCATCGTCATCATCATCATCATCACCATCATCATCATCATCATCATCAATTGTTATCTACTCTCTATGTATCTTATACACACACACACACACACACACATACACACACACACACACATAGTTATATGTAGTTATTTATGTATTCTCTTCCACATTAGATGTATGTTCCTTGAGAACAAGGAGTGCTATTGCTTTTCTTTGTTTCCCCAGGGCTTAGCAAAGTGCCTAGCACTTAATAAATGCTTGTTGAATGACTAAAAGAGGGACATGTTTAGTGGGGGAAAATAATGGATTCTGTTATTGATCTGTTGAGTTTGAAATGCCAATAAAAATCCAGATGGAGATGTCCAGCAGGAAGCTGAGAATAAAGGACTGGAATCTGGGAGAGCAGTTAGGGCTAGCTGTATAGATTTGAAGTAAAGATTAAAAAAGAAGATGGAGGTTATGATGGATGGCCTTATTTTCTCACTACAGCAGGAAGTGAGGTCTACTGAGAAGGGGGAGAAGAGTCATAGGAGCTTTAGGGGAGAAAAGAAAATTTGAAACTGCTGCAGCATGGAGTGTAATGGAAAGGAAATCATGAAAAAATAAAAGAATTGTTGTGTAGCAGTGAAGGACTAGTTGAAATTTGATTATAAATGTCTAAACTATCTCACGCTTCCTCCCAAATATTAATATTAATAAAGAAATGATTAATGACTATAAATGTATATATGTACATTAGAATTAGTGATTTATAGTCTATCAATAGAGACAAATTTAAGATTCTTCCTTGCCTTTGTGATAGAACAGGAGATATATATATATATATATATATATATGTGTGTGTGTGTGTGTGTGTGTGTGTGTGTGTGTGTGTGTACACAGCCATATATGCATACATATACACATATATCCATACACATACATATATGCATGTATACATATGTATGTATATATGTATACATACATACAGTTTCTAGATTTTAAAATATGAAACTTCTTTGTTTAAGTTCAATAACAAGAAAATCCTTTCCTCCAGGTTAAATTTTATGTTTGTGTTCCAGCTTAATGGATAAACCAAAAAGCAAACTGTGATTTTCAAAAGTACCCCTCAACATCAAGGTGTTTAACTAAAGTTGCATGTGGACTGGAAGTCCCATAAGGAAAGACTGTCTTGAAATATTTATATCCCTTTTAGCTTTAGGCTGAATTAAGAATATTGTGAACAAGCAAGCAACCTGTCTCTTAGAATTTTGTCACCTCTGTTTCCAGCTGGTCCCAATAATATAAAGATGAAAATCCCAAGCTCAGACTCTACACGTGTTCATAAGGACGAAGGCTAATTCTTAGATATTTATTGAGAACTAGAAACGGGATAGGCATTAAGGAAATGGAGGTGAGTATTAAAAAGCTATATTAAGATGCTGTCTGTTCTCAGAAGTCCACATGGAACTAACTTTTTCTTTACTAGAGTAATAAATAAGCATCATAGAAATGTCAGAACTGGGAGCAAACTTTGAAATCATCTTGTTCAAAATGCTTAGTTTACAGGTGAAGAAACCAGGTTTTAGAGAGTGCAGGTGACTTGTCCAAGCTCATGCAACAAGTTTCTGGTAGAGTTGGGATGAGAACTCAGGATTCCTTACTCCTAGTCTAGTGTTCCCCCCCCCATCATATCAGACTAATAAAAAAACTCTACTGTAGTTCTTAGCTAAGATTTTATTCCAGGTAAGGCAACCATTAATATGATGGTGCTTCCAGGCTGAATGGACTCATAAACCATTTGGTAATTATGTAATCTGTAATGCGACACTTGAGGAATTGTTGTTGTTGTTATTGAGTTGTTTCAGTCGTGTCTGATTTTTCATGACCCCATTTGGGGTTTTCTTAGCAAAGATACCGAAGTGGTTAGCCATTACCTTCTCCATTTCATTTTACGGATAAGGAAATGCGGCAAACAGAGTTAAGTGATTTGCCCAAGGTTACACAGCTAGTGTCCGAGGCTGGCTTTGAATTCAAGTTCTCTTGCTTCTATCCACTGTGTTACCTAAGAATAACTGGGTAAAGGATGCTATCAGGGAAATAGATGACCAGGAAAAACAAAGGACCAATCATCTCATGAGAGTAAAGCATCTTAGCAATGTTAAGAAACCATAAGAGGTGGGTCTCCAACATGCTCAGTAGATCCCTTGTCGTAGATTTATGGGGGGAGAGGGATAAGAACTGCACAACCTGGACAGAAATGGGTAGGTTTTGATCTTCATCAGAGGGAGCCCCCACAGTAATCGGGATCACAGATCCTTTGGTCCTACCATTTATTTTACTTCATAAAGTCTTTGTGTACTTTTCTTCCTTCTTGATCATAGCAGTTCCCATCATATTGTCTCAAATCCAGGAGCTGTCCTTTTCTTTAATCAATTCCATCACTTGCTCAGAGAATTTGTGCATTCATCTTTCAACTTTTCCACACTTACAATAATGCCAGTCTATATAATAATGATTGGAACCAGAACGTGGTATATTGGTATTATGTAGGGAAAAAGTTACTAATGGTTCTTTGACCCTTGAATATTGCCACATATGCTTTCTTTTTGTGATAAGAGGGAAAAGAACTTTCACCTCCTCTTATTTCTAGGCAGTGGATACTAATGGTCCTGGTGCCTGGTGTTTGCAATCACTTTCTAATAATAATAAGGCTGACTCAGTGCTAAATAGCATTTCTTTTTCCTTACATAAATCCAGGCCAAATGCTTCAGAGGATCTTGGTTCAAAACAACTAGTCCGTTGTGACTTGGTCATGTTCCATAGAATCCACAGAATGTCAGAGCTGGAAGGGACCTTAATCCAACTCCTTCATTTTGTGCCTAAGGAAGTTGACCTTGAGAGTGGTGATGCGATTTGGTTAGGTACACCTAGCTAGTTAATGGAATAGCTACAGATAGTTGTGTAATGATAAATGTTTAACAACTGGCTTTCCAAAAAAAAAACCCATGCATGCATGATACAATTTTAAGTTTAATCTTCATTTATTAACATTTTCTCCATCACTTTCTTAAGTCTAGAACAATCAATATAACAATAGATCAAACCTTGTTTTATGGCATTTGCTGATTTCTGAGGCATAAATGCCCCCCCCCAACACGTTAATAATCTGCTGCTTCCTCAAATTGACTCCAATACTCTTCTAGTTATAGTCCAGGTAGGATTGGAACTCAGGTTTCCTGACTCCAAGTCTAATGCTCTATCCACTATGCCACTAGTTACCCTTACATTTTAAATCATGCCCTATCATAAGTTCACCCCAGAGGGTCCATGCAATGTTCTATGCACCTTCCACCTATTCTTTTATATCACATGGCTGTCATGGGGAACATAAGTGCTACCTATAGGTTATATCTCACTCTTGCCATGTGACCTGCCTACCTTTATTTTTCTCTGAAGGGTATCCTTTAACCATTTCTCCTTTCTGATTCGTTGTTGTGATGTGTTCTAGCTAGCTCAGACTCACTGCATACTCATAATTGTCCATGCTTCTTTTTTTATGGAATTTATGCAAATTTGAAAAAACAACAATAATGACAAAACAACTATTATTTTTTCAGAAAACTGAAATTAACAAGTGAAAAAATTCACTCCAGGTTGTTCTCCATTAAATGAGATAACACTTGTAGTGTACTTAGCATAGTAACTGGAACATAGCGGGTGCTTAATAAATGCTGATTCCCTTCTTTTCTTCTAAATGCCTCATTTGGGTGTGAAAGTGATACTGGATTCTCAAAAAACTAATCCAACAGAGTACAAACACTGGCAGGTTTTACCAATATTAAAAGGCTTTGAGTAGGGGCCCAGCAATAGACTCTGTCTTCTGTTAATGAGCCACCATGGCTATGTTCAGGGAGTGTTCATTACTGGATGAGTGGTCATTAGGTGGAGAACTTTATGGCCACATAAACCCCAGTTGAATATTTACTAAAGTATAAAGGAATGGCAAACAGCTTTGGGGAAGGGAGTGGCCACATTGCTTCTTGGAATAAACAAATATTTACAAACTCATTTGATTTATTCCATGAGCAAACATCATTATTTATTGTTATCATTTCCTAGGTACATAAATAAATGACTCAAAAGTAAGAAATTAAGTCACTTAATGCATTTTCCCCTCTTCTTTGCTTTTAAGGGAAAGTTAAAACTTCCAATTTTGATACGTTTGATATGATAAGCCACAGTTTATTAACATTTTTGAGTCATGGACCCACTTGGCAGTCTGGTGTATCCTATGGGCTGCTTCTCAGAATAACATTGTGTATAGGATTATAAAGGAAACCAATTATATTGAAATATAGTTAGTAAAATATATTTTTAAGTAGTTTATAGATTCCAGGTAAAGAGCTCCTGCTATAAGCAAAAACAGATGAACATAAATAATATTAAATTATTTTTCAAATTTCATAACAAGTTGCAACTATTTAATACAGAAAAAATTCACTTACCAAAGTGAATGTAAATGTAAAAAAAAAAAAAGTAAAAGCAAATGATTAAAAATAAGTCTAGGTCCCTGCTCTAAACTGCATAGGCTTTCCAAAGTGGACCAGTTCTCTCCTTGCCCTCCCCATGGGGGCTGGCTGACCTCAGTTCCAGGGCAGCAAGGATTAAAGGTATATGCTCCCACATGGGCACGTGTAATGATTTCTTTTTACAAAGAATCTCCTTGATGGTGTGGTGTACAAATTGCTCAGCAAAACCTAAATTTGAATTCTGTTTCAAACACTTAGTAGCTGTGTGACCTTCAGCAAGTCATGTAACCGCTACTTGCCTCAGTTTCCTCATCTATAAAATAGGAATAAAGATAACATATTATAGTCCTGCTGTGAAGATCAAATAAGATAATATATAAAAAACACTTTGCAAACATTAAAGCACTATATGAATGGTAGCTATTATTGTTTTGTGAATGATTTCATAGCATGCTTGATATTTGTAGGAAAAAGTGTGGCCTCTGGAGTCAGATTATCTGAGTTCAGATCTTACTCTGATGCTTACTGTCTGTGTGACATTACGCTTAAACTTCTTGGGCCTTAGTATCCTGATTTTAAAATGTGAACGAGGGTTTACACTTGATAGTTTCTGGGCCCCTTTCTTGTCCTAGACTTATTATCCTATAAGCGTAAGTGATGTGAATTATTTTTCAGAAAAATTTCTGAGTACCTGAAATTAAACCTCCCCAAATATTTTGATGTTTAAGCAATGATACATATATCCAGGAGAATCAAAGTGATACTAAAGGCTTTAAAATATGTCGTAGGGAATGTGTGTGTGTGTGTGTTCAGATATGTGTCTAATACTCACTCTTTAATCTTCGTGAAGGGGCTTTTGTTACTACTACACTTTCCAAATGCCTTTGAAGCTTTAGTTTAGAGCAGGGATTATTTTAATCTGGGGTTTTTTAGCTTGTTTTACATATCATTATTTTGATAACTGTATGTCAGTGGTAATTGGATTCCTTGGCAATCCTATGTGGAAAACATTGTTCTGAGAAGGGGCCCCAGGTTTCACCAGACTGCCAATGGGGGCCATGATACACAAAAAGGTTAAAACCCCCTACTCTAGAGGCAAAGTAGCCTGATCAAATTCTTTTTTCTAAAAGCATCTCTTACAACATAAATCAGGCTATGCAGAGAACCACATACAGTGACAGGAGATTTCGAGCATGTAGCAGCTCAGAAAGGTAGGTTGAGTTTCATGATAGAAATAAAGCATAGAAAATAGAGGTTGTTCCCTTGTTCACTCCCTGTCCCCTGCCCACAGACGGAATAAATTCACATTACATGTGGTGGCACAACCTGGTGCAGGATCAAATTTAAAATGAAAATCCAACACTTAATTTTTTTAAAGTGTAATATCATTATTCACAAGTGCCACAAAAGTCTGAGTGTGTGCCTGGGCAGAGATTCAGTAGCTCTGAGGTTAGCGTGCACATTCCTTAGACTCACAGACTCATAGCTCAATTTCCAACACTATTGAGCAAGTCAGGAATTCTACCCATAGTAAGATTTTAGAGTTCAGCAAAGTAGGAAAAAAAGAAACCTATTAGTGTACTTGACCTCTTGTGGAGTGGATATTGAAAGCATGAAGGGTGAATCTGGGTGATGTTGGTCTGCTAAGCCAGAACAAATTGCTCAATCAATAGGAAAACTTTAGCAAGCTGTTTGCTAGAGGTTTCAAAATGACCTTAGAGGACAGATGCTCTGACCAGCTGCATCTTTCCCTGCTTCACCCTACAGTCAAGAGAAGTTGCTACATCACTGACTTCGAGGAGTGTCCCAGGGGAGACAAGTTAGGGCCCTGCAGTGAACAAAAAGGAAGTCATATATTTAGAGCTAGATCAGAGGTCATGTAGTCTAAACCTCTCATTTTGAAGATGAGGAAATGAAGTCCCACAAAGGTTAAGTGATTTGCTCAGGGTCACACAGACAGTAACAGAAACTGGGCTTCAACCTCAGGTCTTCTGTCTCTAAACCCAGTGCTCTTTTCTTTGTGCCAGATCATGTCCTATTCAGGTGTGGTGGAAAAGACATTAGGCTCTGAGGTAGGAGGACAGGGCTCTTTTCTTAGCTCTGGCAATAAGTAGATGATCTTGGGCAAGTGATTTGATCTTTATGGACCTCAGTTTCTTCCTTTGTAAAATAGGGAGGAGGTTGGAAAAGATGATCAATGAGGTTGCTTCTAGATCTCACATTGTTTGAGTTTCCTTTTCCATCTTACTTCCCAGAATCATTATGAGGCTCAATTCTCCTTCCCCTATGTAAGCAAATGGTCCATGGTAGGAAGGATGTAGCATAATTACTTCAGTGGAGCAAGGCCTAGAATCATAGATTTAGAACTGGAAAGGAACTAGGAGGCCATCGGGTCTGATGCTCTTGGAGGGGTGTGTGTGTGTGTGTGTGTGTGTGTGTGTGTGTGTGTGTGATGTGTTTGGGGACAAGTGCAATGGAGAGGGGTAGGAAACCCAAGAAGGGGAAGAAAAGGAGTATAGTGAGAGCCTGGTGTGGGCACAGACCATGTTGAATCTGTTGAAGAAGGATGGAGATCTGCTAGAATATTTTTTCCAGGAATAAGATAGTAGGAATTTAGATGAAGAGAGCCAGGAAGGTTGAATGTCATCTATAGATTTGAGCTTTAAAGGCAAGGAGTTGTTAACTCAATAATCAATAGTCCATAAACATTTATTAAGTACCCATTATGTGTCAGGCACTGTGCTAAGCACGGGGGATGCTACAGATTTGAAAGAGAGTCCCAGCCCTCAAGGAACTTGCAATCAAATGGGGAAAGGGAATACAAAAGAAAGCTGAAAAAGGCTGGGGGAAAGGGAAATAAATGTGAAGTGGGGTGCAGGGCATGATGGAGAAGCTGAAGAATTCCAGAATAAGTGCAGCTGAATGGGAAATAAGATGTCTTTTGTCTCTCCTCCTTAAATGGAGGTTGAATTCATGGTTCCATCCTCCAATCAGAGGAACAGAGTATTAACAAGGTATGAGTACCAAGGCTGACTAGATTTGCAAGATGATGAATTTCCCAATAATGAGTTTACTGAGGGCATGGTGGAGAAGCCAAAAAAATATAAAATGAGAACAGCCAGGTGGGAAATGGGGATATGTCTACTCTATTCACTCTGGTAAAACTGAGGCCTGGGACCATTAGGCCTTACTGCGCACCTGGCCACTTCCTCCTAAAGCCCTCCAGTCCTTGGCATCCAGCATGATGCCTCATAGACCTTTCCTGCCATCTGCTTAGTGTCGTGACCTAAGGACCTGAAGTTTCCTTGCCATCTGTTCTTCTGCCTCATTATTAGGACAACCAAGCTTTTATTTTAGGACCCCCTGCAATCTGTTATGTTTTGTCTCTCTTCATCAGAGTATGAGTTTATTGAAAGTGAAGAAGGTGTTGCTTTATTTCTTTGTATGTTTAGTACTTAACGGAGTATTTAGAACATAGTAAGCACTTAAGATGCTTTTTCACTTATTTTTTCATTTGACTATAGAAAGAAGCTGATGAGTTGGACTGATATTGATAGAGGGGAGAGAGAGAGAGAGAGAGAGAGAGAGAGAGAGAGAGAGAGAGAGAGAGAGAGAGAGAGAGATTGAGAGAGAGAGAGAGAGAGAGAGAGAGAGAGAGAGAGAGATGTATGAAGAGGAATAAAGAGGAAAAAGAAAACAAATCCTGTTGATGCTGCTATTTTTCTTCCACAAAGGCAAAAAGGGAAGGACTGAAAGAAAAGAGAAGAGGACCTAAGCAGTCTCTGTGAAAGGAGGGAATTATTGAGTGGGATGACACCTTCAATAGAAGATCCACTGCATGATTTTGCAATAGAGGAATGAGAATAGATAACCCAATGGGGACTGTGTTGCTGCCATCCAAGCCAGGAAGCTGAATGTTCCAGCTAAGGCCTATAAGGTCTCAGGTCAATTCTGGGTCATAAGGGATTAAGCACAGTGAGATATGGCAGGCACATGGCTCAACAGCCTGGATTTGTTGATAGGAAAACAGGAAGTGGAACACAAAGTGAAGAGATAGTTTACAAATTGAAGAGTCGTGGGTAGGGTCTAAGACTGTAAGGAATTGAGGTGAAAAGGTTAACACTTACTGAATTCTCTGGAGCCTGAGGAGTAGCCAGGAGAGATCAATAGCAGTTATGACTTCAACCAAAGCCTAGAAACAGCTGTGGTCTTTGAAGCTACATGAAAACTGCCCTAGCTGCTCAGTGTTGCCCTGGCTGCTGAACCCATCTGGATTTAATTGGATTTCTCTAGTTTCTAGCTAGATTGTCCCTCTGTTAGCTAGATTTTTCATGGCACCTGCTCTAAGCAGAAGGGGATACTGGAAAGCAATCCAAATTCTCTTAGTTAGGTCTGGGGATTTGGATTCTCTTGCCTCCTGACATTACTACAGGCATCTGTCCAGGCTGGGGCAGGAGTCCTGGTCACAATGACTCTTGCATTTGAGGCCAGAAACCTGATTATTAAGTGAATTGGGACAAACCCAGGAGACATACTTGCTGTAACTAAACTCCTTAGATGCAAAGAATTTAAGTTCTAGATTAATAGTGAAAGTGGACTTAGAAAATGTATGAAGAGAAAAATATGTTAAAAATTGTTGGGAGAACTTTGTGGAGATTTTACCAAGTAGTTGGAAACTAAAGGCCTAGTTTATTCTCTTCAGCGATGAAATAGTGAGTATAAATGGCATGGTAGATGGCACAAAGTGATTTGTGAATCATTGGTTCCAAGAAAAATGGCAGACCACTCTCACAGATTTCTTTGGAATCAGGATGTCCCATTCACTTTTCAGTTACCCAACACTGATCTCTGGGATTGCTGCTTTAGAATCATGGTAGTAGGAACCATCGAAAAGTAAGGATCTTCCTAAAAGATGATCACACCATACTTAGCCTTACCACCTCCCTCTGTCACAAGGTTGGCATGAACTGCTTCCTATATCATTCACATCACATGGGAGGAAGTGGATGGGTAGAGACCATTACTATTGTGAAGAACCCTCTCCCCACTCCATTATTATAATCACCATGGGCTACAGATTTGACTCCTAAGATTTGCATTCAAAACTATCTTTTCAAAACCCATCAATGATGAGTTGTAGGAAGTAGTTCAACACTAAATGTCACAGATCAGCTGTACCCTGTGCTGTGCTGGTAAATGTTTAACAACTGGCTCTCTGATAAAAAATAGTACTCATGATGTACTTTTAAGTTTAATTTGCATCATTAACACTTTCTCCATCACTTTATTAAGCTGAGGAATCAACAAAACAATAAATCAGGCCTTGATTTATAGCCTGTGAATTCTCACACTGAAAATTTAACAATCAGCTCTAATGAGATGGTTTGAGCTGGCCCCAGCATACCTCTGTTTATACTGCAAGAAACAGGACGATGATGTCAAGAAACAGATCGATGAAGTCTTCAGCATTATAAGGACGTACTATCAGGTTATCTAGATTATTGTAATTTCCTAGACGTGTCACTTGAGGGAAAAGAAATCTCATCTGCTAGAGATCTAGGGTAGATAGATAAATAGCTAGATAATTGGGTGGATAGATAGATAGATAGATAGATAGATAGATAGATAGATAGATAGAGATAGATAGAGATACAGATAGATAATTATAGATATAGATATTCCTAACAAAACTGAGAAACTAGACTATGCTTTGTAGAAACTGGAGTAGCATGTACCAATGTCCATTGTGTTCAGATAGGACGAGATGATCATTGTCACTGGAATGGCCAAGGGGTCAAGTGTTGCAGAGGGGTTTCAAGAGCAGCTGGCACATCAAGAAGCTGCCACAAACCTGAGGCCTCTACTAAGGAGTCTCTATTGGATCTTGTCATTCTGTCCTCATTACATTTTCTGTGTCTGGGACTAGTCAGAAGGAATCCATTACTCAACTGAGATCAAGAAGGAAATTCCTAAGTTTGGTCAGGACTTCAGATCAAGGATGGTGACTGATTTAAAAAACAAAACTCAAAACCCAAAACCCAATGCACTCTCTGATTTCCTGTTTGACAAGAGCATTAGCACTTTGAGAGATTCTTTCCACTATGGTGAAGTGGCTAAAGATATCCTAGTGCTGAAAGATTATGTGATTGGAACTAAGAAGCAGGCTCTTAGTCTATTAAATTGATAATTAATTTATGAAATTATAGAATTGTGAAATGGAGGCAGGTATGCCCAGTTCTTTCAATACTTGCTAGAAAAGACCATGACAGGCAGTCAGAAATGAGGCTGTTTTCACATTTTAACAACCGCAAAAGGTATCAGGGCAAACAGCACAGAAAGTATAATAACAAAAAGGGTACAAAGGTAGATGGCATGGGAAAGGGGATGGGATGGTTAAAGAAGGTAGGCAGATGGGGGGAGGAGATGGGGAAGGGGAGTGGCACAGAGAGTATCTCATGTAACCATGGATAAGAGTTGGGAGCACTAGACAACATGGCCCCGATGAAGATGGAAGAACATTCAGAGAGCACTTGGTTGGGGTCTCATTTTTATAGGGTTTTTTGGGAAACAGTCCAACTCCTATCTGTGCCATCTTAGGGTTAGTTCGTTGCTGTAACCAAATCATCTCAAAGTTGCTGGTAAAACTTTGAAATAATGTACATCATCTCAAAATTATGAGCTCCTTTTGGCGTTCTGCTGGTCTCACTGCTATTTGGAACTTGTCTGAAATTTACATATCATAGGCTCAAAAGGCCCTGACCGCAGTGCCTGGTTGGCTTCTGCTTATTCAGCACATATTACTAGGATGTGAATTTTGGTTAATATATGATACAATTGATAAGTTATGCAGTTTTGATCTTTGGGATGGTTTGTACTTGACTCCTGAGTTACCCTTTGTGATCTTATTTCCTGCTATTGCTTCCTTGTACTGGCTACTTATATTACTGTATTGATTAAAAGGGGAGAATGGGCAGGGGGACCAGAACAAAATATAATTTTTATGCATCAATGAGAGGTCTTGCTACAGATGAAAATGTCATGACCTAGAGAAGACCAACTTGAAATTTATTGACATGACTGGTCATGGGTCTGGTCATGAGTCACGTTCATACTGGGAAATAAAAGGTATTCATGGGATCACATAGGAAGAACCACTAATTTGCTAAATGAGAGACTGCTTAAGGCTCCACATCCACTAGGGGATGGTAGGCAGTGCCTTGTAATAGTAATTATTTAATAAATTCTTGTTGGATGGGAATGGATTGGACTCCATGAAATTAAAATGATCACACAAATAGCAGATTTGTCTAGGGTTTGGACTGAGGAATGTAAGCATGTAACAGAATTGTAGCAGTAAGAAGATGGGTTTGGGGGGAGCAGCATGTTGGCAGAGAGAGCAGTCAAAGATCTAATGTAGAGGTAGTTCCAAGAACCTCTTAAAGATAATATGCAATTAGGAAAATTGGTTCTGGTGCGAAAGACAAGGCCATCAGGGCTTTGTAAGGATTGTACAACTGCTGTGAGGAGGAAAGACGTATGTAGGAAAACCGCCAAAGAGAAGACCATAATGAAAGGGAGGCAGCCACAGCTGTGCCAGCTTTACCAGCTCATCATGAAAGGATCAATCATATAGCTAATCTGCTAGCATTAGGATATGTACAGGAAAAACCACCTGGAGTCAGAAGAAGAGCTCAACATTAAAAGCAGAGGCTTCAGGAAAATGAAATGGAAAATAAGGAAAACATACAGAGGACAGCAGATAAAAAGTGATGAAGAAAACAAAGATATTACAAAAGAAAAAGAATCTGAAATTAAACATAAGGAAGAAAGATAGTACCTGCTGAGGAGTGGAGATCCATAGGTATATCTTAGGAGAAATAGCTTTTACTGAAACTCACAGGGATAGAAAAGGTGTATGTGGATTACATTTAAATCAATTAATGTAAAATGATGGCAGTATCACTTAATAGAACAGTGAGGGGCAGTAGAGAAGGGAAAAAAACAGGTTTACCGAAAATCTGGCAAGAGACCCAATTAAGGCAGACCATTCTAAAGTTATTAAGGATGAAAATGAAAAGAGGGCAATGATAGATAAAAGATGGAAAAGATCTGTAAATATTTCTATAACAAACTTTTTTTTCCCTCATCAGTGAAACACAGTGGAGCCACTGCATTCAAGTTTGTACACTCCATTCCTAAATAAATTCCATAAGGCAGTAGAAATGAAACTAAAGAAAACAAAATGGGAAGGTCAGCTTTCCTAGACCAGTTACACACAGAGGAGGTCTGGTCTGTGCTGAAGGTGACACAGTTATGAGGGTTTTAAGGGATTGCTTTAAGATGTCTAAAATAAGAGAGGATTGCAAATCCTAGGAACAAATACATACATTTTTTATCAACAACAAAGAGTAACCAAGTAAATATCAGTAACTACCAACTTACATTCTTACTTTTCTATCTCTGCAAAATATTTATTAGAAAGAATAACATATGGATGGAGAGCATCCTTCATGAAGCTTTATCACTTCATGAAGCTTCCCTTCTTAAGAAGAGAATAGGTAAGCCAATGATATTTGAGAGCAGATAAAATTTTTATAATCAGAGAATTCATTGAATTCTTATGGCTTATCAACTACAAAAGACCAGTAGATTCAAAATACTGATTTAAAAATGCTGCAATAAGGTATCTCTTGTGCATATATCAAGCTAATTTTGCTCATTAAGTCCCTGATTATTAATATGGAACAAGACATTTAAAAATGGAGGCAAATGTTCTGCAAAGGGTGCTTGCATCTTTAATGGATGGTACCCAGGATGGAGTTCTACTGGAAGGGAAGATTTCTTTATAGATGACGGAAGCTTCCAGGAGTTCTTACTTGCAAAAGATGCTGTAGTGAGTGTAGTGCCTTTTAAATGATACCCATTGTCATTCAAGAGTTTGCCCTAATTATTCACAATGAGCAATAAAGTGGATGAATAATGCCTATTTGCCTGTTGTCCATATATAATTAAATGAATGATCCATAGACCGTATTACAGTATAAATTTATATTAAAGTCAACTGAGTTCTCATTGCTCTAAGGAAATTCATTTATTTTATTTATTTATTTTAGGCAATTGGGGTTAAGTGTCTTGCCCAGGGTCACACAGCTAGTAAGTATCAAGTGTTTGGTCTGAGGCCAGATTTGGACTCAGGTACTCCTGACTTCAGGGCCGGTGCTCTATCCACTGTGCCACCTGGCTGCCCCCAGGAAATCCATTTATGTCTCCCTAAACAACTTACTACCCCACTTACCAAAGCAACTTTTCCAAACTTTTTTTATCCCTTCTGAAACCTCCAATACTTCCTCTTCTTACCCTCCTAGCTCAGGGCCTCATATTTTATTAAAAAAAAAAAAGAGATGGCTGAGCAAGTTGTGGTATATGAATGT
This sequence comes from Phascolarctos cinereus, assembly GCF_003287225.1. Lineage (NCBI taxonomy): Eukaryota > Metazoa > Chordata > Mammalia > Diprotodontia > Phascolarctidae > Phascolarctos > Phascolarctos cinereus. Next base: position 242,129,532 of record NW_027556098.1, read on the forward strand.
AATGGAATACTATTGTGCTATAAGAAATGATGAGCAGGCAGGCTTCAGAAAAACCTGGAAAGACTTATATGGACTGATGCTGAGTGAAGTGAGAAGAACCAGGAGAATGTTGTACACAGTAACAGCTAGGTTGCGCAATGACTAACATTGATAGACTTAGCTCGTCTCAGAAATGCAAGTATCTAAGACATCTCCGAAGGTCCCATGATGGAAAATGCTATACACATCCAAAGAAAGAACTATGGAGTTTGAATGCAGATTGAAGCACACTATTCTCTATTTTTTTTCTTCTGTTGTGTTTTGTTCCTCTTTCTGGTGGTTCCTCCTATTCTTCCTTACAACATGATTAATTTGAAAAGATGTTTAATAGGAATGTATATGTAGAGCCTGTATCAGATTGCCCACCATTTTGAGGAGGGAGGTGGGGAGGGAGGGGGAGAAAAATTGTAAACTCAAAAGCTTATGGAAGTGATTGTTGATAAATCAAAATAAATTAATAAAAAGATAAAATAATAAAGACCTTGAAGCAGCTGCTGAAAATTCAAAAAAAAAAAGAGGCTTTTCCCCATGAGCTCCTTTTCCCCTTTTCCTCATCTCACATCACCCAGATGCCTTTTGCCACTATCTCCTCCTTCAATCCTGCCCCACCTGAGATGCCTCTTCTTTACCAAGGCAAACTCTTCTACATATACAAGTGATGCCTTTCCTTCCCATTTTGTCAAGCAGATCATCCTCTCTATCTTCCCTACTTTCTCACTTATCTTTAATCCCATCCTGTCTACTGGTTACTTCCTTACTGCTATAAACATGCCCATATATCCCCACCCTCAAAAAACTCTCACTTGATCCATCCATCCTCAATAACTATCATCTGATATCTCTACTCCCTGTTGCACCTAAACTCCTTGAGAAGTCCATCTAAAGAGGTGTCTTCACTTTCAGCAGAACATATATACGTATATATGTATACACACACATACACACACACACACACACACACACATATAATGAAACAAATTCTAAAGAGAAGAAATAAAGCCTATTAAACATTTAGAACTGGATAGACATATTAAACTCAACATGCCTAAACCTGAATTCATTATCTTTGCCCCCAACCCCCACCCTCTTCCTAACTTTGCTATTTCTGTTGAGGGTACCACTGTCTCTCAGTTACCCAGGTTCACAAGCTAGGTGTCATCCTGGACTCCTTAATACCTCTCATCTTCCATATCCAATCTATTGCCAAGTCCTGTTACCTTTGTCACATCTCTCAAATATTCTCACTTCTCTCCTTTGACATTACCCTCACCGAGGTGAAGCTCCTCATCATTTCACACCTGGACTATTTTAACAACCTATTTGTTGATCTGATTGTCACAAGTGTCCCCTCTCTGCAGTCCATCCTTCGCCCAGCTGACAAAGTGATCTTCCTAAAGTGTAAGTCTGACCATGTCACCTCCCTATTCAACAAATTCCAATGGTTCCCTCTCAATTCCAGGATAAAATATAAAATGCTTTGTTTGCCACCTTTCCTGTCTTCTTACACCCTGTCCCTCCCCTTCCACTCACGTTCTCTGTGATCTCACGACACTGGTGTCCTCACTGCTCCTCAAACTAGATGCTTCCTCTCCTCACTCTGGGCATTTTTGCTGGATGTCCAGAGCCTGGGATGCTCTCTCTCTTCATCTCCAGCTCCTGACTTTAAGTTCTAAAATCCCGCCTTAACAAGAAACTTTTCCTGATCCCCTTTAATTAATATAAATTTGAATTTAATTAATTTGAAATAATCAGCAGAGGAAAAGCTTTAATTCTAGTGCTTTTTCTCTGCTGATTATTTCAATTCATCCTATGTAAAGTTCTTGTACATAGGTTTTTTTTTCCTTCATGTTTTTTCCCTCACTAGATTATGAACTACTTGAGGGCAGGGACTCTTTCCTTTCTTTGAATCCTAAGTGCTTAGCACAGTGCCAAGCGCATATTTGCTCTTAATAAATATTTATTGACTGACTGGTAGACTAAACCAAAAACTCCTCAGTCTTATATGTAAGGTCTATATATAATCTGGCCTTACTTTACTTTTCTAGCCATATTTCACATGATGTCTCTTCATACAGTCTACATTCTAGCCAAGCTGACCTCATTGCATTTTGTCCCTGAACTTTACATTCCATCTCCCATCTCCATGGCTCCCCTATGCCTGGAATCCTCTCAATCCTCACCTATTTCACAGAATCCGTAGCTTCCTTCAAGGATCACATCACATGCCTCCTCCCACGTGAAGCCTTCCTGGATTTCCCTCACCCTCACCACTATTAAGTTGTTAGCGGTCTCTCCCTCCTCAAAAGATTTTATTTTTATCTTTCTTTTTATGTTTATGTCCTCTGGTAGAATTGAGGATTTTTGACGATTTTTTTTTTCTCTAGTAACTAGCGTTGTGCTATATAGGTGCTCAACATGTCTATGGAATTAAATCTAAATTAAGTGAATTATTTTAAAGCCCTACCTATTTCCCTGTAGAGATTAGCAGTCAGAACTCTAAAACAAAACCCTTGTGGAAGTCTGTGTGCTTAGAGGGAGCAAGAGAAATATTGAAAAAACAATATTCCCTTCTGTAGATAAAGCTTTATGGCAAGAGTACCAGGGCAGAAAGAGGACTGTCACTCCAAACTTCCATTTAAGGAGAGAGCTCAACTCAGACACTTTATGACTTCTCTGATTTCTCCACCCTGTCTCTCTTCTCCCCCCTCAGATATCTTCTCTGTCTTCTCCTTTCAGCTTCCTTTTGTAGTTTATCTTCCCCAATCAGATTGTGAGGTCCTTGAATGCAAATACCGTGTGTGTGTGTGTGTGTGTGTGTGTGTGTGTGTATGTGTGTGTGTGTGTGTATTTATATCCCCAGCACTTAGCACAATGCCTCCTTGGTACATAGTAGGTGCTTAATCAATGCTTATTGACTATTGACTACTGGTATAAGGAAAAATTAGTAGAGACAATGCAAAATCCAAGACCATTGGCTCCTTAGTGGAAGAGTTGCAGACCTATGACATGACAGAACACAGTATTCCATGGAGCTCCCTAGAAGAGATACAAAAAATAGAGATAAACTTATGGGGGAGTAACATAGAACCTGTGACAAACAGAAAGGAAAGAAATAAAGAAGTCAAAGGAAGAAGGAGAAGAGGGAATTTAGTCTCAAAAGATTAATTAAATTCACAGAATTCAAGTGGGAAAAGTATTACTGAAAATCAGAACAAATGATATGAATAGCATAAGAAAGCAGAACATTAAGGGACAGTTAGATGGGGCTCTGAGAAAACAGGATGATGTTTTAATACATTTGAAGAGAAATGTACAAAGAAAAATATGTTTTGTCCAGAAAGATTGAATTTTATTCTTGTCCTACTTGTCACTAGGGGAAGAACCTTATAGATGTAGAATTCTCTACTAACAACTAAAATGTGATTTGAGATCTGGATCAAGCCATGTAAGAGCTTGAAAATGAAGTTCAAAGGGAAAATAGGGTAAGGTTCATGACTCAAAAGAAATATTCAAGGGAAAGATTACTTGAAGGTATGTCATCTCATCTTTCCTATCAAGCACTTACATGGTTTGCAAAGGGTAGTATTATTGAGGGAGACTTCAATTACAGCTCAATAAAAGTTGGTTAGGAGCACAAAGTCATTTATGAAGCCAGATATTTGAAATTAGTCTGTAAGAATGCAAGATCAAAGAATCCTTTTTTGGATACACATGCTACCATCCTAGAATATACTAACAGAAAAAGGCAATTGGTCTCCTGGGATTAATTGGATTCATGCACAGCAAAAAATTTGGTGATAGACACTCTTAAGCATAATTTATCAAAAGTAGGGAATTTGAAAAAGTGATGTGGAAAATGAGAAAATTCATCTTACAGCACGAAGAAATAAAGATATAAGAGGGGCACTCAAGGAATGGGAAGCCCAGTTCCTTTTTCAAGATACAAAAGAGTGGCAGAACATATTTTAATGCTATGAAATAAATTCTAAAGGGAAGAAATGAAGCCAAAAGGTATTAAAGAACAAAGGAACTTTAATTTGCAACTCATGAGCATTTATTATGTGCCTAATATATATGAGGTATTGTGCCAGTCACTGGAAATCTATAAAGATATAGAACAGTTATGCTCTTGAGGACATTACATTCTACAGGGTGGAGGGGGAGAGGTGGAAAGGGTGTCAGAAACAGTACATTTATAGATACATACAGACAAAATACGTACGAAATACATGTGGCGAGGGCCGTTTTCACATGCAGCATGGGGGTGTTGTTGTATGGCTTGAGAGGTGACAGGATAGCTATCTCTAGCCTCTTCTTGGCCTCCCTCATATAAGGGAAACTAATTTTCTGCCAGGAGGGGAAGTGGGAAATTGGGGCTAGAAGCTTGTCCACTTTGCCCTCCTCAGAGAGATAGAGAGAGAATATTGGACAATAATTATATCTATATATTCCCTCACATATTATTAGTTTGGGAGATATGATTTTCAAGTTCAAGCTGACTTTTGATCACTACTTTATTCATTGAGGGTGGTGACAGCACTGGACCCCAAGTTTTATGTCCATGTCTTGACTCCTTTCCCACTGAATACAATTTCCACAATAAACACACATAATAGGTAGCTGAGAAACCCATTTACTCAAGTCATTAGCAAAAAAGGAAATGGTAACAAAGCATACATATGAGAATATATAGACAATACAGAGTGAAGGAGATCTTCCATTTGGAGCAAAATAAATTTTGAGAGACAGAGAGAGACAGAGAGAGAGACAGAGAGAGACACAGAGAGAGAGAGAGAGAGAGAGAGAGAGAGAGAGAGAGAGAGAGAGAGAGAGAGAGTCCTAGATCTCACTCAAGGGGAAGTTTCCCTAAGGTCTCTAATTCATTAAGCTAGAGTTGGGACATAATGAATTCTGCCATCTCCTTTCATGTTGGCTTCTTATGAGCATCTTTTCCTTTAGCAACCTGAAGGGAGTTGGCATCTTTTCTATCATCTCTCTTGAAGAGGGAAGCCAGAAGTACCTAAAGTGTTGGGGGGACATTGATCTCCACCAGTGAATAGAAAGTCCAATACCAGTGGGCTTTAGGACTCAAGTCACAAAAGTACAAAGTAATTTGATGGGACTCCATATGGAACACTAACAACCAGGGAAATCTGGTAAGGCCTCTGTAGAAGCTGAGCCTTCAAGAGGCAGAGGCAAGGAAGGAGAGTATTCCAGGTATGGGGCATAGGATGAGCAAGCATGAAGACAGGTGATGGCTTATCTCCTTGATGATTTGAATTAGCTTCCATTCATCCTTAAAGAGAATGGATATAAAGTTAATAGGAAAATGAAAGCATTTTGAAAGGAGAAATAAGAGAGTTGCTGGTAACAGCTAAGTGAAGTCTGGCATTGAAATATTCCTTAATAATCTGAGGCAATCAGATTCCCAAATTGCCTGTAACCCTTTTGTGATTTAGACTTAATCAGGAGGAAATTCCAATCAGGCCACAATACATCTGAGTTCCCACTGTGTTCAAGAGCACTGCAGAATGCCTTACAAAGGAAGGAGAGACAGTCCTGGCACTTGAGGGTTGTATAATTGCAATGTGAGAAAAAGGACAAATACAGCATATCTCCATCTTAACTGAATTTTAAGCTATTAAGGCTTTCTAATTTAGTGTCTAATTTAATGTCTTGTTTGATACTAATAAGCTATTAAAGCTTAAAACTGTACTAAGACTTTTGGGACACTCTATGCATTTATATGTGAGCTTCAAAACCACAGCATGTACAAAATCAACCACAACTAAATCAGAGGTGTGTACAACTCTATGGACTTTCTCAGTAGCTTGACACCCAAGGAAGTACAAGTTACCCTCACTCTTCCTCAGCTTAAAGCAATCAGCCAGAGTGACAAACACCTAGGAGCAATGCCTTGACAAGCACTTCTTTGCTGAATTTGTCAGCTAGAGTCAAACAGAAAGAGAGGTGCTGACCTCTAGGTACTTTCTTTTGAAGCTTTCAGATAGACCTCAAGAATCAGAGAGTGTCAAAGTCTGAAGAAAGAGGCCTTAGACAATGACCTCTAGTCCAATTTCTTCCCTTAGGACGGTTAAGGGCTGTGGGAGTTAGCTAAATTGGTAGGAATGCCTCTTACTGGTATTTTAAAAAATTATTATTTATTTACTTTTAACAATTTTTTTTCAAATTTGGAGTTCCAAATTTTATCCTTCCATTCAGCCTTTCCCCCCACCACTGAGAAGGCAAGCAATATGATATCAATTATACATGTGAAATCATGCAAAGCATATTTCCATATTAGCCATATTGCAAAAAAAAAATCCAAGAAAAATAAAGTTACACACACACGTATTTCAATTTGTACTCAGAGTTCATCTCTCTCTCTCTCTCTCTCTCTCTCTCTCCCTCTCTCTCTTTCTCTCTCTCTCCCTCTCTCTCTTTCTCTCTCTCTCTCTGGAGGTAGGTGGCATTTTTTTTTATCATAAGTCCTTTGGAATTGCCTTGGATTATTGCATTGATCAGAAGAGCAAAGTCTTTCATAGTTGATCATCATTACAATACTGCTGTTACTGTGTACAGTGTTCTCTTGTTTGTGCTTATTTCACTTTATATGAATTCATACAAGTCATCCCAGGTTTTTTGAAACCTTCTCATCATTTCTTTTTTTTCAAATTTTATTTTAATTAATTAATTTATTCCATAAGATTTTAAGTTTCAAATTTTCTCCCAATCTCTCCCCTCCCCCTACCCCAAGACGGCATGCATTCTAAATACCCCTACCTCTGATCCGCCCTCCTTTCTATAACTCCCCTCCTTCTCTTATCCCCTTCCTCTTCTATTTTCCTATGGGGCAACATAGATTTTTATACCCCATTACCTGTATAACTTATTTCCCAGTTGCATGTGGAAACAATTTTTAACACTTGTTTTTAAAATTTTGGGTTCCAAACTCTCTCTCTTCCACCTCACCCAACTAGCCTCATTGAGAAGGTAAGCAACTTGGTATAGGTTATACATGTCTAGTCATTGAAAAAACCACTATAATAGCCATGTTGTGAAAAACTAACAATATTTCCCTTCATCTTATCCCACTCCCCCCTTTATTCTGTTCTCTCCTTTGACCCTGTCCCTCCCCAAAAGTGCTTGCTTCTGATTACCCCATTTCCCAATCTGCCCTCCCTTCTATCATCGCCCCTATCTTATCCCCTTTCCCCTTATTTTCCTGTAGGGTAAGATAGATGTCCATAATCAATTGAGTGTATATGTTATTCTCTCCTTAAGTCAAATCTGATGACAGTAAGACTCATTCATTCCCTCTTACCTCCACCCTATTCACCTCCATGATAAAAGCTCCTTTTTCCATCTTCTATGTGAGATAATTTACTCCATTCCACCTCTCCCTTTCTCCTTCTCCCAGTACAATCCTCTCTCACTCCTTGATTTTATTTTTTAGATATCATCCCTTCATATTCAACTCACCCTGTGCCCTCTATCTATCTATATGTATTCCCTCCAACTATCCTAATACTGAGAAAGGTCTCATGAATTACAAATATCATCTTTCCATGTAGGAATGTGAACAGTTCAACTTTAATAAGCCCCTTATGATTTCTCCTTCCTGCCTACCTCTTCATGCTTCTCTTGAGTCTTGTATTGGAAAGTCAAATTTTCTATTCAACTCTGGTCTTTCCATCAAGAATGCTTTAAAGTCCTCTATTTCACTAAGTATCCATTTTTTCCCCTGAAGGATTATAATCAGTTTTGCTAGGTAGGTGATTCTTGGTTTTAATCCTGGCTCTTTTGACCTCTGGAATATCATATTCTAAGCCCTCTGGTCCTTTAATGTAGAAGCTGCTAAATCTTGTGTTATGCTGATTGTGTTTCTGGCTGCTTGCAATATTTTCTCTTTGACCTGGGCACTCTGGAATTTGGCTTTACTATTCCTAGGAGTTTTCCTTTGGGGATCTCTTTCAGAAGGTGATTGGTGGATTCCTTCCATTTCCATTTTAACCTCTGGTTCTAGAATATCAGGAAAGTTTTCCTTGATAATTTCTTGAAAGATGATGTCTAGGCTCTTTTTTTTGATCATGGTTTTCAGGTAGTCCAATAATAATTTTTTAAATTATCTCTCCTGGATCTATTTTCCAGCTATTTTTCCAATGAGATATTTCACATTGTCTTCTATTTTTTAATTCCTTTGGATTTTGTTTTCTAGTGTCTTGATTTCTCATGAAGTCACTAGCTTTCAATTGCTCCATTCTAATTTTTAAGGAAGTATTTTCATCAGTAAGCTTTTGGACTTCCTTTTCCATTTGGTCAATTTTGCTTTTGAAGGCATTCTTCTCCTCATTGGCTTTTTGGACCTCTTTTGCCATTTGGGTTAGGCTATTTTTTAAGGTGTTATTTTCTTCAGTATTTTTTGGATCTCCTTTAGCAAGCTGTTGACTTGTTTTTCATGATTTTCTTGCATCACTCTCATTTCTCTTCCCAGTTTTTCCTCTACTTCTCTTACTTGCCTCTCAAAATCCTTTTTGACCTCTTCCATGGCATAAGACCAATTCCTATTTTTCTTGGAGGCTTTGGATGTAGGAGCTTTGACTTTGTTGTCTTCTTCTGGTTGTATGTTTTGATCTTCTTTGTCACCAAAGTAAGATTCTATGATCTGACTCTTTTTGCACTGTTTGTTCATGTTCCCAGACAATTACTTGGCTATTAAACTCTTTGTTAAGGTAGGGATCTGCTTCCAGTGTGGAGAATGTACTGTCCCAAGCTTCGGGGGTTTTGTGCAGCTGTTTTCAGAGATACTTGTAGGGACCTATAAATTTTCCATTCTTCCAAGGTGGTATGATCAAAGGTGAGGTGTTTACTCCTTTTGTGCCCCATGCTCTGGTCTATGAATGACCACAAGAATTCTTTTCTGCTTTGGAACTGTGAAAAGGATTCTCTCTCTCCACCACCACCACAAGCTCCACCACACCAATGCTCTTTCTCACCCTAGGACCTCCACCCAGTACTGCAACTCAGCTATAAGCTCAGGCAAAGCAAGAAAATCCTACTTCAGCACCAGTAAAGAGATTCCTGCAATCTCCATTGATCAGCCACTTGATTCTGCACTCTGTCTCTGGGCTGAGAGCTCTGGAAGCAGTTGCTGCCCTGGGACTGCATCAGGACTGGGGCTGGATCAAGCTCCTCTCTCACCAAGGTCCAACAGACCTTTCCTACTGACTTTCTAAGTGGTCTTTGGTTTTTACGGGTTGAGAAGTTTGGAAACCACCACAGCTCCCCTTGATTCAGTCCCCTGAGGTCGTTTGCTGAGGTCCTGTCTTTGCCTGTGTGGCTCATGCTGATCTGCACTCCTCTCCCAGCCAGGCACAACAGACTTCTCTAATCAACCATTCAGGTTGTCTTGGGCTCAAAATTTGTTTTACACTGTCTTTTTGTGGGTTTTGCTGCTCTGGAATTTGTTTAGAGCCATTTATACAGGTATTTGGAGAGGTTTGGGGGAGAGCTCAAGCAAGTCACTGCTTTTACTCCTCCATATCGGCTCCACCTACCTTCTCATCAATTCTTACAGCACAATAGTCTTCCATTACATTCATATACCACAACTCATTCAACCTTTCCCTAACTGATGGACATCCTCTCAATTTCCAATTCTTTGCTACCACAAAAAGAGCTGCTATAAATATTTTTATGCATATAGGTCTTTTTCTTTTCCTTTGATCTCTTTAAGATACAGACCTAGTGGTGATATTGCTGGGTCAAAGTGTATGCCCAGTTTTACAGTCCTATCAGCATAGTTCCAAATTGTTCTCCAAGAAGGCTGGACCAATTTATAGCTCCACCAATAGTGCATTAATGTCCCAAATTTTTCACATCTCTCTAGCATTTGCCATTTTCCTCTCCTGTGTGAAGTGATAATTCAGAATTGCTTTAATCTGCATTTCTCTAATCAATGGTGATTTATTCAGTTGTTTAGATCTATCATTATTTGTGTGAAAAGTGTTTTGTAATTGTATTAATGTAGTTACTGGCTTATGATTTGGCAGATAGATTCCCAAGTATTTTATATCATCTGCAATGATTTAAATGGAATTTCTATTTCTTTCTCTTCCTACTGTATTTTGTTGGTACTATATAGAAATGCTGGTGATTTATGTGGTTTTTATATCCTGCAACTTTGCAAAAGTCGTTAATTTTTTCATCTGGTTTTTTAGTTGATTCTCTAGTGTTCTCTAAGTATACTATTATACCATCTGCAAAGAGCAATAGTTTTGTTTCCTCATTGCCTATCCTTATTCCTTCAATTTCTTTTCCTTGTCTTATTGCTATAGCTAACAATCCTAATACAATATTGAATAATAGTATTGATAATGAATACTCTTGCTTTACTACTGATCTTATTGGGATGGCTTCTAGTTTATTATTATGAATAATGCTCTTTTCTTGGTGTTTTAAAGCCTGCCACTTGGGACAATGAATCTTTTCAAAGTAGTGAACAAGATGGACTTCTGGGAGCCAAGATGGAGGTGTAAGAAGTAAGTTGCTCTCACTTTCCTTTACTGCTCTCTAAAAACCCAGAAAATATTGCTCCATGAAAAACCCTGGAACATCTGAGGCAGCAGTAAGACAGGGTGTATCAGTCTTTATGCCTGGGAAGCTTGGGAGATCAGTTGGAAAGGTCTCTCTTGCTCTGGTGGAAAGAGAGCAGTACAGGATAGGAGGCATCCCAGCAAGCTAGTGTTAAGCCCCACCTCAGCAAAGCAGTAAGAGATTCTGAGCCCCAGGTTGATGGAGCAAACAAGCACCAACACTAGGATCTCCCCACCACATCCCCCAGTGCCTTGGCACAGGCAGGGAAACTTGCAGACTCCAGTAGCTAAACCTCCCCATGCTTCAGCCCAACTCCAGATGGACAGCTGTCCTCCAGCAGTCAAAACTTCTGTTGCTTGAGAGCAGCCATCCTCCAGGGGCCAGGCCCCCTTTACCACAAAAGCTTCAGTGATGCTGACCCAGCTCAGCACCAGGTAAGCTGCCAAACCCCTACAGCCTCCAGCCGCCAGCACCTGAGGACCCAGCACACAAAGTCACTGACCAGGTCCCTAGCCCCCAGCACAAGAAGTTTGAGTCAGTGCTCCCTGTGCTCCAACAGGAGAGTTCAACTTTAAAAGTCAGGAAATAGGCAAACATCATGAGCAAAAAGCAGAAACAGACAATGGCCATAGATTCTTTCTATGGAGACAGAGAAGATTAAAAGACAAATTTAGAAGAGGACCACGTTATCAGTATACCCACACAACAAGTGAGACTAGGCCAGGCATCAAGCCAGTGACCCCAAAGCAGCAAGCCAGAGACCAGACCCCTCATCCTTAGTGCAAGAAGCATGGCATCCCTATTAAAAACACTAAAGAACATAGGAATAAGTGGAGTCTTCCTTAAAATGATAGGTAGCATCTATCTAAAACCATTGGCAAGCATTCCATGTAACGGGGCTAAGCTAGAAGGCTTCCCAATAAGATCAGGGGTAAAACAAGGATACCCATTAGCAGCGCTATCATCCAGTACTGTACTAGAAATTTTAGCTTTAGTAATAAGAAAAAGAAATTGAAGGAATTAGAATAAGCAGTGAGGAAATGCTTAGAGAATCCTAGAGAATCAACTAAAAAACTACTTGAAATAATTAATAACTTTAGCAAAGTTCAGGATATAAAATAAACCCACATAAATCATCAGCATTTCTATATATTACCAATAAAGCCCAGCAGCAAGAGATAGAAAGAGAAATACTATTTAAAATACCTGTAGACAATATAAAATGTTTGGGAGCTTACCCATCAAGACCAGCCCAAGAACTATATGAACATAATTACAAAACATTTTTCACACAAATCAAGTCAGATCTAAACAAATGGAAAAATATCAATTGCTCATGAGTAGACCAAGCTAATAAAAGAAACATGGTAATTTTACTTAAATTAATTCACTTATTCAGTACCATAAGAATAAAATCACCAAAAATTATTTTTAGAGTTAGAAAAAAATAATAACAAAATTCATTTGGAAGAAAAGAAAGTCAAGAATATAAAGAGAATTAATTTAAAAAATGCAAGGGAAGGTGGCTTAGCCATACCTGATCTAAAGCTATAAAATAAAGCAACAATCATCAAAACTGTTTGGTACTGGCCAAGAAATAGAGTGGTGGAGCAGGGGAATAGGTTAGGTACATAATACACAATAGTAAATTACTATAGAATCTACTGTTTGATAAGCCCAAAGAGCCCAAATTCCAGGATAAGACCTCACTATTTGACAAAAACTGCTGGGAAAACTGGAAAATAATATGGCCAAAACTAAGCATAGACCAAAATCTTACACCCTATGCCGAGATGAAGTCAAAATGGTACATGATTTAGATATAAAGACTGATACTATAAGCAAACTAGAAGAGCAAGGAATACTTTACCTGTCAGATATGTGGAGAACAGAAGAATTTCTAACCGAACAAGAGCTAGAAAACATCATGAAGTACAAAATAGATGATTTTGATTGCATTAAATTGAAAAGTTTTTGCATAAGCAAAGCCAATGCAACCAAGATTAGGAGGGAAGCAGAAAACTGGGAAAGAATTTTTACAAGCAGTCTTTCTGATAAAGGCCTCATTTATAAAATATAGAGAGAGCTGAGTCAAATTTATAAGAATACAAGTCATTCCCCAACTGATACATGGTCAAAGGATATGAACAGGCAGTTTTCAGGTGAAGAAACTGAAGCTATCTATCGTCATATGAAATAATGCTCTAAATCACTATTGATTAGGGAACTGCAAATCAAAACAACTTTGAAAATATCACACCTATCAGATTGGCTAACATGACAAAGCAGGAAAATGATAAATATTGGACAAAATGTGGGGATATTGGAACATTAATGCATTGTTGGTGGAGGTGTAAACTGATCCAATCATTCTGGGGAGCAATTTGGAACTATGCCCAAAGGGCTATAAAACTGTGCATACTCTTTGACCCAACAATAGAACTTCTAGGGCTGTATCCCAAAGAGATCATACAAATGGGAAAAGGACCCATGTGTACAAAAATATTTATAGCAGCTCTTTTTGTGGTGGCCAAGAATTGGTCATTGAAGGGATGCCCATCAATTGGGGAATGGCTGAGCAAGTAGCAGTATACAAATGTAGTAGAATACTATTGTGCTATAAGAAATAATGAACAGGCCAACTTCAGAAAAAACCTGGAAAGACTTATATGGACTGATGCTGAGTGAAATGAGCAGAACCAGGAGAACATAGTACACAGTAACAGCTACATTGTGTGATGACTAACTTTGATAGACTTAGCTCTTCTCATCAATTCAAGGATCTAATACAACTCCAAAAGACTTATGATGGAAAACGCTATCCACATTCAGAGAAAGAACTTTTGAATCTGAATGCAGATTGAGAAGCATACTATTTGTTTCTCTCTCTCTCTCTCTCTCTCTCTCTCTCTCTCTCTCTCTCTCTTTCTCTCTCTCATTTCTTCTTTCTTGTGGTTCCTCTGGTCCTAATTCTTTACAACATGATTAATGTGAAAATACATATAATATGAATGTAAATGTAGAGCCTATATCAGATTGAATGCTATCTGGGGGAGTGGGGACAGGATGGAGGGGGAGAAAATCAAAAACTCAAAATCTCATGGAAGTGAATGTTGAAAACTAAAAATAAATAAATTAATTAAAAATATAATAGTGAACAGAGCTTTTTGGAGTTAGAAGAACTTGGTTCAAATTCTGCATCTGATATTTATTGCCTGTATGGCCTTGAGCAAATCACTTGACTATTCTGGGCTTGTCTTTCCTTATCTACTATATACAATGAGTACTTTGGATTAAAAGGTTTCAGAGAGATTAACTGACCTGCCCAAGGTCTCCTGATATCCTGGGCTATGCCTTTCTACTCCATTACATTCTTTTATCTTTTCCAATTGAATTATTGAACCCCTATATCAAGGACTTTATATTCTGGCCCTGCTTGGTTTCTTTTGTATTTCATTCTATGATCTAGAATGCTAGGACTGGTCTTTCTCCATTTCTAATACTTTACCTCTTTGGAGATATATTCTCTTGCCAATACTGTTTTATCATCAGTCATGCATGTTGGCAACTCATAGTCTTTCTATGCCCTTATGAGCCCTCATCACACCTTCCATGACACCCTTTCCCCAGTTTGGATAAATATGACTGTGCCATTGGTTAAAGCTTGTAAATAACCTACAAAAAGATTTGACTCTTTGGGATGTGTATGTATTCATATATTTAAAGCTACAACTATAACTAGAGCTACAGATACACACATAGAGACAAATAAACAGGATGCCAGCACAATTTAACTTCACAGCAACAATGCATTACTTCTTCAAAGCCCTTCATTACTGCTTAATCTGCATATTGTTCTTTCTAACTGCAATAATTGTGGCTATATAATTTTAACTTTGAAAAACTGAAGGAGCAGATTTCTCAATTAGAAGACCAAGAATTGAGGCTATAATCTTGTTTTACTCCCTTTGATACTGAGATAAAATTTAATTCCAGCAGGATTTTAATGAATCAGAATTCACATTGACGAATACTACACAACCTAATGGGAGGAAAAATCCCATATGGTTATTCTCTGTCTTTCTCATTTGTGATTCAAATAGATTAGTATTGGGAGAAATTTTATCTCACTTTCATTTTGATCCTAAGACCTTACTATCCCAGAATGTCAGAGCTTGAAGGGACTTTAGAGACAATTTATTCTCACTTCCTCATTTTAGAGATGAATATATCTTTTGAGTGCCTGGTTTATGAACCTAAGAGAAGTACTTAAAAAATATAAAATTAGTGACTAGTGAATGGTTTCGCTTAAAATTTTCTCAAGAAAAAAGTTTGGAGTTCATTTAAATTTTATAGTCAGTCCATCAGTTATTCAATAATATGTGTGTGTATGTGTGTACATATATATGTATATATATGTATGTGTGTGTGTGTGTATATGTATATGTATATATATAACATATATATACACATACATTTATTTATTCATTTATTTATTTATTCATTCATTCATTCATTCATTTATTTATTTATTCATTCATTCATTCATTCATTTATTTATTTATTTGGTCATTTATTTATTTATTTATTTATGTGTTTGGCCAGCTACTGTCCTAAGCACTGGGGATACAAAGAAAGGCAGAAGATGATTCCTGTTTTCAAGGAACTCATTCTAATGAGGGAGACAACATACAAACAACCATGTACAAACAAGATTCGTACAGGAGAAGTTGGAAATAAAAGAACAAAGGGACTGGAAGTAAAGACCGGGAAAGGCTTCCTGAAGAAGGTGGGTCTTTAGCTAGAACTTGAAGTAAACCAGGGAAGCCAGGAGGCTGAAATGAGGAAGACACCAAGATTCTAAACCCGCCTCTGTCACTGTTGTGACCTTGAGTAAGTCACTTCCTTTTTTTGCTTGACTTTTTAAAAAATAATATTTTATTTTTGCCATCCACATCCAGAAAAAGAACTGATGGACTCTGAAGGTAGATTGAAGCACACTATTTTCACTTTTTTTGTAATTTTTTTCCTTTTGTTTTGTTTCTTCTTTCACAACATGACTGATATGGAAATCTTTTATATGACTGCATATATATAACCTATATCAAATTGTTTACTACCTTAGAGAGGAGAGAGAGAGTGAGAAAAATTTGGAACTCAAAATCTTATAAAAATGAATGTTAAAAATTGTCTTTACCTGTAATTGGAAAAAATAAAACACCATTTTAATAACATATTTAATATTCATTAAAAAATTTGTGCTCCAAATTTTCTTCTTCCCTCCCTCCTCTCCCCCTTCTTTAAAAAGGTAAGAATTTTAAATAGGTTATATATGTGCAATCATGTAAAACATATTTCCATATTAGAACTATGTTATTTCTTTCTCTGGGCTTCTTTCCTAATTTTATAAAATGTGAAGATTGTACTTGATGAACTCTAAGGATCCTTCCAGCTCTAAAATATCACATGTGAACTTTAAGCATATTTCCTTTGTGAGGAAAGCAGTTTGTAGCATTAATTATAAGTTGATGAAGATTTAACAAAACCAAATTTTCATGAAATTAAACTTTTAAAAAGTGGCAAACGAAGGAATGCCAGAATCATGCTTAAAGTCCTTGATAACTTCAATAAGAGGTTGCAAGTTTGGTTCTACAGATGAGTCTCCAGGTGTTCATACCACAGAGTAGCAACCTCTTCTGTGCTTATTCTGATTCAAATTGAGTGAAGAATCAGCTGAGAGCTGCCAATTGAGTAACTTCTATCGAAAGTTTATTTGTTCCTCAGAATAACCCTGTGAGTTTGAGCTAGATGTTGGAAGAATTTTATAGATAAAGAAACTGAGCTTTCACTTGCCCAACATCACACAGGAGTATGCCAAGGAGCTCAAACTTGAACCCAGGTTTTCTGTGCCCAAGTTCACCCATCCATCCATCAATCCATCCACTCAATAATAGTCATTTACTAAGCAACTAATATGTGCTAAATATCTCTCTGAGACTATAAGTTGCAGTGAAGTATTACTCTGTATTGATGGATAGAGTAGACATGTGGGTCGTGATGTCTTGAATGAATTTGCTCAGACTGTCTCCAAGTTAAATAAAGGCTTTTATTGGGGTAACACAACCACTAGACTTTTTTCCTAATGGGAGGCCAGAGCATCCAGTTGGGTTGTGTCTGGTCTATATACAATTTGACAGGACAGGGTGAAGGGGAGCAGGAGAAGGAGAGGGGGAGAAAGCACGGCTCTGGAATTCCTGGAATGTCAGGTAATCCTGAATGTCTTTGTAAATGCATACAGATAAATAAGGGGAACAGGAAAGGGGTGCAGATAAGTCCAAGGTGGGGGCATCAATGTATAGTCTTCTTGATCACTTTTCTGGCTGGTCACATCCTGCATTTTATCTCATGTCTCACTCACATCCTGCATCCTGTTTGCTCCATCTGCCCCGAAAGCTCCTATCTGCCTCATTACCTGTGTCATTGAAATCACGAGTTTGATTAAAAAAAAGTTCTAGGATAATTTTGGAGGCTAGAAACATAGGGACAAAAACTAAACAGTCCCTGCCCTCAAGGGGCTTATATTTTATTTGCTTCTTAGAAAATTGACTTAAATTCTTAAGGTTTTGGAGTCAGTTTTAAATTTCTCAAAGATTTCAAGAAATGACAATTCAGAATTCAAAACTGTCCACTCACCTTCCCAGAACCAAACTAGAGTTCTTTTCTCTATCTGAACACTTCCAACATGCTTATTGTACCCGACAGGACATAGTCTGTTGAATTCCTTGCAGAGTGAGGTGACACTGGGGAATGCAAACCCAGCTTGCAAAAAGTCTACCTTATTTATTTTGACTTATATTGAATTATCACTGAGTTCCTACATGTTGGCCAACAATTATTGTTCTGCACCAAATAGGAATCAGGTTCATGAGCCAACAGGAAAAAAATAAAGCCACCCACATTTAAAAATCTTGCCAAATCAAAACAAAGCTGCCTCAGAGCAAAAACAGCTGAAAAGCATATTGATTCCCAGAAGAACCTGGTGCTGCCCTCACATTGTTTATCTCAACAACAACTTTCTTTTTCCCTTAAGATATTTCCTTGATTTGAACTTGTCTGCCAAGAGCTCAGAAGCCAGCTTGGGTTCTTTTTTGATATAGAGGTAAATGGGCCAGAAAGGGGAGTGGGGTTGGGAGGAAGGAAAGGGAAAGCTTAGGAAAAGACCTGTGGGAGTTTCCCTTGCAGTCCTAAAATGCATCGCCTGAAGGCCACAACATACAATACCTAAGCAAGTGAAAAGCATTATTGACTTAACTGTAAGCCAGAAATTGTGTGAATCCATGTAGCCAAAGGGAACTGCATTTTTTTTTTCCTTGAGGGGGCTCCTTTGCCAGCCTGTAAGTGTGTGTGTCTTTAGTGACTCCAAATTGCAGTATAATTTAAACTGTTACTGACCTATACCAGAAGTGGATATTAAATAGGAAAAGACTTGAGTTTAGCTCCAGGAAGACAATGGATTTTGAGGTTTACCTTATATTCTGTCTTTCACTTGTACACAATGGGAATATTTATAGGGAAGGGGATATCATAGTTAAAAAAGCAATCCATCCTTCCTCTTAAGTTGGAGAAACATACAGTGTGTATCCCAGATCCTGCGAATTGTAGATAACAGTTATGGCTGCTTAGCTCTGGGAGTTAAAGCAAATGGTTAATGGAGGGTTAGATAATGGTCCCATCCTCTGAATGATCCAATGAGTCTCTTCTATTTTGCAGTCATAAATTCTTACCCGCTACGTGTGGCCTTTTAAGCTGACTCATGAGTAATCACAAAGGAGAGAGCGTGGGAATGGATTTGCACAAAGGCACCTCCACTCAGTAAAATTTCGATGAATTCTTCAACACAATAGCTCGGAAGCATCATTTTAAGTTCAGAAGCATCATTATAGGCAAAGGAGAGGACGTTAAATGAAATCTAAATAAAGGCTTTTATTTACACATCCCAGCACCAAGGTGTTCTAAAATCAACTTTGTAGATTACTTTCTTACCCAAGATTCTAAAAAAATGTCCCCAACAAATTTATTGAAAATTTTAATGATCTTGTGGGTGAAAAAGTAAAGAAAGAGCATTGTCTTTGGAATTGGAATCAGGGAATCTAAGTTCAAATCACATCTCTGTCATTTATTTACCCTCCTGTGTGAGCACAGGTATTGCATTTAATCTCTCTGGGCCTCAGTTTCTTTATCTGTAAAATGATGAGGTTGGACTAGATGGCCTCAGATGCCCCTCTATAATCTATGATGCAATAATTATCCCTTATAACAATAACAAAAACAAATTAAGCAAAACTATCTAATGCTGTGACTGCATCTGAGAAGAGGTACAACATTTTGCCTTCATAGTACTCTGCCTCTTTGCCCCGAGGAAGGAGGTAGTTTTATTATCTGTTTTCTGGAACCATTAATACTTTTTGAATTATTCAGAGTTCAGCTTCCTTCAGTGATCTTTCCATCTACATCATTATAGTTATTGTGAATATTGTTCTTTTAGTTTATGGCATTAGTTCATACAATTCTTCCTACTTTTCTCTGAGTTCTTCATATTTGTCATTTCTTACTGCATGCTATTATTACATTTATATGCCACAATTTTTTTTCCAGCCATTTTCCAGCTGAAAGGGAGATTAACTTTTTCTTTTAGAATCATTTGAAAGATGTCTTAGGATGATAGAATCATAGGATTTAAAACTGGAAGGGACTTTTTTAGAAATCACTTTATTGTTTTAGTTTAATTTACTGGTTTTGTTTATCAGAGGCATACAAAATTAAGGAAAAAGCAGAGTTAGTACATTTCTTCTTAAAAGAAAAAAGTCTCAGGGCAGCAAGGTGGCACAATGGATAGAGCACCAGCCCTAAAATCAGGAGGACCTGAGTTCAAATCTGGCCTCAGACCAAACACTTGACACTTACTAGCTGAGTGGCCCTGAGCAAGTCACTTAACCCCAACTGCAAAAAAAAAAAGTCTCTCCCTTTAGAAGAAGAATCATGTGAATAGAGTGAATAAAGGACCAGCCAGCCTTGGAGTCAAGTATACTTGAGTTCAAGTCCTTCCTCTGACACATAAAAAGTCTGTGACTGTAGGTAATTCTCTTGATCTCTTATTGTTCTTGCACAAGTAACACTCTTAGACAACAAGTTCAAATGAGCTAGTCATCTCCGTTAGTAGAGAAAGCATAATGTAATTGACTTACTTTATGGATTAGGAAACCAAGGACCAGGGAGATGAATGGATTGGTCAAAGATCACACAGATAGTTAAGAGACAGAGTCAGAATTTGAATCCAGGTGGGTCTCTTTGTCTAGTTCTTGGTAAGAGGAAATATTTTGAGGAGAGGATGATGGTGACCTGAAAAGTCTGATCCTATTATTTCATCAGAACTCCTGGTGTTTATGCTTTCTCTACTAATGAAGATTATTAGCTCATTTGAACTTGTTATCTAAAAGTGTTGCTTGCCCAAGAACAATAAAAGGTCAAGGGACTTATCCACAGTCACATACTTTTTATGTGTCAAAGGAAGGACTTGAGCTCAAGTATACTTTACTCCAAGGCTGGCCCTTATTCACTTTATTCTTCTTAAGGGAAAGACTTCTTTTTTTTAGAGGGAATGTCCTAACTCTGGTTTTTCCTTAATTTTATACACTTGTTATAAACAAAACCCAATTTAACTATAATAATACCTGATACAACATAGTAGGTCTGTTACCCTATTCTTGAGAAACAAGGGCATACATGATTATAAAAGTCTTTTGGTGCATTTTTAAAAATATTCTTCGTTCACATATTCTTGATCATTTTGAAGCAGGAGGTAGATATAAAAAGGAAACTTTTGAGAACTAAATGTAATATAATGAGAAAGAATTTGGGGCACCAGAAATTGCCTTCAGAAATTCACTTGGTGGAAAGATTGAAATGTGTGGGATACAATTTATACTAGGCTTGTCTGGTCCAATTCTATCAACTGAATTACTGAAAATACGTTTCAAGCTTTCCTCCTCAATCAAGAAGCTGCCTTTAAAGATGTAATTTTATAAAAATGGCCTGTCCCTGAGGCTCCACTTGTAGGATATTTTGCACATCATAAAAGCTATAAGAGTTAGTGCAAACGATGACCATGTGCCTAGAAGAACACTGTATTTTAATTTACTGAATCACATTCAATTTTGCAAAACCACATGAACTTAAAACCATTCCAGCAAACTCCCAGACTTTAGTGAGCAGATAACTCCTCTAGTCAATAAAACAAGTCTTAACTCTAAAGCTGGTGCTTGTAACAAGAGAACTCTAGTAAATTCACGCAGCGTTGTAGCTATGGCAACTGAAGATTTCAGTCAATATTCTTTGATCTTCAACATTAGATGGTCATGTCTGATTGCTGTTCACAATCCTTTTCCCCAAAGATGTTAGTATGTTCTTGCTGCTGCACTTCAAAGCTTATGTATCCTTAGAAATGCCTCAGGCCCTTTAGACTAGTTACGGCCATCTTTGATCAACATCCCCACTTGCAACACTATGCGTTTTATACTCATATAGAAGAGCATGCATATGTGCACACACATATATGTAAGCAATAGAGATCTAAATTTTTACCAAAAGATTGCCAGGTGGAGAGTGAGAAGCAGGAAATTTCTAGGCAACATGCTATCAGTCAGCGTGCTTAATAATTAAAACTTATCATAATTGCATAATGAACCACAAAATTAATATGTCCTGAATATTGCAAACTTAACATGACAACTTCTGTTGAATAAATCTAATTAACCATTGGAATGATAAAAGAACCCAAAGTATTTTTTTTTTAATGAGGCTTCTCAGCTTCCTTGTTCCTGAAGATACTCAAATTAGGAAGCATTTGTGAACATGATGAAATGAGAAAGATTATTGAAAAGATGATCTGGGGAGTCTGTGGGCTTCATTTATAAATGAAAGTCATGGACAAAACGTTAACAAAGCAGTATAGGGTGAGACAAATGAATATATAACACACAGTGTAAAGTCATGCAGATCAGCAAAGCTTTTCATAGCCCTCACTTCCAAAATGATTTCAAGTATGGAAGCATTGGAGAATCTTATTATTTATTATCTATGGAAATGTATTTATTCTTGCAGAAATTATGTTACCTTCAAATTATTCTAAGTATATTCATCCTTGGGCCTCTATCTATAGCTCTAGCTGACATTTGATAATGATTAAGATGATTTTAGCCTAAAGCACTTATGGTTGCCACGAATTGAATTAAATTGTGTTGGGGAGAGGCTGTCTTGTCTTACAAACTTTTGTTGACATTACTAAATGTTTTTTTTTTTAAATAACATTGAGAAATCCAAAGTTATCCAAGCCAGTTCAATCAACAAGTATTTCCTGAATACCTACCATACTGTCTTAACTAGAGTAGATTTTGCTGTTGCTGGAAACAGGAAATTCCATGTCTCTGGCTATTGAAACATTTCTCCTAGGCTCTGTTGGGGTGGTAGGTCGCCTATGAAACCTTCTCTAACCTATTAACTAAAAGGGAACCACTCACTCCTAGAATTAATCAGGCTATGCAGACCACCCCCATGAAGCTTATCACAATATAATTTGTATAAACATACCTTGGAGATATTGAAGGTTCAGTTCCAGACCACCTCAATAAAGTGAGTCACATGGATTTTTTGGTTTCTCAGCGCATATAAAAGTTATGTATACAGCATATTGTAGTCTATTAAGTGTGAAATAGCATTATGTCTAAAAAAAATGTATATACCTTAAATAAAAATACTTTATGGTTAAAAATGCTATCATCTGAGCCTTCCATGAGCCATAATCTTTTTGCTGGTGGAGGATCTCGTCTTGACGTCAATGGCTGCTGACTGATCAGAGTGGTGACTGCTGAAGGTTGAGGTAGCTGCAGCATTTTCTTAAAATAAGATGACAATGAAGTTTGTGGCATTGATTGACTCTTCTTTTCACTTGAACACTTAGAAGCCATTGTAGAGTAATTTCAATATTGTTGTGTCTCAGGGAATAGGAAGGCTGAAGAGAAGGAGAGAGATTGGAATAACCAGTCTGGATTAGGTTTACTGTTTACTACGGGTGCACTTAGTGGTGCCCCAAAACAGTGACAATAGCAACGTCAAAAATCACTGACCACAGATCACCAAAACAGATCTGATAATAATGAAAAAGTTTGAAATGTTGGGAGAACTACTGAAATGTGGCACAGAGATGTGATGTGAGCACATGCCACTGGAAAAATGGTGCCAACAGATTTGCTCAGCACAGGGTTGCCACAAACCCTCAATTTGTACAAAACACAATATCTGCAAAGTGCCATAAAATGAAACACAATAAAATGAGATGTTCCTGTATAAAGAGAAAGCATGTCTTGTTTGACCTGCTGTCATGAAATTTTGGGTTCAAATCCCTGAAAATTATCAATCATGTGACCATGGATAAGGCACTTAAACTTTTTGATTTCCTTTTCTATAAAATGAAGTTAATAATGTCTGTGTTATCTAGTTTACAATGCTGCTGTGAGGCACAAATTAGTTACTGCCTATAAAGCACTTTGCAAACTTAAAAAAAAATTCTCATTAAAAACAGAGCTGTCATTACTATTACTGTGGTGGTTGTTCCTGTTATTTGTGTGTGTCTCATGCTTCTAATTAGGTTGCAAGTTTCTTGACTTTAGCAGCTATGTTATTGTTCATCTTTCTATCTGCAGTGCACTGACTGCTGAATAGTGAACATTTGTTGAACTGAACTACAGAATAAAATCAATAAAATATGCATGCCCACAGCTTGTCTTTGTCGGGTACAGTTTCACGTGGGAAATATGCCCCAGGGTCCTGCACAACTTCAAGGAGTTATTATTATGGCAGATGAGGGAGAGAAGAGAGAAGACTCTTGTTGGAACCTCATATGTTTCATGTATGTTAATAATATTTCTACAGTGCCCACTATGTGACAAGCATTGTCCTAAGGGCTTTACAATATTATCTCATTTGATCCTCACAACAGTTCTGGGAGGTGGGTGGTATTATTATCTCCATTTTTCAGATGAGGAAACTGATTCAGACAGAGGTTAAGTGACTCACCCAAGGTCACCCAACTGGTAAGTGTCTGAGGTGAGATTTGAACCCAGTTCTTCCTGACTCCAGGCCCAGCACTCTATGAGGGAGGAGGGGGAAGGCACAGAATAGTTAAATGATTTGCCATATGGTAATATATTTAGCAAGTATTAGAATCAGGATTTGAACCCAATTCTTTCTGACCCAAAGTATGACTGTTAGTCACTATGCCATTCTGCTTATTACATAAAAGTAAACATATGGTGTTTTGAGGTTAAAGAAAATGCTTCCTTCACAACAACGTAATAGGAATACCATTCACTCTATTTTATAAATATTTAAACTGAAGCTCAGAAAGGTTAAATGACTTGCTTATGGTTACAAAGTCAGAGTCAGAGCTGGGATTGGAACTTGGCTGCTGCTATTATGTCTAGCAGACTTTCCACTGTGTTATACATACTTTTATTTTTTCATAGTTCATGTGAAAAAAAAGATATTTTGAAAATTAAATTAATTAAATTAAAAATAAGCTCTACATGAGCCAACAATATATTTTGGTTGCCAATAAAAACTAACATCATCTTATAATACATTGATGAAAGTAGAGTACCCAGAACAAAGGAACTAATAGCTCTCCTGTTTTCTCAGAAGGTCACATCACATCTGGAACATGTGTTAAATCTTTGTCTCACTGTAAGGAAGACAAAGAGACTGGGACATTTAGTCTCAAAAGGGAAAAAAAATTGAGAAGGAAGAATTACTTTCAAGCATTAGAAGGGCAGTAGATGTAAAACTTCTGGGAGCCTGTAAAAATAGGATTTAAAATGTGAAGGGAGCTCTGGTTATTTAATCTGATCCACTCTTTTTACAGCTGAGGAAACTGTGACATGAGTAGGTTAAGTGACTTGCCCATGGTCAAACATCAAGTCATTGCTTGCGTTTGTGAACCAGGTCCTTGGATTTAAGAGCAGTGCTCTTACCACTGTCGCATTCATAATGAATATAGATTCTTAATCAATTTGATGCAATTTATGCTGAAATTCAAAGGCCAGGATGTAGGAAAGGAGGGGAGTCAGAGAAGAAATCTACTTGCTACTTTTTAACATGCATGCCCATAAGTCAAGGACAAGTCTAGTAGCAGACCTGTCAGTGACAATCAACTTTTACGTGTTTTTTTTGTTAATAATTAATGTTGTTTTTATGCTGAAGCCATTTTTCTATTGTCCTAAAATGCATTACTCTGCTTTCTATCTCTGATAATGAAGTTTCTGACAATGAGATATATTACTGGAAGGTATCTTCATCAATAGAGGTGCTGTTACATGTAAAAACTAGATTGCCCCCAAAAAGATTATTTGATATAAAAAAAGTTCTACAAAATATTTTTTTTGAAACGGGCAAGTCTTCTATTATATATGTGTATATTGACATTAAAGAAAAAGTAGAAAAGATAAAAGGGAGAGCTGGCTGCTCACTATGGGATTCTTGTAATAGCAGCACACTGGTGGGATTGCCTCAGGAGCATGGTTTTGGTTCAAAGCCCAGCAGGCGCTCTACTTCAATTTTATCAGCCCATCCAGAGTTGATCAAGTTCACAGAACTCATTCCCACTAACCAAACTCACTAGAGACTCATTCATAAAGCAGAATGTCAATTTAGTAATTTGCAAGGATAAATGGAACTGTAATAAGTCCAGATTCTCACTTTGGATGGCCAGTCCATTCTCTTCCCATTAAGAGGGACTACCCGGAGCAAAAAGTTTCTTGATGGATATGGACCCAGAACAAAACGACCAGAAT
The DNA here is from genome assembly GCF_003287225.1 of Phascolarctos cinereus. NCBI lineage: Eukaryota > Metazoa > Chordata > Mammalia > Diprotodontia > Phascolarctidae > Phascolarctos > Phascolarctos cinereus. Next base: position 242,155,070 of record NW_027556098.1, read on the forward strand.
ATTACTGTTCTCAAGCCATGTTGTAGGTGCCTGAGGCATGGTTTCCAAGTATAGAAATGGATTTGTCAAGTTTATTCCTTCTTTATTATCCATTCTACATGGTAAAAATGACTTTTTTTCTAAACATATGATATATTGGTAGATAGATAGAAAGATAGGTAGATAAATAGATAGATAGATAGATAGATAGATAGACAGACAGACAGACAGACAGACAGACAGACAGACAGACAGATAGATAGATAGATAGATAGATAGATAGATAGATAGATAGACAGATGATAGGTAGAGAGACAGACATAAATGACAGGTAGGTGGATTATTAAAGAGATAGATAGAAAGACAAATAAATGTATTAAGATATGGATAGACAAGGGCAGAGTAAAGTTGGAGGAATAAAGGCAGACTTGCCTGACTTCTTCCAAATTTTTCTGCAAATAACATTAAAAAAATACCTCACAATGAATTCTGGAGTGGCAGAACCAGCAAAAGCATAGGGTAAAACAGTTTTCCAGCCCAAGGCAATTTAGAAGGCCAGCAAGAAAGGTTTGTCACACTGGAAAGAGAGTAGAGTGCAATCCAGCGCAGGTCATGACAGCACAGGTCTTAGAAAACAAGAAGCAGGTCTTAGGGGTGACAGAATCAGTAGCAGCAAAGACTTCTGGAACTTTCAGTCCACAGAGAGTAAGGGGGTGATAAACTGGTCAGAAGGAGATTACAAGAGATTGTTTTCTGGCACTGGGTGCAGGACTTTTCCATTGCCTATATGGGGTTCAGGGTCACAGTCCCAGGGTGGAAAAGAGAGCTTGTGGTCACTCATAGACCAGAGCACAGGCCAGAAGAGCAGTGACCACACCTTTTCTTATGTCATACCATCTTGGAAGAACTGAAACTTATAAACACCCTAGAACTAGCTCTGAACAGCATGAAAAACCAGAAGCTTGGGACAATGCCCCCTCTACCTTGGGAATAGAGCCCAACTTTGACATAAAGGTAAAAGTTAAGAAAAAAAGCTGGAAAAAATGAGCAAACATTTTAAAAAATGGTGGAAAGTTACTGTGGTGATTGAAAAGATCAAAACAGAAACTCAGAAGAAGACAATGACATTAAAGCAGCTACATGCAAAGCCTCAAAAAATGCAAATTGATCTCAGACTCCAGAAGAGCTAAAAAATAAAAAATAAAAAGAGGGGGGAAATGGGTAAGAGAAATGAACGTGATTCAAGAAGAGTCAACAGCTTGGTAAAGGAGGCACAAAAGTACTGAAGAAAATAACACCTTGAAAAAACAGAATTGGCCAAATGGAAAAAAGAAGTACAAAAATTCACTGAAGAAAATAATTTCTTAAGAATTACAATTGGGCAAGTAAGTGGAAGCTAGTGACTCCATATGACATCAAAAAGCAATAAAACAGTCAAAATAATGAAAAATAAAAGAAAATATGAAATACCTCATTGGAAAAACAACTCACCTGGAAAATAGATGGAGAGATAATTTAAGAATTATTGGAAGTCTGAAAGCTATGAAGTGAGGGGGAAGAGATTCTGATTGCAGGGAGAACAGATTGGAGGAGGTGGTGATTAGAAACAAAACATTTATGACAAGGAAGAGAATGACTAGAGAAAAAGAGATAGAGGGATAAACAGGGAGAAAATAGGATGGAGGGAAATACACAGTTAGTGATCATAACTGTGAATGTGAATGGGATACATTCACCCATAATATGGAAGCAGACAGCAGAGTGGATTAAAAATCTGAATCCTACAATATGTTATTTACAAGAAACATGCTTGAAGCAGAGAGGCACATACATAGGAAAAGCAAAGGACTGGAAAATAATCTATCATGTTTTAGCTGAAGTAAAAAAATGTAAGGGTAGCAATCATGATCTTAGTGCAAAAAAAATATATATAAATAAAGAATGATTCTTTAAGGGCAAGCCTAGGTAAAATGGTACCTAGAATTTTGGGGAGGAGGATTTTCAGCTTAGGAGGATTAGGTTTAGGAGTATTTCAAATTATACCACGCAAGTAACTAACTTCTCTTCTATAAGTCATCTTCCATGATATGATGAGTCTTTAAAATACTTGTAGGGATGTTACTAGTGCTTGATACATTAATTGAATTATTTTTCCTTTTCTCTCTGATGGAAGAGCATGAAGTATTTTGAGTGCACTGAATGCCAGGAAAAGAAGGAGGACAGGGAAGAGAAGGAAGAATGGTGCTTAAAGAAAAAAAGCACAAAAATTGTGGTATCATTATATCTAACTATATACTTTAACATGAGAAAATTTAACTCAGTTTGGCAATATTGTCTTTAAGAAAATCATTTTTAATAATAATTTATTTTTAGTTTTCAACATTCAGTTCCATGCACTTTTGAGTTTTAAATTTTCTCCCCCTCCCTCCTATCCCCCCTCTCCCAGACAGCATGCAATCTGATATAGGCTCTACATATACATTCCTATTAAACATATCTTCACATTATACATGTTGTAAAGAAGACACCTTGATATAAAAAAAATTCTACAAAATATTTTTTGTAGAATTATTGTAAAATAGGAGGAACCACAAGAAAGAAGAAACAAAACAAAACAGAAGAAAAAAAGAGCAAATACTACGCTTCAATCTGCATTCAAACTCCATAATTCTTTTCCGGATATGGATAGCATTTTCCTTTATGAGACTTCTGGAGATGTCTTAGATCCTTGCATTGCTGAGAAGAGCCAAGTCTAACAAAGTTAGTCATCACACAATGTAGCTGTTACTGTGTACAATCTTCTCTTGGTTCTGTTGATTTCACTCAGCATCAGTTCATACAGGGCTTTCCAGGTTTTTCTGAAGTCAGCTTGCTCGTCATTTGTTATGGCACAATAGTATTCCATTACATTCATATATCACCACTTGTTCAGCCGTTCCCCAATTGATGGGCATCCCCTCAATTTCCAATTCTTGGACACCACAAAAAAAGCTGCTATAAATATTTTTGTTCATGTGGGTCATTTCCCCATTTTTATGATCTCTTTGGGATATAGCCCCAGAAGTGCTATTACTGGGTCAAAAGGCATGCACGTTTTTATAGCCTTTTGGGCATAGTTCCAAATTATTCTCCAAAATGGTTGGATCACTTCACAACTCTACCAACAATGCATTAATGTTCGAATTTTCTTACATCTTCTCCAACATTTATCATTTTCCTGTTTTGTCATGTTAGCCAACCTGATAGGTGTGATGTGGTACCTCAAAGTTTTTTTCATTTGCATTTCTCTAATCAATAGTGATTTAGAGAATTGTTTATAAGACCATAGATAGCTTTAATTTCTTCAGCTGAAAATCATCTGTTCATATCCTTTGACCATTTATCAATTGGGGAATGACTTGTATTCTTATAAATTTGACTTAGTTCTGCGTATATTTTAGAAATGAGGCCCTTATCAGAGATACTGGTTGTAGAAATTCTTTCCCAGTTTTCTGCTTCCCTCCTAATCTTGGTTGTTTATGCAAAAAGTTTTCAATTTAATGTAACCAAAATTATCAATTTTGCATTTCATAATGTTCTCCATCTCTTGTTTTGTCATAAATTCTTCTGTTCTCCATAAATCTGACAGGCAAACTATTCCTTGATTTCCCAGTTTGCTTATAGCGTCAGCCTGTATATCTAAATTGTGTACCCATTTTGACTTTATTTTGGTATAGGGTGTAAGATTTTGACCTATGCCTGGTTTCTGCCAAACTCTTTTCCAGTTTTCCCAGTGGTTTTTGTCAAATAATGAGTTCTTATCTCATAAAGAAGCTGGGGTCTTCGGGTTTATCAAACAGTAAATTACTATAGTCATTGGCTACTGTGTCTTGTCTACCCAACCTGTTCCACTGATCCACCACCTTATTTCTTAGCCAGTACAAAGTCGTTTTGATGGTTGCTGCTTTTAATACAATTTAAGATCTGTTATGACTAGGCCATCTTCCCTAGCATTTTTTTTTCATTGGTTCCCTTGATATTCTGAACCTTTTGTTCTTCCAAATGAATCTTGTTATTATTTTTTTTAGCTTTATAAAATAATTGTTGATAGTTTGATTGGTATGGCATTGAATAACTCAATTAACTTGGGTAGAATTGTCATTTTTATTATATTAGCTCCGCCTGTTCATGAGCAACTGATGTTTTTCCAATTATTTAGATCTGACTTTATTTGTGTAAAATGTGTTTTGTAATTGTGTTTGTATAGTTCCTGGGTTTGTTTGGAGAGGTAGACTCCTAAATAGTTTATAATGTCTACAGTAACTTTAAATGGAATTTCTCCTTCTATCTCTTGCTGTTTGGCTTTGTTGGTAATATATAGAAATGTTGATGAATTATGTGTGTTTATTTTATATCCTGCAACTTTGCTAAAGTTGTTTATTATTTCAAGTAGTTTTTTAGTTGATGCTCTAGGATTCTCTAAGTATATCATCATATCATCTGCAAAGAATGATAGCTTTGTTTCTTCTTTGCCTATTCTATTACCTTCAATTTCTTTTTCTTCTCTTATTGTTAAAGCTAACATTTCTAATACTATATTGAACAACAGTGGTGATTATGAAAATTATTAATGAAAAAGTCTCTTTTCTCAAAAAATGCTTTGACAACAATCTTCTCTGATAAGCCCTTCCCTTCTTTAGATAAGGTTCTAGCTGCTTTTTTTTAACTCTTCTTTCTGGAACCCTATCTCAGTCAAAGGAGCAGATGGATAGAATGCTGGGCTTGGAGTTGGGAAGACTCATCTTCCTGAGTTCAAACCCAGCTTTAGACATTTACTAGCTATGTGACCTTGGGCAAGTCACTTAACCCTACTTGCCTCAGTTTCCTCATTTGCAAAATAAGCTGAAGAAGGAAATGGCAAACCACTGCAGTATCTTTACCAAGAAAACTCCAAATAGGGTCATGAAGAGTTGGACAGTACTGAAAAACAACAAAACCTGAATTAGAAAGCAAGCAAAGTTTCTCTCCTTTTTGCTATTATTCTTTATTGGGGCAGGAGGGGGAGGGACTGGTATAACTGTGGAAATTGATAGCTTTCTTGTACTCCACTGACTCCTACCTAGTGAACCCTGATTATCTGAAAGTTCATACTCATCCGTTACTCATACATGGAGCACCATGGGACATTCTAAGGTAGAATCAATACTAGATTTAAAGTCAAATGATGTATGCTTGGATCCTGGCTGTGGTACACATTAACCTTGGCAGTCTATGGCTCCAGGATTGTCTCCTGTTAATTATCACTGGTATGCTTAAGGTTAAACCATACCCAGTTCTAGTGAGAAATGGCGGCTAAAACTCTCCAGCAAGTTTGCTGATATGGTATCAGTCTATCTACCTTGTTCTGAGTAGCAATTCCTACTTAATTTTTACGTATCTCCTTTTTCCTGTTACCTAACTTCATACTTCCCTTTCCTCTGCCCATTCCCCAAGCTGGAGAAGTGTTGCTGAAGTCCCTTTAAAAAAAAAAAAAGCCCTATGTAAACCGGGGCCTCCAGAGGTCCTGGGTCTTTAACTTGAACCACTGCTCCACTGGGCACCACAATCTGGAGGGACCGTGGGGATGAATCTATCTCTGACTGTATCTTTGCATAATCTACTATGCTGAGCTTGACTTCTAGCACCAAAAAAACATTTTAACCCATGCTGGTCTGGCAATTTATCATTCACTTAAACTCCAACCTAAATTTTCATGATATCTGGTAACCTTAGGCAAGTCATTTAACCTCTATAAGCCTCATTTTTCTTATCTGTAAAATGGGAATGATGATATATGCAGCACCCTAAATAAATTTTTTATAAGGATTAAATGAGCTAAAGTGAGTGAAGTGCTTTGTAAGCCTTCAAGTAAGAGATAAATATAAGCTGTTATAATTATACAATATCATTCATCATCTGAAAGCACATTTGAGTCAGAGTCAGGAGTTTCAATGCCAGCACATCCACTTCTTCTGAGGAAGCAATGCAGCTGATCAAATCGCTTAATCTCAATGCTTACATTTTCCCATCTGCAAAGCATGGCTCTTATTTGGGAAAAAATAACGTTCCAGGACCATTAGATGACTAGCACTATTCAGATGCAAATGGACAAAAATTTCCATAAGGTGGCTAATGTTTCTTTAAAAATAGTATAACCTTAAAATGAATTACCACAGAAGAAACACTGATTTGTGTTCTTCCGAACTCCTCAAGTAAATTTAAGACCTACAGAAAAATCTTCCTTTCTAACACTCTTTGCAAATCTTCCCCCTCCACCCCACTTTCCCCAAACATCATGATATATTGCTGACAAACTGTGAATTAAATACCAGATAACTGGCTTTGGTTCTGGGATCAAGCTAATAATTTTGTGGCTTTCCTTTAAGATATGACCTAACCTTTTACAGTAAGACTTTTAAGGTCCTTCCTAAAATCACAATCTGAAAAGTACTTTCAAATTGAATTGTGTCTGTACCCTTACAGATACCTCTGGAATAATCAGAAAAGCAATAGTTGATAAGACAACCAGAGACTATATCTAACTGCATATCTAAGTAAGTAACACTTACAGAATAAAAACACTCTCTCTCTATCTCTAACCCTCTTTCATTATTTCTCTGTCCCACTCTGTAGCTCTATATCTGTTTCTGTGAACTTTTATAGTTGTCTCTTCTGTCTCTGATTCTCTTTGTCTCTGATTCTGTCTCTGACTGTCTCTCTGCTTTTCTGAGTACCTGCTTTTGGCTTTCTCTTCCTTTACTTGCATTTTGAAGTTAGTCCACAGGCCTAAAAAAAAAGTATTTCAATGGCGCAGAATTGAAGGTCAATATTGGATGTAGAAAGTACAATTACTTCTGGTGTAAGATGGTGGAGTGAGGAAGGAACCCTCTGAAGCCATCCCAAATTCCCCTAGGAATTGGTCTAGGAGCAGGAAAGCAGCTTAGCCTCTTAGCAGCCTGGCAGGAAAGGTCTGTTGGTGGTAGGGGAGTGAGGTTCAAGTGCAGCAGCAGCAGCAGCAGTAGCAGCCTCCAAACAGCTTCACAGCAGGGGGCCTGCAATGGGGCTCCAAGCTTGGGCACTGCACCAGAGATGCCCCACCCTCCTGTAAACTAGCATCTCCCTAGGCAAGTGAATAGTCCCTGCAGTGCAATAAGGCCCCACCTCAGCAACCCCACCCCCAGCATAAGCCACCAGTGAGGCCTTGACCCCACTGCTGACCAGTAGTGAAGCCCCATTCCCAGGCTGGCCAACAGCGAGATCCTACCCCTGGGGCCTATCAGCAGGGAGGCCCTGTTTCCATAGCAACGCAGTAATAGACACCATCCCTGGGTCCAACCAGCAACAAGATCCCTCCTCCAGAACCAGCCACCAGATAGACTATCTTACCATAGCCACCCAGCCACAAAACCACAGCCCTGGAGCAGGTCAGCAGCTAAACCACACAACCAGGGGAGGTCAAGAGGGAGGCCCCACCTCCCAATACAAGCCAGAAGGGAAGCTTACCCTCCTGAGAATGCAACAGCTAAGCCCAGTGAAAGCCAGCAGTAAGACCCAGAGCACCAGCACAAAAAGCTTGGGAACAGAGCCCAGCTCTCACATGAAAAGACCAAGTCACAAAAAAGGCGGGAAAAAGCGAGCAAAAAACAAAAAGGGTTTGAGTATAGAAATTACCGTTGTGATAGGGAGGATCAAGACAGAAACTTAGAAGAGGACTATAGTGTCAAAATGGCTATATTTGAAGTTTCAAAGCAAAAATATAATTTCGTCTCAGGCCCAAAAAGAATTCCTGGAAGAGCTTAAAAAGAATCTTAAAAAGCAAATTAGAGAAGTGGAAGAAAGATTGGGTAAAGAAATGAGAGTAATGCAAGAGAATTATGAAAAAAGAGTTAACAGCATGGGAGAAGACACACAAAATTTGCTGAGGAAAATAACTCCCTAAAAAATTGAATTGGCCAATTGGAAAACGAAGTACGAAGAAAATGATTCCTTAAAAATTAGAATTTAACAAGTGGAAATTAATGACTCTATGAGATATTAAGATACAATAAAACAAAATTTTAAAACGTAAAGACTATAGCTAGACAGAAGGTGTAGATAGAAGGTGACTTTGATGGGATGATACTCCAATTAGGACCAATTATTTTGAACAATCATATGCCAATAAATTTGACAATCTAAATAAAATAGGTGAATACCTACAAAAATATAAATTACCCAGATTAACAGAAGAAGAAATAAAATACTTAACTCAATCTTAGGAAAATAAATTGAACAATCCATCAGTGAATTTCCTAAGAAAAAATCCCCAGGACCAGATGGATTCCCAAGTGAATTCTACCAAACATTTAAAGAACAATTAATCCTAATACTATATAAACAATTTGGGAAAACAGGAAAAGAAGGAGTTTTACCAAATATCTTTTATGACACAAATATGGTGCTGATACCCAAATCAAGAAGAGCCAAAACAAAGAAAAAAAGTTGTAGACTAATTTCCCTAATACACATTGATGCAAAAATTTTAAATAAAATATTAGCAAATAAATTATAGCAATATATCACAAGGACCATACACTACGGCTAGGTCAGATTTATACCAGGAATGTAGGACTGATTCAATTTTAGTAAAATTAGCAGCATAACTGACTATATCAATAACAAAATCATCAGAAATCATACGATTATCTCAGATGCAGAAAAAGCCTTTGACAAAATACAGCATCCATTCCTATTAAAAACCCTACATAGCATAGGAATAAATGGACATTACCTTAAAATGATAAACAATATTTATCTAAAACCATCAGCAAGTATTATCTGTAATATGGATAAGCTAGAAGCTTTCCCAATACAATCAGGGGTGAAGCATTGATGCCCATTATCACCTCTATTATTTAATATTGTACTAGAACCGTTAGCTATAGTAATAAGAGAAGAAAAAGAAATTAAAGGAATTAGAATAGGCAGTGAAGAAACATAGTCATCACTCTTTGCAAATGATATGATGTTATACTCAGAAAATCCTAGAAAATCAACTAAAAACCTACTTGAAATAATTAACAACTTTAGCAAAGCTTCAGAATACAAAATAAACCCACATAAATCATTAGCATTTCTATATATTACCAACAAAGTTTAGCAACAAGAGATAGAAAGAAAAATTGCATTTAAAATAAAAGTGTAGACAATATAAAATACTTGGGAGTCTACCTGCCAAGACAAACACAGGAACTATGTGAACACAACTATAAAACACTTTTCACACAAATAAAGTCAGATCTAAATAACTGGGAAAATATTAGTTGCTTATTGATAGGCTGAGCCAATATAATAAAAATAACCATTCTACCTAAATAAATCTATCTATTCAGTGCATACCAATCAAACTATTAAATATTATTTTATAGAGCTAGAAAAAATAATAACAAAATTCATCTGGAAAAACAAAAGCTTGGGGATATCAAGGGAACCAAAAAAATAAAATGTGAAAGGAGGTGGTCTAGCTGTACCAGATCTCAAATTGTATATAAAGTGGTTACTATCAAAATAATCTGATAGTGGCTAAGAAATAGAGTGGTGGATCAGTGGGATTGATTAGGTACAAATTACCTTGTAGTAAATGACCATAGTAATGTAGTATATGATAAAACCAAAGATCTAAGCTTTTGAAATAAAAACTCATTATTTGACAAAAATTGATGGAAAAACTGGAAAACAAGATGGCAGAAACTAGGTGTAGGTCAGCATCTCATACCATATACCAAGATAAGGTCAAAAAGGCCACATGATTGATACATAAAGGGTCATACTATAAGCAAATTAAAATAGCATGGAATAGTTTATCTGTCAGATTTAGGAATAAGAGAAGAATTTAGGACCAAAGAAGATAAAGAGAGCATTACAATATGTAACATAGATAATTTTGATTATACAAAATTTTAAAAATCTTCATAAACAAAACCAATGCAACTAAAATTACAAGGAAAACAGAAAACTGGGGGAAAATGTCACCAGTATTTTTGATAAAGGCTTCATTTCTCCAATACATAGAGAATTTAGTCAAATTTATAAAAATACAACTTATTCCCCAATTGCCTAATGGTTGAAGGATATGAATAGGCAGTTTTCAGATAAAGAAATCAAAGCTACCTATAGTCATATAAAAGTGTTCTAAATCACTATTGATTAGAGAAATGAAAATTAAACATTTCTGTGCTACTACCTCACACCTATCATATTGGCTAATATGACCAAAAAAATGTTAGATATTGGAGGGAATATGGGAAAACTAGGACACTGATGTACTGTTGGTGGAGTTATGAACTGATCCAACCATTCTGGAGAGCAATTTGAAACTATTCCCAAAGGGCAATAAAACTGTGCATACTCTTTGATCCAGCAATACCACTGCTAGGTCTGTATCCTAAAAACATCTAAAAAAAAGGAAAAGGGCCTATTTGTACAAAAATATTTATAGCAGATTATTTTGTGGTAGCTAAGAACTGGAAATCAAAGGGATGGCCATTAATTGGGGAATGGCTAAACAATCTGTGGTATGTGATTGTAATGGAATATTATTGGGCTATAAGAAATGACAAGCAGGATGATTTCAGAAAAACCTGGAAAGACTTACATGAACTGATACAAACCTAAGTGGATAGAACCAGGAGAATATTGTACATAGTAATAGCAATGTTGTTTGATGAAGAATTGTGAATGACTTAGCTATTCTCTGCAATACAAAGATCCAAGACAATCCCAAAGGACTAATGATGAAATGCACCATCTGATACCAACTGATATTGAATACAGACTGAAGTATGGTGTTTTTCACTTTCTTTCTCTAATTTTTTTTTCTTTTATTCAAGTTTTCTTACACAAAATGACTAATATGGAAATGTTTTACGTGATTGCACATGTATAACTTATATCAGATTGCTGACTGTCTCGGGGAGGGGGTAGGGAAGGGAAGGAAGGATAGAATTTTGAGCTCAAAACTTTGACAAAAATGTTTAAAAAAATTGAAAAAAGGAAGTATAACTATTTATGAGAATGTGCAAGGACAATAGTAGGAAAGAAATAGGAAGGTTATAATGACTTTCCAACTTCCATAGGATTGTAGACAACAGGGCTGTGGTAGCATGAAACATAGCCAAGGCCTGGGGAAGTTATATATTTTAATAAAAATAGCTTTTTAGCACTTAGCAGCTAAAAGGTCATTTAACACTACATTTCCAGTTTTATTATGCATTACTCCTCTTTACGCTCTCTCATATGCAATCAAAGTGGCCTTCTAGCTATTCCTGACACATAACTCTCCATTTTCCATCACAGTGCTTTTGCCCTGGTTTTTCTCCTATACCACTCTTGACTCCTGGAACCCTTCATTTCCTTCAAAGTTCGGCTCAAATTCCACCTCCTATTTGAGACCTTTCGTAATAACTCCAGCTGCAGACACATTCCCCACCACATTTCCTTCTGTATGTCCTGCCACTGGACCGTGATGACCCTGGAGGAGAAAGTGAGGCTGTGGACTGCTCAGCTGTGCCTCGCTTAAATCCAATCACAACCAAATCAAGACATCACCCTTGTGAAGTTATTTTTTCTCTTCAAGAATGAAGGATGAACAACCACTGCCTCCTTTATGTTTTCTACACTTATTTTTCAATTCTATGTATTTTGAAAGGAGTGTGGTGTAGAGGAGAGAGAGAGGATGTCATATCTAGGATAGACCTGGGAACGTGTTCCACCTCTGACATATACTGACAGTGTGACCTTGGGCAAGTCATTTAACCTCTCAATTCTCTAAGCAACGTTCTGAGATGACACCCAGCAGAGGAGTACCAAATTTGAATTGGTTGAGAGAGTTTCCTCAACCAAGAATTCCCTCTATGAATGGAATTATAGGATCAACCCCTATTCTTATATATACTATCTAAACTTTTACAGTTATCCCTTCCACATCATGACTTTCTCCATTGTGGTTTCAGTGTATCATGGGTCAGCATAAAAAATTAAATGGGATTTTTTGGGGAGTTTTGCAGAAGCCACAGACATGTGAAGGCTGGCAGGTGACACAGAAAAAGTTTAGAAACTCTGAAATGTATAAAATATATGTGTAGTATTGTATAATATCAATAGGTTTTATCTTTTAATGCCATAATAATTCAGACTTCTCTTGTATGAAGGGAAGACTAAAAATTTTACATGGATTTTCCAGTTTATGGGGGAGCCACACCCTTTACCTCTGCAATGTAAATGGGATAACTGTAGAAACATATGTATATATTTTAATACATATGTACATGTATGTATATACACATATGTTATATAGGCTTATATATGTATACGTGTGTGTGTATGTATGTATATTATCTTCTTAAGAGAATGTAAGTCACTTGAGGACATGGGATGCCCTTATTTCTGTCTTCATATCCTTGGTGCCTAGCACAGATTGAATGATTAATTAATTGATTAGTAGAGTTAAGAGTGAAAAGGGAGAAAAAAATAAAGCACAATACCACAACCAGTTCTTAGCAGCAAGGAAACTAATTCCAAATTACATCAGATCCCCAAACCAGGTCAGACAGCAGTCTTTGATTTATTTAGAATATCTTTTCTTTAGAGGCAAATTCTCTTTTTTTTTGAGCTTTTTGGGAAATAGGCAGGAAGACATGAGTGCTCTCTCTAGAGAAGATCTTGCCTTTGGCCCCTGACAGCTTATATCATGTCACCAATAATTTTTAATAGCTAAGATATGATCTTTAACCTTTGAACAGTTCTATTTTCAAACACCCTCATTTAATTAAAAAGAACCATGTTGCATAGGTAGGGAAGGTGGAAAGTCTGATTAGGTTTATTTTGCTGATGGGTAGATTCAGGTGCAGAGGTCACAGACGTTGGGTCACTTTGCAGGTCATTCGTTGAATTTGAAATAGAGTGGCACTCCTGCCTCCCATTGTCAGTCTATTTCCTGCTGTACATTACCAGAATACCTGGATGTAGACATTTAATTCAGTGTTGCTGCTAAGTTGTTTTTCAGTAGTGTCTGCCTCTTTGTGACCACATTTGGGGTTTTCTTGGCAAAATACTGAAGTGGTTTGCCATTTCCTTCTCTGGCTCATGAATTGAGACAGAGTTAAGTGACTTGTCCATGGTTACACACCTAGTAAGTATCTGAGTCCAGATTTGAACTCAGAAAGATAATGTTTCCTGACTCCAGGCCCAGCACTCTGTCCACTACACCACCTTGCTTCCCCACAGTAGACACAAGCTATGAGGCAGTTTGATATAGTGGATAGAGAGCTGGCCTAAAAGCCAGGAGGAACTGTGTTCAAGTCTTCCTCTGACATATACCCAATACTCTATGATCTTGGACAAATTTTATAACCTTTTGGTGCTGTAGGAAACTCTCTTTTTTAAAATTAATTGATTTATTTTTTGTTTTCAACATTCACTTCCACAAGATTTTGAGTTCCAAATTTTCTTCCCATCGCTCCCCTCCACTGGGGATCCAGCCCGGATTCTGAATACCCCTTCCCCTGATCTGCTCTCCCTTCTATCACTGCCGCCTTCTCTTAACCTCTTCCCCTTCTATTTTCCTGTAGGGCAGGATAAATTTCTATACACCATTGCCTATATATCTTATTTTCCTGTTGAATGTAAAAACAATTTTTAGCATTCTTTTTTTTAAACTTTGAGTTCCAAATTCTCTCCCTCCCCACCTAACTTCATTGAGAAGGCAAGTAATTTGATATAGATTATATATGTGTAGTCATGCAAAACACTTCCATAATAGCATGTTGTGAAATACTAACTATAATTCCCTCCATCCTATCCTGCTCTCCTGTTTATCCTGTTCTCTCCTCTGACCCTATCCCTCCCCAAAAGTGTTTGCTTCTGATTACCCCCTCCCCTAATCTGCCCTCTCTTCTATCTCCCCCCCCTTCTCCCTATTTTCCTGTAGGGTAAGATAGATTTTCATACTCAACTGAGTGTATCTGTTATTCCCTCCTTAAGCCAAATCCAAATGAGAGTAAGATTCATTGATTCCCTCTCACCTCTCTTCTCTTCCCCTCCTCTGCAAAAGCTTTTTCTTGCCTCTTTTACATGAGATAATTTACCCCATTCTATCTCTTCCTTTCTCTTCCTCCAAGTACAATTCTCTCTCACCCCTTAATTTTTTTTTACATATCATCCCTTCATTTTTAACTCGCCCTATGTCCTCTGTGTATATATATATATATATATATATATATATATATATATATATGTATGTATATATATATATATATATATACATATATATATGTATGTATGTATGTATGTATGTATGTATGTATGTATGTATGTATGTATGTATTTCCTCCAACTACCCTAATACTGAGAAAAGTCTCATGAATTACAAATATAATCTTTCCATGTAGGAATGTAAACAATTCAACTTTAATAAGTCTCTTATGATTTCTCTTTTCTGTTTACCTTTTCATGCTTCTCTTGAGTCTTGTATTTGAAAGTCAAATTTTCTGTTTAGCTCTGGTCTTTTCATCAAGCATACTTGAAAGTACTCTATTTCATTGAATATCCATTTTTACCCTGAAAGATTATACTCAGCTTTGCTGGGTACGTGATTCTTGGTTTTAATTCCAGCTCCTTTGACCTTCAGAATATCATATTCCAAGCCCCTGATCCCTTAATGTAGAAGCTGCTAAATCTTGTGTTATGCTGATTGTGTTTCCACAATACTTGAATTGTTTCTTTCTGGCTGTTTACAATATTTTCTGCTTGACCAGGTAACTCTGGAATTTGTTTATAATATTCTTTTACCCTCTGGTTCTAGAATATTAGGGCAGTTTTCCTTGATGATTTCTTGAAAAATGATGGCTCTTTTTTTGATCATGGCTTTCAAGTAGTCCAGTAATTTTAAAATTATGTCCCCTGGATCTATTTTCCAGCTGTTTTTACAATGAGATACTTCACATTGTCTTCTATTTTTTTTCATTATTTTGATTTTGTTTTATAACGTCTTTATTTCTCATTTGTTCTTGTGGGAAACTCTCTTACAAGAGATTTTATAAGTTAAAGAAATATTGCTAGCCTGCATTGGTAGAAGACTTTTTTAACAAAGAATTTCCTCTACCAGTGAAATCATTTAGAAATGGAACCTGCCTTGTGTAATGGCTTTGCTGTTTTTATCTAAATATAATCTGATTGCTCACATAGATAATGAAGGATTTAATTTCTAACCTTTGTTTCGAAGGATTACTAAGCACTAGTCAAAATAGCATCAAATACCTTAGGGTATAGAGAATTAGAATACATACCAAGTCTTTTAGTTAAATCACTCTACAATTGTGCCTACAGTGGCCAGCTCTTTCTATCTGTACATAGCTAATGTAGAATTGTTTCATATGAAACTCACATCCCACCTGCCAGGCTTTGCCCCTCCTCAGATATGGTGATCAACATGGTCCTAGGCAGAAGAAAGACAAGGTTCAATAACACATATAATGTACAATATATATAATATAATAATAACATATAATTCAACAACAGTAACTAGGTGGTTTCTTACAATCTCCTTACTTTTCCTAGGTATCTACTCACTTAGTCACTTTTGCTCTACCATTTCTAGTGCAAAATTAACTCTCATTAGCAGAGAAAATAGTAACAAATTAAGAGTGTAGTTCTATGTTCTTGCTATTGTCAGTTATCATTCTCCCATCTACCCCAAGCCAAGGACCTAGCCCTGTTTCAGTTCTTCATTTTCCCTAATATGGCTTTAATTAGCCTTTCTACTCCTCCCCAAGCAAAAAAACAAACAAAAGCAAAGCAAAGAGAAAAAAATAGAGCCTTTTTTGTGGTGCCTTTTTTCACTTGTTAGTGTCAGCTCATTCTGGGCTTTAGAGCTCCTGACACGTGATTTTTTACATAGGACCATGCTATGTTTTTGTAGTCATCCTTTGTTACTTATTCTTGCTTTCATCTTCTGTAGGTTCTTTTTTAAAAATCAAATTTAACTGTAAATTCCTCATGCATCCACACTGCTCTCTTCAAATAGAGCTCTTTTTCCCCTTCTCCTCATTGGATTTGTTTCCCTTTGTGTTTTAAAAATTTCATTCTTGTTCATCTTCCATCCATTTCAAGATGACTTCTCCCATAGTACTTTAATCTATCAGATCCTGAACCCTCTGAAATCTGTTTTCTTGGGATCTAGGAAGCACATCAGACCAGCTCTGGATTTTATCTCCTCTAACACAAAATCTAGGCGGGGGTAGTTAGTTCTCCTCAAGGTTCCCATTTTTTTTCTACCATAGCAACCAGTTTCTCCCTTTTAGTGAGAAGTAGATCAAGAATTTCCTCTTGTTAGTCCTTCCATATTTCAAAATATGAAATAATCAGTAAGGAAAGTCAAGAAAGTATTAGATGCTCTGCTTTGGGCAAAGATTAAATGTCAAAAACTGTAGTAACTGAAATCCTCCATTATTCCCACACATTGTTTCTGGTTGGCTTCTGATATGTTTCCCAAACTTCCTCTTTCTGTCTAATACATACTCCACTACAAAATTACTTCTGTTTCTCTCTCTGTTGACCTTCATCCAAATATTGTTTCTCATGCTTCCCCCACTCTGGTTCCTCTTTTGAGTATACTGTCTTATAGAATGTGACTCAAACTCCAATCTCTACCAACATTTATATATCCTATTTCTTTTAAATATATTATATCCATCCAGAGCTGTAGCACAGTAATATATCTCATCCTATAGAGTTTCTTCAATTTCTGTGAGGTCAAAATTGCTTCCTTGCATTAGGACCTCTGGTTCATTTTGCTTGTTAAATAAACTTAGGACATTTTTGTACAGACATTTGAGACCATAGATTTCTTTGATTTTTCTTTATTTTTGTCTACAGAGCGCTTCATCTGTCATTCTTCCTTCTTTGAACATGCTGTCTATGGTATATAACATATATATTCTCTTCCCTCACCATCCTTTCTACTTTAAGGCTTCTGATTATATATGCAAGACACCTGACATTCTTGCCAGTCTTTTTCAGGTGTGCTCCATCTTTGGTCAGAAATCTGTCATCCCTGTATTTTAAGTAGTAGCCTAAAAATAAAAATGCCATTCTATAGTACCACCTTTACAACAGCTGTTCATTTTCCAAAATAATTTTTCTCTTTTGCATCCCTTGCCCTCAATGGGTAACAGTGAGAAAAACACAATCTGTCTCCCTATGATCTTCTGTCTTCCTGCCTAAGACTTCAAAATCATTAGCTATATTTTCCTTTTTGTTTTTTGGCAGTGCCCATGTAAATCACCACTAATAGGTAGCTGTTATTTGTTTTGATATGACCTGGAAGAGTCTTTCTTACGATTGGTATATGTGTGCATTGTGAAGGCAGCAGATGTTACAGTTGTTGTTATCAGATTGGCAATCATTTCCAAAGTTCTCAAGAGAGACCTTGAGAGTGTCCTTGTATTGCTTCTTCTGACCACCATGTGAACACTTGCCCTGTGTGAGTTCTCCATAAAATAGTCTTTTTGGCAAGCGTACGTTTTGCATTCGAACAATGTGCCCAGCCCACACTGACACAGGACTGTTCAGCATGGTGTGTTCGCATCAGAGAAGGTGCTGTGCTTTGTGAGCAAAGCAGAATTGAAGTAGCTCAAAAGAAACGCAAGATGTGCAAAGTTAGAGAATCCACCCCAAATGTTCACATGGACTATTTGTGCCCGACCTGTGGTAGAACATTCCAAGCTCATATTGATCTGATCAGCCACAGTCGGACACACTATAACAACTCTAGCATAGTGATGTCATTTTGGTTCTTTTTGAGAATTAAGGACAACCACCATCAGATTGACAAATAGCTGCTTTAGCTTCCCTCAGCAGAGAATCACTAACTACTACTCTTCTTCATCTGACCTGTGCTGGATGATACCTTACCTCATGGCTTTAGTTAACTAAGGCTGCATTGTATCATTCATTTTCTGGAGGGAGAATAAGCAGATTCTTCTTCCTTAGAATACACAACTTCATTCCCTTCAGGTAGAGTCTCAACTCTATGATTAAGCTCTAATTGTATAGATGTCCTTTTCCTTCCCTTTCTCCTCTGTACTCCAACATCTTGATATGGTTCAGGTCTTCCCTCCATCTCACATCCTTCTTTTTTTTCCCAATAGAGACTCATTCTTGCTTCCCTTGGGAAAACATCATCCATTCTCCCTAATATCAAAGAGTGTGAAGAAGCATTCTTCAAGTCCTTTCACCTCTTTCAGAAGGGAGACAAGAGCAGGAAGTCAACAGTAGCGCTCAAAAGACTATGAGTATGACCCTTCACCAGTGGCAGAAGTTACTGATTTTCTACTCTGGTTTTGTGTTCCCTACTGTAAAGGGGTAGATGAGTGTTCACATGTAATAATCATAACAATGGCTAGCATTCATACAACACTTTAAGGTTTGCAAAATATTTTACAAATATTGTCTCATTTTTTCAACACAAATACCCTGGGAGATAGGTATTTATTATTATTATTATTATTATTATTATTATTATTATTATTATTATTAATTATTATTATTCCCACTGTACATTTGAAGAAATTGAAGCAGACAGATACTAAATGACTCACCAGGTCACGTTAGCTAGTAAGTGTCTGAGGCTAGATTTAAACTTGAATCTTGCTGACTCCAGGTCCAATTGTTCAATCTGCTATATTGCCTATGTGTGCAGTTGCAACCTAGGAAGGGCAAACCCACTTAGCATCTGGTCATTCCTGATGACAGTTGGAAATGAAAGACATCTTTCCAGAACTTACAGCATCAAAGGTTTAGTGTTAAGGAAACTTAAGGGATCATTTTGCTGACTTGCCCGAAGTCACAGAAGTAGTAGTAGCAGAACCAGGATATGGATCCTGCTCCTCTGACTCCAAGTCCAAAGCTTTCCCCACTGCACCATGCTACAGACCTTTTAGTCATTACATATTTGAAAGAATAGAGCACTCTTTTTACACTGACCCATTGACAATGGTCCATTAAGAAAGCCAAATTAAATCAAGCAATTTTGCTTCAACTTTTACCTTCTTGTTATGTCATGTAATTAGATTGAGTCTTAGGCTGATGGACTTTTTGTGGAGACATCTCAAATTGCATTGGGGTATTGGGGGATAATTTCTTAAGCAGTCTATTGGTCCTTTTTATCTGCCTTGGGTCTGTTTGTTTTGGAAGTTTAAAACTTTGAACAGAGGCTGTACAATTGACTCTGCAGAGATCTCATGTGGCAGAGTTGGTTGTCAGGACTACTTACAGGACTGTTTCTTCAAGCTGCTTATTTTCGTAAACAAGTGAGTAATAGCCCACTGACAAGAGAACATGCTGTTTCCTCACAAGGAGCGACATGATGTAAACATAGTCTTATCTCTGAACCTAGCTGTCCCTCATTTCCCTAGCCCTTTTCCAACCCCACCACGTAGGTAGAATAACAGCAGAACTAAGTTACGACACCGTAGACTTTGACCTCTTCCTTTTGTAGTCCTTCCCATGGAACATCAACAAGAGAGATGATACTAGGAAGTTTAAATGGCAAACACAACAGATACTGACAGAAGTGAATCCCAAGGCAGCAATAAAAGACCAGGTCAGGAGAGAGGCCAGAGGATGTGAATTTTAGTTAAGTAAGAAAAGAAAGAGATTGATTGGGTGGTAGAGTAGTGTCCTCTGGAGGAGAAAGATACTTCTAAGCCCCTGAAAATAAAAGAAAAACAATCAATATTTTGTAAGCGGGTCTTCTAGAGAAAGCAGGTATCAGGGAAGCAATTATGTAGGGAAGCCTCCAACAAAATCCTTTCCCAGACCATCAACTACCCATTTTTCTTTTTTTTATTTAAAGATTAAAAAAATATTCTATAAACTGATGGTTTTCATAGCCTATGCTAAATTTGGACATGGAATAATAGAAAACCAGGGGCTTCCAAATTGATCAAAAGACCTGTGGTTTCAGCCACCTTTTATATTTGAACTCAAATTAATCAATTTGGCTAAAGTCAAGCATACAAAAGTTCTATTTGCATACAAGGCAAATATTTGTATCTGTATTTTCAGGCACTGGGAATACAAATAAATATTTGTTGTTTAATTGGTACATACAAATATGTTTAGTCCTTATCACTGCTTTTAATCTTGTCACAGAAACTTTGTCTTAAATATTTTGCAAAGATAAAATACTAAAATCATCATCATAACAAAAATGTATTCTTTTTTTTTTTTTTGGTCAGGCAGTTGGGGTAAAGTAACTTGCCCAGAGTCACACAGCTAGGGAGTGTCATGTGTCTGAGGTCAGATTTGAACTCAGGTCCTCCTAACTCTAGGGCTGCTGCTCTATCCAATGCACCACCTAGCTGCCCCCAAATGTATTCTCTTTTTAAAATGTTTTTAAATTAATAAAAATACATAGAAAGACAACCTATTTTATTGGACAGAGCAGGGATTCATACCTTGGGGTCCATGAACTTAAAATGTTTGGGTTTTTTTTGATAACTGTATTTCTATGTCTTTGATTTTATTTATTTTATGTATTTAAAATCTTTTTTTTTTCTGAGAAGAGGTCCACAGACTTCACCAGACTACAAAAGGGGGCCATGATGCAAAAAAGTTAAGAATCTCTAGCATCAATGAATGACCTTGGCATCAGGAAGATTTGAATTCAAGTACTGCTGCTGACACATATTGGCTATAGGCAAGTTACTTAATTTCTTCATACTCAAGGTACTGAGTCTCCAAGACTTTAAATTTTGGTCCTTTGCCAATCTGCTTTGATAAATGGAGTCTTCATACCCAGTAGTTCGACTCACTGATAAAATCATAGGTCTGAACACGATAAATACAGATACGCATACTAATACCAGAAAGAACATTGGGCTGGACTCCACATGACCTGGATTTATGTATTGGGAAGGTTAAGCTTGGAGAAGAAAATTTGGGGAGAACTTAATATATTTCTTTAAATATTGTCTGTGCTGTCTTGATGAAGATAATTTAGACTTGTTTAGCTCTGAAGTGCAGAGCTACCACTGCAGGGTATGTGATTATAGAGAGGCAGATGTTTGTTCCAGATATGGAAAAACTTTACTACATACCTGAAGCTTCAAATTCCTCAACATGGGCTGAGGTCTCATACCTCTCTGACTTTGCTCACACTTTCCCATCTTTAAGAGGTGCTCTTTTCTTTTCTTCTCTTCTCTTCTCATATGGGATTCCTATTTATTCTTTAAAGCACAACTCAAATCCCACCTGCTTTAGGAAGCATTCTCGTTGTTAATGACTTTGCTTCTAGGCCTTATGGAGCACTTTGCTTTGTATTGCTCTGACTCATTTATCACATGAAGTGTCCTTTCTGGTACTACTTTCCAACTCACATTTAGACTGGCAGGTTGCTGATGACTTCTCCCTTAGGAATATAGTATTATTTCTGAGGAGTTAGGGGGCATCTGGTAAACTCCAAAGAACTGATTAGCCAGTTGATATCAATCAACCAGCAGAGGCAACTGCCTTTCAGAAAGTTGTATTTAGTAATGTTGTATAGTAAAAACAGTTGGTACAAAAGCATTCCCCCAAATGTTTAAGATACTAAGATACACACTTATAGATCTAAGATATCTCCAAAGGCCTCATGATGGAAAATGCTATCCTCATCCAAAGAAATAGCTATGGAGTTTGAATGCAGATTGAAGCATACTATTTGCTATTTTTTTTTCTTCTGTTGTGTTTTCTTTCCTCTTTCTGGTGGTTCCTCTGATTGGTTCAAATTCTTACTTATAACATCACTAATGTGAAAATATGTTTAATAGGAATGTGTATGTATAGCCTATATCAGATTGAGTGCTGTCTTGGGGAGGGAGGTGGGGAGGGTGAAGGAGAAAAATGTAAAACTCAAAACCTTATGGAAGTGATTGTTGGTAATTCAAAGTAAATTAATTAAAAAAAAAAGATACACACTTATACAAGTGAGTCCAGAAGAAAGAACATACAAGCTTAGACAGCTCATGTAGGAAAGTGAGAACTAACTCACAGCCCCTTTAGATGGGAGTCATCCTCCTTTTGTGGGGTCCTCATGAAGTTCTCCGGAGGTGTAGCTCTCTGCTGGGCTCTAAGGATCAGTGCTTTTTTGAGTTAATTGCTGTACGTATCTCTGCTCCAAAATGTCCACGCTCCCTGGAGATGCCTTTCCTTGGCATGCTTAGTTTGTCTTTGGGTCAACAGCTACTACTGGGACACTGCTACCAGCATCAGACAAGAAGTCCAAATCTTCCGACCTTTTAAAGCTCACGAGGTCATTCCCTAGTGGGAATTAGGAGAAGTGAGTGGGGAGAGTCAATCCTTCCATTCCTTCTTGTTGACCTTTGCTGACAAGCACAAGGGTCTGGCTCTTCGAAGTATTCCTGCAGCTTATAGGCACAGGGCCAGATGTGTCTAAGTTTTTCAGCACATCCTAATAGTTTTCTGTGTCTAATTTTATCCGATAAGTCAAAAACTTCACTCCTCCAAGCTGATTAAGAACTTGTTCTCACATCATTTCCCTTCATGACTGATTGCTTGGATGTCATTGTTGCTGTTGTTGTTTGTCCTTGTTCTCAAAGAGGACCAATGACACCAGGAGGGTGATGTCTTGACTTGCAAGTGAATTGGATTTAAGTGAGGCAGGGCTGTGCAAAGTCATCAGTCCCACTCTCTCCAGAGTCATCAGAGTCCAGTGGCAAAACATAGATCAGGATGACTGGAGATGGCCCTGAGGCAGTGGGAGGACTTGGCCTTTTTAAGCTAGGTCTTTTCTTGTCTCATTTTGTCTGAGGCAACACCCAATTAAGGCTAGGTAAGAATGGAGGCCACTGATTGGTTGATTCTGTATCTCAAAGAGGTATTCTCACTTGATAAAGGTATCAAGGTATAGAATATCTTCTTAGTTACGTTAAGTAAGTTATAAAGGAGTGTGGGACATCACCATTCTTATACATGTAGTGTGTATTATTACTCTCTCAGTTAGTTCCCAATTATTGGACTATAAGTTCCTAGAGGGTAGGAATCATATCTTTTCAAAACCTCATACCTCCCTTACTGACTAGAATAGTACTCTGTGGGTATTTCTTAAATGCTTATTGCACTGTTATATTGTATGAATTAAAGCTATACAAAGAGCAATCATCTGCATTTGGAATAACAATAGCTCACGTTTATGTTATGAAGTTTACAAAATGTTTTACATATTATCTCATTTAATATTCAATACTACCCTATGAGGTAGGGGTTGTTACCATACCTGTGTTGCAAATGAGGATACTGGGGCTCATACAGCTTTATTTACTTGCCCGGGGTCATGCAGCTACTAAGTGTCTTAGCCAAGATTTGATCCCAGGTCTACCATTTGCCATGCCCAACTCTCTGTCAGTATGCCAGACTGGCCCCCAATATTGAGTTTTTCATCCCTAGAGGTATTTAAGCAGGTCAATTCAATTCATCAAACATTCATTAAGTAAATGTTATATGCAAATCACTATGCTAGATAGTGGCCAAAAATTGAATGATCATTTATCAGGGAAATTAAAGTTGGCAGTTTCCTTCCAGTAAAGGCTATACTAAGTTACCTCTAGGTCCTTGCACCTCTGAGATAGTATGATTACATGAATTAGAGAAGGAGATAGTGTATATTTGTGCACCTGGGTGACTTTACAACTTTAGATTATTCAATACTTCAGGGACCTGTGATTTTACTGGTGTGGGAACTCCATCCACTGTTTTATGAATTGCTGTAGATGAACACATTCATCACCTGAAAGGCAACATTCCAGTAAAGTGAGTTCCCATGCTTAACCAGATTTGTCCTTGAACAAAAGACACAGGATGCTGCCAGGTCCCTAGTCATAGCCTTCCTTGTCTGGCAAGATATCCCAGAATGTGCATTTCACTGGCATAACCTTTGAGAGTCCAATGTCACATCTGTGACGTGAAGACACATCCAAGAAAGACTCCCAGAGGATGATAGTATATACTAATGTGCTCATGTGTGGCATAGGCAGCAAGTATAAAAAAGGAGTTGGGAGGGGTGAGACTTCATAGAAGAAGTTTTCCACCTTTACTTTGACCGTGTTTAATCTATGTTTGATGAACTTTTCCAGATAAAAGATCCCTCTCACCCTGGAACTTCCCTTAGTGCCTAGGACTTTCTAACACTGCAATATCCCTCTGTCATACTTGTCCCTTTCCCTCATTGCTAAGTTCCTTTTAGGATCTCCAGTTGGGAGATGGCCCTAGTTCAGACATGCTTTATTCTTCTCTTACTTGTGATTCTGACTCTTTGGGCTTCACCACCAGGCTCCTGTGTGGGTACCTTCTCCCCTTCCCTGATTTCTTTTTTAGCTCTCTTTCATGTATTGTATTCTCCCACTGGAATGTAAGCCTCTTAAGGGCAAAAATTGTCTTTTTTGTTTTGCTCTTATTTACATTCCCAGTGCTTAGCACAGTGCCTCACCCAGTAAGCACTTAATAAATGCTTATTACCTATTTACCTGAAAGTTTTTTTGCCAATGTGTCAAATTACCATCTTGCCTTGTTTCTAAGATGCCTTTCAGCTTTGTGCAGTCCACATTCAGAAAAGGAAGGATGTCTTGGACTAAAGATTTCACTTGTCAATAGTAGATCACAATAAGACAATGCTTTCAGGTTAATAAAAGTGTTTTTTCTCAATCCTAAATCCTGAAGCAGAGTTGGCAACAGTAAGAATATATAGAGTACTATTTGGAAACAGGAGATGTAATTTTGAATCCTGATATGGGAACTTATTAGCTGAGTTACCATGGGAAAATCATTTAGCCTCTCTCTGCCTCAATTAGTTTTCTCATCTGTAAAATTAGGATTAGAAACATTTGTGCTGCCTACTTTATAGGGTTATGGAGAAATACTTTGTAAATATTAAAATGTTATAAAGTGCTTTGTAAACTTCAAACACTATAGAAATGTGAGATATCACCACCACCATCATCCTCATCATTGTAACCACTATCATTGTTATCATTTCACTTGTCTGGGCCTCATTTTCTTTATCTATAAGATAAAGGGATTGGATTAAATCATTTCCAAGATTCCTTCCTCCTCTAAACGGTAAGTAGATAACACAAGAATTATTATCCCCATTTAGAAAAGAGAAAATGGTTTTCAGAAAGGCATGCTGATTTGCCCATGGCCAGATAGCTCATAAATGATGGAGCTAGGTGTCAAAGCCCAGGAAAAGAGTGCTGGGTTTGTAATCAGAGGACATGGCTTTAAATATCACCTCTTAACCATTCAGGGCCTCATTCTGAAAAATGAGGAATTTGAACTAGATGACCCCTAAAGTTCCTTCCAGCTTTAAACCCATGACCCTACAATCTAAGCCTTCTGACTCCAAATCCAGTGCTTTTTTTTCCCCCCTAGACCACTTTGCATCTCCATAACACAGGTTTCTTTTTGTTTGTTTGTTTTTTGGGGTTTTTGTGTGAGGCAATGAGGGTTAAGTGACTTGCCCAGAGTCACACAGATAGTTAAGTATTATGTGTCTGAGGCCGATTGAACTCAGGTCCTCCTGACTCCAGGGCTGGTGCTCTATCCACTGCATCACCTAGCTGCTCCACAACACAGTTTTAATGATGCCTAATTCACTTTCGTGGTTGCTAATTATTTGGTTGTTGTTAACGGTTTCTGGTCCTTGTTGCTGAGTTGTTTTCGGTCGTGTCAGACTCTTCATGACCCCATTTAGGGTTTTCTTGGCAAAGATACTGGAGTAGTTTGCCATTTCTTTCTCCAACTCATTTTACAGATGAGGAAACTGAGGCAAACAGGGTTAAGTGACTTGCGCAAGATCATATAACTAGTAAATGTCTGGAAGTCATTTACAGGAAGATGTCTTCCTGACTCCAGGCCCAGCACACTCTCTACTGAACCACCTAGCTGCCCTGATATCTGGACCTAATTTATTGTATATTACTGGGTAGCTGCTGCCCAAACTTCTCTTTTTTGATTCTAGAGATTTATTCCCTCTTTCATTGTGATTGATGTGTACCGGCCAACCCATGGTCCACTGTCTGCTTTACTCTGGAAAAGGCTCTAGTAAAACAGCTACAAAATGCCTTTGTTAGAGTTTCTGTAATGTCACATTATTAATTTAGTCTGAGAAAGGATGAATATTCTATGATTCTTGTTCCTTATGCATTGAACCATTGTACTTGATTCACTTGGTAGGAATAAACTACCATATGGTGCTATCACTAACTGCTAGGAAAAAGAAGAATTTCTCTTCCAGGCTTGAAGTTCTTATCTGGAAATTTCATAGATTATGGAATTTAGCCTCAGATTACCTCAACTGAGAAAAGAAATCTTTTTAAATGTTGCTGAAGTTTAGAGAGAAGAGAGTAAAATTCAATAACTGACAGGTGGCTGAATAATAATTTTAGGTCTTTATTTAGGATGGCTGTAATTATATTGGTATCTTTCTGGAGCATAAAGAAGGTTGGCTTTCAAGAGCCATATAACCAAAAGGTTATGAGTTAAAAAACAAACCATATAATTTCAAGCTTATTAGCAAAATATTGGGATATATTATGATTTTGAGATAAGCAGGTCTTCTCTTCGAAGAGAAATCTTTTTACTATGAATCAGTCACTTATCAATCATTTATTTTCCATATTCCAGGTACTGTGCTAAGTACTGGGATTAGAAAGAAAGACAAAAACAGTTCCTGCCTTCAGAGAGCTCTTATATTAATGGGGAAGACAACATGTAAATTACTAGATACACACAAGATACATGCTGAGTAGATAAAAAGTAATCTTGGTGTGGAAGGCACCAACAGTTGGGGTGACCAGGAATCCCCTCACATCCCCTACATACAATACACATACACCCAGAAAGAAGGTGGGTTCCATTTCTCCCTGACCTTTTCAAGCCTTTGCCCCTGACCCCATCTCTGACATTTGGGGCTCCTCCTCTTTATCCTCTTAATCCTAACTCCTGACTGCTCATTGATCCATTTCAATCCAGGTTTCATATTCTCTACATCTCCACTTTGGCTACTCTTCCAGTTTGGTGTTTATAACTGTCTCTAGTTTGACTCTGTCTTGGTTCTATAGATTCCAGTTGATCTTTTTCAATTCAGGTACTCCAGTTCCTTCCCTCTTGCTGAGACTAGTTGTCATACTGTGAGCTCCATGGCTCCATGATCTAGAGCCTTCAGACTTTCTACCACCTAGTGATGAAATGGAATAGGCAAGAGGGATAATTGTGGGAAACTTAATAATCTTGGAGTAGGGGATCTAAGCTCAATAGAATAGAGACCAAAGCAATGTCTCCTACTTTCATCATGAGGAGTTTCCTGAGAGCTTGGCTGCATTGATTTGTGTCCAAAGGGATGATGTAAGTCAATCCCTCTTGCACTGACAGAGGGTTGGGTAGAGTGGGAATCATGTAGCCTCCACTTCAAAATTCTCTGAAGTGGAAGACTATCTCCTTTCTTTTCTCCAACTCCCTCAGCTCACGTGCCTTCCCTACACATTCTGGAGCCTTGTGATACTAGCTATTGAATAATTGACAATCAAGAACCTGAGCAAAGAGGACTTATAGAAGCTGAGTCCTTATCATTACCTGCCACCCTTGAGGCAGACCAGCAGGAAATCACAAATACCTGAATTAAATGAGGTAACCCTAACTTGTACATCAATGAGAGAGGACAAATCATTGCCTCTAATATTTATTCATTCTCTCATTTAAGTAAGTCAGTCAATACATGTTTATTAAGTGCCTACAATGTGCCAGGCATTATGCTAAGTGCTGGGTATACAAAGAAAGATGAAAGACTGTCCCTCCTTTAAAGAAGCTTATAGTCTAATGATAGAGACAACATAGAAACAACTATGTACAAGACAAATTGGAAATGACCAATGGAGGGAAAGCACTAGAATTAAGAGGGATTGAAAAAGGCTTCTTATAGAAATTTGGATTTTTGCTAGGACAAGTAAGCCCAGAATGCAGAATAAAGGAGAGAGAACATTCGGCATCAGGGATGATCAGTGAACAACTCGAGTTTATTGAGCGCTTTTTGTTGGGCAAGGCCATACCTAATAGGGTTAAGCTGGATGAGATCAGCAATAGTGGTTCTGTTAATTGGTAATCTACAGAGGCAATCTGGACCTACATGACTAATTGGTCTGAAGTCACGCTATTGAGAAATTTTTGCTCTTTGTGATTTAGTTCCTATGATTGAACCACTATTACGGAAACATGAGCTGATTATTATACTTTATTTTAGTCCACTGTTTTTGTGATTAAAAACCCTGAAAAACCAACATTTACCTTCAGGGTTATTTTTGTTAAGGTAAATACATATTTCAAGTGATGTGTATGTGTGTGTATGCACTTTCCATTATTTTCAAAAGGAAAGCTTTCACTGCCAAACTCGATGTGCCCCATCTTTCAGGCTCTTTGTATACTTTCAACCCCTCAGATGAAGGCAGGTGACATTCTATTTTTTCCTGCAAGCTCAGAGTATCTTAATGAGAACCCAGAATAAAAAGCTGGAGAGCTAGGCAATAATTTATATGAACATGAGGACGATGATTCATATTTAGATAATGACACTGTTGGAAGAGAATTATCTCAAAATGCTGCTGCTGTCAGCCTCACAGATAATAGCATTCACAATGTAAATAATGAAACAATACCCATGGTAATGAAGGGGACTCTGAAAATACATTAGTAATGAAAAAATAACGAAGATGGTAATTCTAATACTGTAAATACACAAGGCTGCATTAGCAACAGATTATCTCTATAATGTCAAACTGAAATAATTCAGGGGCCAATATAACAACTGCTGAAAAACAGAGTGGATGTCAATCGAGTGCTAGTTAATGCATTTAGAAAATCAGTCAGCCTCTGAATAATCATGAGAATGCAAGAACACTGAATGAACAAGTTGATGCTAAGTAACAGTGTGGTATGGCTAGCACCACATATGAAAGTTGTTGCAAGGGTGGGGGGGAACAAAAGTGCCTATAGATTCAAAGGGTAGAAAATGTCTATCAAAAACCAATTAGAGTCACATTGTCAGTAGCCTGATTTATGGAGGGAGGGTTTTAGCTTTAGCCAATGATGGAGAAAACAAAATGAAACAACAACAAACCCCAAACTCATGCAAGGAAAACCCTTCTGGTGAACAGAATAAATGGTTTTCCATTTCTTGTGATTTGAAAGAGTTCCCACAATGCATCTCTAGAATATACCTCAGCAAAGGCTCCTTATTAGAGAGTCATTCCTTGGGACTGGAAAACTGTTCCTTTAAAAGGCAATAACACTTTCCTCAATAATATGACTTATTTCAATAAATTGTTTCCTTTCTAAAAAATACCTTAAAGTTCCTATGAATGAACTGGTGTTTTATGGGGTTGGAACAGGGGAGAGAGGTAAGAAATTTAATGTCGAAATCAGGTTACATTCTAGCCAAAGCACATTAGAACGAAGCTCTGCAATGGGAAGAAGTCATAATGAAAAAGCTGTATTAGGGCATTGAGTGCTAAGATTGGGGCAAAGGGCACAAAAAGGAATAAAGGAAGCTCCAAAAAATTCGTGATTACAGAGTTCTCCATTGAGTTAATACTATTTGTGGCATGGAATGTGTTTGTACAAATTCATTACACTATATATTTACTGCAATTGTATTGAACCATTCTGAAAAATCTAATTTCCCATAGTTTCCTTAAAATATTTTTCCCTCTCCTGGAAAAGGGATGCTGAAACTTGAACTCTGTGATGTACTGATATCTTGGTATATGGCTATATGGTCATTTGGAAATTTTTTCAGTCAAACCTCTACATATTATCACAAATTATTGAAATATAGTTCTTGGAACAATAAAGAAGAACTACATAGAACCATTTGATGGGTATTATTTTATTCAGTGCATAAAACTTTTCCACTCTAGGCTATTAATAGATAAATATATTATCATATCTGCCTTGCTTCTTTTTCTCCTTGTCAGAAGGCTAGCAGAATATATACATATTGCTGATTTGTAATTAATAATTTTAATATTCTCCAAATGATCAGCAGAAAAAAAATAATTTTTCAGTAACCACTAACCAAAGATGTTTTTCTTGTGTGACCTGGAATACTTTTATGGAGCTAGAGCTCAGACAAAATTTTCTTAGTGTTTGAAAAAGTAAATAAATGCATAAAACTAACTCTAACCCTAATTGCGCTTATTATCACACCCGAGATATCATTGGGATTCCTTGGGAAGAATTATAATTATTAAGTACTCTGATGGAGAGAAAAAATGTAAATGCCACATGTGCATGACAAATTTGTAAAATATTGCAACATAGTTTGTATACTTAACACTAAAAGCTATTCTGGAAATGATTAAAGTCTGGCTCAGTCATTATGACCATACATTATCTCTCTCCTGCAAAGTGAGGAAGGGCTGGCTAGTGGACACTTCTGCTTGATACAATATTTGACTCTTCTCCTTATTGTTCTGCAGTCCTCCCCTGCCACCTCACCAAAAGCATATATACCTTCATCATATGTAGAATTTTGAATTAGCAGACTTGATTTTCAGGGGAGGTCCTGACAAGTCCTTGATGGTATGAAAAGTTCCTTTACTAATTCAAATTGGCATCTTACCTGTAATTCATCGTCTTAAGGAGTTTCTAGAGGCACTCAAATAAAAAGATTTGCCTATGCCTGCACTGCTAAAAATGTCAGAAGCAGGACTTAAACCCAGGTCTTCCTGATTCCAAGAATGGCCCTCTAGACACTCTGTCATGCTTCTGCTCACAGAATAAATACAGTAGGGGATTGGTTTGTTTTTGCATTAGAGAATTCCCCATATAACTTTTTATCAGCCACTATCATTTCACAATCCCATGGAAATATATAATAACCAAACTCCATTATAACATTACAAAACATACTATCATTTTTATGGTTCATACTACTCCATAAGTGCCAGCAGTGTTAATTCATGTTTAACATTAGGCAAGTCATAAAACCTCTCAAAGTCATGGGGAAGCTAGGTGGCACAGTGGATAGAGCACCGGCCCTGAAGTCAGGAGTACCTGAGTTCAAATCCGGCCTCAGACCAAACACTTGATACTTACTAGCTGTGTGACCCTGGACAAGTCACTTAACCCCAATTGCCTAAAAAAACATAAACAAAAACAAAAAATTCTCGAAGTCTAAATACATAAGACCCTTTGGGCTCTCCTGAACAACGTTCTGTTTACTGCTTGCCATAGTGCTTATTAAATTGCTTAAAAATAACTCCCTAGAGGAACCAAGAAACCCTGTAATATTGTGGCAACAGAGACTGTTTTCAGGTGAATAATTAAAAATTCATGTACTCTAGTGCCTCTAACTTAATGAATTTTCAAGCTGATCTGTTTTGTTAGATAGTAGCAACTATTGGTAGAGTGACATTGCATTCCAGTTCTGTTACATTTTAAATATCTAGTCCAGGGGTGGGGAACCTATGGCCTTAAGGCCACATGAGGCCTTTTAAATCCTTAAGTTCGGCTTTTTGTCTGAATCCAAATTTTACAGACTAAATCCTTTTAATAAAATTTTTAATAAAATTTGGATTCAGTCAAAAAGCCACACTTAAGGATTTAAAAGGCCACATGTGACCTTAAGGCCACAGGTTCCCCACCCCTGTTCTAGGCAAAAGACAAAAAGAGAATACACAACTTCTAAAATTGCTAGCATGGAGTTAAGAAAGACATTTCTGTGGCTTGATCAAAGCCGGTACAGAACAGATGAAATATAGCAATAGTAAGGTACCTTACAGGAAAAATGAGCTGCTTGGCAAGAGCTACCATTGTAAGAATATCATATTAAATTCTTTTCTCAGCAAAAATTTTCAAATTAGAATCAGAGAATTTTAGAGCTAAAAGGGGCCTTAATACCTCATCTAGCTCAATGACCTCTTTGTATGGTGAAGAATCATCTGTTGAGGGAATTTTCTTAGAGTAAGGAAGTACATTTCTAATTTTAAAATGCCAACAATAAAGCCACATGGACCTTCCTGAATTTTCCTGTGCTAGAATTTTGATGATGATCCATACATCCAAATGCAAGTAAAGCAAAATTCAAGAGAACAAATAACTTTTTATTAAATTGAAGAATTTTGGTAATAAATGTCCTTCTGATATAGTGAAGGATACCTGGCTAATAGAAATTTTCATTTCCTTTAAATCAGGAATTCTTAACATTTTTTTAATCATGAATCCCTTTGACCATCTAGTGAAACTAGAAATCCCTTCTCAAGTTAAAATGAATAAACTACATAGATTAAAAAGGAAGCCAATTATATTTAAATATAATTATTTTGTGTACATATATAGTGTGTGTATATAAATAAACCCATATGTCTGTGCATGTGTGCATATGTGCACTCACACACACACATTCCAAATTATTAATCTTTGCCCTAAAAGCTTGGAGAAAATTCTTCAAACGTGTACTTTACTTGTAATGAAGAAAAGGCAGCCAGGTGGCATGTTGGATACAGTGAGGGACTTAGAATCAGAAAGACTTGAATTCAAATCCAGCCTCATATACATATTAGGTTTGTCACCCTGGGCAATTCCTTTAACCTCTATCTGCCTCAGTTTCCTCATCTGAAAAATGGGAATAATATATCACTTACCTCCTAGGTTGTTGTGAGAATAAAATGAGATCATGTTTGTAAAGTGCTTTGTAAAGCAAAATG
The DNA here is from genome assembly GCF_003287225.1 of Phascolarctos cinereus. Lineage (NCBI taxonomy): Eukaryota > Metazoa > Chordata > Mammalia > Diprotodontia > Phascolarctidae > Phascolarctos > Phascolarctos cinereus. The sequence goes on from NW_027556098.1 coordinate 242,187,859, forward strand.
TTTTATAAAAGCTGTTATTATTATTGTTATTCACATGAATTGGTAAGTGGACAATCAATCCCTATTCAAATTTTAATTTCCCTGATCCATCTCTATTACAGATGCATGGCCCCTCTCAAATGAATGTTTAAGCACAGTGTACTCATTTATCACCATCCACACACCCACCCCTACTGTAGAAAGATATCCTCTCCCTTCTTTGACACAGAAAATAACATGTGAATTAGTAGTAAGAATGTTGGATTCAGAATCAGAGGAACTGGTTTTAGCTTCCAGGTCTCCTGCTTGCTACAAACATTCCACTGGGCATGTTATGTGAGATACCAGCCTCTCCACAAGCTTGCATTTTGCCTCTCATTATTTTTTCTACTGCAGATAGCTGTGAATGTGTATGGTTGCCAACTCAAAAGTGAAAATGAGGTGACTAACAAAATCAGATGAAAAGTTAAATGCATGAATGTTGAAGATTGACTGCACAAAATATGTATGTAACTAGCAGCTCAAAGGTCATTGACATAAGACTCTTCTCATTGGACAAAAATGATTATTCAAAGTTCTGTGCCTATGTTAGGGTCAGAACTGGCAAGAGTTTGGGAGAAGAGAAATCCTGGGTCTTCTGGCTCTGAGAGTATAGACATGGAATTTTAGATTCTCTTCAGATGGAAATACTTGAAGGGAAAGACTGAGTCAGTGAGTGAGACTGAAAGGGATAATGGAGTAATCAGTCATCATTGCTGGGGAGAGTTTTATGCAAATGGGCTTTGAGCCTTTGGTTACCACATTCAAAAAATAAACATGAAGTGATTTCAGGGTGAGATCAGGAAACTCCTCATTCAGGTGATGGCTCTTGAACTGAACTTTGACGGAAGTTAGTGATTCCAAGAGGCAGAGGCCAGGTGGGCGTATATTCCTGTGTGCAAAACAGCCTGTATAAAAGCATGGAGAGAGGGGATGACATTTTGTGTGTGAGTACCACTAAGAAATCCCTTTGGTAGGAACATTCCATATGTGAAGGAGGATACTGTGAATAAGCTTGAACACATATGCTGCAGCCAGTTTTGGAATGGCTTGGAATTTCATACAGAGACGTTAAAATTTTCTCTTAGTATCATTAAATAGCCACTGGAATTTCTTGAGTAGAGGAATGGCATGGTCAGACTGGTGCTTTAGGAACATCACTTGGCTCTCTGTGGAAAATGGGTTGGAGAGGACAGGGGCTTGAGTCAGGGAAGCCAATTAGGAGGTTATTGCAATAGTCAAGGTGAGTGGTAACTAGGGCTAAGCTAGGGTGGGGGGCCTCTGAGAGTGGTGAGAAGGAAATGGGAAAGAGGGGAACAAAAAAGGTAGAAGCAACCAGTCTTGGCAAGAGAATGGTATGGGAAGGAGTAGTATTGGATGACTCCGAGGTTATAACCTGAATGACTGGAAAGAGAGCATTGCCTGTCACAGAAATAGACAAATGAGGAAAAGGGGTGGGTTTTAGGGAAAGCACAATGTCATTCCTACAGAAAGAGCATCAGGAGAACTTTCTCTCAAGAAGGAATGCCTCTGCTCCTGGCACTTTACACAGGGCATTCTCTATGACAATGGCAAATACCTTTGGCCATATAGTTTTCTGTTATGTTTTGCCTGATATTAATCTCATAAGGATTGGTGAACAAAATGTAGATCAATAATCACGTCATAAAATCTTTCATGATCTTAATGTACTCATGGATAACATATGGTTGGTGGAAAGCCTGTAAGGCAGAATTTTGTTCTACAAGGACAAAGCCTTTTTTTTTAATCAATAAACAATAGGCATAATAGGATTTTATATTTTCATACCTCATTGTCATAGTGAGACTAGGAAAATATTGTTGGACATAGAGAAAGTCTTTTGGGGATCTCTTTCAGGAGGAGTTCTGTGGATTCTTTCAACTTCTATTTTGCCCTCTGGTTCTAATATATCAGGGAAGTTTTCCTTGATAATTTCTTGAAAGATGATGTCTAGGCTCTTTTTTTGAGCATGGCTTTCAGATAGTCCAATAATTTTTAAATTCTCTCTCCTGGATCTATTTTGCAGGTCAGTTGTTTTTCCAATGAGATATTTCACATTGTTTTCTAATTTTTCATTCTTTTGGATTTGTTTTACAGTGTCTTCATTTCTCATAAAGTCACTGTCTTCCAATCGCTCTATTCTAATTTTTAAGGAAGTATTTTCTTCAGTAATCTTTTGGACTTCCTTTTCCATTTGGCCAATTTTTCTTTTTAGGGCATTTTTCTCCTCATTGGCTTTTTGGACCTCTTTTGCCATTTGGGTTAGGCTGTTTTTCAAGGTGTGTGATTTTCTTCAGTATTTTTTTGGGTCTCCTTTAGCAAGCTGTTGACTTGTTTTTCATGATTTTCTTGCATCACTCTCATTTCTCTTCCCAGTTTTTCCTCTACTTCCCTTACTTGCTTCTCAAAATTCCTTTTGAGCTCTTCCAAGGCCTGGGACTGATTCATATTTTTCTTGGAGGCTTTGGATGTAGGAGCTTTGACTTTGTTGTCTTCTTCTGGTTGTATATTTTGATCTTTTTCACCAAAGTTAGATAATATAGTCTGACTCTTTTTGTACTGCTTGCTCATGATCCCAGCCAATTACTTGAGTTTTAAACTCCTTGTTAAGGTAAGAGTCTGCTTCCAATGTGAAGAGTGTACTGTCCCAAGCTTCAGGGGTTTGTGTAGCTGTTTTCAGAGATACTTGTAGGGACCTGTAAATTTTCAGTTCTACCAAGGTGGTATGATAAGGGACAAGGTGTTTACTCCTTTCCTGGCCTGTGACCACAAGTACTCCTTTCTGTCCCGTAACTGTGAGGAGGGGTTTCTCTGTACAGCCACTACAAGCTGCACCATGCCAGTGCTCCTCCTCACCCTAGCACTGCTGCCCAGAACTGTGACCCAGATCCACACACGGGCAAAGCAAGAGATTCCTGCCTCAGCACTGGCAAAGAGATCCCTGCAGTCCCTCTCTGATCAGCCACTGGATTCTGCCTCAGTCTGTGGGCCAGAAGCTCGGGAAGCAGCTGCTCCCCCCCCCCAGGGCCAGACTCTTGGGGAATGGAGCTGAGACCCCGCCTTCCTCTCTGACCACCAAAGAGAAACAGACTTTTCCCACTGACCTTCTAAGTTGTCTTTGGCATTGGTGGATTGAGGAGTCTGGAAACCTCCACAGCTGCCCACGATTCAGTCCTCTGAGGCCTGCTCCAGGTTTGCTGCGGCCTGCGTGCCCACGCTGCGCTGCGCTCCCAGCCCGGCGCGATACACCTTTCTGATCAATCATCCAGGTTGTCTTGGGCTGGAAATTTGTTTCACTCTGTCTTTTTGTGGGTTCTGCTGCTTCAGAATTTGTTTAGAGCCATTTTTAATGAGTATTTGGAGGGGTTTGGGGGAGAGGTCAAGCAAGTCACTGCTTTCACTCCACCATCTTGGCTCCGCCCCTAGAGAAAGTCTTTAAAAGCCTGCCTATCTCCTTTTATTTTCACAAATTATGTCTTCATAACAAATGTCTTTGTACAAAATTGTAAACCTCTGAAAGACTTAAGAACTATGATTAATACAATGATCAATCAAAATTCCAAAGGACTGGCGATAAAGCATCATACTTACCACCTCTTGGCAGAGAGATGAGGGACTGGAGGTGCAGAATGATTGTCAGAGCTGGCCAATGGGCAAACTTCTTATCCTTGATGACTAGACTTATTTGTTACAAGGAATGGCGTGTGTGTGTGTGTGTGTGTGTGTGTGTGTGTGTATACACAAACATATATCATTCTAATTGTATAAGTATATGTTATACATGTATATATGCATGTAAAATGCATTTACATACATATAGAGAGAGAGCAAAAAGGAGAGAAAGGGAGAGAAAGAGAGAGAGGGAGGGAGAGATGGGGGATGTGAAAAGGATAGTTACAGTGATTACCACCTCCCTCTCCAAAAAAAAAAGAAGATAACAAAAGGAAGGGCTTCAGTGAAACATTTAAAATATGCCTTTGAAAAGAAAATTACAAATTAAAAAATATATACAAAAAAGAGGAAGAAAGGAAAAGAGAAGAAAAGAAGCATTTGTTAAGCACCTACTATATGCCTGATGCCGTACTAAGCACTTTACAGATATCTCATTTGAACCTCACAAAAATTCTGCGAGATAAGTAATGCTATTATCCCCATTTTACAGTTGTAGAAACTGAGGAAGATAGAGGTTTAGTAAATTCCCAGGGTCACATAGCTAGTAAATGTCTGAGGCCACATTTGAACTCAGATCTTTCTTATACCAAGTCCAAGCTTTATCTACCAAACTGACATGAAAAAGATTCATGATGATCATATATGATCTATTTTCCCCCTGTTCTTTGTTTTGTGTTTATTGATTTCTGTCAAATTCATAAAAACAAAAAGAAAAATAAATACTATCTTTGAAGTGTCCTTATACCATTCTCATAAAAAGCTTCTAGAGATGAGAAAGTAGACACGAGTCAGTAGCTGTCTTCATCGTTTTTTGCAGCATCAATAATCTGATTTCTTTTGAAATCTCCTCTTTGAGAGGTTTTAAAAATCAGTCCCCAAGTACTTTTAGGCTGTGTTGCCTCTCATAAAAATTTCTTCTGGTTGTCCTTGATCACCTCTATCTGCTCTTTCTGACCTTATTTCAAATTTTATAGTCACTTTCTCACATTGGCTCTGAGATCACACATATCAATTTGGACTGGATTCTGAGGTGGCAGAGTCCAAATGGAGTCATTTAATGATTTTTATGATGAAAATAGGTCACCACAGACATACCAACAGGTCTGTATCATTTCATATCTATTTGTTGTCCTTCCGGTTTCAGCTCCAGATACTTTTCTGATGATTTGGCTTAACTGGGTGTCTTGCAAAGCTTTCTGCTTAATTTTCCATTATTATTATTTTTTTACTGAGATGATACTATTCACAACCTTTTGTATCTTCCTCTGTAATAATTTCATTCCCCAAACCATTGTTTCTCTTATCTGCCATTTCTCCCTACTTAATAAAGTAGGCTCTTTCTGTTCATTCAGTAAAGTGACTTTTCTGAATTGGCTTAACCATTTTAATAAATAGTGATATTTGCAGTCTTCACTTTTGTATTTTTTTTTCTGTCTTCAAGAGCCTAAAGCTGCTTAAGCAGTTAGAGCTACTTAGAGTTGTTATAATCAAATATGCTTTCTGACCTGAATCTTTTCTTTTAATATGTATTTCAATACATAGATTTCAATTTTGCTCTGATCAGTTAATGATCTGACCATAAGCAGGTACCTGATTCTGAAATGTTTCTCAAGTCAGTAAGTAGAAACTTTTTACATTTTAAAATATAATGAAAAATTTACATTCCATTGGTGTAGGTTCTCCATGGCATAAGTAAACACTATTCAAAAATCTCCTTTTTGATAATGAGGATAGGCAAATTAATTCCAATAGAATAATCAAAGCAAGGTTTTTTTTCCCAAGATCATGGATGCTGTTTCCAAGACTAACACATATCCCTTTGAACATCAGGGGTTTTTTTTGGCTACAAATGAAATTTTCATTCAAATAAAAAACACAGATGTATAATGTGGGTATGACTGAATAATCTTAATTCTGCTGCAATACCATGAGACTTTTGGTAAGGTTCAATGTATCTCAAAAGTAAAAAAAAAAAAATTGGAGAAAATAATTCCATTAGGAAAAAAAGAAAAAAAAAACTATGGTTGATTTGAATAGTATTCAATACATTTTCTTTCTTATTTTTACTACATGTCTCTTTTCTATACCCTAATATGAAGAACACAGTTTCCTAAATTCCACAGTGGAGTTTATAACAAAAGGTACTTGGTCAAAACTCTTCTGACATAAATTTAGAATTAGTTTTCATAATCGCTGAAAGCATGATTTCTAAAATCTCTCAAAGTATTATTAGGACATCTCCAGGCTTCCTTTGCTGAACATCTTCCTAGTCTCTGTGGAGTTTATCCATGAATACTTGGTGTCTGAGATCTAATGTATTGTCACTAAAAGGCATGGGTATGCACAGGAGGAATATGTAATGAATCTTAATAATATTAGCTTATTATCAGAGAATGCTCTTCCATATGAATGCCGATTTGCTCCTGCATATATATATCTTTATAATTAAGGAAGGGGTTTTTCTCGACCCTGCTCTCTGCACTTTCTGATAAGTTGTTATGCAGCTGGTATTCATGCAAATTAGAGTTTGCTGGCTCCTGATATGCCTACTAGCAATAACCAGCAGATTACTTATGTGGAAGCTGCCTACCTTTAAAGTTATATGGTCACATTAGAATAAATGATACAGTCTTGCTCTGAATTTCAAAAATTCTAAGTGGATTCACTGAGACCCCAGTGATACATCTTGGTAATACACCTTACTGAGAGAAATGTGGAAAACAGATTTTTGTTTTCCATTAAGAGGGAGATATGCACACTGGCACTTTGTTAAGGTTATTTTTGTTATTGGGAAGAATTTAGAATATGATTGGTTCCTCTTGGGCCCCTTCTCAAGGTAGTCAGGTACTGAAATACCGAAAGGACCTTACAGTAAGATGTTAGCATGTCTAAAGCTTCCCTCCATCTTAGGCCAATACAGCATGGCATATTCTAGAAAACCTTGGCAGGAAGGTGTTCAGTGATCTCTATGGGAAGCTACATATTTGAGATTGAAAATACATTACCAAAATGCTCTGTTACCACTTCAACATATAAATGTTCTTAACTCAAGTTTATTCCCACATGCTTTAGAAATATTAACTTACTAGTGATTGAATAACAATGAAATCAACAATGTTTATGAATAAATTATAGGGGTGAAATTGATAAATACATTAGAAAGTGCCAACGAAGAAAATAAATCTTTTCAGGCAAAATTTGGAATGACCCAGAGAAACCTATCAATGCTTATGAAGAAATTGCATTTATATTCAGAATAATGGAGATGTCTAAATTTGAATTAAGGTGAGGGCAAAAATCAAAATAGTCAAGGTGAATAGAGACCCATATGTCTGGAAAAGATGTCCTTTGCATTCAATTGCTGGTTTTGGACAGCTGCAACTTCATGTTAATGGGAAGTTGTCCCTGAGATTTTATTTTTAAATATTAGCCATCAGTGCTTACAGATTTTCAATAGCAGCTTTAGCCTGAATTATTTACCTACAACCAGAAGATTGCACTTCCCAAGTGACAACAGATGCGGAATTTACAAGGATGAGACACCTGGGCAACATACATATTTAGCAGCAGATGTCAACTTTGTCCTCCAGAAGCAGACTCTGAATCTTTGGGGAGAGAGAGACTGAAGCAGACTAGCTCCACATTCGGGCTCATGTTCATCTTGGATGAGTCACCAACATGCAGCGGCAGTGTTGACTTTTTGTTACGTCCGCTAATTAAAATTATTCCCATTGCTCTGGTTCTAATACCTTTAACACACCAGTGTCATTGTTGTTCTGACACTTTTTTCCCTCTCTCTTTGAGTTTACAAATACAGGGAAAAAATAAAGACAGGTGTTTAAGAACTATTTAAGACTCTTCATATCTTCCAGGTTATGCTAGCTGAGTGACCTTTAGGGGAGATACACACACACACACACACACACACACACACACACACACACACACATATACACACGCATATATATTTGTTCATTTATTTGCTTTCAGGTAAGGGGTTTTTACTGCTCTTCCTATATGGATATCAAGTATGACCAACCATCATTCATTGAGAGCAGCATCTTTAGCTACGGTGGTCTGGCTTATGCTCCATTTTTATGTCTAAGCTAAAGAATGTTAATAGCTTATGATGTGGTTAGGTTTTATTTCCCCTTTGAACCATGTGCTAATGAAACAGAGCCCAACAGTATAATTTGGTTTAGTGTGACTGAGAAAATGCCTTTAATAGGACCATATTTCTTCTTTAGTGTGGAAGACCTACATTTGAATTGTGTTATGAGCTAGTGTAGTGCCTGGCACAAAGGAAGGACTCTCAATAAATATTTGTTGATTGACGTTATTGGTTGATTTTCCTCCCCTAGTTTCTGATAAGCAGCTGGTTCCCTTGGTTTACAGTGTCTTCATGATTCCAGGAAATAATGGACAATTAAACGGTCTTGTCGTCTCTCTCAAAAACTTTTATATTTCTGTATAGATTCCAACACAGTTTGCAAGACTGGAAAAAAATGATATTTAAATTGGGAAATCATTTTAGTGGTGAACTCTATATTGAGAGCTGGAACTCTGCCTTGGTTTTTCTGGAAGGAAACATACAAATTCTCAGCATCCTTCAGTAGGAATTTCATTGAGCAAGGATATCAGACGGGCTTATATTGGGGAGATGTACCCAAAATTCTGTTCTGAGAATTTTTTTACTAATCCCTTTGCATAGTAAGCAGTTACCAGAAGCATACATTTCCCCACCTAATTATTAGTCAAAGGCAGTCTAAAACAAACAAAAAAAAAAACCAGTTGTGTTAAGCAATAGCAGCTCAAATGGATGGTACTGAGTAAATAAATAAATGGTTAATCAAGAAATATTTATTAAATACCTACTGTGTGCTAGACACTGTGCTAAGTGTTGAGGTTAACCTACATAACCTAAGTAATATGCCATTAGCCTACTTTTCAACATAAATTAGAATAAGCTCAGGAAAAATTATATTAACTCCAATTTCTTTGAGAAAATGGCTTTGTCTGCCTTTTTATTTAACATAGTTTATTCAGAGACTCTCTAACCCCCTGAAGTTAGTGTTTATTTAAACATATAACACTAATCATGGGGGCTTTATTAGATCAATATGGACCAGTGTGGCCTCAAGCCCAGTTATACTGGCAGTTTGGCCCACCAACATGGAACCTCACACAATACCTGCACCCTCCTTTCTTTCTCTTGTCTGGATCATTCATTTCCAGTGTATGATCACGCTGGAATCTGAGGTGGGAGGTGGGTGGTGGGGTGTCCCATGGCCATGATCGTGACTACTCCTCAGTTTTCAGCGTCCTTTGAGTAATCCTGGCAAATACTCTCCTTCTTAAGCATCATTGTTGTTGTTGTTGAGTTTCAGTCATGTCCCATTCTTTGTGACCCTCTTTGGGCTTTTCTTGGCAAAGATACTGGAGTGGTTTGACATTTCCTTCTCCAGCTCATCTTATAGATGAGAAACTGAGGCAAACAGGGTTAACAGGGTTTTTAAAAATATTTTATATAATAACTTTATTCATTCATTTATTTATTTTTGGGGGGAGGCTAGGCAATCAGGGTTAGGTGACTTTCCCAGGGTCACGTAGCTAGTAATTGTCTGAAGCTGGATTTGAACTCAGGTCCTCCTGACTCTAGGGCCTTATCTGCTATGCCATGTAGCTGCTCAAAAATTGGTATAGGGAACTCTTTTTTTGTTGTTTTTTTTTTCAATTTTTATTTTTGGAGGCAATTGGGGTTAAGTAACTTGCCCAGCATCCCACAACTAATAAGTATCCGAGGCTAGATTTAAACTCAGGTTCTCCTGACTTTAGGGCTGGCACTCTATCTGTCCTGGTACACTTTCCATTTATACAAAATCAATGGCAATGAGAGGCAGCTAGGTGGCGCAGTGAACAGAGCTCTGGCCTTTGAGTCAGGAGGACCTGAGTTCAAATCCAGTCTCAGACACTTAACACTTGATAGCTGTGTGACCCTGGACAAGTCACTTAACCCCAATCACCTCACCAAAAAAAAAATCAGTGGCAATGACACTATTAACTTTAAAACCTAAAATGTTTATTCAATAGAGAGCAAGAGCAGGACAACATCCTCCAATCAGTACCTGAAATATCCATGGGGCTGGGCAGAGGTAGAAGTAAGGACATAGTTATAGAAGTGGCTTAGTGCAGCCATTCCCCAAAAAGATCAAGGGCATCATGGCCTAGAGTCTAGAGCAAGATGTTGCCACCATGCAGATGTATTTTGCTATTACTACTATGACTCACTACTAGTTTCTCTAAGTATTTATCCACTTCTGTCTCTCTCTGTCTGTCCCTGTACACACATACTTCAGCATAGCTCCCATTAACGTTCCCCTTTCTAAACTATGTAAAGCAGGAAAAAGCAGCATAGGAACTTGTCATTGCTCGGCTGTGAGAGGAAAGTACCTGGGAGCTCTTCAGCCAACAGCAGGTTCCACCTCTACTCCACTGAGCTTGTAGCAGGTACAGAGCCTGTCTGGCTTCAGTTAGTTCTCTCAGCTGATGCGCCTTTTTTCCAGCCAATCAGTTCCTAGCAGAGCAACGCCTTCCTTTCAATCAACACAGCTAAAGAGCCTGCCTGTTGATTCAGTTCTGGTCAACTTCAGTATTTTGTCTTCTTGCAAGCAGCTCCTCGACTTCTTCTGTGTTTTCTGCCCCTAATTCTTCTGGTTCCCCCTGCACTCAGTTTCCTCTATCTTTGATCGTCATCAGGTAATATCTGACTTCTCCAAGGCCGTGGTTGTGTTTGTCCTTTGTTCTCAAAGGGACCATGAAGTCAGGGGGATGATGACATGACTTGCAATTGAGTTTGATTTGAGTGAGGGAGGGCTGTGCAAGGTCACCAGCCTCACTTTCTTCTCCAGAGCCATTCATCAGGATGTCTGGAGATGGTTTAGGATGCAGTGGGAGACCCTGGACCTTTCAAGCTAAGGTCTTTTCAGATTCTCACTTTGAGTAAGGTAACGCCCATTCAATGAATAGGCCTCTTTAAGAAGTGGGTCAAGGGATGACCCCTGTAATTAAAAAAAAAATCAAACTAGGAGAGGAAGACCCTCATGGTTGCTGGCCAGAAGAGAAAGTTACTATTTGTGTTTGTCCTTCCTTCCTGAAGAGGACCAGGACATCAGGGAGATGATGACATGACTTGCAATTGACTTTGAAAATCAAGGCCTCCTCATCTCTAAATTATGAGGTAAAATGCAAAAAATCCACTTTTCTGTCAAGTATGACCCCAACAGAACTTGTATAATTGTCCCATCATCCTCATTTCTTTCATTTATAATTTACTTCCAACTTTCAAAAGCCTGAAAATAGTGATATATAAAATGAGCTGATAAATCATAATGCACCATTGATATCATTGCTTCTTCTTTCAAACAGATCCTCACAGTATATTCTCTCACAAGTCCAAATAGTCAGTGCCTCTACTCAAGCATTTTTATATGGACTGTGTTTCCTCTCAAGCAGATTTTTTCAGTATTCCTTACACAAATGTTCTTTTGCTTCCCCTTTCAGCAATCAAAATGTCCATAAAAAAGGGGTAGCACCTTACATAAGCAGAGAATGTTTAGCAAATATCAAAATAATAAAACATACTTCCAAATGATCAGCCTTTTCCTATCTATCTAACTGATAGAGCCCTGCTCTATCTTCTCTTGGAAGTGATTGTTATTTCTTTCGAAAATGCCAAGCTCATAAAATTCTAGAATCATAGCCCTGGAAGAAAGCAACATGATTAAGGGGAAAGCATGGTGGATTTGGAATCAGAGGACCTTGGTTTGAATCCTAGATCTGAGACTTACCACTTGTGGATAAATCACTTCTCTGAGCCCCAATTAACTCATCTATAAAATGTTAGGGTAACAATAGACGGCCTCCGATCCCTCTCACTCTAAATCTTTAATCTTATGATTTGGCCCATTTTTTTTTGTTGTTAGTTAACTGTTCTTCAGTCACAGCCAACTCTTTGTGACTCCTTTTGGGATTTTCTTGGCAAAGATACTGGAATGATGGCCATTTCTTTCTCTAGTTCCCTTTGCAGATGAGGAAACTGAGGTTGTGACACATAGCTAGTAAGTGTCTGAAGCTGAATTTGAACTCAGATCCTCCTGATTTCAGGCCCAGTGCTGTATCCACCGCTCTATGAGCTCTATGAGCTGGCTCTGACCCTTCTATTTACAGATGAGGAAACTGAGGTTAAAATATTTAACCTATAACCCTTTTTACTGAGTGCTAAATCTAGCAGTGCTCAGTAAATTAATATTTGGTCCATGAATGAAAGATAGGCTTAACTTTCTCCACATACAAAACAAAGGTGTTGGGCTAGATTAGCTGTAAAGATATTTTTCTAGTTTAAAAGTTCAATAAATTTATGAATGTAAAAACTTGGCAGGAAATAACTAGAATTTTGAGACAAGACCTAAACGGGTGCATCTTTACTGCTCTGACCTGTTACTTTGAAGAAAGTTCAAATGAGCTTTTCATGCTAAATAAAAACAATATTGAGGGTGATAATGCTTTCAACTTGAGTAGGGGAATCAGAGAGGTGTGCATATTTCTAAATAGCAAACTCTTCCTTTTTTGTTGTTCAATCCTTTTCAGTTGTGTTCAACTCTTTGTGACTCCATTTGGTTTGGTTTTTGGCAGAGATACTGGAGTGGTTTGCTACTTCCTTCTCCACCTCATTTTACAGATGAGGAAACTCAGGCACACAGGGTTAAGTGGCAGGTCACATAGCTAGTAAGAGTATGAGGTTGTAGTTGAATTCAAGAAAATGAGTCTTCCTGATTCCAGGCCTGGCATTCCCTCCACTGCTCCACCACAGATACTGGTCTGTATTCAGATGTTTGCCCTCCCCCTACGATTTACTCTTGAGGCCTTTCCGGAGAAATTAGTGACTGGGCCAAAAAGTCTTGAAGGTATGGGATCAGCCCACATTGTCAAGGCAGTTCATGGCCACAGTCAGGTGTGCTTGTGAAGAGGCTTTTGACAAGTTAATGTTTTGACTGGGATATATCATGAGAGCCGTGTTAGTTTCCAGGACACATCCTAAATTAGATTGAAAATGAAGTACAAATCAGAGTTGATGGGTTTTCTGCATTTTAATGCATGAGCTCCTAAAAAGGGACACTGCTTTGTCTGGGCTGTCCTCTAAAATAAGGTTCATAATTCCAAGATAAGCAGTGCTGATTTTACCCTTTACCCCCCACTGGTCACTAAGTGAGGAACACAGCCCATCGATATTAGCTTCCTAGGGTTCTGTCATCTTCTTAAAGTGCTAACAATTAGTTTGTTTAGCACCTTTGCTATGTATTACAAACACCAGAGCATGCTCTAATTAAATTTACAAATGTTGTTACCTTCTGATACTGGAAAAGACTAATTATTCTGTCAGTCCTTGATCATATAATTACACTGTGGGATGCTGTTATTTTTAAATGATCTGGGACCTATTCTGCCCTTGAAAACATGGCTTCCATGTGAACTCCAGCTCAGTATATGCCCCCTATATGCATGACTAACTGGAGTTAAATTTTAGTTTGATGATAGGTGGTTCTCTAGAATGTACCCTCTGGTTCACTCTCCCAGAACCAGGTTTGACTATCTCTGCTCCCCGGGGTTCCAGGTCATCTTGAGGTATTTGGAATTCTTTTGTCTTTACTGCTAAAAGCTTGACTTCCACTGGCTATATGTTTGGTCTCTCCGTTACGTATCAGTGACTAGCACCCCTTAACTACTTAACATTGATTAGCATTTACAAAGGAATATTTACTTCTAAGACAAATTACAGATTTTTCCTCTAACACCTCTGGGATGGACTTTCCAGCCACAACACCTTGGTGTCTCCGGGAAGCAGCTCAATGTAGTTCAGTTCTTGCACAACCCATTGTTACTAGATGAGTCCTTGTTTCCCTACCATTAGGCTGGGGTCCTGAAGGTCACTCCTGAAGGTCACTCTTTGCTTCTTGGGACATTGTTGCTGAACTGGTTGTGAAAAGGAGACCTTGGAATGTTGAGATACAGGAGCGCTCTGCTTTTGGAGCTCACAAGATCAGATGCTCCAGTCTCCTTCACCTAAAATGGAAAAGGACAAAAGCAGAGAACAAGTTCAATTTTCTAGAGCACAAGACCTCTGTGGGGAGAAGGATATGAGGTCTCTTTCCTTTTGGCATTATCTCTAACTGGATTCTTTGAGTAATTGAGTCAAACTGTGAGCATAGCAGCCAAAAGTCCAAGGCTGAGGCTGACTGGCCTTTTTAAATGTCTCTCTGAAGGCTCTCAAAAAGCCTACATCACATCACATGGTCAGCTGACTGGGAACCAGCTACAGAAGGTCTACACACAGTCTAGTGTTTCTCTCTCTCTCTCTCTCTCTCTTAAAAATTTTTTTTTAATTTGGCAATTGGAGTTAAGTGACTTTCCCAGGGTCACACAGCTGGTAAGTGTCAAGTGTTTGGTCTGAGGCCAGATTTGAATTCAGTTCCTCCTGACTTCAGCACTGGTGCTTTATCCACTGCACCACCTAGGTGCCCCTCCAGTGTTTCTCCAAGGCACTTCTGTCCCACATCACCACAATTCTCACAGAAGTTTCCTCAATCTGTCCATGTGAAGAAACACCATGTGAGGACTCTGATTATGTGCTGGATACTCATTAAAAAGTAGTATAGGGAAAGAGCACTGGATTGTAAATCAGCTAATCTGAGTTCTGTTACTGGTTCATTCATTTGCTAGCCATGTGATGTTGAGCAAGTCATTTGATCTCTCTGAGCCTCAGTCAATCAGCCTCAACTCCCGCTTAATCCCTCTGAGCCATCTTCTGTAAATTGGAGCTGGACAAGCCCATCCTGACTGTTCTAACATTCTATACACCTGAGTTTTTAATTGTAATTCAGTCTATGTATAAGCCAACTTGATTTTAAGAGAGGCCTAATCTGAGAAGATGCTATGGCCACAGCTTGTGTGACATTCTCAGAAATACGGAAAGATGGAGGTGGAGTGAGAAGAGCCCTGTATATTTAGGACATACACTCTTGCATTCTCCTTCTGTTTGTCACTGGAGTTCCTTGGTGACAAATCCTGGATTTCCCTTGTCAGAATTCTTGCCTCTCTCTCCTTGCTCCCCATGGACAAATTGCCATGGTTACATCCTGGCTTTGAACTCATTCAGCCTCAGCCTCAGCATGACCTAGAAACTGTGCCCAAGGCCCCCACAGGAAGCCAACACCCTCTCATCCTATCCCATCTTTTCCTGAAATAAATTGGCTTATGGTGTTTGTGTAGGATATTAAATTTGCATTATTGCCTACCACATGTAGTTGAATACATCTCCAAATATTGAACGGCCCAAGCTCTTTTCAATTCTGGTATTTGTTCTATTCATTCAGATTGCAACCACCATGCCTTCTTAGATAGTTAAATGAATTGCTATGGCCTTAAAAATAAGTATACTTTTTGGTTATCCTTCTGGTTCTGTTCCCCATTGAAATTAGCCAGGATTAACTTTTATCAACAGATGTAGAGTCTGTTACTAGGCTTCAAACCTTTCCAGCTTGGTAGGAAATGCCAAAACTGCTTTGTGAGTTAGTAAGTCAGTCAGAAAGCTTTTATTAAGTATCTACTGTGTGTCAAGCATTGTACTAAGTGCTGGGAATACAAAGAAAGATAAAAAACAATCCCTATTCTGAGGTGGTGTACTTACAAAAAAATATGGAAAGACTTGGACCTATGAAGGAAGATGTTATCTGCTTCAGAGAAACAAAGGACAAATAAGTATAGTACAGTCTTACATAGATGCATATGAATGCATATGTCTATATATGAATATGACTATATTTAAATATATGCACGTGTATATGTATATATAGGAATGTTTGTATTTATATATGTATATATGTATGTGTTTAAATATGTGTATATCTACATGTGTGCATGTGCATATATACATGTATAGAGATACAGATATAAATATACATACGTGTGTGTGTGTGTATATATACATATATCTGTGCTTCATTGTAGCCTTCTTGGGGGGGGGGGAAGAAGTGGGGGAAAAAAAGAACAAAGTAAAAAGTGCACAGCAGAGAACAAAAACAATCAGGAAACCATTACAGGTGAAAAATCATAAGGACCAGAAAAGGCAGTATGAGTAGAAAAAGGAGTTGGTTATAAGATATTTTGAAAGTAGAATTGTGTGTCTGTGTATGTATGTCTATGACAGAGAGAAAGACAGAGACAGAGACAGAAACAGAGAGAGATAGAGACAGACAAAAGAGGTGTAGAAAAGGGTGACTGGATGGATAGTAGCAACATAACAGAATCAAAGAATTTTAGAGAAGAGTCAACTGTTTTCTGGGAAAAGAAAAAAAGTTAATGAGTCTTCTGGTTCTTTTTGTTTGTTTGCTTGCTTTTAATAGGCTGAGTTTGTGAGGCCAATAGGACTTCCAAGTATTAAGTGTCTAGAAGAGATTTAGCCACAAGGACTTCAAATTCAGAAGATACATGAGGGCTGGATAGATTTGAATATCATCTGGGTGCAAATTATAATTGGATCCATAGGAATGGATGAAATCACTGGGGCAAAGTGGAGAAATAGTAGGGGCCAGAATAAGACATACATTAGGGGACATACATTCTTAGTTGGCAGGAGATAGGTGATGATCTAGAAAATGAGACGAAGAAAGAGAGCTCTGATAGAAAAATCAGTTAGAAGAAAGACTACAGGAAAAGTGGGTGGTAAACAGTGCTAAAAATTGCCAAAGTTCAAATTGGAACAGTACTGAGAAAATGCCACAGAATTTAGCAGTTAAGAGATTGTTGGTAACCTTGGAAATAAACAACGAAAATAATCTTTTTCTAAGAGTTTGACTATAAAATGGAGAAGAGCTTAAGGTCAGTTGAAGGAGCTATAAGGATGTTAAAGGGTAAAGTAAAGGTTTCATAAAGATTGGGGAGATCTAGGCCTCATTTTTTTGGAAGGGAAGAAGTAGACAAGAAAATTCTGGAGATAACAAGGAAAAAAAGAATGACTCAAGTGACAAAGTCCTAGTAGAGTTGGGAAGGTATAAAATCAATGGCATAGAGAGAGGAGCTGGTCCTCTCCGTATGTCAGACACAGGAATAATGGAGTAGAGAGCAGGGATATGACATAGAGGGTTTTGCAGACCTGGAGGTAGCTCATGGTAAATGGCTTCATTTATCTAAGAAAGTAGGCAGCTAGGTCCTCAGTTTAGAGGAGGTAAGAGTAGGTTTCAAGGATCTTGATGAAAAAAAAAATTGAGAACAGCCACTGCAGAGAGTGTGATAGAGTCAATTAGTAAAGAAGTAGATAATTGTCATGCAACAATAAAGGCCTAATGGAGATCAGATTATATTAATCTGCAGAGGGAAATTAATGGAGTTGTGTGAATAAATAAATGAACTTTAGTTTGAGCTATGACTGAAAACATATAATATCAATATTTAATTACTAAAATGTAGCAGTATTTTAATAGCCATGTTCTAAAAGAATCATTAGTTTGTATCTTCACTCTATTGAAATGGGAACATTAAAAGATGGCTATTCAGTTCTCAAATCACTTTTTATTGATTTGGCTTAAACTCTTTATGCCTATATTTTTCTACACACCTTTCAATGACAGATATTGACACTCTTTATAGGTTTTTTCTCTGAAAACCCTAGATTTTATTTTGAAGAATATCTCTACTTCAACACCAGAAAGGCAAATAGATTACTTAGTTGTTAAATAATCTTAATGAGGTGTCAAAAACAGAAAAAATATTCTGAGAGTTCTGCAAGGTCTTTAAGTAATGAAACATTGATTTTTTTTAACTCCTAAAGAGTATAGGGGAAGTAAATGAAAAACAGTTATTGGATTCCAAGGAAATAATCTATTTTCAGTAGCTTAATTTCTTGTTTCAAAAGTCTTTATAAGATCTGTAATTTCATTAGTTATTTTCTTTGGATTGTATGAGCTACCTTTTAGGATAGAGTTCTGAAAATGGACCCCTTCTTAAAGTGGTCCTTGACTGAGGAATATAGGCAGTGTCATCTTGTCATAGAGATTACACTTTAGAAAGAGCAATTGCTTAATTATTTAGGAAGAATTCTGTAATGACATTTTATAAAATACTAGTGCTTTAACCAATTTACTAAATGTCTTCATTGTTGGTATGTATATACTCAACCCTTTTGTATTCATATCAATTATTATTACTATTATTATTATCATTTATTTTAATGCATTTGGATTATAATGGTTAAAGTATACTTTTCTATGTTGGTTTAAAGTTATATCCATGCAGATTCAGTCCCTTCAGACTTGGTGAATATTCCAAGACAGCAGGATTGACCACATTTTTTGTGCTAACCAGGCCCTTTGTGTTCATGTGGAGAGCTGCTTTATTCTTGTTGGGCATCCTTTGTATCATATGGTTACTTCCTTTTATTAACTAACTGTTGACTGACCCGAGAATCAGGCATAGTTCATAACACCCATAGGTGGGTGGAACTAAAAGCACACTTTAATATGACTAAGCATAATATACATTTCTTTCTCTCTAATATAGAAATTCATATATATATATATGTATATATATATATATATAATTTCACAATGCATTATTACAAAATATATTATTATCATTATTAGATAAGCTTTACTTGGGTCTACTTTCTATCTAAGTACTGCAATAGAAACTACCTGTAACATTTTGAGAAAAATTATCTAGGCCTGGAACAGGTGTTTACATAATGTGATATGAAAGGTAAGATAATGGAGAGAAAATTGGAAATGTGGAAAAAAACTGCATTCAGATCTTAGTTCTGTCATTGACTAACCATGTGATTGTAAGCCTCAGTTTTTTCATATATAAAAAGCAGATAATAGTACTTGTACTGTCTCATCTATTTGTTTTAAGGGAAGGGCTACATAAATTGAGCCATTAACATATATCTGTCCATAAAAGATCTCTTTCTTTTTTTAAATGTTTTTTTCTGAGCATTATATATATATATATATATATATATATATATATATATATATGCACACACACATATATATATACACACACATATATAGATATAGATATAGATAGATATAGATATAGATATAGATATAGATATAGATATAGATATAGATATAGATATAGATATAGATATAGATATAGATATAGATATAGATATAGATACAGAGACAGATACAGATACAGATAGATATAGATATAGATATAGATATATGCATATATATTTTTTCCTCTAAGGGCATTTTAAAATTAATTGTCTTTAGTTTAAAAGTTAATTTCTTGTGCTATTTCCTCCTTGTAAACAGCAGTCCCATAGCAATGAATATATTTTAAATCTTGTACTCTATTTCTGTGAGTCTGAGGTTAAGGGATAAATTCAAGAAATGAACATAGGTGAATTTCTGGTCTTGACTCTAATGTAGAATAGTGACCCAAACATACTATTTCCCTCAATATCAGTATGTAGTAGGAGATAAGAGACCGATGGTTTGGAGAGTGATTGGTAGGTAGGGAAAGGTATAGATTTAGGGTATATTTGTAGATAGGTGATGATTGAAGACATGGAAGTAAATGGGATTGCCTTAGGAGAGAAGAGTGCCAAAGGCACATTACCTAAGGGACCTCAGAGAGATGAGAGAGGAGAAGCCATCAAAGTAGGTAGAGAAGAATTAGTAAGAGTGGCAGGTCAGAGAACCATGACATGGCAGTGTAGCA
Source organism: Phascolarctos cinereus (assembly GCF_003287225.1). Classification (NCBI taxonomy): domain Eukaryota; kingdom Metazoa; phylum Chordata; class Mammalia; order Diprotodontia; family Phascolarctidae; genus Phascolarctos; species Phascolarctos cinereus. The sequence continues at coordinate 242,207,350 of NW_027556098.1, forward strand.
AGGGGAAGAACAGGTATTAAGAAGGCGGATTGGTCAACGATATTAAAGACTGCCTAAATGTGAAAGACAATAAGGACAGACCAAAAGGTCTTTGGATTTGGTGAAAAATGATCATTGGTGAACTTAGAGAGGATAATTTTTGGAAGTGGTTAGGTATGTTATTCAGATGCCAAACCACTAAAGAGTAAGGACATTAGGAGATGGAGGCAAGTATAGATTACTCTTTCTAGAAGTTTGACAAGTAAAAGGAAAAGAGAGGTGAGACAATAGCTTGACATAGTGTCAGGTGCATATACATATACATATATATATATATATATATATATACACACACACACACATATATATGTATATATATATATATATATAATATATTATATATAATACATATAAGGTATATAATATAATGCTTATATCATATCATACATACCAGGCATGTAAAGCTACATATCACTGATACCCCACATCCAGATCATGTACTTCCTCCATTCCCATTTTTTAATCCAATTTCACATTCATGAAAGCATGCATGGTCAGTGAACTTCTGTTATTCATTTTGACAAGACTTTATAAATGCACTAGATTTCTTTTGTTGTTGCTGTTGTCATTTTAGGTGAATCAAAATCCTTTCTCTTTTCTGACATCCTATGTGCTTTAGATGTCTTGAATTTAAATAGTTTTTATGAGTAGGGTATGAACACTTGAAAATAGAGGGTTTATGTTGGAAACTCATGAGGAAGCTTAGAGATGACAGAATGAACGTACAATGATGATAAACAACACCCATTTCAAGTAACTGTACCACAGTGATAACCTGAACTCAGAGGTGCCTGCTGTGTTATTGCCAAGCAGGAACTCTATCAAATATAAATCACAGTTATAATTTATTCAAGAGCAACCACTTCTACATAGGCTAGTTAAATGCATTTGTGATTTTTCCCCATGTAAGCATGGGATCAATTTAAGCAAATGGGTTGGTTTTTTGTTTGTTTCTGATATGCTACAATAGGGATTTGGAGACCCTTGCTCTGATTTTTAACCAGTACTATGACCTTCAGAAAATAATCAAACACCTTCATTTTATTTTTTCTTTCATTTTCCTTTTTTCTTTTCTGCTTTCCTCCCCCCCTCCCTTCCTTCTTTCCTCCCTCCCTCCCTTCATTCTCTCCTCCCTCCCTCCCTTCCTTCTTTCCTTCCTTCCTTTCTTCCTTCCTTCCTTCCTTCCTTCCTTCCTTCCTTCCTCCCTTTCTCTCTCTCTTTCTTCCTTCCTTCCTTTCTTTCTTTCTTTCTTTCTTTCTTTCTTTCTTTCTTTCTTTCTTTCTTTCTTTCTTTCCTTCTTTCTTTCTTGACTGAGTGTCCCTATCTTGCTGGGGCTAGAAGTACAACTGCCACACATAGGTCTCATTCCAATACAGATCAACATAGTAGTTTTAACTTCTTCCATTTTCCCCCGAACTAGGCCAGTTCACCCTTCCTTACATGTCCTGGTAGATCCCAGATTCCAGGGGATTCACATATTATGCTATGCTTAGTATGGACACCTGATCAGCTTTGGTCCTACTGCAACTCAGAATTCCCATACTCAAGCCATCCAGTATCCTCCACCTCCTCCAGTAAGAGGAATTACATATGTGTGCCACCATGCCTGTAAAATGATGGGCTTTTCATAGATAATCTTCAAGATTACTTCCAGCTTCAGCATTCTGTAAATTTATTGCCTTGGTTCCATAGTCTTTAAATTTTACCTCCACAATGTAATGGAGGTTTCCTATAGAAAATGATCTTTTGTACGACATGTTAACAAGAAAAAGAGCATGAATGACTCACAAAAATTTAAACTCAGACATGTGAAACCCATAGGATTTCAATATCAGATGGAGATCTAGGTCACTGTGGGAGATGATTTAAGTAAATTTTAAAAAATGTACTAGTCTTAAAGCAAGTGTTACTTCATTGAATAATAGAGGTTTACTGATATTACATGATTTTTTTCACAGTTGTGCAACTGAACTATATCAATTTAATAATTTTTGTGACTTTTAGTTAGAAAGTAGGAAAAAGTTTCCTAAAAATACACCATTTTGCAAAACCTACTGGGAAAACTAGAAAGCAATTTGGCAGAAACTACGAACAGATCAACATCTCATACCATTCCAAGATAAGCTCAAAGTGGGTATATGATTTAGACACGAAAGGTGATATTATGATAAACAAGTTAGAGGGCCATGGAAAAAAATAACCCATCAGATCAATGGATGAGGAAAGAGTACATGATCAAACAAGAAATAGAGAGGATCACAGGAGGTAATTTTGATTATATAAAATTAAAACTTTTTTGAACAAACAAAACCAATATAGCAAAACTTATAAGACAAACAGGAACCTGGGGGGAAATTGCATTGTTTCTTTAATAAAGTTCTCATTTCTCTAATATATACAGAGCTAAACTGTAAATTATAGAGACCCAAAATCATAAAAATAGGAGCCATTCCCCAATTGAAAAAATGTATAAAGAATATAAACAGGCAGCTTTCAGAGGAAGACATAAAAGATATCAATAGTCATATGAAAAAAAAATTCTCTAAATCTTTCATAATTAGAGAATTGCAAATTAAAACAACTCTGAGATACTACTTCACACCCCTCAGATTGGCTAAGGTGAAAGAAAAGAAAAAAATGACAAATGCGAGAGGGAATATAGAAAGATTACTACCCTGATACACTATTGGTGGAGCTGTGAACCAATTTGACCATTCTGGAGAATAATTTGGAACTATGCCTTTAGGGCTGTAAAACTGTGCATATCCTTTGACCCAGTAATACTACTACTAGGTCCGTATTTCAAAGAGATGAAAGAAAAAGGAAAAGGATCCTTATGTAAAAAAAACATTTATAGCAGCTCTTTTTGTGGTGACAAAGAATTGGAAATTGAGGTGATTCCTCAATTGGGGAATGGCTGAATATGCTGTGGTATTTGATTGTAATGGAATACTATTGTTCTATAAGAAATGAGGAGTAGGATGATTTCAGAAAAAAAAACATATGAAGACTTGCAAAGGACCTCATGCAAAATGAAAGTAAGCAGAACTAAGAGAGCATTGCACACTGTAACAGCAATATTTTATGATGATCAGCTGTGAAAGATTTAGCTACTCTGATAAATACCAAAAGACTTATGGTAAAAACAAAAACAAACAAAAGAATCATGCTATCCATCTCCAGCAAGAAAACTAATGAATTCTAAGTCCACTTTGAAGTATATTCTTTTTCTGCTTTCTTTGTTTTTTTCTTGCTTTTCAAATGTAACATGGCTAATGTGGAAATATATTTTGCATAATTATATGCATACATACATATATATGTGTGTGTGTGATGTGTATTTTATTTCCTGCTTTCTCAACGGGTGGAAGAGTTGAAGGGTAGAAGAGACTTTGACACATAAAATTCAAAATAAAAATAAAATAAGTAGAATGAACACCTGGAAAAATAAATTCCTTATCCCTGCGATTAGAATTAACACTACATAAAGATGTAACGGAAGGAATTATTGCTCAGGCATGGGTTAGGAAAAATACCCTTAATAGTTCATTTAATTGATATCAGAGAATTCCATGTCAGTGATTACTTTTTCTGGCCTAGAAAGGATATATTATTAGAAAAAAAAATGTATAGATCCTATAGTGCCTCCACAAGAAAGAGGAAATTGTTTTCTGATTCTCATAACATTTGTGGAGCTTCTTAGGCAGATACTTCACCCTTCAAAAGTAATTAGTCTGGAGCACAAAATCTTCATAGAAGAGTTAAGCAGGAGTAGCAAGGATTTTCTAACCCTAAGTGAGTTAGAGGCTTGGAACAGAAACTCTGCTGCTTGTAAGTAAGAATAGGTTTAAAGACCAATCAACTACCTGTGGTCTTTTCTGTATAAGTTTTTCAATTATGAAAGTATCTTTGTTTTGGAAGTATATTTTTCCTGTGAGGATAAAAAAGTTACCAACAGTTAGAGATGTTTGCTTTATGATGATGAATAACTTGACTTGGTTGGGGGGGAAAGACTTACTAGTGGAGCAGTAACCAGGGCCCCCCCCCCCGCCTTGTCCTATACTTGTACTACTGATATCACAAGGCTAGTGTGCATATCAAATTAGATAATAAATATAAAGTACTTTGTAAACTTTCATATGCTTTATAAATAACCTAATAAAAGGTAATGTGGTTCTGGAAAAAGAGGGTTCAACCTGGTGGCAGGAGACAGGTTCAAATCCTGCCTGTAATACTAGCTAGAAGACTATAGACAAATAATCTTGACTACCCTGAGCCTCAACTTACTTATCTGTAAACTGAGAGAAATAACATCTATGTTACCAATATTATAGATTTAGTGTAAGCATCAAACATGATAACATAGTTACAATCCATTATAAACTTATGACAGTGTGTGATTGCTAGATGCATTAATTCGACAAATGTTTAAGTTCCTTCTTTCCTAAAAATAGATTTTATTTAAATCTTTTGTTTTCATATCACCTAGATTTTTATGTCACCTAGATTTTCTCCTGTATCCTCCCTCTCCCTTCTCCTAAAAAAGCATTTTTTTAAAAAGATGAGACTAAAAAATTCTACAAAACCCATCAATACATTAAAAAAAAATCTGAGGTTATATGCCATGCTCAGCACCATTGAACACTCCTCTCCACTCCATAAGCACCTTGTACAAAGGAGCAAAGTGAGATATATGTATTAAGTTCCTTCTATGTTAAAGTGCAAAGGATACAAAGAAAACTCCCTCCACCAATGCTGGGTGGCACTTTTTTCTGCAACTCCTAGTCCTACAGAGCTACCTACAGCACTGGGTGACACGAGGTGAGTCTGACATCATTATATTTGATAAAGTCATGCTGGCTTTTAGTGATCACTGCTTCCCTTTCTGAGAGCTTACATATCAGCCCCGCAATAATGTGTCCTAGAATTTTGCCAGAAATAGAAGCCAAATTCACTGATCTTTACGTTTTTTTAAACTCCTCTTTTCATTTTCAAAAATTAGGTCATTGGCTCTCCTTTAGTCCTGTGGTACCTCTCATCTTCTTCCAGATGGAGATAATTCTTTGCAAACACACACATACACAGTCACACATATACATACACACATACAGGGTTGGCTTCTATCAAGCAAAGAAGCCAAGCATATTCCTACCATTTCAAGAGACTTGATAGAGTTTCATCAGGTCATTATTTTTCCCTACGCTCTGAGATTTCAACTTATTCTACTGCTTTCTAGGATTGCCTAATAACATACATTGGTATAAGGAGATAGATGAGGATAGAAAGAAAAAAATACATCTATAGTATGAAAAATAACACACTTTTGTGGAAAGAACACTGGATTTAAAGTGAGAAGACTTGGATTTGAGTCCCATCTCCAATAGATATGAGAGAAATGATTATTTCTCTCTTATATTAATAGCCAATTATTGCATTAGGACTAATGTTTTTCTCCTTTTCTACTTCCTCATTCAGAAATCAGCTCCTGTAGGTTATTCAGGCAGCCTTTGAAGTGCTGGGCTGATAATGAGAGGGAAGACTCAGATCTGTTCCAAAGGTAAAGAAATTTTAGTTTTATTGTGTTTTATTCAGACAGGTCTCAGTAAAAGCAGATTGCCCTTTTTGTCTAGATTATCCTAGATGTGGTGATATGGGTAAAGATAAGTCTCTCTGACCAGCACTAAGCAATCAGTCTCATCCCCTAGACTCTCATTTTTATAAGCCCACCTCTCATGATAATGTTCATTCTCTCTTTACTTCTTAACCAATCAGAGTTTTTTCCACCCTCAGGTGTGTACCCTTTTTTCCACAGGCTTTATAAATACTCAGGGTTCCACAAGTTAGGCCTCATTGATTGTTGAGAGGACAAATTAACCCGTTTTGTTGACTACTTGCTAGCTGTAGTTGATAAAATTGATTATAATTTACCCAGAAACGTTGTGTCTTGGAAATTTTTACTGACCACAGATACTAGTTGTGTGACTTATGGGCAAGTTATTTAATTTCTCTGAGTCTCATTTTCCTCATGTTCTAAATGTATATAATACTACATACACTCCATATCTCAGAGTTATTCTGAGAAAAGCACTTTGTGATCTTTAAAATGCTTTTTAAATGTTGTCATTAAGCCCTTGTTATCATTAAGAGCTAACAAAAAGAGACAGATTGGTCCTTGTACTGAAGGTATTTTTCTAGAAGGATGGAAGACCAACTGAGGTGCTGATGGCCCTCAGCCTGTGCAACATTTGTTATGTGCACCCCCTCGTTCATGTTCTATCACCACTTTGTGGTGAAAACATTTACTTCAGAAAGCAGCACAAGAAATGCGTGCTGCTCAACCTTGAGAAGTGTTGAAGTCTTCCAACCCCTTCAACCCCTTCCCCACCAAGAAATCCCACAGAAGTCCCCACTAACAGAAGAATAGAATCATGTAAGCCAGCCTTCCACTAAATTCACTGTTATTATCTGGAGGACACCTGTGTTCTCTACTAAATCTAACAATCTATGGAGAGGCAGGGATAGATCATTTCTTCTTTAAAAAGATCTAGTGGGTTTAGTGGACTATAAGCTCAATATGACTCAGTAGTATGATATGGTAACCAAAAGGGCTAATGCAATATCTGACGCCATTAAGAGGGGCATTTCTGTTGTTGCTATTTAGACATTTCAGTCATATCTGACTTTTCGTGACCCCAGGTGGGGTTTTCTTGGCACAGACATTGGAGTGATTTGTCAGTTTCTTCTCCAGCTCAATTTACAGATGAGAAAACTGAGGCAAACAGGATTAAGTGACTTGACCAGAGTCACATAGTTAGTAAAGTATCTGAGGCCAGATTTGAACTCAGGGAGGTTAAATAACTTGCCTGAGGTCTTATAGAAATTAAGTGTGGCAGGTAGGCTATGAACCAGGAACTGTGACTCCAGATTCAACATTCTTTCTGCTGGATTGTGATGTCCTTTGAAAGAAGATTCCGTAGCTTTAATGCCAAATGAAAAGCATTCTCAGAAGTGACCATGCTTTCCTCTTCTTTCCTGCCTGTCCCCCAAAAAAGAACCTATCCACAAATCTAGGAGGCTTTAAGGTAATAAAGATGAGATCTGCCTAAAGTAACTCACTTGGATTTTTATTTTACTTTTGATTTTTATTTTAGAAACTAGGACTTAAATACTACACATTTTATAAAGTAATTCCCATATACCCACAAAGTTCAGGGATCAGTTATTCACTGGATGACTTGGAATTGAGAGCTCTAACTGCATCAACGTCCAAGATGGTGTATGATACAGAATAGTATGTTTTGGAATATAGAGAGAAGGGAAGAGAGTAAGCATTTATATAGACCTAGCATGTACAGACTCTATGTTAAGTGCTTTTCTTTTGTTTTTTGAACTTAAAATTTTTATTAATTAATTTTTAGTTTCCAGCTTGCACTTTTATCAGATTTTGAGTTCTAAATTATTCCCCCTCCCTCCCCTCTCCCCAAGATGGCATGCAATCTGATATAGGCTATACATGTACAATCATATTAAACATATGTCCACATTAATCATGTTGTGAAAGAAGAATCAGACCAAAAGGGAAAAACCACAAGAAAGAAAAAAAAGAGAAAATAATGTGCTTCAATCTGTATTCAAACTCTATAGTTCTTTTTCTGGATGTGGATAGCATTTTCCCTCATGAATCTTTTGGAATTGCCTTAGATCATTGTATTGCTGAGAAGAGCTAAGTCTATCAAAGTCAGTCATCACACAACATTGCTGTTACTGTTGACAATGTTTTCCTGGTTCTGCTCACTTCACTCAGCATCAGTTCATATAAGTCTTTCAAGGTTTTTCTGAAATCTGCCTTTTCATCATTTCTTAGTATTTCATTACATTCATACACCACAGCTTGTTTAGCCATTCTCCAATTGATGGGCGTCCCCTCAATTTCCAATTCTTGGCCACTGCAAAAAGAGCTGCTATAAATATTTTTGTACATGTGGGTCCATTTCCCTTTTTATGAACTTTTAGTATGCTAAGTGCTTTTCAAACATTATATCATTTGATCCTCACTACAATGCTGAGAGGTAGATGCTATTACTAAACCCCTTTTACAGTTGAGAAAGCTAAGGCAAACAGAAATTAAGTGACTTGCTTGATCACACAGCTACTAAGTGTCAGATTTTAACTTGGGTCTTCCTGACCCCTGGGGCCAGTGCTTTGTCCACTGCCACTTTGTTGCTTTTATTGAGAGGGTTCCCTTGAAAGGGGCAATGGATAAGGCATACATGGTTTTAGAAATTTGTCTTGATGTGAAAAATAACATATTTCTATTACTTTTCAATACCATTGTCCTCTAACCCCCCCATACAATCTTTCTGGGTAACAAAAATGTGTAGCCATGCAAAAACAACACACTGCTTAATATATGACGTCATATGTCTCATTCTGTACCTACAGTCAACCACTCCTAGGCTGGGAAAATGTATGGATGTATAAGCATCAGTCCTCTGGAGTCAAGATCAATCATAGCAGTTAACTGGGTGTGAATGTCTCTGAGGCTTGCTTCCTTTAGAGTATTGTGGTCACCATGACTGTTGTTCTCTTGATTCTGTTTAATTTGCTCAACATCAGTTCATACAGATCTTCCCATTTTCAAAATTTTCCAAATTTCTTATACTTATGATTTCTTACAGTATGATATTATTCCATCACATTCTAAAATGATTCATTCATTCATTACCTAATTAGTGGATACCTACTTTTTCCATGATGTGTTTATATAAATATTTTGGAACCTATAGGATGTTACTTCTGATTTTTTACTTCTTTGGGGTTAGGTGAAGGGCTGGGGTTTCATGAATCTTGTGTCAATGATTTTTTTTTTTGTTCAGATTTAAACTGAGATGGGTATTCAAATCATAGTGACAAGGTACATTCATCCAACAGAAACAGATGGGTGGTCGTGAAGTATGGAGAATATTTAGTAATCTCATCTTAAAATATAAAAAGGGAATAAGAAGAATTCAAGCAGAAATGTGCCGTACAAAAGATTAATGACATGTGGACTTAGTTAAAAGGAAAGAAAGGTAGTTAAATCAGTCCACAAAGTCAGTGGCTCAAGAAGGGCATCTGAAACGGAGAAGAATGAATGAAACACAAGCTAACAGTAGCATTTAAATCAACCAACCCAACCAAAGGAATGTAATAGAGCCAAGAAATCTTGACCTGGTCTTCAAAAATTTATATTCTTTATGATTATCATAAAATAATGCACATTTCAATGTTATCTTGATATTTCTATAGATATGTGGGTACTGAAGAGTTACCTGTCAAAGTAAATGATTCAACAAGTGAACCCCAGGTGTACTCTGTGGCTGAGTCAGCATGGGTCCAACTGGTTGCAAAAATCCAGGCAACCAGTTGTCGATTAGCTGTGTTTTACCAGTCCACTTCTACCAACCCCTTCCTCCCCTTTTCTCTCATGAACATGTACGTAATCCCAGGAAGGAGCATTAGCATGGTCTTATGCAAAAGCAGGAGCCCTGTTATGAATTTAGAACAGTACAGCAATAAACCAATAAGTATATGGAAACATCTTAAATAATCTCTTTCTTTTTTCCTATGACAGAAAGGATCTTTGATGACAATGGTATTTAGTGTTCCCTCTTTGTACATGGCATGTTAATAACTAGAAGAATGTCAGTAAACACCTCATGTTGAATGAATTCAGTTGGCTTGATTTTGAAGTATAATTGCAACTCTGCATTCTTTCTTTGGGCAGGATCAGCGGTATGGTAAATGGAACAGATGCGTAGGTGATATGATTTGAGGAAACATTGAAAAATCATTCCTATCTCACAATATTTCTGTCTTTGACCATGATTTTGCCTTTTTAACACCTCTCACATATCTCCCACACTTCCTCTCTCTAAAACTGCCATTTCCCTGATGTAGTCCCTTACTTCCTCCTACCTGGAGAATTGCAATAGCCCCCTGGTGATTTCTCTGCCATAAGTCTGTCCCTACTCTAATTCATCCTTCACTCAGCTGCCAAAATGATTTTCCTATGGTGACTATGTCACCTCCTCCCACTCAATAAATTCCAGTGGGTCCTTATCACCTCCAGGATCAAATACAAAATTCTGTTTGGCTTTCAAAGCCTCTTACAACCCAACAATCCCCCACACACTTTTCCAGTCTTCTTAACCTTACATCTCTCATCTCCCCAATACTCTTTGATGCAGTGACATTGGCCTTTTTGCTGTTCTTTAAAAAAGACACTCCATCTCCTAACTCTGGACATTTTCACCGCCTATCCCTCATGTATGGAATGCTCTCCCTCCTCCTCCTCTCTGCCTCTTGGCTTCCATGGCTTTCTTCAAGTCTCAGTTAATATCTTACCTTCTATGGGAAGTCTTCCTTCTGTTGATAATTTCCAATTTATCCTATATATAACTGGATCATACATAGTTGTTTGCATGAGAGCAAGAACTGTCTTTTATCTTTATTTGTATCTCCAGTGCTTAGCACAGTGCCAGCTACATAACAGGGACTTAATCAATGTTTTACCAACTGACTGACAATGGAGTACCTGTGCTTTGCATGCTGAAAGGAGGAACAAGAGAGGAAATGTGTGTAGTGACCACCTGAAACAGGAACTAAAAATCTCAGAAGGGTAGAATGTTGGCACTGCTCTTTCCTAGGGGCTCTAATGCAGTCCATACATCCTGCTCTGCCAGCCCTAGCTTTGGTTGAAGATCTATCCCAGTAACTGAACAGCTGACACCAGGAAACTCCTTTGGTATTGTACCAGATACCTGTCCCAGGAAAGTTTCTGGGTCTACAGCTTCTGAGTCCTTATCTGTTGCATAGCTCTATTGAACGAATGAGTTGAATATCACTTGTGAGTTGTGTTGTATTGTCTACATACCTTTCCTTACTTAGAGTGCTCTAGGAGTGGAACTAAACAAATTCTAGCTGTGTATTCCTCAGAACTTCTGGGGTTGGAGTAGTTTATGTGCTGTCTGAGGATTGCCAGGGATGAGATGATGAGAAGAATTATGTAGCTGCTCAGTAGATGTTTTCTTATGTATTTAAAAAAATTATGTGAAAAATAAATGACTACATGGAGCATCCAAAAAAGTTCTGTTCCTACTGGGAGCCATTTTCATTGTTGTAAGGTCCTGTGATGAAATACAGTAGCACCAGAGATGGGGTTTGGCATATATGGGGACTCAAAAGCTAATTCTGATTGAGTAAATCCACCATAATACATATCTTCTCTATAGTGAATTGAACCAACCCTGAAGAAAGAGGCAGAACTGAGGAACAGAAGATTGTCTACTCTGTGAGAATCACAGTGGCGATACACATCACTGTCAGATGCCCCCCCCCAACACACACAGAGGCCCAGTACCGGATAAATCTTACCTGCTGAGTATTTTGTTTAGTGGTTTCAGTCATATTGGACTCCTCTTGATTCCATTTGGGGGTTTTCTAGGCATAGATACTGCAGTGGCTTGCCATTTCTTTCTCCAGCTCGTTTTACAGATGAGGAAACTGAGGCAAATAGGGTTAAGTGTCTTGCCCAAGGTCACACAGTAAATATCCAAAGCCAGATTTGAACTCAGAAAGATGAGTCTTCCTAACTCTAGGCCCAGAAGTCTATCCACTGTACCATCTAGTTGCCTCCTACTGGCAGAATGGGACCAAGCTGGCCCTAGGAGCAATGGCTCTCATTTGTTAAACAGGTAGTAGGCATTAAATAAATGTTGAGTTTGATTATAGGTGACCTCTCTTGCTCACTTCTTTGAGGCCTCATTCTCTCATCACTCACTCCATTACTTATACATTTCACATTGTTTGGTTAGAACTGTGCAGGATGTAACAGTCTTAGCCACAGCAAGTAATCATCAAAATGGGGTTCTACTGGCCTACCACACAAAACTCAGAGCCCCAGATATGGCTACTATAGCTAGAAGTATTTTAGAAGGAAAGTATTTACAGTACTGTCCTGATATTTACTCCACTTATTAGGAGGCAGCATGAAATGACAGCTAAGTTGTCTAAAGGGATAACAATAAAAAGCAGTCACAGAAGGATATTCTGTGGAACAAAGAGTATTTAATGAAAAAGAGAATCTCAGAGGGAATCTAGCCTTTTCATAAACGTAGATTTCTGTCTATTGGAAAGACTTTAGGATTATTTTTCAAAAATCTCTATATAGACCTTTGTCTGTATCAAAACAGAAACCCAAACCATGAGTGATTCCATCCAGGCACTAGTCCAAGGGTTTGGAGAAGAGTATTAGAGAAATGATAAAATAGGGGAGATTCCCTAGCAAGTGGCATTATCTTTTGGACTGATATCCAGGGAGTGTGTGGCTAAGACAGTTCTACTAAGAGACAGCTTGGCTTCTTATCCCTGTCCCTCTCTCGACCTCACATTGGTGCTGATCCACAGACTGTTGCTAGATGTGTTGCAAGTATGTGGCTACTGTGGTGACCAACTTCTTCTTATGGTGGCCAAGAAGAACCCTGGAAGCCTCAATGTCTCCTCACTTTTTACTCATCCAAAGGGCTAGTTGCTTGTGCCCTTTCTTACAAAAAGGAATGGGTTGAGCCAAATGGTACTTTTCCATGATGTCAGCAGCACATATGGAAGAAGTTCCTCTAATCTTGTAATATTTGAAAAGTAACCAAAAATGTGGTTGTATTTATTATTTTTCTAAAATCTGTATCTAATTTATAGAAGGAACTTTTTTTTTTGGCTATGCAGTGGGGTTAAGTGACTTGCCCAGAGTCACACAGCTAGAGAGTATTATGTGTCTGAATCCGGATTTGAACTCAGGTCCTCTTGACTCCAGGGCTGGTGCTATCCACTGCACTACCTAGCTGCCCCCAAGTAACCTTTTTTTAAAAAAATCAACATAGCTGGTAGATCATCCTATGAGAAATAACACAGGAAGGTGTTTTATATGCACTTTAAAGTTCGCAAAATGCTTTATGGTTTGCAAAATAGCTTACTTATACCATTTCCTATGAACACCACAATAGCCCTTTGTCAAGTAAATATTATTATTCCTATTTTTTTTTCAAATGAAGAAACTGAGACAGAGCTAATAATTGTCAGAAGCAAAATTCCCACCCAGCTCTCCCAGTTTCATACTCTATCCTCTCTAGTGTACTTACTCCTCCAATATATCTCCCCAATTCTTGGTTATTCTAAGTTGGGTTGGTCTGTAGACTATTAATCACTCTATTTGACATTTGGCTTTTTTTCTGTTCTTAACACCTTTACTATCAGAGCCCTAGCAGATGATGAAGCCAAAGTCTCACATTCCTTTCTCTAGGGTACTGGACCATTTACATGCCTCTAGGGGGACTATATTGAAAAGAAATAATTTTTTTGCTTGGGAAAAAATGTGTGTGCCAAGATTTGTAAATATCTTATAATCACTTAAATTTCATTGAAGAATGAAATAATAAAGGAAATTGACAGATGGAGTAGAGCTAGAGTGTGACTTTCACAAGGTTTAGGAAAAATTAGACTGTAATTTATTTGTTCTCAAGATTTTTATTGTATTGGGTGGTTTTCTCCTTGGCTGAATATACAGCATAGCAAATTATAAATAATATCCAATTATGGTGCTTATTAAATGTAAGGCTATATGATCCATACACCAAAATGGATACTCTATAGATTCTGTGTGTGTACACAACAGCTTGACTAAGTCACAAGCTGTGACTTTCTAAGTGGGGCAGCATCTTCACAGTAGTACCTCTGGCATAAAGAGCCAGCAACTGAGTTTCCCTATCTGTCATACCAAAGGTACTTTGCAGACTGCAGCTCCTTGCCATTGGCTCTCAGCATATGGCACCCACCCCATTTTGTAAGCAATCTTCTTTTTAAGGGATGGCAATGCAGTACTTGTCTCATTCTTATTCTAAGAAAGGATGTCTGGATGCCTAATTTCCATTTCTTTCTGTTTCTCAGCATTATCTTCTGGTTCCCTTGCCAAGTATCAAAAATGAGTGGCATAAACATGATAAATAACTTAGCTTCATTTTGCACTAAGCATTTATCTATTATTCAGCAAACAAAAACGGAGGAGTAATATAACAGAACAATTGATGCCATAATCAACCTGGTAAATTATATTGCAATAACTTCTATTTTTTTTCTGAGTAGCTCCATAATAATGATGTAAATACACTACAAATCACATAACAAGTGGTTATTTATAAATACTATAACAACACCATCAGAACATCTTCAAATGGGAAATTCATGGCTGACTGCATGACTCAACTTTTAATTTGTAATGGGATTTCAGAGGATCAAAGCAAAGGACCAGCTTTGATCCCTGAGGTCTGATGATGAAGTTTGCTATCCACTACTTCTTCTTCTTCTTCTTCTTCTTCTTCTTCTTCTTCTTCTTCTTCTTCTTCTTCTTCTTCTTCTTCTTCTTCTTCTTCTTCTTCTTCTTCTTCTTCTTCTGCAATTGAGGTTAAGTGACTTGCCCAGGGTCACATAACTAGTAAGTGTCAAGTGTTTGGTCTGAGGCCACATTTGAACTCAGGTCCTCCTGACTTCAGGGTTGGTGCTCTATCCACTGCACCACCTAGCCACCTCTTTTTTATTTTTTATATCCACTTTTTTGAAAATTTTATTAATTTATTTTGTTTTATCAACAATCACTTCCATTCTTTTGAATTGAAAATTTTTCTCCCCTTACTCCCCCCCACCTTCCCCAAGACAGAGCACAATCTGATATAGACTTTATGTTTACATTCCTATTAAACATATTTTCACGTAAGTGAAGTTGTAAGTAAAACTTAAAACCAATAGAAGGAACCATCAGAAAGATGAAACAAAACTCAACAGAAAGTAAAAATAAGTGATAGTGATTCAATTTCCATAGTTCTTTCTTTGAATGTGGACAGCATTTTCCATCCCTAGGCCTCCGGAGATGTCTTAGATCCTTGTAATGCTGAGAAGAGTTCAGTTTAACAATATTAGTCATCGAATAATGTGGCTGTTATTGTGTACAAAGTCCTGTTGGTTCTGCTCACTTCACTCAGCATCAGACCATATAAGTCTTCCCAGATTTTTCTGAAGTCAGCCTGTTCATCATTTCTTATAGCACAGCAGTATTCCATTACATTCATATACCACAACTTGCTCAGCCATTCCCCAATTGATGGGCATCCTCTCAATTTCCAATTCTTTGCCACCACAAAAAGAGCTGCTATGAATATTTTTGTACACGTGGGTCCTCTTCCCATTTGTTTGATCTCTTTGGGATATAGCCCTAGAAATGCTATTGCTGGGTCAAAGGGTATGCACATTTTTGTAGCCCTTTGGGCATAGTTCCAAATTGTTCTTCAAAATGGTTGGATCATTTCACAACTCCACCAACAATGTACTAGTATTCCAATTTTCCCACATCTTCTCCAACATTTATCATTTTCCTGTTTTGTCATGTTGGCCAATCTGATAGGTGTGATGTGGTACCTCAAAGTTGTTTTGATTTGCATTTCTCTAATCAACAACATTTAGAGCATTTTTTCATATGACTATAGATGGCTTTAATTTCTTCATCTGAGAACTGTCTGTTCATATCCTTTGACCATTTATCAATTGGGGAATGGCTTGTGTTCTTATAAATTTGTCTTAATTCTCTATAATTTTAGAAATGAGGCCTTTATCAGAGAGACTGGTTCTTTCCCAATTTTCTACCTTCCTTCTAATCTTAGTTGCATTGGCTTTGTTTGTGCAAAAACTTTTCAATTTAATGTAATCAAAATTATCCATTTTGCTTTTCATAATGTTCTCTATCTCCTGTTTGGTCATGAATTCTTCTGTTCTCCATAGATCTGATAGGTAAACTATTCCTTGTTCTCCCAGTTTACTTATGGTATCAGCCTTTATATCTAAGTCATGAACCCATTTTGACTTTATTTTGGTATATGGTGTGAGATTTGGGTCTATGCCTAGTTTCTGCCATACTCTTTTCCAGTTTTCCCAGCAGTTTTTTTCAAAGAGTGGGTTCTTATCCCAGAAGCTGGGGTCTTTGGGTTTATCAAATAATAGATTACTATAGTCATTGACTACTGTGTCTTGCATATTTAACCTATTCCACTGATCCACCTCCCTATTTCTTAGCCAGTACCAAGCAGTTTTGATGATTGCTGCTTTATAATACAATTTAAGATCTGGAATTGCTAGGCCACCTTCCCCTGCATTTCTTTTCATTAGTTCCTTTGATATTCTGGACCTTTTGTTTTTCCAAATGAATCTTGTTATTATTTTTTCTAACTCTATAAAATAATTTTTGGTAGTTTGATTGGTATGGCACTGAATAAGTAAATTAGCTTAGGTAGGATTGTCATTTTTATTATATTAGCTCCCTACCCATGAGCAACTGATGTTTTGCCAATTATTTAGATCTGATTTTATTTGTGTGAAAAGTGTTTTGTAATTGTGTTCATAGAGTTCCTGGGTTTGTTTTGGGGTAGACTCCTAAATATTTTATAATGTCTACAGTAAGTTTAAATGGGATTTCTCTTTCTATCTCTTGCTGTTGGGCTTTGTTGGTAATATAGAAATGCTGATGATTTATGTGGGTTTATTTTATAGCCTGCAACTTTGCTAAAGTTGTTTATTATTTCAAGTAGTTTTTTACTTGATTCTCTAGGATTCTCTAAGTATATCATCATGTCATCTGCAAAGAGTGATAGCTTTGTTTCTTCTTTGCCTATTCTAATGCCTTCAATTTCTTTTTCTTCTCTTATTGCTAAAGCTAAGGTTTCCAGTACAATATTGAATAACAGTGGTGATAATGGACATCCTTGTTTCACCCCGATCTTATTGGAAATGCTTCTAGCCTGTCCCCATTACATATAATGCTTGCTGAAGGTTTTAGATATGCTATTTATTATTTTAAGGAAGACTCCATTTATACCTATGCTTTCTAGTGTTTTTAATAGGAATGGGTGTTGTATTTTATCAAAAGCTTTTTCTGCATCTATTGAGATGATCATGTGGTTTCTGTTGGTTTTGTGTTGATATGCTCAATGATGCTGATAGTTTTCCTAATATTGAACCAACCCTGCATTCCTGGTATAAATCCTACCTGGTCATAGTGTATTATTCTTGTGATAAGTTGCTGCAATCTATTTGCTAGTATTTTTTTAAAATTTTTGCATCTATATTCATTAGAGAAATTGGTCTATAATTTTCTTTCTCTATTTTGACTCTTCCTGGTTTAGGTATCAACACCATATTTGTATCATAAAAAGAATTTGGTAAGACTCCTTCTTCACCTATTTTCCCAAATAGTCTATATAGTATTGGAATTAATTGTTCTTTAAATGTTTGATAGAATTGCATGTAAATCCATCTGGCCCTGGAGATTTTTTCCTAGGGAGTTCATCAATGGCTTGTTCAATTTCTTTTTCTGAGATGGGGTTATTTAAGTATTTTACTTCCTCTTCGTTAATCTGGGCAATTTATATTTTTGTAAATATGTATCCATTTCACTAAGATTGTCAAATTTGTTGGCATATAGTTGGGCAAAATAATTCCTAATTATTGTTTTAATTTCCTCTTCCTTGGTGGTAGCTTCACCCTTTTCATTCTTGATACTAGTAATTTGGTTTTCTTCTTTCTTTTTTTTAATTAAATTAACCAAAGGTTATCTATTTTATTGGTTTTTTCATAAAACCAGCTCTTAGTTTTATTTATTAGTTCAATAGTTTTCTTAATTTCAATTTTATTAATTTTTCCTTTGGTTTTCAATATTTCTAATTTGGTGTTTAGTTGAGGATTTTTAATTTGTTCTTTTTCTAGTTTTTTTAGTTGTATGCCCAATTCATTAATCTCCTCTTTTTCTATTTTATTTATGTAAGCATTTAGAGATATAAAACTTCCCCTAAGAACTGCTTTCGCTGCATCCCATAGGTTTTGGTATGTTGTCTCATTATTGTCATTCTCTTGAATGAAATTATTGATTGTTTCTATGATTTGTTGTTTGACCCAATCATTTTTTAGGATTAGATTATTTAGTTTCCAATTATTTTTTAGTCTATCTTTCCATGGCCCTTTATTACATATAATTTTTATTGCATCATGATCTGAAAAGGATGCATTTAATATTTCTGCCTTTCTGCATTGGATTGTGAGGTTTTTATGCCCTAGTACATGGTCAATTTTTGTGTATGTGCCATGTACTGCTGAGAAAAAAGTATATTCCTTTCTATCCCCATTCAGTTTTCTCCAGAGGTCTATCATACCTAACTTTTCTAATGTTCTATTCACCTCCTTAACTTCTTTCTTGTTTATTTTGTGGTTAGATTATCTAGTGCAGAGAGGGGAGGTTCAGGTCCCCACTAGTATAGTTTTGCTGTCTATTTCTTCCTGTAACTCCCTGAACTTCTCCTCTAAGAATTTGGATGCTATACCATTTGGTGCATATATGTTTAGTAATGATATTACTTCATTGTCTATGGTGCCTTTTAGCAGGATGTAGTTTCCTTCCTTATCTCTTTTGATTAGATCTATTTTTGCTTTTGCTTTGTCTGAGATCAGGATTGCTACCCCTGCTTTTTTTACTTCAGCTGAAGCATAATATATTCTGCTCCAGCCTTTTACCTTTACCCTGTATGTGTCACTCTTTTTCAAATGTGTTTCCTGTAAACAACATATTGTAGGATTATGGTTTTTAATCCATTCTGCAATCCGTTTCCGTTTTATGGGAGAGTTCATCCCATTCACATTCACAGTTATGATTACTATCTGTGTCTTTTTCTCCATCCTTTTTTCTCCATTTATGCTTTTCTTTCTCCTTTTTCCTTTCCCCCTTCACTAGTGTTTTGCTTTTGACCACTGCCTCCTTCAGTCCCTTCCCCCTTTTATTATCCCTTTCCCTTTTCTTCCCCTTTACTCTTACTGCTTCTTCCCTCCCTTCTTTCCCCCGCTTTTCTTTCCCTCCTCCCTTTTCTTTCCCTTTTCCTCCTACTGCCTATAGGGCAAGTTAGATTTCTATACCTAACTGATTATGTTATGCCCTTCTTGAGCCAAATCTGATGAGAGTAAGGTTCAAACAATGCTACCCCGCCCTTTTTCCCTCTGCTGTAATAGGATTTTGTGTCTTTTCCTGTAATGTAATTTACCCTTGTCTGCCTCCTCCTTTCTCAGTACATTTTCTAAGATCAGATTGATCCACTTATTTGGATCCATTTAACCCACTTGATTAGATTTTTTTTTATCATTACATCAAAGTCAACTAATATCCACCCTCTTTATGTATACTCCTTTAACAGGTGTAATAACAATACAGTTCTCAAGGGTTGCAAGTGTCATATTCCCTTGTAGGGGTTTAAACAGCCCCCCCCTTATTAACAACATATTGTATCTTCTGTCCCATTTACCTTTTTAAGTCCTTCTTGAGTCCTGTACTTGAAGATCAAATTTTTTGTTGAGCTCTGGTCTTTTTATCAGGAAAGTTTGGAAGTCTCCTATTTTAATGAATATCCATCTCCTCCCTTGAAAAATGATGCTCATTTTTGCTGGGTAATTGATCCTTGGCTGCATTCCAAGCTCCTTTGCCTTACGGAATATCATGTTCCATGCCCTGTGGTCTTTTAATGTAGAAGCTGCAAGGTCCTGTGTAATCCTGACTGTGGTTCCATGATATTTAAATTGTTTCTTTCTGGCTGCTTGCAGCACCTTCTCTTTCATCTGGTAATTTTGGAATTTTGCTATTATATTCTTGGTTGTCAATTTGGGATCTCTTTCAGGTGGTGATCGGTGGATTCTTTCTATGGTTATTTTCCCTTCTGGTTCTAGGACTTCCAGGCAGTTTTCCTTTATGATTTCCTGAAAGATACTGTCCAGGCTCTTTTTTTCATCATGATTTTCAGGTAGTCCAATAATTTTTAAATTGTCTCTCCTGAGTCGATTTTCCAGGTCGGTTGTTTTACTGATGAGGTATTTTACATTTTCATTTTTTTTCATTTTTTTGTTTCTGTTTGACTGATTCTTGCTCTCTCATAGAGACATTAGTTTCCATTTGTCCAATTCTAGTTTTTAACAGATTGTTTTCTTCTGTTAGTTTTTGTACTTCCTTCTTCAATTGGCCAATTGTGTTTTTTAGGGACTTGTTTTCTTCAGTGTATTTTTTTTTCCAATTGGCCAATTGTATTTTTGAAGGACTCTTCTACCTCTCTCATTTGACTATTAAAATCCTTCTTGAGCTCTTCTAAGAAGGCTTTTTGGGCTTCAGACCAGTTCATATTCCCTTTTGTTGTTGCAGATGTGGGTTTGTTGACAATGTTGTCCTCTTCAGAATTTCTCTTGATCTTCACTCTTCTCATAATATGAATCTATGGTATGTTTCTTTTTACTCATGGTGTTTCTTTTATTCCCTGGCCTTTAAAGAGATTGAGCTCCTGCTGGGGAACAGAGGGCACTGACCCAAGCTTCTTGTGT
The DNA here is from genome assembly GCF_003287225.1 of Phascolarctos cinereus. Taxonomy (NCBI): domain Eukaryota; kingdom Metazoa; phylum Chordata; class Mammalia; order Diprotodontia; family Phascolarctidae; genus Phascolarctos; species Phascolarctos cinereus. The sequence goes on from NW_027556098.1 coordinate 242,227,867, forward strand.
TGGGAGCCTAGGTCTTTGATCACTGGCTTTGTTGCTGGTACCTCTTATGCTGGCAATTGGAGGCTGTAGGTTTCTGGCAGCTTACCTCGTGTTGGGCTGGAATCAGCAAGGCTGGAACTTTCAGGCAATTCTAGGTTGCCTGCTTTTCCTTTCCTTTAGCTTTCTTCAGCTCCTTTTAGATGGGTGCTGCAGGGTGTTTATCTGCCTGGGGCCCCTGCAGTGTTGCTCCCTGTTTCTGCTAATGCACTGGGAGATTCCTTTGTAGAGTGCCGAGGCACCTGGTGGTTTCTGAGCTGGTTTCCACCGTTCCCCTGCCCTCACTGAGGCACTCGGAGGTCCAGGTGTTGGTGTTTGCCTGCTCTACCACCTGGGCTTCAGGATTTCTTCACTGGGACTGACAGCTTACCCAGTGTTGGGCTGGAATCAGCAAGGTGGGGCTTTAGGAAGCCTTTAGGTTGCTTTCTTCTCCTTTCAGATGAATGCTGCAGGGTACTTATCTGCCTGGGGCCTGTAGTCTGCTCCCTTATTTTTGCTGAGGCACTGGGAGACCCATTTGCTGGGCTGCTGCACTACTGCTCCCCATCTTTCTTCCAGTTCAGCAGTTCCAGGGTTTTTTTCTGGTGTGATTTTTTCTGGGTTTTCAGAGGTTGATCTATATCCACTTCTTGATAGAGAGTTTATGTACTCAAGATTCAGAATGATATTTACATTTTTGGACAAAACCAATATGAGAATTTATTTTGATTAATTTTATTTGTTACAAGACCTTTGCATTTTCCCTCTTTCCTCCTTAATTTTGGGAGGGGCCTAGGAGGCTAAGGGAGAGATAAGAATGGGTATAATCCTCCCAAAATAAAGAAAAGAAGGTCATTTAGTCACCTTTTTTTTAAAATGGAGATAGAAGAACAGAAGGAAGGACAGGAAAGAAGCCAAACTAGGTAACTTTGAAAGGTACAAGTTGAAAGTTATCATAAACATAAAAAAACCAAACTCTACGTGATACCGACCTGAATTTTCAGCACAATACTCTTTTTCTATTTTACTCTGTATATGCGAACACCCGTTCTATTTTGTATTTGTTAAGATAATGATAAAAATAGAAATCAATAATAATATTTAAAAGAGACTACTAGCAGCATTTTATTGTGTTTAAGGAATGAATGTTCCCAATGTGATAGAAACACAGAGTTTTGAACACTTCACAAAGTAATACTAGTAGAATGTAAGGTCTTTGAAGGCAGGAAGTATTTTGTTTGGTCTGTACTTCACACAATGCCTAGCACATGTAAGAGCTTCACAAGTCTTTATTGAATTAAATTGAGTTGAATGAACTCTGCTTCTCTTTGTCTTTCTAATTGATTTAAATTGTGATGTGAACTACAGTAACCTGCCAAACTGTCTTGTCAGGCCTATAATGCAATGAGGTTTAGCTGAAACTATAAGTAGCCTTCCCAAGATTATTCAAATAGTGCTTTCTCTTTCCATACTGCACTGTTTTAATGTGAGATTTGGGCCCAAACCACAGAACCAAACAATATTCTCTGAGGATTGTTTATATTTGTGTTGTTTCCATATATGCTTCCTTATAAATATATGAGTGTATATTTATTTCACAAACATTGTTTGTTTCTCAATTTATAAAGGTCTATGAAATTTTCTGTGCTGTGATCACAGCCAATTTATCAGGCCGTGCCTTCCATTATAGGTTTCAATATTTCCTTCAATTGCTCTTCATTAGGATCACCGTGGACAGAAGAAAAATGGAGGCTATTTTTAATCGGTTCCCGATGGCAGTGAAATCATTCCACTTAGTGTAATGTTTTGATTAGAATTCAGAAAGGTTAAATATGGCTCAGGCAAAACAGAATCACTGGCTAAATAATTAAGGGAACATTTTTCTTAGTTGCCAGCAACACATGCTGCATGTGTTTGTGCAAAGGAGATGGGATTTCCCTGGATTTTCTGGCATTGTGGCCTCCTGAAAGAACCCTTACCATGAAAGAGCAAGCAGGAGATGCAAAAATAGGAAAATTTCTAGCAATTTTTTTAAACTGGGTTTACCTCTGGAATGCTAATTGAAGAGTTAGGCTGACTGGATATTCAAAAGAATGAAAACTAAGGCAACTCACATGTATATGTATATCATATATATTATATATGTTTACATTTTTATATGTGAACTATATATAAAATTAGTATATATCATGTATATATAATATAGTACATATTAGCATATGTACATATGTGTATATATATGTATATATAAATATGTGTATATAGGTAATACACACATACATACAGACACACACACACATAAGCACATATTTATATGTATATGTATTCCAAACCTGTAATTTATTTTCCCCCCTTATTTGGCAGGGAGTGGAAAAGATGGAGGCCAAGGTAGGAATAGGGTATACCCCTAAAAGAAAGAAAATGAAATCTTTTTTTAATGGAGAGGAAAGAACAAAAGGAAGGACAGAAAAGGAGCCATTTGGCATAAGGAACTTCCAGAAAGAAAATTCTCCTTCACCAAGGTAGCTCAGTAACTGTTCTGCAACACAATAGTCTTAGAGAGTTTCCTGGATCACTGGGTAAATGACACATCCGTAGTCACACAGAAAACAATAATTGTCCTCTCTAACTATAACGCCACCCTTCTATCCATTATGCCATGTTGCCTCTCACATATATATGTGTGTATTTACATGACTATATGTGTTATTATATGTGTATTTATAAAGCCTAATTATGGTTTTACAAAGGAATACACCAATCATCTTTTTGAGACACATTAATACTTTCAGATCATCAATATAAAGTTGAGAGGTCAACTAGTTCAACCCTCTCATTTTGTACATTTGAGAAGACCGAGGCCCAGTTGCCCAAAATCACCCATATGGCAAAGCCAGGAGTCAAACCTAGGTCCTCTGATCAAATCTAGCCCTCTTTCCATACTACTATGCTATCTCCTTAAGGTCTCTTGAGTCTTCTTAATCAAATGTACTCTTCCCTTGCCATAAAATATAACATATTGGGCTGAGTTACCACTTCTTTTCTGAAGGTACAAGTCCACAAGCACATGTCCTTTTTTTCAATGAATATGGTACTCATAAAGGTAGCCAGCTGTCATCTTTGATCAGAGAAGAAGATGAAGTTTGCCTTCTCTGGTCTCCCCAGCTAGACTCCAGGTCATTTCTCCATTCTATTTTAAAGCAAACATCATTTATAAAAGCCTTCTTATATAATTGTATTTGAAATTTTTAAATTCACTATGAAAATATTGCAGAGCAAAAGGTGTTCCTAATACCTTTAATGTCCATCCCTTCATTCTCTTATCACCCTTCTTTCTTCTGTTTTCCCCTATATATGCTAGGTAGAAGATGGTAACAATAACAAAAAACTGCATTTTAGTTTGACAAAATGCAGCAAAAAAAGAGAATGGCAGAGAAAAAAAGAGGAGCCAATCAGATCTACTGAGTTAGAGGATGAATAGGATGATGAAATAGAAAGAAGTGAGAGGTATAGAAACAGATGCAATGAAGTAGAAATGAAAAAGGAGTAGTGAGAGAGGGGAGGGGAGAGAGAGACAGAGACAGAGAGTCAGAGAGAGAAAGAGTCTGCCTGAGAATCTTTCTGCACTTTGATTTGTTGGGGAGACTTTTATACTTATTGCAATTTAATTTAAGTCAGTAAACATGTATTAAACACTTGCTGCATACAAAGCCCTATGATAGGTGCTGAGGGTACAAAGAAAAGCAAAACAAAATAGTCCTTGCCTTCATCAAAGAACTTACATTCTACTGGGGTCTGGGGGACAAGTAAATACAAACGTAATGGTGGAATTGAAATCACCCCACTCCATTTTACTTCTGATACCTTAATTAGGTGAGAACATGTTTCAACCAATCAATCAGAAGACTATATATATATATGTGTGTGTGTGTATATATATATATATATATATATATATATATATATATATATATATATATATATATATACACACATATAAAGTGTGAACTGTCTTTGAGAGTCACTAGATGAAGTGAAATGATAGCCAAACAGGAATTCTGTTCCATGGAAACTGGAAATCTGATCATGTTTTCATGGATCATCTATAAATTTTTCATCATGTACAGAACAGGAAGGAATTATGGATAGTGGACCATATGCATATCAGCACATGGTGTACCTTTCCAGCATATCTTTGAGGAAAAAAGATAGGACTGAGCTGTTGGATAGAGGGAGATGCTGAAGTGCATTATCAACTCTTCAGCTATCATGGAACGGGGGAGCCATGTTGGGGGAAGTTCCAAGAAAGGGTTTGCTCTCCTGAACTTTCCCCTCTGGTTCTCATCTATGCACAGACACTATAATATAATCTGTTGTCTCATTGCCTAAATGTTTCCAGTAAACTGAATTTTTACTTAACCACAATGAGGCAAGGGGTTATCTAGAGATAGCTATAAATGTAAAGTTAGGCAGAAAGCCCAATCTCTAACTGGGAACTCAGAGCAATTGTGACTGAATTTATAACTATCTTTTTTCGGTTTGCTTTTCTCTTCAGTTGTATTTTATTTTTTCCAATTACATGTAAAGAGAGTTTTAAACATTCACTTTTATAAGATTTTGAGTTCCAAATTTTTTTTTCTCTCTCTCTTCTCACCCTCCCCAAGATGGCAAGCAATCTGATATAGGCTATACATGTACAATCACATTAAATATATTTCCACATCAGTCATGTTCTGAAAGATGAATCAGAATGAAAGGGAAAGGCCACAAAAAAGAAAAAAAAAGAGTGTGCTTCGATCTGCGTTCAGATTCCATAGTTCTTTCTCTGCATGTGGATAGCATATGCCATCTTGAATCTTGGAATTGTCTTAGAACATTGTATTGGTGAGAAGAGCTACGTCTATCACAGTTGCTGTTACTTATAACTATTTATCTTTTAAAAAAACCCTGAAGTTGAAGAGGAAGGAATGACATAAACCTTAGGAATATTAGCTTCTAGGCTTAAAATGAACTTATTATTGTAACAGGGTGTTACAGAAGGTAATAAAGTAATTAGATAAGGGAGATAGTACTAATATCTGTAGAGATCAGGGAAGTCTTTCTAAGAAGTTGAGCCTTGGAGGAAGCTAAGGATTCTAAGAGGCAAAGGTGGAAATGGAATGCACTGTATGCATGGAGGATGGTCTGCAAAAAGGCAGAGAGCTGAGAAATAAAATGTGGTTTTGGGGGAATAGCTAGTAGATCATTTTGGCTAAAGCACTGAGTACAAAAAAGTGGTTATAGAAAAAGAAAAAAAAATAATTGGAAAGGTAGGTTAGCACCAGATTGTCTAGGGCTTGGAATGGCAGGATAAGATAGTTTTAGCGTCCCAAAAATTCTACAGTGAAATTTAAGTTCAACTTTTTTTTTGCATCATAAAGTAGGGGAAGGTTGTCTTCAGAATCTTCAGTCACACTTTCTCTATCTCTTTATTTTATGTATTCCAGTCTTTTCCTAACATGATCTTCCAAGCAGTTAATAACCTCCTGCTCTCTGACACTCATACAAATCCCATATAATCCAGTCCTCTTTTCACCTCTCCACCCTCCCTCAACTACTAGCAGGAATGATTATTTCATTCAAACTACGATGCAATAACTGATCAAATTTAATAGTACTCTTCTAGCTCTTAACTCCCTAACCTACAAATATTTTACAATCCAAAAGTTCATTTTTAAAAATTGTTTTGAGCTCGGAATATGTTTTCCCCCCATAGAAATCCTCCCTCTCCCTCCTTTTTAAACTCTACGCTCCTCTCTTTATCTTTTCTTCCTTCTCTTCCTTCCCCTCCTCATCCTCCTTCTCCTTTGTTTTCCTCTTCTTTATTCTCCTTCCTCCCTCCTACTCCTTCCTCTTCCTCCTTCTCTTTCCTTTTCTCCCTCCCTCTGTGCTTCTCTCTCTTCATAAAGACTTCAGGACAGGACCTTTTCCAGACCCAAATTTTTGTAGCCCTTTCTGAAAGTCTTATCTCTGATCCATCCATAGTAGTTTATTTTCCAATATTTCCATTCCTAGACAAAATCTGAGGCAAGCTTGGGGGCTTGTTATCTTTGCTCAGCAAAGAAGGATTCTCTAACACAAATGGAAAGACAATTTTTCTTCATGTCTTCATGCCTAGCTTTACATTTTATTCTGAGAAAAGATTGAGCTATGGTTTTGCAAAACAATCAGTTAGTGTCAAGGATTTTTAGTGGGTTTTTTTTCCTTCAAAGTTATTTTTTTTTGTTTTTGTATTTCTTCTTTTAAAAAAAAATTGTCCTGCTGTTCCCAAGACAATTTATACAACAAGCATGTAGCCTCTCTGTTGTAGCCTGGAGATCTGCACTTTTATAAGAGTTATTTGCTTTCACCTTACACTTCATAAACAATTCTGTAAGACCTTTAGAACCTGTCTACATGTCTTAGTTGTTTTAGCTCTAGGCTATTCTTAGGGTTAGAGAAGAAGCAATAACTCACTGGATGTTAAATATAAACAGAAAGTAACTTGTTGATGGAATAGACTAAAAAGCAGCAGCAAAGGGAATAATCAGAATTTGTTATTGTTGTTCAGTTGTGTCCAATTCTTTGTGACCCCATTTGGGGTTTTCTTGGCAAAGATACTTCAGTGGTTTGCCATTTCCTTCTCCAGCTCATTTGACAAATGAGGAAACTGAGGCAAACAGGGTTAAGTGATTTACTCAGGGTCATACAGCCAATAAGTGTCTGAGGTTGGATTTGAATTTATGTCCTCCTGGCTCCAGGGCTGGTGCTCTATGCACTGAACACCTAGCTGCCCTAATCTCAATTTGACCTTCTCAATGCATAACAATGTTTTACAGTGTCGAGAGGGATCTGCTTGGGTCAGGAAGACCTGAGTTCAAATTGAACCTCTGATACTTGTTAGCTGTGTGACCCTGACAAAATCACTTAACCTCTGGTGACTCAGTTTCCTCATCTGTGAGATGAAGGATAATACTACCTGTAGTACCCACCTCAGAAGATTGTTGTGAGTCTTTGATAAGATCATATATTTAAAGCATTCTAAAATAAATGAATGAATGAAAAGCATTTATGAAGCACATAGCACTATGTTAAGCTTGTAGATTCAAACACAAAAATAATGCAGTCCTTGCCCTTAAACAAATAATATTTGCAATTTGTTATGGCATTGTAAGGTTTTCAAAGTGCTTTACAAATATTATCTCATTTTATCCTCACATATCCCTGTTAGAGAGCAGCTATTATTATCCCCATTCACAGATGAAGAAACAGACAAACAGAAGTAAAGTACTTTGCCCTGAATCCCACAGCTATTAAGTATCTGAGGCCAGATTTGAAAGTAGACCTTCCTGACTCCAGGTCCAGCTGATCTATCCACTGAGCTACCTAGTTGTTAAGGAGTTAGACATTGTGATGGGAGCCAAGAAGACTCATCTTCTTGAATTCAAATCTGGTCTTAAGACACTTGCTGGCTGTATAACCCTGGGCAAGTGCCTCAGTTTCCTCAACTGCAAAATGAACTGGAGAAGAAAAGGCAAACCACTCTAGTACCTTTGCTAAGAAAACTGCAAATGGAGTCACAAAGATTGGACATGACTGAAACAACTGAAGAGTGATGATGGAAGGGAGAGGGGAACAACACATAATGGGGAGTGGTCACCAGGAAAGCATATTTCACTTTGGGAAGTCCCAGGAATGGTAAGTAGAGAGCCCAGAGGGGAGTCTTATTGACATGTCTTTTCCAGAAGCTATGGCACTATTGATTTGATTAGGTTTCCTAAGAAGTGGAAAGTATGTCTACACAGGGTCAGTGGCACTGATTGACACATTGAGGAAGAGAGTAAGAAGGAGGCCAGGGTAGATGGTTAGTTGGAGTGGAAGTCATGGTCTGGTTTGGTCTGGGACCAGTTGAGTATAGTGGACTTTGTGAACTTATATAAGTACAATAATAAAGAATAGCTATGTGGATATCAGCTATTATTATTATTATCTGTTAGATATGCTTTGGAACTGGTATAAGCAGTTCCTATTGGAAGTGCTCACAGAAAAATAATTAAATGTTTGTTTCCACAGCAGAACATGTATAGTAGATGTACTTTGTGGATAAGTGCCTTGGAGTGGTGATGGGCAGCCCTGTTCTCTTAAGGGCTGGAAGGTTTACACCTTCTGAGTTAGCTCTAGTTTTAGGTTTTTATCCTCATTTGAGGCAGAAAGGAAAGAAGATGCCTTGCTATTGAGAAATGTTTCTTCTCTCTTCTGCCTTAGGCTCATTAGACCAAGGGGAAGAGTCAGCCAGTACTGTTTTCAGACACTTTTGTGGATAAGTTTATTGAATAATAGCAATTTATACTGGATGGAATGGAGAGCCGGGCCTAGAGTCAGGAAGACCTGAGTACAAATCCAGCCTCAGACACTTACTGCATAACCCTGGGCAAGTCACTTAGCCTCTGTTTGTCTTAATCCACTGGAGAAGGAAATGGCAAACCACTCCAGTATCTTTATCAAGAAAACCCCATGGATGGTATGGCCCAAGGGGTCATAAACCGTAGGGCGTGACTGAATAACAATAACAACATACACAGACTGTCTAGTCAAAGCAAGGGTATGAATCATTTTTCCTGACATATGATAAATTCTGGTGAAAAGTAAGACATAATAATAACTAGTGTTTAAATGGCACTTCAAGAAGATTTACAAAACATTTAAAATACCATCACATTTTATCCTTACAACAACCCTGAGAGGTAGATAATAGTATTATTATCCTTATTTTACAGTTGAGGAAACTGAGGCAAACAGCAGTTAAGTGCCTTGCCCAGGGTCACACAGCTAGAAAGTGTTTGAGGTCCAATTTGAACTCAGGTGTTCTTTACTTTAGGTCCAACTGCTCTATCCAGTGTGCCTCCTACCTGTATCTAAAAATAATAATATCTTGCATTTTATATATAACTTTAAGGTTTACAAAACACTTTACACATATAATCTTGCTTGATCCTCACAACAACTCAATAAGGCAGTTTCTGTGGTTATCTCTACTTCACAGAACAACTAAAAGAGGTAAAATAACTTGCCCAGGATCACTCCCCTAGGGAGGTGACTGAGGCTTGATTCGAACTCAGATTTTCTTGATTCCAAGTCCAGCACTCTAGCTATGATGCCACCTAACTGCCTATGTGTAACAATATTCTATCCTTCCACTACTGAAGAAAATGGAAGTTTGAATAGATTACATCTGTTTGTTCTATGTAATGTGCACCTTCTGATTGTTAATTGCAATATCGAATACCATCTATCAAATGATTTTGATGGTATTAGTGGGGCATGGGAGGGGATGGGCAGTAGCCTGATGTAGTGAAAAAAAAAACAAAAATAGTTAGACTTAAATTTAGAAGAAACCGCACCTCTGACACTGACTGCATGACTTTGGATAAGTGATTTAGCCTCTGAATCTCAGCTTCTTCATATGTCCAACACGGAAAATAATAGTTGCATTATCTATTCAACTAGCATCTAGATGGCACAGTGGGTTGAGCACTGGCTCTAGAGTCAGAAGGACCTGAGTGTAAATCCAGCCTCAGACATTTACTAGCTGTGTGACTTTGGGCAAGTCACTTAACCCCATTTGCCTCAGTTTCCTCATCTGCAAAATGAACTGGGTAAGGGAAATGGCAAGCCATTCTGGTATCTCTGCCAAGAAAACCCCAAAAGAGTCAGACACAACTGAAAATTACTAAACAATAACAACATCAAAATTATCTATTCACAGGGTTTTGGAGAAGAAAGCTTCTTGTAAACATTGAAGTGATATGCAATGTCTGAAAAAGTCTTCGTGCAGTTTTAAGCTTTAATAACTTAAAAAATTGCGCTAAGATTTTTGGGGAAATGTGAGAGATTATGATTACCTATGAGTTTATATTAACCTTTTATGTTAACCTTTTAAGTTTACATTGTTCCTTAACCATCATTTGTACATTCATATATGGTCACTTAAGGTCATAAATATTATCTCTGACCCTATTCTCTTTAGTTTTCTCCTGACAATTGTTATGTTTTTCATTTCTGTGCCATTTTTGTTGTCCTCTGTAACATTTAGCCTGAATTTTAACTGAATGAAAGCTATAGGCATGTTACATGAGTATTTTTCTCTCTCCTTTTCAAGTAACAATTGATAGCACTGTCAGTCAGATTGGTAAGTCTCTTATCAAAACTAATTTTCCAAATGTTTGTTGAATGCACTGTTATTTGTCTTGAGTTTGTGAGAGATTGGTGTGATAAAGTGGAAAGAGGTGAGTCACTGAGACCCATCAGAGTTTGCATCTTTCCCCAGACTCTACTTAAGAGCTTCCTTTCTTCTCTTCCTTCCTCTCTCTCTCTCTCTCTCTCTCTCTCTCTCTCTCTCTCTCTCTCTCTCTTTCTCCTTCCCTCCCTCCCTCCCTTCCTTTCTTTTCTCTCTCTGTCTCTCTGTCTCTCTGTCCATCTCTCTGTTTCTGTCTCTGCTTGTCTCTCTGTCTCTGTCTTTGTCTCTCTCTTTCTCTTCTCTCTGTCTCTATCTCTCTCTGTCTCTGTCTCTCTGACTCTCCGTGGGTGACATGGTTGAAACTGTGCTGTTATTATAGAAGAATCTGTTCAGTGGTTTGTGGAGGATAGATTACAGAGGAGAGAGACTGGAAGCAGGAAGACTAATTGGGAAGCTTTCATAATAGCTCAGAAGAGAAATTATCAAGATCTTAACTGCGAGGATAGCTGCGTGAAGAAGGGAATGGGTGAGAGTCTCACCTGGACTATTGTAATAACTGCCTAATTGGTTTTTCCTACATCAATTCTCTCCTCTTTCTCATCTCTCCTCCACACAGTTGCAAAAGTTATGTTCTTAAGGCATAGATCTCATTATATCGTCTCTACCTCACTCGTCATCTCATTGCCTCCATATGCTTCTAGAAGAACTTACAGATGGCTCTATTCAGCAATTAAAGTCCATCATAATATAGCTACAACCTATCTCTCTAGAATTATTTCCATTGGTCCTCATCTCATTCTATGCTACTGCTGAACTGGCACTCAGAAAACATTGTCTCCCCCATGCCTTTACACTGGCTCTTTCATATGCTGGAATGCTCACCAGGCTCACCTCTACTCTTGGAATTTCTATGTCCAGGCAAGACAGCTCAAGTGCAGCCTTAAGCCTTTCAGATCCCTCTAGTTATTAGTAATCCCCCACCCACAATTTCTTTATCTATACATGTTGTTCTCCCAATTTATTTCTGCACCCTCCCAGCACTTCTCTCCGTTAGAATGTAAACTCCTTAAGAGAAAGGAGCTATTTTGTCCTTTGTCTTCTAATCCCTGGCATGTAGCACAGTGCCTGGCACACAGTTAAGAGTTTAGTAATGCTCATTGAATGAATTTGGTTAACAGTCATTAAGTGCTAAAGGAACAGCTACATACAAATAAGCTTAGTATCTTTGAGTTCTGAAGCATTAGTGATTTTTTTAAAATTAAGAATCTCATTTAAACATTTGCTTTTTATCCAACTCAAAGAAACTGCTTTAAAACAGTGGAAATATTAATAGCATGAGACTTGCCTAAGAGTTGATGTTTCAGAGTTTGGTTTTTTTTTTTTTCCTTTTTCTAATTTCCTGTTATCACTGGAGCTCTCAATTTTGGTTTGAGACTGCAAGTTTGGGGCCTGCCAGGTGGGCTGGGAAAAACGGATAATGAATATAGACCTTTTGATTTTTTTCCCTTAAGTATAAATAGTTCTGGAATATCCATTTGGAAGCCAATGAACATCTGGATCATCTCTGTCCCATCTTCTAGCCAATACTTTTTGGACAAAGCTGAATCTATGAAGTATATTTCACTGCCATGTAAGTTGTTTCTGGATGTGAAACTTCACTAAAATATCTGGATCATTTTACATTTCATAATAAAACAGAAACCTGTAGTTTTATTAGTCCTTTTGACTCAATCATTTTGAGATACTTTTGGAAGGGACTAATAGAGCTATGGAAGTTATGCTCTAAGGTGTCTGCACTGACAACATAATCATAAAGGGATACTGAGCCAACCATATCATCTGGGGCTTGTTTGCTTTTGAGACTCAAAATATTTTAAATTTATAAATTTTGCCAACAGACTTCTAGCCAATTGGACTGAACAAGGGAAAGAAGACAATATATGTCTGGGTCATTTTTGTTTATTTTTTTTCTTTTTTTGAGCTACTAATATCTGGGTCAGTTATAATTGGCACTGAAGTAATTTTTATTGGCTTTATTGCCTCTGATATTTATATATTCATCTCCAATATTTTAACTTCTAAAGGCTAATATTTTAACTTCTAATATTTTAACTCCCTTTACATAGTACAAATTCAGACTCACAATTACTAATATTTTCCTCGTCTATATTTAATGGCTTATATTTAACATTTTTGTATGCAGACTTCAAAGTGATTTGCAAACACAAATCATTAAGTTGTATGTATCCTTGTGACTTAGGGAGTAGGAAATTGTCTTTATATTATTAAAGGAAAAACTGAAATATAGAAGCTTTATGTATTTTCTTCTAATCAAGGATCAGTTTAGTGGCATAATTAGAATTAAATCCAGGTCCCTGGATTCTTGCCATAGTACTTTCCTTGTATTTCTTCCCAAAGAGCATTGACTTGAAAGTCAAGAGTTGTGGGTTCTTATGCTGGTACCAACTAGTTTTCTAACTATGGGGAATGATACTTAATCTCACTTGGTCTTAAACCTCTTTTTTTCTGGGGGAGAAGTTTCTTTTTGTAAAATTTCATTTTTATTTTCAATTTTTCTCCTTCTCTCTACCTCTTTGCCTATCCATTGAGAAGGCAAGAAATATGATACCCATTATACATATACAGTTACGCAGAACATATTTATTATACATTAGCAAAGTGCTAAAAACAAAGCAAGAAAAACAAAGGGAAAAATATGCATCAGTCTGAGTCTGTCAGACTGTCAATTTCCTGTTGGGAGGTAGACGGAATTTTCATCATGAGTCCTTTGGAGTTGTGGTGGACCATTGTGTTGATCAGAGTTACTAAGTCTATTCCAGTTTATTATCTTTACAATATTGCTGTGACTGGGTACGTTATTCTTCTGTTTCTGCTCACTTCACTTTGTTATCAGTTCATATACATCCTCCCAGGTTTTTCTGAAACTATCCCCTTCATCATTTTTTATAGCACAAGAGTATTCCATCACATTCATACACCATAACTTGTTCATCCATCCCCCAAATGATGGACGTTCACTCAGTTTTCAATTCTTTGTCACCACAAAAAAAAGCTGCTATAATTTTTTTTGTACATATGGATCCTTTTCTCTTTTCTTTGATCTCCTTGAGGTACAGACCCAATAGCAGGATTGCTGGGTCAAAGAATATGCACAGTTTTATAGTTCTTTGGGCATAGTTCCAAATTATTCTCCAGAAGGGTTGGACTAGTTCACAGCTCCATTAACAATGCATTAGTGTACCTATTTTCCTATATTTCCTCCAGCATTTGTCAGACAAGTCGGCTACCATCACTACCTTGACTACTATCTCCCTTCATACTCTTAATATAGTCCAGGATACCGAATCGAAGAGCCTTGGGAACAGCAGTTCTTCCAGCCCAGTGCCCTCAGCCATCATCCTGGGAAGAAATCCCTGTGAAGAAACAGCCTGGGAACTGCTTCTACAGGTGCTATAACCACATCTACTGAAGACTCAGAAAAGAAAGTTCTTGCCATCTAAGTCTTTGACATTGTTGAGTGGTTCCACATCAAATACTGATGCGATTGTTATCAGTGGAAATGGCGTGAAAGGAGAGATATCACCATGTGTTTTACCACTGTACCCAAAGGATCGTCAGACCTTTCTCTCTGAAAGTAAAGACATGGAGTATAAATGGCTTTCTCCAGGAGTTGAGCCAAGAAGAGGAGGGACATATTGTACAATAGCTAGTGGGATGAGTTAAATCAAGTGAGGTTTTCTCTCAGATAGGGGTGTCGTGGGCATGTTTGTAGCATCTGGAAAGGAGCCAGTAGATAGGGAGAGATAAAGGTTTAGAGCCAGAGTGGGGATGATAGAGAAGCAATCTGCTAGAGAAGTGGGTAGATCCAAGTTGCATGTAGAGGAGTTTCCTTGGCCAGGAAAAAGGTTGCCTCTTTATTTGAGAGACGAAGGAGAAGAGAGTAGGGAAAAGTCTAAGTAATGTGACATGGGGCGGGAGGGTGGAAGTAAGAGTTCTTGGCAAATGACCTCCTGTTTTTGTGAAGTATGAAGTGAGGTCATCAGCTGAGACAGGAGGGCTAAGGGGATGCAATGAGAGGTCAGTACCCTTTTACAATTGTATAAAGTGGTATTGACTTTTATTTGTCCTAAAACTTCATCTTTTAAGCTTTATGAGGTACATCCAGTGCTAGGATTTGGGAATTCAGAATATAGAAAATGAGAACATCAACCTCAAAATAAGACTGAAAGGAGGAAAAAGCTTTGCATTTGCTGTCATAGGAACTGGATTTGTGTCCCATCCCTGATATTTATTACTCTATGACCTTGGACAAATCATTTTACTTCCCAAGGCCTCAGTTTGCTTATCTGTAAAATGAGGGGGTTGAACAGATGATCACTAAGATTTTTTTTAGCTCAAAATTTAATAATAATAATGATAAAATATTACATAATTCTCTAGGGTTTATCAAACACTTTCCCCCTAACAATCTTGCATAAGTAGTTTTATAAGCATTTTTATCTGTTTGCATTTTAGGTGAGTAAACTGAGGCTTAGGGAGATTAATTGAGTCCCTGGAAGTAATATAGTAAATGTGAGAACCAGGAATCTTCCTTGAAATTATATACCCTTTCAACTGCACTATGACTGCAAGTTTTTTGAAAAGGTGCCATATAAATTGAAGGTCTTGATAATGAAGAATGAATGAATGAATGAAGTGTCATAGTAAACTGAAAAAAAAATTAACCAAAGTTAGAAGTTCAAAAAAATTAATTGGAATCATGCTGTGTGTTTCCACTTTTAAACCAACTGGAAAGTAACTAGTCAACTAGTTTAAAAGTTAAGTTAAATAGAGATTAACTCTTGATTGGTTTGAGGCTAATTTGGTTTGTACAGGATATGTGAAGCAAGATGAATTGCTCCTGTCATTTTTGTGTTGATTGAGTACTTGTAGACTAGACTCAATCTGGAGGAATTTCTCTTCAATAATCATTTGTATGGTGTGTGTGTGTGTGTGTTTGCCCCCATCCAGAAGCCATCTATGGGAGCATAGGAATGTGGGTCTCTTCTGGGGGTAATTGGTTTACCTTCAGGTAATTAAGTCTATCAGTAAGGATCTGGACACAGTGAATTTATTACAAAGCTTGTAAAGAAAGAAGTCAAATGCACAGCTGGGTCACAGTCAGCAAAAGGCTTCAGCAGAACCCCTTATTCGGAGCTCTTTTTCCTCAAAAGCAGTTAGCTCCCGTCTCCACTGAGTCAGATCGACATTTGGCAGGGTTATTATGTTGTGAGAGGTTTGGAAGCTTCGAAAAAAGGGGTCTATGAGTAGCTGTTTGCTTGTTTCTTAAAAACAAAAACAAAAACAAACCACTCCTGTGCTCTTATGTCTGTGGTCTACATTTTCAACCTGTTTCATTGTACTGTTGGTCTTGTAACTAATACACAGTGCTAACAAGTTATGGTCACTTTTCAGTTACTTTCTGGAACATCTGACATTTTTTGAGTAGCTGCTGGCTTGTCCCATTGCTACTATCACTAGAAGCAATGTACTGGCTTATCTTGTGAGTTCCGTTTTACAGAAGCTCTTCCTCCCCTCCAGAAATCATTATTTCTTTTCTTTGCATATGTATCTTGTTTCATTCTCACATATATTCTCTCTATATGAATACATACATATAATAATGGATTTCAAGCTCATAAAATATTCCATATTGGGAATACTATATATAATATAATATATTTTATATCATATATTAGTATATATACATATTGCTATTATATACATGTATATATGCATATATATGAATATACATATTTATTTCCATTTGCCAATTCAATGGTTGGGATTTCTTCAGTTCTTTAATAAAAAAAAAGCTTTTATTGATGCTTGTCTTTTTTTTTTAATATTACTGTTACTTTTCAGCAACTATTCCCCATTCCCCTACAATAGAACCATTTCATGTCACAAATAAGTAGTGTGAAGCAAAACAAATCAGCCCATTGGCTGTGATGGAAAGGGTATACCACATTTCTCACATTTCATACATAACCACATTTCTAGTACCAACTAAAGTCTTAAGTTCTACAAAAAGTCTTTCCCAATTGTACTGAGATTACCTCCAATTTATTCTGTATTTGTTTTGTCCAGACCTAGTCATTTGTATATTTTCTCTCCCATTAGACTAAGATCAGGGACTATCTTTTGTCTTTCTTTGTTTGCCTGCCACAGAACAGCCTCTTGATAAATGTTTCTTGATTCACTGACTGGCATCGATTGTCCACTCCCTTTTTTCCTGAGAAATAAGTGTCGCTCTTCATCATTAAACCTCTGAATTCATGATTACTCACTACATTGATCAGAGTCCTAAGCCTTGCAATGTTGCTTTCTTTTGTGACATGGTAACCATTTTGTAAAGTGTTCTGATTCTGATTTACTTTCCATGAGTTCACAGAGATCTTTCAGTTTATCTTCTAAAAGACTGTAGAAGTGCCCTCTACTACTACTACTACTTCTACTACTAGTACTACTTCTTTCACCATCACTACTACCACTACTACCACTACCACCACCACCACCACCACCACCACCACCACTACTACTACTACTACTAGCTATCATTTATATAACACTTTAGGTTTACAAAATGTTTTACATACGTTATCTTGTTTGTTCCTCATTATAACCCTGGGAAATCAGTCATATTATTATACTCATTTCACAGAAGAACTGAAGCTGAGAGAAGTTAAATAGTTTATTCAAGGCCACACAGCTAAGGAGGTGCCCGAGGTAGCATTTGAACTTAGGGTCTTCCTGTCTCCAAATCCAGCACTATGTACTGGGCCACCTAGTTGCTTCTTATTTACTCACAATTCATTCTGGTTTAATGAAAAACAGTGTTACACTTACCATACAGAGTTTGTTTTTTTGTTTTTTTGGGGGGAACTGCAAGTAAGCCCATTATGTTGCTTTAAGAGACATTTTAGAATCTTAATGGTAGTAGAAAAGGGAAGTCATAAGCATAAGACCATGAATTGACATCAAGCTATGACTAGGGCAGGATGACTCGGGATATTCAATCAGCAAGAATTTATTAAATGACCACTACATGCTAGGCACTGTACTAGGCAATGGAGAAGAAAAACAATAGTGAAATGGTTACTGCCTTCAAGGAGCTTCTAATCTAGCTAGGAGAGAGGAGACCATATATGTATAGAGATAACAAACATATGCCTAGATGCATAGATAGTCACATACAGAATGGGAAAGGGACTAAGTCTGTGATTTCATTCATGGAGGGAGCACTTGCTGAGGAACCTCTTCAACCAATGCAGGATGGCAATGTAGAAAGTATTAGAGAGCTTCCTTAGAACTGCAAGGTTAAAATGATATGACAGGGTCACACGGCTGATATGTGTCAGTGGCAGATTTTGAACCGATTTCCCAGCTCTGAGGCCAGTTCTCTATCCACCCTGGAAAGAGATCCAAAGAAGGAGCTAGCAACTGGACAGGCTTTATATAGAAAGTGGCATTTAACCCGAGCCTTGAAGGAAACCAGGGATTAGGAAGAAGTGCACTCCAGACATGAGACAATCGGCACAAAAGCAGAGATGGCAGATAGGGCGTCACCTAGGAAGAACACGGTAAGAAAGCTGGTTTGGCTGGATCACAGCATACACGAAGGGGAGTGAAATACAGTGAGGCCTGAAGGGACACTTGGGTCAGGTCATGAAGGGCTCTAAATGCCAAACAGAAGAGCTTATATTTGATATTTGGGATAATAGGGAGTCACTGGAGTTTACTGAGTTAGGGAAGTGACTGGAAAACACTCTGTCAGCTTCTGTGGATGGAAACGCAGGTTCTCTCTTCTCATTATTGCTTCCCAGCTTCCCTGTTTGTCTGTTTTTTTTTTTCCTGACTCAGCTCTAGTGATCTTCTATAAAAGCCATTCTCTAATCCCCCTTCCTCCCTCTTCCACCCACCCCCAATCCCTTCCTTTTGGGATGATCTCCCACTTATACAATTCACATCTTATATACTCATAGTTGTTTTTATGTCATCTCTGCTATCAGAATGCAAGATCCCTAAGTACAAAGCACTTTCTTTGTATCCCTACTATTCAGCATAATGCCTGGTGCATAGTAAGAACTTAATAAATACTTATTGATTGATTGCTAACAATACTAACCTAGGAGTGCTTTCTTCCCTTACTATATTCCTTTATGTTGTCTGTTTCTTCATCTACAAAACAAGAGGATTAGATTAGATGACCTCCTAATTCTAAATTTATGATTTTGTGGTCCTATGTTCAAACTACTTTTCACAGCACTCTTTTTGGGGGAGGATAGGTCCTAAGAAATGAACTAAGGGATTCTAAGATTTTTTTTTTATTAAAAGAGCACATCTCAGTAGGAGATAAACTACTCTCTCTTTAACAAAAAATCTCAGAGTTTAATTTGGAAATGTTGCTCCATATAGAGACTTAGAAGTGATTATGTCAAGAAAAAACTCTGGGAAAGCTAGTTTTCAAAATTCAATTAACTTTTATGCCTTGAGAAAAGACTTGGAGTTAACCATTTTAAATAATTTAAAGTTAAAAGTTGATGATTTCAAAATTTTACTAAAGTTGTGAGAGATTGATTTAGCCGTGTATAGCCTTAATTAATGAGTTAATTCCCATGGCTAAAGAAATAAATTCAGCTAGATGAGTTAAAATTTTATAAGCGGCTACTAAGATCAGGCCACCTTCTCTAATGTAATATTGTGAGAGAAAAAATATTGAAAATCATATTTGCCTTCATCCAAATACCAAACTACCTTGTACTTTGGTTGGTAGTGGATCAAGACCCTCTATAGCCCCCAGATAGCCAATTTTTTTCCTTGTGGATCATAATTTAAACAAACAAAAATAAGTGTATTGCTTTGTATGGTGGCACAATCCTTGCTCCCGAGGAGACTCAGGCTAGTGGAATAATTGATTTCAGTTCTTAGCTGCAGTGTAGCTGAAACCAATTGAGAGTGTGCCACTAAATTGGGCACCAATACTGTGAGTTTTCAGCAGTGGGGCTTGAGGGGAGGAGACCAGGCTGCCTACAGAGGAGCAAACAAGGACAAGATGAAAACAGAGCAGATTAAAGCACCTGTGCAGATGAGTGGTGGATCTGGGCCTTTGGAGTCACTGTAATTCCCACCTATGAAACGCAGGGAGACTCAATCTCACAAAAACCAAAGAAAAGTATTATAGATACGAACATTAAAAAATATGAACATTTTTTAAAATGTAATTCATTTGTTTATATTTTGATTTTAATATTTTAATTTAATAATTTAATTTCAATTTAAAATTGAAATGCAAAATTATTAATACTAGTCCTTTTTATTCTTTGAATAAAAAAGTACTTGTAAAGTTCAAAAGGAAAAACTAGATCCAGAAAATCCCCAAACTATATTTTATTGTAAGTTGAATGAAACTATATAATGAATGAAACTGTATAATCAACGGATCCATGATCTAGTAGAGGTAGGTGCTCTCTACAACAGGGCAGATGGAAACTTATCTTAGTTGTGTTGCCCTTGGTTTCTATTTGCCTGTATCTCTCTACAAATGCACCATAGACCATTTTCTTACTATGCTGGATGGAAGCTGTCCTCTGTCTCTTTTGCTATTTCCCAAAACGGTTCCAGCCTCCTCTCTTCCTTTGATTTTATTTGAGCCTACTTGGTTATGCATCAATAGTGAGTGTCTAACATATAGGCCCTGATGGACTAAAAGAATGGTATGCTTGGTCAATTTCATTGCTATCAAATGGGAGGTAGGTAGGTACCTACTCTTCAAGAGACGATATAGCATAGTGGAGAGAAAGGTAATCTCACAGTCAGAAGGACCTGGATTCAAGATTTGCCTCTTACATACTTTTAGAACCCAAGCCAGGACAAGTTATTTAATCATTCCATACCCTCAGGCATTTCTCTAAACTTCAAACTGAAGAACAGTTGCTGATCTGCATTGTTTCCTCAGAAGGGTGTTTCCTACATTAATAAAACATCACAGTTCTTATAAAAAAAAATTCATTGGCTTTGTTGGTTCTGTTTTTGTCCTGCATGAATATTCCATTGATCCTGGGTGATAGATTTGTGTGTGTGTGTGTGTGTGTGTGTGACCATGAATCTCCTTACAAAAATAAACCAAGAATACATAGGTATATACCAAAAGTGTTAGTGCTGTTTTAAGCTTCAAAACAGCTTAAAATGGCTCTAAGACTTTTGGGTCACTTCTGCACTTTGATGTGTCACTGGATTCCCAATCCCATTGGGGAAAGTCTTCCTTCCTGTGCTACAGATCACAATCTAGCCATATTTTCTCATCTGGTAAGATTTTTGTTCATGTCCTATAAAATCTTCATAGAATATTTCCCCCAAATCCTAAAGGTCTTTTGGGCCTTTTAATATTATAGTATGTCTGCAGAACACTTAAGTTCTATATCTGGTTGTTCTACTGGTCCACTTCCTTTTCTGACCCTAAACATACTCAGAGATGTCCTTCTTACCATATTTTATACAAATCATCATCGGTGATATGTTATAGCCCATTTATACCTACCATACATCTACCCATTGACCTATGTGTCATCTGAAATTTCTTTTGAAATTGTGTGTTCCATGATTCACAGCCACAGACTATCACAGGGAGTATTCTGGTGTTAAAAAGATGTACCCAGGTACCTTCCCCCCACTCAGTTTAATAAAAGTTTAATTAATTAATTAATAAAATGAAGAATCCTGACTCTAAATTAGTCTGGGGCTAAATCAATGTGATAAGAATGAATTATGTAATAATCATATTGGTAGTGTCTTTGGAAAACAAACTTTTATGAAATATATAATTTTAAAATTGAATTTTAAAAGTCTGACAAATGAAATAAAATATCTTGATTTTTTTCTGTATTTTCATAAATGCAATGAGAAAAATATTCTTGTGTATTACTGATGACTAGACATGGACAAAGCATTTAGATCTATACAGTGACTGGTGTCAAGCCTAAGATCTGGTGTTGGATCCAGGGTTGGTGGTGGCAGGGAAGATTTTGTAATCTATGGCCACTGAAAACCCTTTGTACTTGTAATATAGTCTTACTGTATAGGCCCTGCTGCTAGTTGAGGATAACAGTAGCAGAATGGTAATGGATAGATCTGTCCAGAATGTAGTCATTATATGATCAAATTGTCTGGAAGCTGTGTCATACAATACATCTATCAATCAATCTGTAAATATTTAAGTACCTGCTACATGCCAGACAATGGGGATAAAAAAAAGAGGCAAAAGACTGTCCTCACAGAGTTTATAATCTAATGGGAGAGACAATATACAAATAAATACATTTAAAAAACAAGCTATATACAGGATATATAGGAAATAATTAACAAAGGGAAGGCATTGGAGTTAACAGGGGGGTTGGGGTAGGTATCCAGTAGGTGAGATTTTAACTGGGACTTAAAGAAAGCCAGGAATTTTGAAACTCTGCCCATCATTTCTTAAAGTACAATAGTATTCTATTATATTCATATACTATAACTTGTTCAACCATTCCCCAACTGATGGGCATACACTCAATTTCTAATTCTTTGCCACCACACATACACACACACACACAAGCTGCTATTAATTTTTTGTACCTATGGGTCCTTTTCCTTTTTCTCTGATCTCCTTGAGGGACAGACCTAATTGCAAGGTCATAATCCCAAATTGTTCTTCAAAAGTGTTGGACTAGTTCACAGCTCCATCAACAAAGCATTAGCGTACCTATTTTCCCACATCCACTCTAGCTTTTGTCATTTTCTTTTTCAGTCATCTTGGCCAATCTGATGGGTATGAAAGCAGTGTCTAATGTTTAATAATTTGCACTTCTCTAATTATTTGTGATTTAGAGCATTTTTTCATATGACTATTGATAGTTTTAATTACTTCCTCTGAAAACTGCCTGTTTTAATCCTTTGATCATTTATAAATTGAGGAATGACTCCTGTTTTTATAAATTTGGCTTAGTTATCTATGTTTGAAAAATGAGACCTTTATCAGAGAAAACTGCTGACATTTCCCACCCCTTTCCTCAGTTTCCTATTAGTTTCTAATTTTAGCTGCATTGCTTTTGCTTGTGACAAGAGTTTTTAATTTTATATTATCAAAATTATCCATTTTCTCTCCCATGAACCTCTCCATCTTATCTTTAGCCATGAACTTTCCCCCTACCTTTAGATCTGACAGGTAATTTCTTCCATGCTTCCTCAATTTCACCTCGAAGCTTGAAATCACATGAAACACTGACAAATAAAAAAGTCTTCTCAGAACAATCTGGAGGAGTCCTTAGAGGTCATCACAGTTCAAACTTCACATTTTTTAAGGAGGAAGAAGGCCAAGAGAGGTTGAATAGTTTGCCCAAGGTCACATACATGGCAAGTAAAAGAACCAAGATACAAGTCCAGGTCCTCTGACTCTGAATTTAACAGTCTTTCTACTGTATGACATTGCTTTTCAATTGTCCAAATCCACCATCATCATGATAATAACAATATTTCATATTTGTATAGAGTCTTTGCTAGGTCTTCCCAACTCTGAAGCAAATTTTCTATCCACTCTGAGCATTGCCTCTCACATCTACTGTCTATTTGACCTTGGAAGTCCCTTAGCCTCTTCAAGCCCCCAGGCAGCTCTATAAACTAGAGGTTACAGAATAGCTTCCTATCTTCATTGTTAAAGGGAATTTCCTCTCCAGAAATTTCCTGTACCAGTGAAATAACAAATCTAGATAGAAAAGAAAAATAGAGATTTTTTTTTTACTATTTTAAAAGTGCTTTCTTAAAAAACAAACAAACAAAAACAGTCAAACCAGGACTGAAGCAAAAGGGGCAGTAGTTACGGTTGAGAAAACAGAAGACAGTGGAAAGCCAGGGTCAGTAATACCAGGCTGGTGAGGCTAGGAATTGATCAAGCCACTCTGGAAAATAATTTGGATTTATTTGACAAAAGCATTATGCTCTTTGACCTGTACATACCGTTGACAAGTAAGTACCCCAAAGAAATAAAAGACATAAAGAAAGACCCCTTATATACCCACATATTCACGGAAATATTTTTTGTGTGTGTCATAGTAAAAGTCTCTAAACAAAATTGGTTTCAAGTGGGTAAAAGCTGTACAAATTTTATTATGTGAATGTCATGGAATGTAATTATGCCACAAAAATGTTGAATATTAGGAAGTCAGAAAAACATTCGAAATACTTGTATGAACTGATGGAGAATGAACTGAGAAATAAGGAACATAATAGACATGGATGGAATAATGCAAAAGAAGAAATAATAAAATGAAGCTAAACGCTAGGAAATTATAATGACTAATCAGTGAATACCAAAGATTTTGAATGTTTAAAATACACTATTATCTCTACTTTGAATGATCTCTAATAGACACACACACACCTACAATAAATTTATCTTCCCAGTATCCTCCCTTGTTGCCTTTCATATATGTGTGTGTGTATATTATATGATGTGTAACAAAAAGTGCATATATGGGTATACATAGATCTCTCCTTTGAATGAAGTAGAGAGCCATGGGCATAGAATGTTGTCTAATTGGATATCATACAGGATGTAAAAGGAAAACTCATTTGGATAGTGAAGCACCAGTGATATAAAAGTAAAAGGCACCAATAAACTTTTTTATAAGTAGAAGTAGTCAGTGTTCATGTAAAGTACTTAACAAAATGCCTGGAATAGTAGGCACTATATATACTTGTTACCTCCTAACCCCCCCCCATCATGTTGTAGAGGAATTTGATTGTCTCTTTTTATATCTCCAGTGCAGTGCCTGGTACATAGTAGGCACTTAATAATTGTTTGCTGAATGAATGCATGAATGAATATTCAAGTGGAGGCTGGATGGAAGATGAAATTGGGGCATGAGACTGAAAAAGCTTGGAAAATATTGATATGTAGCAATAGCAGCTGCTGTTTTCCTGCCATTTTGGCATCTTACCTGAAACTTATAGTTCTGTAAGATTTGCTATAGGTAAAGAAAGTCTAGGAAATAAACCGTCTAGTTAACTCCTGTCCTGCCTCCTCCATTGTTGGGGTCGACATATCCTGTTGCCATATGTGGGAAAGCACCAGAGATAGAGAGCAGTACAGTTCCACAGAAAATATCAACTAAACTGAAATTCTAAAATGTTTTACCCAAGTGCTTAATATTTTGATTCTGAGCCCTGAATTAATTGAAAGGCAAAATACTAACTCTTTCCAGTTCCCTTGTCCCAAGTATCAATTTTAAGCCAGAGTATGATATTTCAAAGTTTTTATTTAGTTATGTTTAAACAAAATATCTGATTATCCATTTCTAACCCCTTTCCAATCCTGGGCTGAATACTACGAGGTAATGAAGGCCAGGCTCGGCTGTGGCAGCCAGAAGAACGAAGCCTGGCCCAGGAAGCTGAGTCAAAAACAGAGTTTTCTGAAAACACACAAGTCTGGTTTTGCAAGCAACACCGCAGATTGAATGGCATAATGAATACTTTGGCTTCTTTTTAATTGAAACTTAGGATAAGCAGGAAGCTCTCCCACCTAATACTTCACAGAAAACCATAGATGTTTGGTCTCTGGTAGAATTTCCTCCTCAATTTAAGGGGGGAAGTTTCAGTTCTCTTTGTCAACTAAATTGCATAAGAAAAAGTTTAGGTCTGCCATACCTCAAGTATCATGTTCAGTTCTGGGCACCATGGTTAAAGGAGGATTGATAAGCTGGAGGGTATTCAGAGGAGGGCAACCATTTGAGGATTGTTTGAAGGAATTGGAAATATTTATCCAGGTGAAGAGAAGAAATGGGAACTCTCTTCAAGTATTTGAAGAGACTCCATGTGAAAGGGGGATCACACTGGTTCCTCTTGCCTCAGACAGCAGGAGCACTGGTAAGAGCTACAAAAGCTAGAAATCAAGAAATGCAGGTGAAATTTCGGGGTCGGGGAGCTTCTAAACAGAGCGTCCAGAAGTGGAAGGGGTGGTCTGAAGGGCCGTGGGTTCCTCCAACTTGGCAGTCTTCAAGCAAAGGCTGGACTGAAAGCCTTGAAGCATGTGTTGTAGGGACACTTCCTTTAGGTAGGGTTGGACCTTAGGGGCTATTCAGGTCCTCCATTCTCAAATTTTGTGACTTTGAGGGATCTAACTCCTCCTTCACTTTATAGCTCTTCAAATCACATGCCCACAGAGTCTTCTCTCCTCTAGCCTAATATCCCAAGTTTGTCCAGTTAATTCTCATACAACATGATCTCAAGTTCTTTTACTCTCTTGAGTTCTCTCCTCTGGGTATTCTCTACCATATCAATGCTCCTAAATATAAACACTTCAGTTGTGGTCTCATTGGAGCAGGTTAAAAAAAAATGGCTTTCACTTCTCTGGTCTGAAGGCACCGAGCCTTGAACAGGGTGATTTGGGTAGGAATTTTGACTTTGCCACTGTATAAACAAGCAAACAAACTTATAAATAAATAGATAATTGAAAAAAAATCACTTCAAGTTGTTGAGACTCAGTTTCCTCAACAGGTACCTCATTACATGAAGGCTTCTCTGATTCTTCCCTTAGGTGCTGAAACCCTCCTCCACATTTATTCTGTATTTATTTTGCAAGCATTTTGCACATAAATGTTTATGTACATGTTGTCTCACCTTTTATAGAATGGAAACTCCTTGAGGGAAGGAAGTGTTTTATTTTTGCCAGTGTATCTCTAGCAACTAGCATAGTGTTTATTACATAGTAGACATTTAATATGTTTGTTAATTGATCAATTGAATGATTTTTAAAATTAAGATAACATTTTCACTATATATGTGTGTATATATGTATGTGTGCATGTATGTATGTGTATACATGTATATATGGGGGGAAAGGAACAAGCATTTATTTATTAAGTGCCTACTATGTGCCAGGCACTTTGTTGAGTATTTTCAAATATTATCTCCTTTGATCCTCACAACTCTGCAAAGTGGGTGCTATTGTTATTCCCATTTTATAGCTGAGGTTAATTGACTTGCCCAGAGTCACACAAACTAGTGTGTCTGAGGCAGTATTTGAACTCAGGTCTTCTAGCATTGTATACACTGTATACATTGTATAGCACAGGCTTATGTTAAGGAAAGTGCATTTTTGAAATGTAAAATGTTATTTTTTATTTTTGGTACTGCTAGACCCTAAGCAGGAAATGGACAAAAATACCATGGTTCTTAGGTCCAAGTAGCTGAGTCCTTGGGAACACACACACACACACACACACACACACACACACACACACCCACACCCCAGTTAAATAACAATACATGACTCAGTACAAAAATGAGTGATCCAGGTAACCAGTCTTATTGGGTTTCAGAGGAAGGAGAGAGCCCTACACACTGGAAAGTCTTCTAGGAGGAGCAGGGTTCTGAAAAAGAGGTCAGATGTGAATAGATGGAGGGATCTTAGGCCTGCAAATACCTGCTGCCTTAGTATAGCCATATACACCCTAGATGGCAGTGACATGATTTAAGGAGAGCTTCCAGATCACAACTCCTAGTTAAAATGATTAGTGTAGTTAATTTGACCAATGAAATACTTATAACGCCCAGGACTTGAGCTCTGCCATTTGTTCCACATTGGTCATAAATTGCCCATGATGGGCTATCCCTGTATATCTAGAATCTCTCTGCTTACTTTTGTTATTTTCAACTCTACTTAGGGAGCATCTTTTACCTCAGGTCTTTCTAGATCCCTCTCTGCTTCCCCCACCCAAGTTAGTAATAAAGACAATCCCATTGACCTTGTGCTTTGGCCCTAGGGGAGTTGAGACAAAGATTTCTGCCACTTGCTAATGGAAATTCACAGCTCTGTGTGTCTTTCACCTGCCCCAGAACAGTAGTAAAGCGATTACAGAGAATACCTTCTGGATTTTGGTATAGCATCAAAATTCTCTCTTCATATCAAGTGTGCCAATACTACTACCTTTCAGAGCTTAAAATGATTCCAAAGTCATTAGCCTTCTTGAGGTCTGGGTTGTATATATAGATAGTATTTCTCGCTATACGTTTTTCCCTCCTCTTGGAATTCCCATCTCCACTAAAGGCTCAGTTTCCCTGCTATTGGCTACAAGAGGCTATTTCCTGTAATTTCCCCAGTTGTTAGTTATCTTCCAATTATTTGTATTTAATTTACATATATTTTATATTTGCTGTTGTTGTTCGGTTGTTTCATTTGTGTACAACTTTTCATGGCCTGGGGTTTTCTTGGCCATGATACTGGAGTGCTTTGCTATTTCCTTTTCCAGCTCATTTTACAGATCAGGAACTGAGGAAGATAGATGACTTGCCCAGGGTCACACAGCTAGTACGCGTCTGAGGCCAGATTTGAACTCAGGAGGATGAGTTTTCCTGACTTCAGGCTCCACACTCTACTGCACTACCTAGCTGCCCGTATTTTATGTTTACTTCCCAGCATATAGACTGTTGTGTCCTGTCTCATCTTCCTCCCCCTTCTTAGTAGAATGTTAAGTTTTTGTAAACTTTTGTAAGCTATCTTTAAGATTCTAGATAAGACATTCAGTAGATATTATACTAGTCATGTCTAAAACAGAAATCATTATCTTTCCCCTTCTACCCTCCCCACCTCTTACCTTCCCTAGTATTGTCCAGGGCAACACCAGCCTCCCAGTCCCTCAGGCTCAAAACACAGGAGTCAGCCTGGGCCCCTCACTATCTCTCACCCCCCCCATCCGATTTTTGGCAAGGCCTATTGATGTGACATCTGCAACTTCTTTCCAATATGCTCCCTTCTCTCCTCTGGCACTGCCAGTACTCTCATCTCCTCACACCTGGGTTATTGCAGTAGCTGCAGGTGGATCTGTTTACCTCAAGTCTCTCCCCACTCCATGCTGCATTCAGTGATCTTCCTAAAGCACAGGTCTTACTATATCATCTCCCTACTCAATAAATCCCAGTGGCTTCCTGTTGGGCAGCTAGGTGGTACAGGGGATAGAGTACTGGGTCTGGAGTCAGGAAGACCTGAGTTCAAATCCAACCTCAGACACTTGCTTGCTATGTGACCCTGGGCAAGTCACTTAACCCTGTTTGCCTCAGTTTCCTCTTCTGTAAAATGAGCTAGAGAAGAAAATGACAAACCATTTCAGTATCTTTGTCAAGAAGACACAACTGAACAACAACAAGAGACTTCCTATTGCCTCCAGGAACAAATACAAAGTGCTTTGGTGGGTTTCAAAGTCTTTCATAACCTAGCTTCCTCCCCCCACCCCCATTCCCACCCTCTTGCCCCTTCCAGTCTTCTTACACTTTACTTCCTGTCATGTACTTTTCTGTTGACACTGGCTTCCTTGTTCTTCCTTGGACATGACACTCCACCTCTGGGCTCCAGGGCCTTTAATCTGGCTCTCTCCCAAGCCTGGAATACACTCCCCTCCTCATCTCCACCTACTGAATTCCCTGGCTTCTTTTAAGTCCCAACTACAATTCCATCTTCTACAGGAAGCCTTTTCGAACTGCTCTTCATTCTAGTGCCTTACCTCAATTATTTCCTGTTTTTTTTTCCCTATGCAGAGTTTCTTTATACATATTTGTTTCCTTTTCCCCTCCCTTCTATTTCCCCCTCCCCTATTAGATTGTGAGCCCCTTCAGGTAAAGACTGTCTTGTCTCTTTTTATATCTGCAGTGCTTAGTAGAGTGCCTGGAACACAGCAGGTGATAAATAAATGTTAATTGACTGACTATCGTTGCAGACATAGATGGTTTTGTTTTTATGTCTGTGGCACCAAACACATAACAGTCACTCAATAAATTGTTTGTTTTTTGAAATGCTGAATTGCTGCACACTATCCTTGTGTTTTCTAGATCCTTAACAAGAAATTTGCTACTTATAAATATATGAGATGATTTGGGATTAGAGCCAGTAGGGATGGATCCTGGCAGTCTGGCAGTGAAGGTTGGGGGAGGGCAGGAAGATACTGGAGTGGGAAACAATGTTGCCAAATATGCATTTTTCTAAAACCACTTTGGGGGGTAGGGGATGGAGTCAGCCTGTGGAATAAAACTCTGGGAAAGTAAGATGACATCTGTATTTCATAATGATTTTTCAGCTAGGCTCCAGCTGTGGGGGTTTAGTTTATTCTGCCAAGGGTGCTATCATACTGACTTCCTGTAACAAAACTAAAACAACAACAACAACCACCAAAAAAAAAAATAGAGTCAGGGCCAACCAGACTAGCTTTCTGTATTTATTTACTTGGCCCTTAAATGTCTTCTGAAACCCTAGAAGGACCATTTTCTTCCCCAGCTGGACATAAACACGTATAACCCATGTTCTGCTCAGCTCTGCTAACAAGAAGTTCCAAAAGCAGAGCACAAGTTGGCGACACCATGAAAACTTTAATTTGGAAAATTGTTTTTGAAGATGGTAAGATTGGCACCCCCTTTTTTTCCCCTTGGATATTTACCAAATCTGAGCTGTGGAGGAAAAACAACTCAGCATGTTCTGTCTTGCAAAGTAGTTACATGATACACATGAAACAAACTTTAGAAACAGATTATACATATGGCTATGTAAAGAGAATTTGGATATTCGACTATGCAAAAAATAATAGTGTTTTAACTGCTCATTGCTGAATTAACAACTATGGATAATGATGACTTGAGTTGTTCAGTTATCCCATTATCTCTATTTTGAAAGGTCCCTAATGTACATGTGTATATGGTTGTATATTCACACTCATTTATCTACCTATGAACAGGTGTATGATAGCTGATTTTCGAAGGTCCTTTCTTGTTGTATTCTATATATAGAATGACCACATATCACAGCCCCATGTCTCATTGTATACAAACGTAACATAGGGATCCTTCAAAAGCAGAGGCAATAGGGTGTGTATATGTATATGTACATGTGTACATATTTATGCATGGTTATGTGTGCATACATACATAATGTTAAAAAATCTTAGTTTTAAGCTATTAAATATTTTTATTAAAGCACTAAGACTTTGGGGACACCCTGTACATACATGTATGATATTAAGTTTACCAATGTCTTTCCTCATTGCATTTCTTATATAGACATACATATGTGTGCATATACATACACACATATGTACATATACACAAGCATACAATATATGTTAATATGCTCTATACTAGAATATGTATGTATATATTCATATACACAAATACATCATATAAGTATATCCATGTTATGTTAATATACAGATATGCATTGTATGTATACACATGCACATGGGTATGTAAGCCATGTGTTCATATACATGTTATATATACATGGAAATATATATGCATATATGTGCACGTATGTCCAAACAACAAATGCAACAAGTAAGGACATAGTCAACTAGATGTGATATACATGCATGTCCCAAAAGTCTTAGTGTTGTTTTAAGATTTAATAGCTTAAACCTTCACAGAAACTTTTGGGACATGCTGTATAGATAAATACATAGACAGGCTATGAATAATGGATATATAAATAGATAGAGATAAGTCTATATCCATCCCTATACATATACAGACATATATTATTATCTCTTTTGAAGGATCCCTATATTTGTATGTATATAATTTGTATATGTTTTACATATAATTTCATTTGTATAGGCAACTCCTCATATAGGTCATCAACTTTTCTGTAAGAGTTTTCTCATCTGTAACTAAGAGGTCAGGTAATTTGCTCATAGTCAACAGTTAGCATGTGTCTGCTTGTTCTTCGTTCTTGAAGAATGAGTCATATGCAGGACTTGAATACAGATCTTCCCAATGCCCAAGCTGGCTCTGCATATACTACACCACGTGGCTTTTCTTATATAGAGTGACTCAATCTCATTAGATATATAGATGTAGATAAATACATATTAATATAGCATCCTTCAAAATAGAAAAGCTAGGAGACCTTAAGTCCCTTTGATTCAGTATCTACAGATACCAGTTACACACATGTGCATAATGGGTGATGGAGCTAAGCCACTTCCAATGATATGTGTTTCTGTCTCCTTGCTAAAGAGCATATGTGACCAGAAGCTCCCTTTTGGGTCTCATGTGTCCCTGTCATTGAGGTCTTATCAAAGATGATTGGTGACAGAACAAGAACTGTCTGTTCAGCATTCTTCAAAATAAGAAACAACTGTCATTTTCTCTTCTCCCCTTTCACATGTGTGGCTTGAGACTCTTAACATCTTTCATTTGGCCCTCCAAATGGTATGGGATGGCATTTATCTTCTCTTCCCTTGTACAGAAGCTGGCTACATGCACAAGGAAATAAGTAGATGCATTTGTCTAGGGCTGGGGTGGGGAACCTGCAGCTTGAGGCCACATGTGGCCATCTAGGTGCTCAAGTGCAGCCCTTTGACTGAATCCTAACTTCACAGAACAAATCCCCTTAATAAATAAATAATGGGTAATTAAATAATTAACTAAGAAAGAATTAAATAAATGTAATGATGGTAAGTATATATAATATAATATATGGTTATATATAATATATAATTATTATAATACATAAATAAATAAAAGAGAACAAATCCCCTTAATAAAAGGATTTCACTTCTGTGAAGTTTGGATTCAGTCAAAGGACCGCACTTGAAGACCTAGAGGGCCACACTTGGCCTCGAGGCCACAGCATCCCCATCCCTGGGGATGTCAGGGAATCCTTGCACTGGACCTCAAGCCCTTAACTGCCTCTTCTGCTTTGTCTTTCTTTCCATGAGCACTGAAAAAAGAAGGGTGATCTTGATATAGATGTAAAAGCTTCTTCCTCGTGAGCCCAAGGGTTCAGAAGCTTTATCATTGGGTGCAGGTTGATCAGTGGGAGTTGGTCTCTGCAACTAGCTCCTTCCCAGAGGAGATGCCTCCTGCCAGTAGGATGAGCCATGAGTGCCTGGTTGGCTAGAAGATATGGACCTTGAATTGTTTCTCAGACAGTACAAATCCAAGATGAAGGTGAACTATCTATGCAGCAATCCCACAGTCTTCTGGGAGAGTTTCCTATCTCCTAGAATAGTTTAATAGAGGTCATTGGGTAGTAATTTGTTTTAGGTATTGCTTAATACATTTACATGAGACTTTCACATCTTAAGCAATTTGGGAGGGTTTGGGGTGGTACAAGAAATATAGAGCTGTCTTATCCCTACCAATTAGCACTGGAATAACTTTTCTTGAAGGTACTGCCTTTTAGGAAGACCCCAGACAGAAAAGGTTGGGTGCATCTACATGTATTTAGACCTGTAATTTCATTGGTTTGGGGAACTTCCCTCCACTGGTGCAGATGGGCAACTTCTGCAGCTTCTAGTCTTTAGTTAGAATAGAGGACTACTCTAACCTGTGTCTATTTTTTAAAAAGTTTGATAACTATATTTCAATATGTTTCTTTTATAATCTTTGTATTTTATTTTATGCCTTCAAAAACATTATTCAGAGAAGGTGTTCATAGTCTTTACTAGATTATCAGAATGGTCCATCACACGGGCACACACACACACACACACACACACACACACACACAAGTTTAAAAACCACAGTTACAGGGTTTTCTGAAGGCACTGAGAGGCTAAGTCAGGGGTGGGGAACCTGCAACCTTGAGGCCACATATGGTTCCCCACCCCTGGGTTAAATGGTCACACAACTAGCATCAAATATTAGAGGCAGCACTTGAACCCTCATCTTCCCGAGGCCAGGGCTAACCCTTTATCTACCACACCAACAAGTGTCCCTCATAGAGAATGACCCCAACACTGTGGACTCAAATCTCATTTTCTACTGGTATTTCCAATGCTTTCATCAATTTGTCCATAATGAAAAGTAATCTGCCTCTAGTTAAGGTGGTGGCAGGGATGGAAAGTAACTCCAAATAGTCTTTATCTCTCTGATCTAGCCTTTGACTTAGAGGAAACTTTTCACCTTTCTGATGAACTTTAGAAGTTCAGAAATTTGATTCAGCTGAGATAAGAAGTCAAATGCTTTGAATCATGGCCAGAATTGAGCAACTTCCTCTGGCCTGTATATCTCATGAAATCAAGTTGTCTCAGGAGATTTGTGACCCTTTCTTGAAGGAAGCTATAATAGGCCCCACAAATCCCATAGTTCGTTTGGTTCTTCTTTGTTTTCAGATAAAAACAGAAATAAGAAAACCCACACCAATAAGCAAAGAAAAGGATTTCAAGCAAGGGATTGCTGACTGAGGAAGGAGAGGACTCACACTTTGGGTGAAGTAATGGAAGGACAAGATGATGAAAATGAATGGGCTACTCTGGTGTTTCTCCTAGTTTACTCCTTGGTTTCATCAAGCATTCTTTGATGTAAAGCAGTTGTAAGTCTGGCTGGAATGGTAAATATACTGAAGCCAGGTGCAAAGAGCCTCTGGAAAGTATATTGCTAAAGTCGAGCACAAAATTTGAATATTTTCTGACATCAGAAGCAACACTGAGGAAGTTGTGCTAAGAGGAATGATAAATACAACTGAAGCCCCAAATGGCTACCAACAAAGCCCCTCAGTAATTCAGGAAAGCACAAATTGCTACAAATCTTTTTCTTTCTTTCTTTTTTAAAAATAATAAATTTATTTATTTTTAGTTTTCAACATTCACTTCCATAAGATTTTGAGTTCCAAATTTCCCCCCATCTCTCCCTTCCCCCCACCCCAGGACAGCATAAAATTGGTATAGCCTTTACATATATATTCATATTAAACCTATTTTCACATTAGTTATGTTGTAAAGAAGAATTAGAACCAATGGGAGAAACCATGAGAAAAAGAAACCAAAAAACAAAAAGAGAGAGAGAGAGAGAGAGAGAGAGAGAGAGAGAGAGAGAGAGAGAACAAATAATATGCTTCAATTTGCATTCAGACTCCATAGTTCTTTTCCTGGATGTGGATAGCATTTTCCATCATGAATCTTTTGGAGATGTCTTAGATCCTTGCATTGATAAGGAGAGATAAGTCTATCAAAGTTAGTTATCACACAATGTAACTGTTGCTATGTACAATGTCCTCCTGTTTCTGCTCACTTCAATCAGCATCAGTTCATATAAGTCTTTCCAGGTTTTTCTGAAGTTGGCCTGCTCATCATTTCTTATAGCAGAATAGTATTCTATTACATTCATATACCACAACTTGTTCAGCCATTCTCCAACTGATGGGTATCCCCTCAATTTCCAATTCTTTGCCACCACAAAAAGAGGTGCTACAAATATTTTTGTAATGTGAGTCCTTTTCCCATTTGTATGATCTCTTTGGGATACAGACCTAGAAATGGTATTGCTGGATCAAAGGACATGCACAGTTTTATAACCCTTTGTGCATAGTTCCAAATTGCTCTCCAGAATGGTTGGATCAGTTACCATTCCACCAACAATGTATTAGTGTTCCAATTTTCCCACATCTTATCCAGCATTTATCATTTTCCTGTTTTGTCATGTTAGCCAATCTGATAGGTGTAATGTTTTGATTTGCATTTATCTAATCAATAACGATTTAGAACATTTTTCATATGATTGTAGATAACTTTAATTTCTTCATCTGAAAACTGCGCATTCATATCCTTTGACCCCTTATCAACTGGGGAATGACTTATATTCTTATAAATTTGACTTAGTTCTCTATATATTTTAGAAATGAGGCCTTTATCCACAAATCCTTTTTCTTGACATACTTCAGAAGGACACATTTTCTATCTTTTATGTATTATGGAGGTGTGTAGCTGGCACAATACATTGTACACAGTAGACTATAGATAAAGACTTGTTCATTTGAAGTGTTGCATGTGTGTCTATAACAAAGTTTTAGGTATAGCAATCAAACAATTGTCCTATTTGTTGTAGTTGTCTTCCATGGCTAATTTGAATTTGTTTGTTTGTTTGTTTGTTTGCTGGTTGGATTTTTGGAAATCTGCCTCCTATCCAGCCTAAAGTCCTGTATTAATGCTTGACTAGCAAGCCAACATTGGCTTAGGGTCTGAGATTCTCCATTTGTTGAGCCACATGGTCCTTGTGTTGTTTCTGCATGATCCCATTGGCTTTGTTGACTTCATTAATGCAGTGATTCAATTTTACCCAAAACTAGTTGACTCAATTTAGGAATCTGATTGATTTTGGGGGGGAGGGGAAGGGGAATTATCCAATTAATTTCAAAACACATGTGTCCTTGATTGCCTTGGTCAAATATTTTAATAGGAACATTTAAATTAGAAATTACATTTCTAGAAATACACCTATGTTGTCCAGATACATTATAATGGTAAAATCTGGCTCTGGCTGCAAGTTGCCTTTTCTTCATAATAATTATTGGATTTCCCTTCTCATATTTTCTTATACATATAAACCTTTCCCTTAAAATGTTCCCTAAGCCATTACGACATATTTTCTCCAGTTTATGATTAGAATTTTTTTTAAAGGCACAGGTTGAACTCTTTTATGCTGTCAGAATAAACTCATAGTACAATTACTTTGGTTCCTGCCTGAAGGCTTACAAATTTGGATCCATGATATGCTTATGGAAATTAATCCTTACTGGTATAAATGGTAAGGGATCTCCCTAAACAGTCAACATCTGCTTCCTACTACAACAGCCCTTATAAATCTCATTTCTTCTCTCAAAAAGCATCTGTTCATTCCTTCAAAATTGACAATGTTTCTCTATCTTTTCAAGAAAAATGTAAGGTCCGTACTTGAGGCATATCACAGCTGACATGGAATGTGAAGTGTATCTATTGTGTCCTGTGCTCCACAATAATAGTAACATAATGGCTGCTATCAGCAAAGCGTCTCAATAATTCAGGAAGGCACAAATCGCCACAAATCCTTTTCTTGACATAATTCAGAAGGACACATTTTCTATTCAGCTATCTTTTGCGCATTTATTATGGAGGTGCATAGCTTAGCACAATGCCTTGTACGCAGTAAACTATAGAGAAAGATTGGTTCATTTGAAGTGTTGAAATAATCCACATAGAATGGAAGTGTCTAACTCTGGCCTAACTTTGGTTAAACGCAGGGGTATAAGAGTTATTTGATAGCATTGTTAGCAACAAAGGCAGTTAGAAGAGTATCCAAAACAGGTATGCTGACAGAACAGAAGTTTATAGATGAGAACTTTGAGCTAAATTGGATAATACGAAATTAACTAGGGATACATTTCAAGTTTTATATTTGGGTTCAAGAACCACTTCGTGAGTAAAAGAATTAAAATAGCTAAGCAAAAAGAAGAGATTCAGTGACCATACTGGGCAGCAAAAGGAACATTCTACCC
This sequence comes from Phascolarctos cinereus, assembly GCF_003287225.1. Lineage (NCBI taxonomy): Eukaryota > Metazoa > Chordata > Mammalia > Diprotodontia > Phascolarctidae > Phascolarctos > Phascolarctos cinereus. The sequence continues at coordinate 242,264,463 of NW_027556098.1, forward strand.
ATGTAATCCCTCTGTTTTTCTGCTGTGAAGCAGAGATGTTTGTTTCAATATACCAATCCACACTTTTCATTATCTGTTTTCAAGGATCAAGATAAACTACTGTGGTTTCTCAGTATTCAGTTTCCTGGTACTGCTCTTTTCATTTACACCATTGTCATCACTGGGTATATTGTTCTTCCAGTCCTGCTTACTTCAATCTGTCCTGTATCAGTTCATACAAATTTTCCAGGTGTATACTGGAGATAGCTCAGAAGAGAGCTGGTTATTTAAATTTCAGTGTGAGAACATTTACACCTTGGAAATTGCAAGCTAGAAGTCAGGACTTGATTTATTGTTTTGCTAATTACGTAGACTAGAAAGTGAGGGAGAAAATGGTAGTAATCAAATTAAGCTTAAAGGTTCATCCTGCACAGATTTTTTTTTTCCGGGAGGTCTAGTTGTTAAATATTTACCAGCACACTTCTGTTTCTTATATTCTTCAGAATCTTCATGTCTTATTTTTCCTGCACAACAAGAGCTTATTGCATTCTTATACACAGTTCATTCAGCCATTCTTCAACTGATGGACACCCATTTAATTCATAAATAGTTTGGGACAAAAAGTAAGCTATGTATAGAATGGTGGAGGGACCATAAGGAAACTGATAAATCAGAAAACCTGAAGATCATTAATGATGAGGAAACCAAATTCCAGTAAAGCTCTCCAGGTTTAGCCAAACTTTGTGTCAGATCAAGGATATGCTTATCCAGTCAGAACCTCAGTATTACTACAGTATTACATCCAGTTCTACCACCTCTGTTTTTTTAACGTTTAATTTTTATTTTATTTTTTCTCATTTACATATAAAGACTTTTAACATTTATTTTTTTTTAATTTTGAGCTCCATTTTCTCTCTTCCCTCCTTTCCCTCTCCTCTCCTTGAGAAAGCAAGTAATTCGAGATAGATTATACATGTGCAGTCAGGCAAAACATTTCCGTATTAGTCATGTTGCAAAAGAAAACATAGACAAAAAAGAATAATAAAAAATGTTTTTAAAAATATGCTTTTAAAATATACTTTTTAAAAAGTATGCTTCAATTCAGACTCCACCAGTTCTTTCTCTGGAGGTAGATAGCATTAGCACCTCTGTTTGTAAAGAGGATTCTGAAAACCAAGAATGAATTCAATGATGAGTTTGTGAAATGATTCAAGCTCTCAGGTAGGTCAATGTGCTGAGGGACAAAGGAAGGTTGTTATTGTGTCTCACATATGTTATTTCACCAGAATAATTCACTCAGGAAATCATTGCCTTCCATTTGAAGGTGGTGAAACAAAGGGAAGGGGTCAAAAGCTACAAAAGGCTTGACCCTGGGAATACATTTGTTAGCATTAAGTGGGCACTTAGCCAGTGGAATAGGCTTGCTGAGGAAAAGTAATTGAGATATTATCCCTGGAGATTGTCACTAGGAGATTACTTAAGATATCAGAGGAAGAAGAGAGGGATTTGTCCTTGGTAATGCAGAAGGTCAGAAGAGTTGGCCCAGGAGCTCCTTGCTGGCCCTGCCGTCTGTGACTGGTTTGATGACATGTAAAATTACCTTTTGCATAATCTCCTCTTGGAAATGAGAACGTTTAGAATTCTTTGCTTTATTTTCACCCGTTCATCTGAACTTCTACTATTCACACACATTCTTGATTTCCCTTATCTCTGCTCACGAATTTCGTGATATTTTTATGAATAGTGAAGAAAATTTCTTGGTTATCATTGTTGACCTAAAAACAGACAATTCTTATAATGGTTTTTTTCTAAATAGTTCTAAACAGAACTAGAAAGAAATACCCAAAAATACAGAAAAAAACCCATAAGAAAATGAAAAAAAAATCCTCAGGTGTTATTACCTGCTATTGCCTACCCAAGAGGAATAAAAGATCGTAGTTTCAGAGCTGGGGCCTTGCAAGTCATCTAGTCCACTTCTTTGATTTTTCAGATGAAGAAACTGGGGCCTGGAAATGTAAAGTCACCAGGGTAACCTAGATGTAGGTAGGAAAATGGTAAAGCTAGGATGTAGACCCAGATTATTGACTCCAAACCCAGAAGCTCCCCACTTCACTGTGTGATACTGGATCTATTTCTTCTGTGCATTTTTAGTCATTCATATATTTCATAGTATGCCCATAATTTTTTTCACAGTAGTTATGGCATACTACAACCATTGAGTGAACTTGGCATTCTTGAGGGGTAAGAGGGTGTTGTTAGGTCTGTATATGGATGTGAAAAGCAGGAGTTGAAAGGCTATTTCTGATGTTTTTAGAAATGAAAAGCATTTGCCATTGCAAGCAAGCTCTTTTCAGTTGCTCAGTCTTTTTTCAGCCATGTCAGACTCTTCATGACCCTATTTGGAATTTTCTTGGCAAAGATAATGGAGCAGTTTGCCATTTCCTTCTCCAGCTCATTTTATAGTAGAGGAAACTCAGGTAAATAGGGTTAAGTGACTTGCTAAGGGTCACACAGCTAATAAGCATCTGAGGCCAGATCAGAACTCAAGAAGATGACTCTTCTTGACTCCAGGCCCAATACTCTATCTACTTTGCCATCTAGAAGCCCCAAAGTAAGTCCTAGAGAATTTTTTAAAAATTGTCTAGTGTAGTAGTTCTCAAACTTTTTGATATCTGGGCCTCTTTGCACTTTTTAAAAGTATTGAGTTCCCACCAAAAGAGGTTTCGTTTATGTGGGTTATATTTGTTGATAATAAACATATTAAAAATTAGTGTCTTAGAATTATTACGAAAATAGTTTTGCTCTCACTTACCTCTGAAAGAGACTTGGGGAACCCCATATGCCCCCTGGACCACATGAGAATTGTTATTCTAGTGCCTCCTGGCTATTCCTTGTGAAGCTTCCACTGGATGATGATTGATTAGGGTAGCAGAGGTAGGAGTGTTAGCTTTATTTCAGATGGGGATAACTGAGAAAAGTGGCAATATACTAATCCACAGTCTTGCTTTCAGCTTCAAATATTGTTTATTGGTCTAACAACACATAAACGAGCCCACTTAATTATCTTTCGAAATACCCCAGTTAAAAGAAAAGAAACAAGCTGCTATATACAGTTAAATACCTTGTTACTACTAACAACTATTTAAGCTGTTATCTAATACTAGCTTGTTTATCTTTCTATCTCACTTCAGTGTCAGAGACCATTTCATCACCTTATGTTTTAGTCTTAATGGCTTTACTGAGTTGCTATTTAGACCATAATTGTTAATTCTCATAGATATTTTTAGAGCTGGGAGCAAATTCTTCATTATTTGGATTTTTGCAGTAGAGGAAACTGAGTTCCAGAGAGATAAAGTGACAACACAATCATGGAGCAATTTTGTAAAATTTATTTTATTTTTAATTTATGTAATAAAACGAGCATTTCCATAACAAAGTAGAATTTAAAAAGATGCTTGCAATCTTTTTATGTAACTGCAAATCTATTATGTAAACTTGCTATTCCTTTTAAATATATAATAAAGTTATCATGTAACTTTTTTTCTTCCTTCCTTCCCTCCCCTGCCCTAGAAATACAGCTAATTTTTAGAGCTTAAGACCCTGCTGCCTTCAAGTCCAATGCTATTTTCACTATACTTTCCCCCTACCTTATATTTCTCTGCTGCTCACTTTAAGCCTATTTCTGCTACACATTGAGAGCTAATATAGTTGAAAGAGTGCTGAATATATATATGTATATATATACATATATAATATATATATGTGTGTGTATATATACGTATATATACATATATAATATATATGTATATATACAATATATATGTGTGTGTGTATATATATATATATATATATGAAATCTAATTAGAGCCTCCTAATATCCCTGTTAGGTAAGTGATCATATCCCCATTTAACAGCCAAGTAAATTGTGACTCAGAGAGCTTAAGTGACTTGAAAGTATCACAAAACCAGTAAATATCTAACGCAGAAATAAAAGCCTGTTTTTTCCCAACTCCAAGTTCAGCATTCTATTCATACTTCTTATTCGACCTGGCATCTTTAAGTGACCAGGCCTTTATTTCTTCTAAACATTTTGAAACTGCTCAGCAAAACAAAACAAAACAAAACAAGACTAAAAAAAAGTTAAACAAATTTCTTCATATTCTGTTGGTACCAAATTGTCTTCTTATTATTCTTTCCTTTGCCTGCTAGTGAATCAAGATGACAATAAAAACAAAAAGTGATTACAAAGACTCTATCGCATTTCTCTCCTTTGTTAATTTTTTCTCCCTCTCTGACTTGAGATGGTTTACAATCATGATCCAAAATTAGCTGTATCTTCAAAAAGTCCTCACTTGCATTCAATGTAATGTTTAAGAGACCTATGAGAAACAGTGTTGCATATGTGGATTTTAACTCCAGTGTTGACTTCCTTTTTCCTGGGAATTAAAAAAAAAAATCCCTGAGCTTTATTCCTTGCCCTGGGCAATTATCTTCATGCAAGGCTACTAGAGTGCTACACTGGAATTAATATCCAGGTAATCTCATTCTTCTTCATACCTAAGGCAAAAACAAGGACATTATAGCCAAATATTCTACAGAGAGCTTAATAAGGTCCTGGAGGAGCATTATCTAAATATCTTTCTGTGCTGGGGACTAAGTAGTAAGGGAGAAAGGAGGAGTGGAATCAGAAAGTATGTTGCTATGGTAATCATGCTCTAGTCTTCTTTGACTTTCCCCAAGAAGTCCTAGAGCCAATTTCTCTATATACTGATTTCCAGCACTATTTGAAAAATCTATTTATTTTGCTTGTTTTTTTTTTCTTCCAGTAGTTCGGCCAGGAGAACAGATGTGCCAGTGGCCAAACAATTCTTGTAAAGCATCCAAGAATAGGGCAGAGTGAAACAAGCTTAGAAGGGAGCATTGCCATTCATACTCTTATTTATTTTACTCAACTCTTTCACCTAGACCAAAGGTGGGGAAACTGTGGCCTTGAGGCCCCGTGTGGCCCTCTAGGTCCTCAAGTGCAGCCCTTTGACTAAATCCAAACTTCACAGAACAAATCAATCCCCTTAATAAAAGGATTTGTTCTGTAAAACTTGGCCTCAGTCAAAAGGCCACACCCAAGGACCCAGAAGGCCACATGTGGTCTAGAGGCCACAGGTTCCCTACCCCTGGTCTAGACCCTTACTTCTGCCAGTACCAGATCCCCCGAACTAGAAGAGAATCACTAATATTTTTTATTATCCTTAGTCAATGAGTTGTATTCCCTTCTCCCTATACCTCACAATTTTTGAATTATGTATTGGTTCTTTAAGGGCATTAGAGAACAATTAAGAAAAAAAATAATAATGTAACCCTGGTGTCAGAGTCTCTTATGACATGAGGCCCTAGATATATTTTAAAGATTTTCTTTATCGATTCAGAAAATTCACTGGGCAATTCTGTAGAAAATATGTGTGTATGTATGTATACGTATGCATGTATATGTGTATATATGTATGTATGTGTATGTATGTAGTATACCCCAGTACATGGAGATTGATTCCTCCCTAATGAGCATACAGTTTGCAGCATAAGAGAATTTTTTTAAAGAAGAAAAACACTAGCAGTCCTTGAATGAGTAACCACTAGTCTCAAAGAATAGATCACTTATGAGCTCAAATATGAGGGTTCTTCTAGTAGAGAATGCTCTTCTCAAGTCCTAACTTGGTCTCATGTTCTTGACTGTTGGTCAAAGAGGAAGCAAGATGACTTCTCTCTCTCTCTGTGTCTCTGTTTCTGTCTCTGGCTCTCTGGCTCTGTCTCTGTCCCTTTGTCTCTCTCTCTGCCTTTCTTTCTCTCTCTGTCTCTGTTCCTGGCTCTGTCATCTGTCCATTGTACTTTCTGTCTAACTATGAGTTAATAAGCATTTAACAAGTGCTGACTATGGTCCAAGCACTGTGCTAAGTGCTAGAAATACAACAAATGGCAAACACATTCAAAACAGTTCCTGACCTTTATCTCTGTCAGTCTGTCCTTCTGCTATGTCAGTGTCTATAGCACTCTGTCTCAGTTTTTCTGTTTTTGTCTGTGTCTGACTCTCAGTCTGTGCCTGTCTTTCTGTCTAACTCTATCCCAGCTCTAAAACAAAACCTCTAGTTTTTCCTTCTCTCTCCAACACTTCTCCCTTTTTTGTATTCCAAAAGTTACCAGTCCAGTCCTACAACATGTATCTCCACTCAGTAAATATTATTCATTCTCCCCACGTTCTCACTGAGTTAGGAAAAAGGGGAAAATATTGCTGCATCTATGACAGAATTATTTTAGCTGTATAAAATGAATCATTTCAAAGATTTGTTTTTATATGCTATACACACACACACACACACACACACACAACACATAAACACATACATATGAGAGAGAGAGAATAAAACCTTACAAAATGTAGGTCTTAAATGCAATCATAGTTATGGAATCACTTTAAATTGATATATAAATAGTTTAATATTCTTATTAGGTATTTACATTATTATATCACCATCATTATTTTTATATTTAAATTTATGATCATTTGAATTGGGACTGAATGGAATTTATCTTTGCATAGCAACTTTTTTTTTTAGTGAGGATATAAACTAGTTGGATAAACAAATTACCATTTTTAGCAATAAGTTTATATCCATTTTCAACAAGATTTTGTTTTTTGGCTTCATGTATATAGTGAAAGTATAAGGAAATAAATCTGCCCCAACAGGTCAGTACCTCAGGTGAGACTCTGTCTTGAGCCTGAGTGTCTTAGACATGTCTTCTCTAAGGAAATGTTTATTATGCTAAAGAAAATTAAAGTATTTTGTAAGCATCATTATAAATAACAAATGTGCTCATTTCAAATTGTTACTATCTATTTATTAAAAGAAAATTCCTGATGATTTATACTTAGGAACATTTTGCCTAGTTAAGTTACTAAAGGTAATAGGAAAAATAGAAGTACGTTTCTTTAAAATGATGCTATAATTCAAACTCATTCTTATAGGTTATCCTCAGTCAGCATTAGTTAACGGAGTTTAGACTGTAATTGCAACTTTTTCAATTGAGTTCAGCAAACATTTATTAAGTCCTTAATCTGTGGAGAACACTGTATTAGACAGTGGGGAAAAAACAGCTTTTAGATAAAACATGGTCTGTCCTCATGTTAGGGTCTAGTAAAAGCTGAGTTATTTGCCTATAAAGATATCCTTAAATAAAACATTTAAAACACTTCTTCTCCTCCTAACCAGCTGAGATGTTTTCTATTACTTAGTGACTTAGATTGAGCTGTACATTCTACTTATGATAGAGATTGCAACCCTTCTAAGCCTTTCCATCCTGTGCATCTCCTCCCTGTCCACATACTTCTATAAATCCTCCAAGAAGAATCTATTCCTTCCTTGCTAGGCTTTCTTCTTACTCTTTTCACAAACTAAGTTAGGTAACACTTAAGTTTTGGTGGAATGTAAGGTCCGTGAGAATAGGGACTGTTTTTTATTGGCACCTGCCAATAAAGTTCCTTTTAAGTAGTAGATGCATAATGGAGAGTGGTTGGATTGGACTGAATCAAGTCAGTATCTTTTAGTTCTCATTCTCTTTATATAATCAGCCCACCTCATTATCCGTTCATATATGTATGTATGAATGAATGGAAAGAAAGCATGGTGCTAAGTGCTGGAAACACAAGTAGAAAAAGCAATAGTATACCTGTTCTCAAGTAGCTCACAGTCTACTTAAAGGAAACAACATGTTAAAAAATAAAGTTCAGCTGCAGGATAAATGGAAAGGCCAAGAAGTTATGAATTTTCAGCAATATAGCACATTGCAAGGCCCAGGGATCATTAGGCATAAAGACAGGGCAGATAATCAGGCCTGGTGGTCCTCCATTTTATTGAAAGGAATTGGATTCATAACTCATATCTCATCCAAGCAGTAGAAGTAGTGAAATAGCCTCACAGGAAGCCTGGGCTGGGGGATGTTGGGAGGGAAACTTTAAGGGGAAGAAACATGGAGAGGTCAGTGTGTCTTTTGTACCAGTCCTCGTGAACAAGTCAAAATTAATAATGTGCTGCAATTTGCTACTAACCATTAGGCATCTTTTGACTGCTCTTTGGATCTAAGATCATAGTGATCCAAGATTCATAGACATATGGCATTACTAGGAAAATATAAGTGTTTTTTTTTAAGATAGTAGCTCAGGATCATTGAAAGCACTGCAAAATTTCCCAAATTAGATCAACCCAATCTCCACCTTTTCAATCCTGGGCCTAGTACCAAGTTTTATGTGCACAAAGTGATGCAAGATTGCCCAAATTCTTGTCTACTTAGGCAGCCAATCCTAATTCAGGATTGGGGAGCCAGGGTGAACTCCATATGATGTTCATGTTGATCAAATTTGCCAACTCTCCAGCTTTATTCTAAATTAGGTAGGCTTGGCACTGACCAACAAAACTGTCCCAATACAGAACAAGCTTTGCATATGACACATATTTAAGCATGATCCATTACTACTTGTTCAGCTGTTGCATCTCATCCTATTTTCTCACAGAGAGGGAAATTTATGTTTTATATAGCCAACAAAATCTGTGAATTGGAAAGTTCTTTACTGGACACATCTCTGAGCTATATCAGTTATATTGGAATCAGTGGATTATAGAAGATTCTGAGAAATACACCCCACTTTCTGAAATGCACTGAGCTGCCCACCATCCATCAGTTGGGCTGTCCACACGTGTTAGTGTAGACAGAAGAGATTTTTCTCCTGGCCTTCTTAAATGGGGACTTTGTTTTTCTTCCTAAAAAAGAAATGATGCCAGGCCATGATAGCACCCAGGATGTATTAGCATTGTTACTGTTTTTACAATAAGGTCACTGACTTTGTAAGACCTTATTTCATGTGCTGGAGAGCACTCTAGTATGAGGAAATGAAAGCTGTATTTGCTTTTTCTATTTTGTGCATTTATGTTTTATGCAGAAGGATCCTTAAGCATGAAGAATACCAGTATCAGCAAAGAAATGGCCTCTTTCTGTCTCTGAGCAAATAACTTTCTTCCAGATATTAAGCAGGATCATTTTCAGATTGAGGTAAGAGGCTTCCTACTGTTGGTACATCGGGCATGTGCTGGAGTTACCTCATAGCAGCTAGAGAGAGCCAATTGTTAAATGTTCAGTGTGAGCATTTACAACGCAGAAATGAGAAAAAAGTCACAGATAGTAAATAATTTATTCTTTGTTGATTGTCTAGACTTAAGAAACGGATAAAGAAAGTGCTAATAATTCAGATTAAATTTAAAGTGTGTTATGCACATTTTTTTATTCAGAGATAATTTACCAGCACACCTCTGGCCAGCAGAAACTGATAAGCAATAACAAAATGAACATACAGGATGGTGCTTCATGAACCTTACAGGCTTTCGGTCTTTTGTGGTGAAAGGCACTGGAGAAGTAACTTTATAGATGCTGTTTTCAGCCTGTACATTGTAGAGCTTCTTTGTGTATTTCTCAATGATTTAATGAATTCAGGTGGACTAATAGGGATGATTGCTTTGAATACCTTCTAGACACGTTACTGTTTTAATACAACTAGGGGAACTAGAAGGGAAAAACAAACAAACGAAAAATCTTGAAAATGTTTCATGGAATGCTTTTGGTAATCTTTGAGGAACAGAGAATGAAAGAGGATCATGAGACTGGAGATGCTGAAAAGCAATTCTGATTTATTTTTAAAGGGTAATAATGGATTCTGGAAACTACAGATTGAACTTTGGCAACAATTCCTTACAACATTCAGGAACCAATTATTAAAATAGTGAACTCTCTGAGAATTTAGAAAGGAGACTGGTTATCACTATGGGTTCACTAAAAATGAGTCTTGTAAGACTAACTTCATTTTGTTTTTGGATTGGGTCACTAGATCTGTAGAACTCAACAGGCTAAGACAATAAACTGCGAACCATAAGATAAAATGAAAAGGGCCAAGTATAAAATCCTGAATCTGAATTTAAAAAAAAATTATTTCCCTAAGTACAAAATGTAGAAGATAGGTTAAAGAAGTTCACATTAAAAAATTACATATTTTAGTTGATTACAAACTCAGTACAAGTCAACAATACATTGTCTGCCTAAAATAAGTTATTGTTATCTAAGTCTGCCTTAATTGAAGTATAGTGTGCATAGAACAAAGGAGATAGAATAAGGAAACAATAGCATCCATAATATTCTAAGTCAAATCATATCTGAAGTAACATGCTTTGTTTTATATAACACATTTTACGAGAAATATTAACAAACTAGAATTCATTAAGAGAAGAACAACCATGGTAATGAGTATATTTAAACAATGTCATATAAAGGAACTCATCTTTCTCTTGTTTGGTGATTCATCAGTCATATTGTGTTACCTAACTGTTGGTGTTCCAAATTCTGTCCCAGGATTTCTTCTCACCCTACACAGTCTTTCTGTCCTCTCAATACAAATGAATATTTACTCGAAAGATAAACCCTAAAGTACAATCCCACTCTCACCCTCTCCAAACCAGAGCTTGCTCTCCCTTCTGTCGCCCGGGTCCCTAGGGAGAGTGGTTGCTTAAAGGATTGCTAAGAATAATTACCCTACTAAATTCACTTCCACTAGATTTTTGTGACTTGTCAAGCAACTACACCACACCTAGAAGTCAAGTCAACCAGCATTTTTAAAGTGCCTACCAGTCACTGTTAAAAGTGCTGAACATATAAAAAGAGACAAAACAGTCTTTACTCTCAAGGAGCTTATGATGTAATGGACAAGTTACTCCCTGCTGCAAGAGATTGCAGATTGAATCATTTTGGGGCTGAATCTAGCAGGTCACACCTTGGGGATGTGCTCTTCATCATACCTGGCTACTGGCAAACTCATGTATGGACTCCATTTCTGGTTCCACAGATGGCTCTTCCAAACTTGAAAAGCTCACAAGGTCATAGCTTAGTCCATTCCTTTTCCAACACTCATTCACTAGAGAGCAAAAATGTCAAACACAAAAAAGGTCTCAAGAAACAGGTACTTTGTGTCCACAAGCCACTCAGTGGCAAGGAGGAGGTGAGGGTGAGTCATCTCTTTGGCCATGCTTATAGCATATTTTACCTTACTAATTTGGTGATTAGTGTCTTTTGTATGCATATTTAAATTCCAGCAGCCAATTAAAAGGCTTTTCTTCACCATGCCGAAAGTGGATAGGACCAAGTTACAGAATATCTACACATGCTCTGAATCAGGAAGGGGGCTCTCCATTATAAATCATCTAACTTTTACAAAAACATGCTCACCAAGGATCTACATGGTTGGCACCAGGCAGAGCATATTTCTAATGCTTGAATGCATGGGTACCCATTGGCCCATCCCCTTAGATGTCAAAGGCATTGCTATACTTTCAGTCTCCCAGATTTGTAATCTTGGCATTATCTTTGACTGCTCACTCTTTCTCACCCTGCAAGTTACTGACCTAATTTTTTTCATTTTTACCTCCATAAATCTTTCCTATCTAATGCCTTCTCTCCACTCACAGAGTTGCCCCATTACTTCCTCCTATTGGTCTCCATGCCTCAAGTCTCTCCCTACTCTAGTCTATCTTATACACCAATGCCAAAAAATTTTCCTTAAATGTAGATCTGACCATTTGACTTTGCTATTCAATTAGTTCCAGTGGCTCCATTTACTTACAAGATAAAAAATAAATTCCTCTATTTAGTTGTTAAAGCCCTTCAGTGCCTGGCCCCAACTGATCTTTCTATCCTTGTGGTGCATCTTTCATTACCTTACCCTTCAACCCTCCATGCTCTTCGAAAACAAAAACAACTCTGTGATCCAGCCAAACTGTCCTTTTTGTTCTTCATACATACCACTCCATTTCTTTTTCCTCTATGACTTTGCATTGGTCTTTCCACATGTCTGGAATGTAATCACTCCTCACTTCCACTTCATAAAATTCCACATTCCACATGAAGCCTGTCCTGATCCCTCTGTTAGTGCCCTCTATCCCAAACTATTTTTTTTAATTCAATTTAATATTATTTTCAATCCTGAATTCTCTCTTCTTCCTCCATCTATTGAGAAAAGAAGGAAAACAAAACTCATTACAAATGTATATAGTTAAGTAAGCAAATTCCTGCATTAGTCAAATCTGTACTTGACTCTATCATCTCATGATCTAGATGTCGATATCATATTTCAATATGAAACTCTTTGAAATAGTGGTTGGTTCCATTGTACTGATCAGAGTTCCTACATCTTTCAAAGCTGTTTGTCTTTATGGTTCTGCTCACTTCACTTTGCATCAGTTTATAAAGTCTTCACAGGTTTTTCTAAAACCATCCCTTTCATCATTTCTTACAGCAAATAGTATTTCATCACTTTCACGTATGACTTGTTCAGCTGTTACTCAAATGAAGGGCAATTCCTCAGTTTCCTGTTCTTTGCCACTATGAAAAGAACTGCTATAAATATTTTCGTACATATGGATCTTTTTCCTCTTTTTTTAATCTGAGAAATCTAGATCTAGTAGTGGTATTGTTGGGTCAGGGTGTGCACAGTTGAATAGCTTTTTAGCTGTAGTTCCAAATTGCTTTCTAGAACATCTAGTCCAATTCACAACTCCACCAACAGAGCATTAGTGTATATGTTTTCTCACAACTCTGCCAGCATTTTGTCATTTTCTTCTTGTCAACTTTGCCAGTCTTATGGGTATGAGGTAGTTCCTCAGAGTTGTTTTAATTTACATTTCTCTAATTATTAGTGACAACAATTTTTCATGTGGTTATTGATAGCTTAGATTTCTTCCTCTGAAAACTACCTGTTCGTATTATTTGACCATTTATCATTTGGGAAATGGCTATTGTTCTTGTATGTTTGAATCAGTTCCCAACATATCTTAGAAATGAGATCTTTGTCAGTGAAACTTGCTGCAAAGATTACCTGTCCTCCAATTTCTTTCTTTTCTTCTAATTTTTACTGCATTGGTCTTGTTTGTGAAAACTTTTTTAAATAATCGAAATTATGCATTTTACATTCTAATTCTTGCCAAACCATTTTTACTTGACTACTTTGCATTTATTCTTTTATGTTTATTGTGCATATAATTATATAGCCTTGTCTCCCTCATTACAGTGTGAGCTCCTTCCAAATGGAGAGTTTTTTGCTGTTTATATTTTTATCCCCAGCACATGGCATAGTAGACTCTCAATGAAAATTTGTTGATTGACTAAACTAGGGATAATGAATCTGAAAAAGAGAAAAATTGGGACACTTAAAATATATTGAGATGTCGTCTGAAAAAGGGATTTGATTTATTTTTTGTAACACTAGAGGTAAAAGCAAAACAGTGTGGGTTCTTCATTGTTCCCTATCCAATGCCTACACCCATTCACTGCTTTGTTGAGCCCTTTCTGGATTATTTCCACAAAACCTCATGCATCTTTCTCCTAATCTCTGCTAATACAGACACTCTACTAGTTTGGGTCTTGATCACTTCTTGTCTAGAGTTAGATAATTTTAATAGCCTTCTACTCAGTCTTTCTGTTTCTACTCTTCCTTCATCAATCTATCTTCCACATGGTTGCCATATTCATAATCCTAAGCACAAGTTTAAGCATCTCATTCCTCTGCTCAAGAAGATTCAGAGATTCTCTATTGCATTTAGAATAAAATGCAAACTCCTCTATTTGACATTCACAATCTGGTTCCTATTTATCTTTTTAGAATGATTTCCCATTATTCCCTTTCACTCACTCTGTGTCTCAGACAAACTAGCCTATTTGCTCTTCCGTACATGAGACATTCCATCTCCCTTCTACATGCCTTTGCAGAGGCTATCTACCCCTCATTCCTGGAATGCTTTGTTTCTTCATCTCTCTCTCTTGAGATCTTTCTCTTTCTCTAAAACACAGCTCTTGTGACACCCTTTTCCATGACACCTTTCCTGATTACCCCAGTTTTTAGTGTTCCTCTCTCTCTAAAATTTAGTTGTGTTGACTTTTTGTGTATTTTGTATTTACTTACCTATGTTTACATTGCTTCCTTCACCACCACCCTCAGTTCATAATTTCAAATAAGTTCTCCGAGGGTAGACATTGTTTTGTTTTTATTTTCCTATTCTCCAGTGCCTAATATGCCATCCTGTACAAAATAATTATCAATGTTTTGAATTAAACTAAGGGATAAAAATTATAAAGAGACATATTTTGGTTTACAGTGAAAAAAAAATCTAATAATTTGAACTATTGAAAAATTGCAATTTACTGCCTTTTGAGACATCTTCCCCCAAATGGAAGCATTCAATCAGATGCTAGTCTTTAGTGTTATTTGTTTATTTTTTGAGACTGGTTATCCCTATCTGTCTTAAGCTGGGTGTTTAACAGTCACTCAGGGCCCCGATCTTACTACTGATCCACCTGGGAGCTTTGACCGCCTCCATTTTTATCCTAAGCAAGTTTACTTTACTGAGGCAGGTAGGTGGCCCTCCACTCCCGAAGACTGACCATATTGATGCCTGGTGATAGACCTAGTGCAACTCAGAACTCCTGAACTCAAGAGATCCACCAGCCTCAACCTCCACAGTAGTGCAAATTAGAGGCTATTATGTTGCTATTATGCTATATATGCTGCTATTACACCTAATCAGATGCTTACTATTGAAGAGGATGCTCCTGTGTTCAGTAGAAGCTTCAGGGTCAGTAGTATCTCGAGGAAGAAAAAGAAAGTTTTACATATACTGTACACTAAATTGTTTTTATGTGTTTCAACATTTTGTTGAATCTTTGAGCTCTTCATGATAGGGGCTTTCTTTCCTGGTATAGATTGAAACCCTTTAATGCCTTTGCATTCAGTTTTTTTCCAGTCTAGTTCTTCCTATAAAGCCTACATAAAAGATCTACTGAATGTACTAGAGGCCTTCTATTTTGTTTATTTTCATTTTCAGCATTTTGTGGATAATAGAGCAACACTTGGGGATCCACCTGCTCTATGTCAGGCCTACATTATCTTCTGGCCACACATACCCCTGATAATAACTTTAACACTGTTTCTTATATACAGGGCATCACTGGTAACATTTTCTATCCTATTTATAGCAAACATATATCTTTCCATTGCCCTATGGATCACATACTATTTTGTTCTTCTGAGGTTGTGGTGAAAATTTGCTTTCACCTGTATCACCCTAACCATACTGGTGTTCAAAAAATGAATTTTTGTAGCAGGCAACATTTTGAGAACATTGAAAGATCTGAACAGTTTCTGAGATTTAATCTGGCCCAATTTTTTCCTCCTATCTCATTAATGGGACCAAATGTATTATTCAATTTAGAGTGTCTGTCAAAGATACATGTACAGGAAGCAGAATGGTTTAGGTGATAGAGTACTGGGCCGGGAGTCAGGAAGACCTGAATTCAAATCTAGCTTTGAACACTTACTAGCTATGTGATCCTGGGCAAGTCACTTAACCTCTGCCTCAGTTTCCTCAATTATAAAATCGGTTAATAATAGCACCTCATTTGTAAAAATGAGCTGGAGAAGGGAAATAGCAAAGCACTCCAGTGTCTTTGCCATGAAACCCCAAATGGAGTCAAGAAGAATTGGACAAGACTGAAACAACTGAACAACAATAATCTTGTAGGGTCATTCTGAGGATTGATTGAGATATTTATAAAGTGCTTAGCATAGTGCCTGGTACATAGTAGGTGATACATAAATTCCTTATTTCCCTCTCTTCCTCAGTGACAGACCCATCCATCTGCATATTACTTACAACCAATGGGAAATATGTGTTTTTTCTTCCATTTTGTTTTTCTATTACAGTAATCTCGACCAATCTCCTTCCCCCATCACATCCTAGTAAATAACTACATTATATTTTGCATATGTAGATATATGAAATATAAATGCAAATGAACCTTGTATCCTTAAGATTCTTTGAACTGCTGACTCAACCCTCTCGTGATTGTGTGACCTCCAGAATGGATGTCCTCTCTGTCCAACTGATCTAATTCAGATGCTTTTCCCATCGTGGTGCTCTGTGGTTCCATTTGTAAAGTAAAATCAAAGAGGTATAGTTAGATGACAATTGTTCCCAAAAAATGATCCAAGGGTTTTAGTGGACTAGAAGGTCAATATGAGTCAGCTGTGGATCTGGCAATCAAAAAAGTTAATGCCATCTTAGGCTGCATTAAGTGGAATGCTCTTTCCAAGAATAGAGAGGAGATGGTCCCAATATACTCTGACTTTGTCAGACCTCATCTGGAGGATCATGTTCAGTTGTGGGTACTACGGAAAAGAGAGGCCATTGATAAGCTGGACAATATCCAAAAGAGGACACTCAAGGTAGTGAAAGGCCTAGACTTTGGGTCATAATGGAAGGAACTATGGAGAAAACCCAAAAGGTAAATGATAGCTGTCATCACTTATTTGAAAGGTTGTTAAATGAAAGAGGGATTCTCTTGCATTTCTTTAAATTAGTTTGCCCCGGAGGGCAAACAAGCCACAATGGGAAGACTTTGTAGGGGACAGTCTTTCAAAAGTGAAAACTCCAGATTATGGCTTCACAATTAACTGAAAGATATAGGGAATAAGGGATCCCACTGTGTTTATTGTTTATTGACTAATTAATTAATGTTTGTTTGTTTGTTAACACATTTAATTCAGCAGAGCAAAAAATAAAAACACAACCTGTCTTAGAAGCTCCTTTCCAATAGGATCTTTCCCATGTATACTTAAAAAAAATATTCCAGATTCCTTAAAAGACGCATTAGTAATACCCTTGTTAGACAACTGCCTGATTATTAATATCTGGAAAGACACAAAATGGGTAATGCACACTCATCTCTGACCATCTCAAAGTTCAAATGCAAGAAGGATTCTCTATGGATGATGGGGTCCTTAGGATGCTGCTGTTTTCAAATTACATTGTGCTGATTATGTCAAGCCCTGGAATGTTTCAGAGCCTCCTGAACAAGCTTTATAGCCACTTAAAAGAATTTGGCCTAACCATTCATATAGGAAAAACAAAGCAGATGAAAAATGCCTGTTATCCAGATTATGACATGCAGCTAGATGGACAACCTATAGAGCTCATCCATCAGTATAAATATCTTAGACAGTAGCTGCAAATGAATAATGAGTTGGGCTCAGAATTAAAGAGGAGGAGAGCAGGCTGGATAGCTTCGGGGAAATTGCAAAGCTCACTTAATGACCCCTTACTTCACCTTGAAACAAAGGCCCTGTCTTTTCAATACTGATATTCTTCCAATGTTTATATAGCTGTGGATCATGGAACACATTCTCTGAAGAATTAAAAAGGAGTATCGCTCGGGGGGCAATAGAGAGGTCCATGGTGGGTGTGATCAGGCCATGGTACATAACAACTAACAAACCAAAAAGTCCATCAGTGAATCAAGAATCATATTTTAAAGACTTACTGTGTGAGAAGCATTGTGCTAAGCCCTGAGGACTCAAAGGAAGGCAAAAATATGGTTGCTGCTGTCAAAGAGTTCACATTGTAATGGTAGAAACACATGCAAATACTTAGGTTCACATTGGAGATACGCACATATATATCATATAATTATACTATGTATGTGTATTTATACACATGTTGCATATGTATATATACACATATACAATATATACATATGTAGTATAAATATACACACATATTGTATATGCATATACATATATACATACATGTACATATATGTGTATATACATGTATACATTTATGAATAGAAGGTAATCTCAGAGGGAAGGGAAAGAAGGGGCTGCTACAGAAGGTGGAATTTGAACTGAGTCTCGAAGGAAGTCAGGAAGTAGAGGTGAGGAGGAAGAGAATTTTGGCCAGGAGGGGCAGCCAGTACAAATGCATTGAGTTGGGAGGTGGAGCATAATATGGGAGGAGAAGTATATAGATCAATTTAGCTGGATCATAGAATAGGTAGAGGGGATTAAAGTGTAAAAAGATGACAAAGGTAGGAAGAAACTAGGTTATGAAGAGTTTTAAATGCCAAATAGGGAACTTTATATTTGATCCTGGAGATAGCTAGGAGGCACTGGGGGTCATTAAACCGTGGAGTGACATGGATGGACCCCATACTTTAGGAAAATTGCTTTGCCAGCTAAGTGAAGGCTTGATCGGAGTGAGGAGAAACTGGAGACTGAAAGCCTAAAGTGAATTAAAGTCCATAAGCATTTATTTAGCATTTACTACATGCTAGACATTGTACAATGTACTGGGAATATGAATACAAGCAGAAAGGAAAACAGTTCCTCCTCAAGGAGAATACATTCTAGTGAGGGAAGTCAACACATTAAAGGAAGCTGAAAAATGGGGACAGGGAGGTATTGATGCAGGGGCATGGTAGAGAAAGTCCAGAATGTCAGGAGTGAAGCCTGGAGTCACTAAATAGCAATTTATTGTAGTAGTATAGGAGAAAAAGATGAAGGCCTGAACTAAGATGGTATCTGCATATATGAGAGAGACTGACGGGAGAAATAGAAAGATTTGGTGACTGATTAGATGGGTGTCAAAGTGAGTGAGTGAGGGTGAGGACCTCATGAGACCTCTATTTTGGACACAGTCAGAATGTATCAGAGAGTGAGATTTTAACCTAGATCTTACTGAGTCCATGGTCAACTTTCTATCACCTTTGCAACACTATTCCTCATATAGGTAAATGTAAAATAATTTCGAGGACAGTACTAACAACTAAGGGAATGATCTGAGTCTGAAAGGAAAGTAGGGATTCCAAGAGGTAAAGGTGAGGTGGGAGAACCTTTGAGGCATAGGAGATAGTTTGTGTGAAGACACAGGTGAGAGAAACAGGAGGATGGAAAGTATAAGAGGTTTGGTGAAGTAGGAAGGGGGCAGGTCATGGAGGACTTTAAGCCTAAACAAAGAATTTTATATTTGATTCTAGGGATGATAGGGAGCCACTGGAATTGATTGGATTTGGAGGGCAAGGTGTGACATCAAAGGTCCAGTTAACAGCTGAATGGAGGCTAACCTGGAGCGGAGAGAAACTTGAGTCAGGGAAACTAACCAGCAGGCTATTGCAATACTCCACAGATAAGAGCTAACCTATACTGGTAGAACAAGCTTCCTCTTCACTTGGGAGTTCTCCCTACCAATAAAATCAAAGGTCCAGTCTCATCCTATCTCTAGTGTATATATGAGACAAGAGGAACTCAATCAAATTCAGTGTAATAAAGCTTTATTAAGCATAAGAGGCACAAGTTATACAAGGCAAAAATAAACTGTTCCTTGACCTCAAGAAGTTTATAATCTATCAGGGAGATAAAATGGGAAAGCAAATTAAATAATTAAGAAACATATATAAAATAACACAAAGCAATTTCAAGAGCAGGAGAGGGCTGATTGTTGGTTGGGATAAGTAATCAGTAAAAGTCCCCATGATAGAGGTGACACCTGTGCTACCCTTGGAAGGAAGCCAGGGATTCTGTGAGATGGAGGTGAGGAGGGGAGGGGATTGCATTCCAAATCTGGAGGACCATATGTGTGAGAGACCCAGGGGCAGGAACAAAACCAATCACACTTCAGCCTGGGACTAAGATGCTCATTGTCATATTATATTAGAAAGTCCATTTGGCCAGCAATTGCCTCTCTCTGTACAGGACCTCTCAGAAACACAGGCATTTAAAGCCAAAAGAGGCCGTGGATATCACCTGGTCCAACCGCTCTTCATTTGATAGGTGAGAAACAGAAACACTGTTTAAGTGTTTTGCCCAAGATCACACAGCTAGTGTTTTGGCCAAGTCAGTAGAGACCTGACCATGGCCACATTTTACTGGGGAAGCATACTAAGAGGAGTGAATGTTCTCAGAAGGGAGCTGTGGGAAAGAGGATCAGCTGTAGCAGCTGTAACTTTTGATGAAAGGCTCTGCTAAAATCACACCAAATATTTGTTTAATGGCTTCTTTTTTAAAAAATAAATAAAAACACCCCATCATAGCTATGGCTTTGAATTTTGGTGTTAGTGCCCAAATTAAAAACACAGACAGCAAACTGAATCTAGACTGCCTGTCACAATGACTCCATAATCCTTCACAGCTGTCTGACTTAGAAAAGAGGGGATATGAGTGGTGGGTGACAGAAGGGGATGAAGAGAGAAGGGGGAAGGGATGAACAAGGACAATAACAGTTAGAATCAGCTCAATCCTTGATCTTCATCCACTGAAAATAACTCATAGTGCCCCTGAAGGAATAACATTTGGCCTACTGCACAGTAAGATAATCACAATAATACACATATAGTGAGGTTACTCTGGATCATGTGAATTTCAGTGTAAAATGTTCTAGGAACAAGTTAGCAGCATCAGTTTGATGTTGGTGAAAAAGAAAACTGAATGGAAAAATCATTTAGAAATGATTTAAGGAATATCTGAGAAAGCAAAAGCAAAGGAGCATCAAAAACACATTAAAAATGTCTGCATTCAGAAGGGACAAGGCAATTATTTTTTTTACTACTGTGTTAAATTTAATATGCACTTAAAAAAACCAAAGTGTATAGAACAGAGGTTTGAGGTTTCATATACAATCCTTGTTTTGTTCTTGTTTGTATATTGGGCTATTTGTGTTTATTGAGGACTATTACATTCATTATAAAAAATTTAGATAATCTGAGAAGGGGAAAAGGAGAAATGATAGATTAGAAAAATAAACAAAGGGGTAGTTCCAAAGGGAAACAAAGGGGCTAAAAAAATATTCTGACAAGAATGACGCAAAGGCCTCATGTAAGAATGTATACCAGAGGGAGAGAGAACAAGAACATGATCACGTAAAAGAAGTGGAAGCTGGCACTAGTTCAGAATGCCTGTTTACTTGTTGGTCCTCAGAATGATTAAGTATGTCAATACAGCTTTGAAAAAAAGTATAGCATTGATGAACTCTCTTTCTCTCTCTCTCTGTTTCTCTCTCTGTCTCTCTGTTTCTCTCTGTCTCTCCTCTCTGTCTCTCTGTCTCTGTCTCTGTCTCTCTCTACCCTCAACTCCCTTTCCCTCTCCCCAGACTGATAGCATCAACACAACATAAAGAGAACAAAAATAAAGGCTGGCTTGTATTATAGGAGCCAGGAAAAAAAAATTCTTGATTTTAAAGGTTCTGGAAATGATTCTTTCTTCAACGACATGTTTTCCATAACAGTTAACCAAAGTTAATCTGAGGTAGCTTTTATATGGGAGGCTGTGTATTAAAGTGGAAAGAGCACTGAGCTAGAGGTCAGAAAGTCTGGGTTCTGATCCCATTTATTACCACCTCTCTGATGTTTGACAGTGAGCAATTTACTTAATCTTTCAGGCACCCACAAAAAATATGGGTAATAATACCTGCCCTTCCTCTACTACAGAGGTGGCCCTACCTCTATCACAGGGCAGCTAGGTGGTACAGTAGTTAGAGTGCTGCTGACCTAGAATCGGGAATACTCATATTCATGAGTTCAAATCTGGACTCAGGCACTTACTGGCTGTGTGATTCTGGGCAAGTCATTTAACCTGGTTACTAAGGTAAACCTGGTTTACCTTAGTTTCTTCATCTGTAAAATGAGCTGGAGAAGGAAATAGCTAACCACTCTAATATCTTTATGGAGAAAATCTCACATGGGGTCACAAAGAATCAGAGACCAACATCTCTATCACAAGGTTGATGTGAGGTACCATCAAGATAAGATATGTGAAAGTATTTGTAAACTTTTATATGAGCATGAGATGTTTTTACTGAAAATTCTGAATCAGTACAGCTGCATAAAATGTTTCTCAGGCGTTCACTTAGGCAGCACATATTTATACAATATACTAAGTCTTAGCATATTGTACACATATGTGCTTTAGATTTTGCAAAACCCTTTACATACACAACCCTGTGAAGAAAATCTAATTCCAGTGCTGGGACCTGAAGTTTGTGTGAGAGGGGCTAAGAAGTCAGTCACTGCAATAGGAAGATGTGGAGGTAGTGAGTTGAGACAAGTTTGGGCTTATTTTGTATGTGATGAGGAGAAAAGATATAGTATCAAGTTTCCATGGCTTTGGGACACCATTACATGAAGATGTCAACCAGTTTGAAGCAAGACTCCCAGATTTTTATCAGGACAGCTTGTGAGGAATCAGTTGTGATAACGGAAGGGATGACATCCTATTAAATAGACTTCCCATCTCTGATGTCACAGGCAAGGAGATGTCAATTATCTAAGGAAACTAAAGTTTTTTAACCTAGAAAATTGTGAGCATAGAATGCTTTAGACCAGGGGTGGGCTTCAAGAGAGAAGGGGGTATGCATTAGGAGGAGGAAACTCTAGAGCAAAGACAGACTTCACTAAAAAAAAAATCTAGTTTAAAAATAAAGTATAATTTCCCTTAAAGTAATTGAGTAAAATGACTTATTGCTTTAACATTAATTGATTTGTAAGATTTTTTAAAAAGATTCTAGATACACTTACTAGCTGTGTGAACCTGGGCAAGTCACTTAACCCCAATTGCCTAAAAAAAAAAAGATTCTAGATATGAGTGGTTTCAGTAAGGAGTGGAGTATGGGAACAAGACAGGAAGATGGAGCATTTCTGAGGAAGAGGAAATCTCTTCCATAAAGGTTAGTTTCTGTGTTTGTTTTTTTTTCTCTCTAGACTATAAGATAGGCATAACAAAACAGCACATCTTAGAAGTTTGGAATTTCAAAGAAATTTTAATTTTTAGCTTTTAAAGGGAAGAATAGTTATGGGCATATTTTAAATTCCCATCATATACATTCTTACTCAAAATCCAAATATGAGACTATGAACTTACAGATGATTGAAACGTGGAAAAATCCAAGAAGTAAATGTACATACTAAAACAGTAGTCTGCTTAACTATTTTAATCTATTATGATATGAATTAATTCATTTCAATCCAATTCAATTCCATCCAGGAAGGGTTTGTTAAAAGCCCACTGTGTGCATGGCACTATGTTAGACATTAGGGATTCCAATTCAAAATCAACACAAGTCCTTGCGCTCCTTTTCTCCTGGGAGATACAACAGTTTAAAGAACTAAGTAAATCTGAGATCATGTGAGGTGAGAAAGGGAACTAGCTCCTAAGGAGATCAAAAAAGGTTACCTGTCAGTCTGTGCCTCTAGTAGCTTGCTTAGGAAGAGAGCCTTGAAGGAAGCTAAGGCTTCTGACTAATGCAAGTTGAGAAGGGACACTGCTTGTGCATAGACACAGAAGTGGAATATGAAATGAAGAGTTTTGCTAACAGCACATCAGCTAGTTTAGCTGGAATCAGAGACATGTTGGAGCTAACTCAGCTCTCTCATAAGAACCAATTGCTAAATTTTCACCATGAGCATTTATGTCTAAGACATCAGGTCGTGCTTGATTTATTTATTTTTGATTGTCTAGACCACAGATTACCAAAATGGGTGATACCTCCCCCTGGGGGGTTCTGGAAAGATCCAGGGGGGGTGGTAGTAGCCTTGGGCACAATTGAAGAGCATTGAATAAAAATAAAGGGACAGTGGAAGCATTAGAAAAGAAGAGAAGCTAGGAAAATTTTGAAAAAACTGTTTGTACATGTTTCATCTGTTGTGTAACAGAGTTAAAAGTTGTAGTGATTATATTATTTTCCAAATAATCCCACGAAGTGCAAGTTATAATGAATCAGTGGTCAAGTCTGCTAACAAACAAGTGTTGGCAGGTGAGTGTGTCGTGCATTGTCAGAATGTCCAGCATTCATCAGCAGGAATATGTGCACATAATGACTTGTTTACAATATGATACTATATGGTTACATGATGCAATATTGCATCATTAAAATTTCAATGCAGGAAAAAGTCCACAAAATTATAATAAATTATTAAATTTAAGATTCATCATTCAAATATGTACGTATCTGAAATAATGCAAATTTCAAAACAAACCATTAAAGGGTTAAAGAAAGTAGATTTCCAGGGGGGTGTGCAGTAATTGTTTTAAAGGGGGCAGTAGGCCACATAAGTATGGGAACCTCCGGTCTAGACTTATGAAAGTAAAGAAATATTAATAATGCATATTAGACTTAAAAGTGTATCAAACCTACATCCCACCCCCATGCCCTAAAGCTGTTTGTTAAACATTTATAGGCACACTACTGTCAGGAATGTAGAATGTATGAAGGAGACTAGTATGAAGTAAATCTGAAAAGGTGGTCTGGAACCACATTGGAGTCTCTGAGTTTATGGGTAGATTCATCCAAGTCTTCCATCATTGATCTTTTATTTCTGGGATAGTTATGCTAGAATGTAGTTGGCTTTCAAAATCTAGGTTTTTGACTGGTACAGTTGTTTGAATAATTATTAGCATGAGTAATTATCTATGATTTTAAATCAGGCTTGCTTTCAAAGGATTTTATGAGGCATCTATAAAAAAAAACATTTGTAAATCAGATTGTAGCAGAAAATTCAGTTCATCTGATTCACCAGCATTGACCTAGAAGGGCCTTTTTTACATGTCAAAGACAGAAAAATTGGTTCTGAAATTCCCATGAAGTGGAAAGAATGCATGTTTTGGTGTCCCTTTGGGTTAGCAGATGTCACGTAGATCCAGTGAATATCAATACCTTGTATATCTGTTGAGTAGAGGGAGAATATGAGAAACATAGTCATGTAGAAGCAGCAACAAAATTGTCAGCAAATGGATGCTTTTTGATTCAGAAGTGGTTTTTATCAACATTGGGAACTTCTCATGTGGAAATTACTTTAACTGATTCATATAGACAGGAGATGAGCCTTTTCTAACTCCTTTTCTTAGAGAGTTACTTAGGGCATTGAGACTTTCCTACTAAGACTGGGTCTTCCTGAATCCAAGGTTGGCCCTTTAGCCATAGCACAGCAGGGCATTTCCAGATCAACAGTTCACATTTACAGAGTATTTTAAATTTTGTAAAGCACTTTCTGGGCCGATTAACTACATTACTAGATGAATCTGTTGTGAACAGTATGATGAAATATTTTGTGTAAACATCCAGATAAAGAAGTAGTTGTTCTCAGATAATCTGTATAAAACCTTCATTTTCTCCTGGAGGGATGCTACTTAGAATTTCAGATCTTATTTGTCTTTTGTAGTAAGCAATGTCTTTAGCAAAAGCTCTGAAAAATTCATTTGAGCTCAGGATTCTACTGAATTGTAGATTCCCCCAAGAACCAGAGAAAGTATGAATTGTTCCTCCCCCAATTTGCCCAAAGTGGGAATGAGAACCCTTAATGATTGTGATCATCCTATTCTTCATTATTTTTCAGTTAAAGTTAGTCATAACTTTCCCCAGTGTTTCCCTGTTCCTAATCCTATACTATCCAATATTTAGCCAATTTGTTTTCAATTTCTAATCAGATTACCACCTGCCCTTTTTGCACTTAACATGAGGCTTTTTGGAATGTGTTTGTGCATATGGGGTCATTTTGTCCTCAGATATATGCTATGCAATTCTCATTTACTTTCCAGGTTACTATTCCCTTCCCCCCGCTCCCCATCATACCAACCATCTTGGTTTTATGACTCATTGTTAGATTTAGTTTAGACATCAGGACTCTCCAATGCCTTAAAATTATCTGGACCTTATAACTGAACATAGTGTACAATGGAAGGGGTTGGCATGAGTTATGGGCTATAAATTATCAAGTGGCTAGAGATGATAGGCCCCTGGTAATATATTCTAAGACTATGAACAAACTTAGAATGAAATGTACTTAAGTCATTTTTCCCCAAGGTATTGAAAGAAGAAAGTACTTTAAGCAGGGAAAAAATGGCTAGAGATGCACAGCCTCTGATATGGGAGAGAGTAAGTGGGGAAAATTAAATGTGAATAGGGCATAAATGGGTTGTAGTATAATTGGATTTATAGAATTGTAACTTATCCTTCAGCTCCTTTGTAAGCATTTTTGCTGAAGCCCCTCTAGAATCGTTATAACAAATGCCTGTGTGGCAAATATAAGTATATAGGGTCATGCAAAGCCAGGGATAAAGAAAGAAGCTTTATGTAAATCATAAAATTCAAATATTGCTATAGAATAATAGGAAATGACCAGCCCAATGACCAGACTGACAAACAGCTAATAGAGAGGGTGGAGATTATTTTGAAGCAAGCATTTCATCCTATAAGACTGAGAGACAAAAGTACAGGCTGCGAAACCATGGCAAACTCCATAGCCAAGATCATGGACTACTTTTCAGTCACCAAGAAGTATTTATTGAGAAATATAAAGCAATGGTGTAAATAGAAATGGGGTAAAATAAACCATACATGATGCCTCTCTGTGGGCCGCATATTGAGCTTTAAAAAATCCCCAATACATTAACATTATCTGTGTTCTATTGTATTTTTATTTATTTTGTTAACTATTTCCCAATTATATTTTAATATGTTTTGGCCACACCTGAGAACGTTGGGCAGGTCACATGTTTGACATTTCTGATGTAGAGTCTCATACCATTACACTATCAAAGAGTATTAGCATACTAAGTGGATTCTCAATCTAGTCTCTAAAAGTAAATTCGATGCAAGAGAACCTTTTCAGCAACTCACATGGATGTTACCAAAGTATCATACCATAATACCTTATTGCTCTAATTAGTGCATTTAAGCCTAGGGGTAATTTGATGCCCACTAAGATGCATATAATTTCCTTCTCTTTGGATTTAATTTATTTTAGAAAAATAGTTATTACTTGAATCACAATCACTTTGAACCCCTATTTAAGAAAATTCTTAACCTTTAGACAGATACTGGGTTCTCTGCCAAATGCTGTACTTATACATGTTTCTAATCAATGGACTTAAAAAAGGCCCTGGCCCTTTTTATTGATTGAGGCAAAATTCAGATTATTAGAAACATTTAGGTACAGAAATAGCAAATTATATTGAAGTATCTATGGATAGACATGCATCAAAAGTTGGGGAAAGATTCAACTTTTTTTTTCTGGTCTGAAAGACTCTTAGCCCAAGTCTTTTGCTTTGAGATGCTTGTAGAATCAATGACCCTCCTTGTTATCTCCATTCTCTGCCATAGTTCAGTCCTACATTTGTTCTTCAAGGTTGTGATAGAAGTCCATGCTTGCTCCAACCTCTCAAATGACTCAGGTTCTCTAGCTCAGAGGTGTCAAACTCACTGCCCACAGACAGCAAGTAGCCCACAAAACTCCCAAGTGTGGTATAAAGTACATTAAAATGTAATTGGGAAATGTTTAACAAAATAAATAAAAACACAACATAAAATAGAAAATCTTAATTTGTCGTTTTATAAGTCAGCATGTAGCCCATAGGGATCCATTTCTATTTGAGTTTGATACCACTGGTCCAACTTAATAATTCACAAATGCCCTCTGGAGTTCAGCCAAGTTTCCTTAATGTATGTAAACATGATTCATATTCAGTGTCACTATAGTTCAAAGGACTTTTTTCTCTTCTTTTCTTCCTTCCTTCCTTCTTCCTTCCTTTCTTCCTTCCTTCCTTCCTTCCTTCCTTCCTTCCTTCCTTCCTTCCTTCCTTCCTTCCTTCCTTCCTTCCTTCCTTCCTTCCTTCCTTCCTTCCTTCCTTTCTTCCTTTCTTTCTTTCTTTCTTTCTTTCTTTCTTTCTTTCTTTCTTTCTTTCTTTCTTTCTTTCTTTCTTTCTTTCTTTCTTTCTTTCATCTGAGGCTTATGAAATAGATTATTTGTGTATCTTACCACTTTAAGTTCAATGGGGTTAAGTAAATCCTCTTTTTACTTTGGTAGTAAATGGTAGTAAATCCATTCTACCCCTACGTTTTCCCCTGCTAGTTTTGCTATTTTCTGTTCCCAGAAAATATACTGGAGTATTTTTGGCAAAATCCATAGTCCCACATATTGGAAAGCTCTTTAATGAGTTGGAAGAGGTTTTACATTGTCTGTCTCAAATGCCCTTTCCAGTGTTTTGTAATAAAGAATCTCAGGAAAAGTCTATGTGGCACAGTTTGTAAATAATTCTAGTAATTAATATTCTTCATTACTTCCAAACAAATGAATGATACCACTTAACAAGCCAACATCATTTTACAAAGTTCTCATAGGTTATTGCCTTCCCTGCTGCTTGCCAGAAGGGTGTTCTCCAACTCCAAAACAATACAAAAAGAAAAAGAAAATAAAGGTTCCTTGCTAAGAGGGAAAGCTTGTACCCTTAAGAATTCCTTAAGTTTCTGGGGCTCTCACTATAGGGAATAGGGGTCTAGAGCCAACTAGAAGTAAGTCTCTTGCCATTAGATGAGAAATAAAACTGTCTTCAATGAAAAATTCTTCCATGAGTCAATCATTATAAAAAGACGTCCAACTGAGACCTGGACAAAATTTTTTAGGAATCCCTTTCTACACAGGGTACACTAAATTTTCTCCAAGGAATTTTTCTCCAGGTAAATTCCCTCAGTTTCTATTCAAAAATGTACCCCAGATCCCTCCAATGGTTCCCCATCACTACAATAGCACCCCTACTGGAATTCTGAACTTGCCCAATAAAAGGGCAAAAAGACTTCATTAGGGACAATAGAAAACAGGTTCATTTATTTAAGCCTTGGACATGTGTGAGGCTCCGGTGAGTGGCCCCAAAATGAAAGGGAATTATATTTATTCTGATGGAGGCCCTCACAATGTAGTCCATGTATCTTCAGATCCTAATTTCAACTCCCACTCCTACAGATGGTTCTTGGGACTCATTAAAAAGGCTACATTTCCTTCTCATAAGTCTAAGGGTATTGCTTAGGAATTGCAAGGTGACAATCTAAAGCAAAGACTCCTTCTTAAACTGGGATCCACAGACTCCCATTAGCTTTGTGTATAGATTTCAAGAGGTTCATTAACTTGTAACCTCTAATATTTCAATAACTACCTTAATAGAATTTATTTCCTTTGTAATTTTATGTATTTTATGTTTATGTATTTTAAAACATTATTCCGAAAAGGAGTCCATGGGCTTCACTCTTCTGCTGAAAGGATCCATGGCACAAAAAACAAACAAATAAATAAATAAATGAGAACTCCTGCTCTAATGCAGTGACTTGAGCACCCACTGGTGTGTTTCTTCCTAATATGAACAATTTAGAATTACTTTAATCAGCCAGCCTTAAGTAGCTTTTAGAAAAGAGTATTTTAGATAAGGATGGTTGGTATAAAATACTCCACAAAAAAGTCTGTGATATACTCTGCCACAATTACATAGAATCCAAAGGAAAGTGGGCTCAAGCTTAGCAAGCACACGGGACAAACAAACAAAAAAAGACCCATCTCCTTGGTTGCTGAAAATCTTTTTTCTCCTATTTCTGAAGTACTCAAGAATTTTCCCTTAAGTTTGGTGAATCTGCATCCATCTGTTCTTGGCTCCTGATGTATACACTACTGCCAGCTGATCCAGATATTTGGCTAGGACACTGATGGGAAGGTTGGGAACTCAAATCCTTCAGACCAGGGATGGGGAATCTGTGGTCTCAAGGCCACATGTTGTCCTCCAGGTCCTCAAGTGTGGCCCTTTGACTGAATCCAAACTTCACAGAATCCTTCTATTAAGAGATTAATAAATTATTAGTGGATTTTGTGTATGTGAGGCAACCAGGGTTAAGTGACTTGCCCAGGGTCACACAGTGAGTGTCAAGTGCCTAAGGCCAGATTTGAACTCAGGTCCTCCTGATTCCAGGTCTGGTGCTCTATTCACTACACCAACTAACTTCTTTTTGTTAGGTGGATTTGCTCTGTGAAGTTTGGATTCAGTCAAAGGGCTGCACTTGAGGACCTAGAGGGCCACATGTGGCCTTGAGGCCATAGGTTTCCCACCCCTGTTCCAGACCCTTCAAATCTTACAAGGACCCACTCTAGCCAAAGAAGTAATAAGAACTGGCCAATGCAGAAGATGAGGCCTCTCTTTTGCCCCCAGAAGCTCTTCCTCAGTGCTGTGCTAGAAAGCCGTGCTTGATCTAACCTCTAGAAAGAATCTCAACTTAACTAATAACGTATAGACACCACTTGGGATATGGCCCAATTTTCTTAGCTTATCTGAACACCGTTGTTATGTAATACCACAGTTCCAAAGACTTTTCACATTTAGTCTAATGTCTATGACTGCAATTGATTTATTAGGTATCATATTATCCAAGAGGATCTGGTAGAGTAAATAAATCATCTCAGCCTTATGTATATAGTAATTATTTCCCTGACCCACTATTCTAGAGCCATTCTAGTTATAATGTTCCCTAGGGTCCTAAGGGTTCCAAATAGGTTTCAAAATGTCTCTTTTCTAACACTATAGGCTCAAGACATGACCAGTTGTACTTCTTCTAATGCTAGATGCCACTGTTAGTATTCTGGTTCAATTAAACCATCTATTAGGAATATTTACTTTGAAGCTATATCAACAACAAAAGTACAAACATTTTCTACCAATGCCTCAAAGTCACACTCTTCCCTCCATCACCTCGGTCTCTGGGGAGAATGAGGTCAAACTTACCTGCGTTTCTACATGACATTGGTTCAACCAAGGTGATCCCCACATTTGGCATTGCTGCTAGATGAGCCTTATCGCTGATACCATGTGGCGTATTCCTCCAGGTCGCTTTCAAAGGTCAGAAACCACTAATTACTTATTAGGGCATCAATGCTGAGTTCACTGCAAAATCTGGATTCTAGAACAATGGAATAACATTCTTCTTTCACCTAAAATGAAATAAGTGCCCAGTAAGGCAAAGAATGCAAGCCTGTATTCACAGGGCCACAAATCCTCAGAGGGGAAGAGGTCCAAGGCCTCTCCCCTTACACTATTATCTCTTCCACGTACTGTAAGTAAAGGAATCAAAGAGGTCCACCAAAATCAGGCATCCAAACAGACTGAATTCAGGAGAATGACCAAAGCCAACTAAAGCCTTTTTGAAGGTGCCCCCCATTCTAGCTGTACAACAAAGGTTTTTTCGAAGAAGAAGCCAAAGAACCAGTTACAGAATATCTATCTACACATACTCCATGGCCTCTTGAAGGTACTTCTATTCCATGGCACCACTACTCTCTTAAAAGCAGGCTTCAAATCCAACCTCAGACTCTTTCTAGCTGTGTGACCCTGGGCAAGTCACTTGACCTGTATTTACTGGAGTTTCCTTATGTGTAAAATGGAAATAATAATAGCACTTATATGATAGGATTGTTGTAAGGATCAAATGAGATAATATTTGTAAAGTGGTTAACACAATGCTTGGCCTGGTTTGTTTTTTTTAACCTTTAAGCACTAAATGGTGGTGGTACTAGTAGTAGTAGTAGTGGTGGTAGTAGTAGTAGTGGTAGTAGTAGTAGTAGTAGTGGTGGTAGTAGTAGTAGTTGTTGTTGTTGTTGCCTAATCCCATGTTTCATTATGACGTGGGGACAACCCTGAATTCCTTTAGTCTGTCAGCAGAATGAATGATATAAGCTCTGGAATGTTCTTCCTTTCAAGGCAAAAAGCTTCAGATAGGGACATTAGTTTGTACTGGCTACCTGTCATCTGAGAATGAACCTAGTCAGATTCAGCAATACTCATGACAGAAAGGTTGATCATGGTAATTCACATGTGGATTATAGCATGTCGTGAAGAATGTCTCCTGAGTGATAGAAAGGTTGCATCTATGCCAATGGAAGGGGTCAGTGTTGATGTCAATGAAATCGTGGACCTTTGAGGCATTAAAGTGAACAGTGAGAGACAGAGACAAGTGAAGCCTTTTATCCCTGGCATGGCACTGTCCTCATATGCTGAATTAGTCATGATTGAAAGCCTATCTTTTAAATGGAAATTTCTAACTGGAATTTGAAACATATACCCCTTTTGACTCATTTCTTGTTTTACCTATGTTTTAGTTTTATTTGGGGGATGAATATAGTACTCTTGCCAGGGGTGCAAACACTGCAATTTAAATTGTGTAAATAAATACATTTTAAATATACTTAAACATTTAGCTAAGTTTTCTAGGATGAATAATTTCATTAGTATTAATATTCTAACAAAATTCATCTGAATTTGCCTCCAATTCACCTGAACTTTAAAGGTGAAGGATTAATTGGAACATACTTTGCTGAGTTGTTTATGTTGCCTTGAGTGTATGGGGTGGAAGGTTTTTTTGAAGTGCATGTGTGTGGTGAGGGCAGGGGTAGGGAGAATCTCTAATCTCACAGACTCTTGCCAATTTCCATTTCCATTTTATTGATTACCCACCTGAGCATCTCTTTTAATGAAATGAGCCAATCTAAAATGAGATGAACAAAATGGGAAACATATAGTCTGGCTGAATTCCAGTAAGTTGACACTCAAACTCTACTCAGTTAATACCTTACGTATGGCATTGCATTGACCATCATTTCATGCAAGCCAACTGATAATAGCCCAGGTTGCTTTTTATTTATTTATTTTCCCCTTCCTCACCCCACCTTGAACTCTACATAGCATTTGTTTTTTTGAACATATTCCAAAGTTGTGATAATTTTGCAAAGTCATCATTCTGTAAGACTGACTATTATGCCCTTAGAGGCTGTATATTCTAAGTTACTCCTTTGCTATGCAATGATCAAATTATTCTTACACATTCTGGCCCTTGCTTTTCTTGCCCCATCACTGCAGTGTAGCTTAAATGGAAAGATGGACGACTTACGTCAGAAGATGTCAGTTTCAATCTTGACTGAGGCAGTATTATCTCTGTGATGGCTTAAACTTCCTAAACCTATTTCCTCATCAACAGAATGAGAATAATAGTACTTTCCTTATAGGATTGTTGAGATATTGTTGCACAGAAGATGGAATGGTGAGTCATTGGATCATAGACTTAGAGTTGGAAAGGGTCCTAGAGGTCATCTAGTCCAACCCTCTTCATTTTACAAATGAGGAAATAGAAGCCTAGGGAAATTAACTGACTTTTCCAATGTCTCACTGGTAGTAAGTGTCAAAGGTGTTCAATGTAGGTTCTCTTTGCACTGTGCCACCCTGACTTGGAGTTGGGAAGCCAGCCCTGAGTTCAAACATAGCTGTGTGGCTGTGAGAAAGTCACTAACCTTTCTGATCCTCAATTTCCTCATCCATAAAATGCAGATAATAATGCGAGCAGGACTTATCTTAAAGGATTGTTGTGAGGCAAGAAATAAGATATGTAATTAAGTGCTTTTCAAACTTGAAAATGCTCTATAAATGTCAGTTGCTATTGCTATTGTCATGTGAGAGTGCCTTATGGTGAGAAAGCACCCTATACATATGTGGTATTATTTGATGATGATGATGATGATGATGATGATGATGATGATGATGATGTGATAGTGCTTGATACTTCGAAAGCTAGGCTCAGTTTGATAGCACATTTACTCCAAGGAAGGTTAGTTCATGGAAGTTTATTTGGTTCACCTTGGACTGCTTGACCATGTTGAGCAACCCTACAAGATTAAAAACACCTTGTAAATGGTTGAGTAAATATTATCTATCCTAAGTGATCATAAATGACATTTTATAAATTTCTGAAAACCCTAATAAGTACTAAGTAATGCTCATATCCAGGATGAAGTGCATTTTCAAGAGCTGGAAACACTGACCAATGCTGGGGAATATCTCCATTCACTAAATAAAACAAGTTCAAATAAATACAGATCCCTCAGCTCAGATGACTGAAACAAAACACATGTTCCCTGGCTGAAGAGCAGGAGGGGAGCTGCCACCACTCAACTTGATGAAGGTGGTTATCCTGAACACAACTGTTCTTGGAGCTTAGATTTTAGGAGGCTGTTTTCCCCAGGACATACATGTGAGGACAATACTTATTCTGCCCTATGCTGCCTAGAAAATAATAGCTTTCTATAACCACTAAGCAGCCAGATTAGGAAAAAACCAATTTACTGCATACAGTGCCCAGACCCATAGCCTGGGCAAATAATATTTCAGTCTCTTCATTACCACTGAACAACCCTATAAGTGTGGACTACCACAAACTAATATTAAGACTCCAATATCTATTCCTACTTTCAACCTCCCTATGGCAGTTTTAGCCCCAATCCCTCTTGGGACTAGATCTAGAGGCTTCATTGTCCCTACTGCCATGCATAGAATCCTTGCTCTTCTAGTTTACCAAAACGCCCGAGAAAAACAAAATTTACTTAGCCTTATAGTACCACTGATTGCTCAAATAACAGATGTTTCATTTTCTCTATTTTCATGACAAGACCTGTCCTAATGCCACTATCATTCAGCAATCTTTTTAGTGTGGTGATTCATTCCATTCTCTATATCATTGCTCAGTCTAACTCATTTCATTCTATCAATCATTCCTTTTCCCCCCAAGGAGCTCAGCCCCTGGATCAGTCTTCCTCTGTACCCCAAACTCTGTCTCATACTTGGGGGCCTCATTGACATGCCACTAAAAATTTTGGTCTCTCAATTGAGAAACCTTCTCAACTCCCATGACCTATGTCTTCAGTACATTGTAAGCACTCATAGGGACAGCCATACTTTACATCTTACCGTGTCACTAAATCTGCTGTAGGAATAATAATGAATTCTGAAATTATATTCTGTAATCATGACTTGTGATCTCTTTTTCTGCTTCACTTTGTAAAACTGTTCTTCATTCTCACCACAACCTTCTATTCCTATACCCTTCTATGTTATACCATTCCATTATATGTATTGTGGCTTAACTTTCTTCCCATCAGTCTTTAACCTGTAGTTGACCAAACTATATACTTCTGTGCCTTTGAATACTTTGTTCCCTTTTCCTATCACAATGTATGTCTTACCATATCTTAACCCCCATTACCCCAATTATCTACATTTTCCCCTACTCCTGAGGTGCTGAACAGGCAAATAGGCCCACTACTTATTTCCCAAATATAGTATTCTATCTCTTGTCTTTATGCCTTTGAAGGGACTCTTTGCCATGCTTCTGGATCCTTGCAAGGTTTCTTTTTATAAGTTAATTTATTTTGAATTATTAACAATCACTTCCATATGCCTTTGAGTTTTAAATTTTTCTCCACCTCCCTTCCCACTTCCTTCCCCAAGATGGTGCATAATCTGATATAGGCTATACACGTACATTCCTTTTAAATATATTTTCATGTTAGTGTTGTTGTAAGTAAGAATTAGAACCAATAGGAGGAACCACCAGAAAGAGGAAACAAAACACAACAGAAGAAAAAAATAGCAGATAGTATGCTTTGATCTTCATTCAAATTCCATAGTTCTTTCTTCTTTGTAGATAGCATTTTCCATCACGAGGTCTTTGGAGATCCCTTAGATCCTCATAATGCTGAGAAAGGTTCAGTTTAACAATCTTAGTCATTGTATAACATGGCTGTTATTTGTACAAGTCCTCTTGATTCTGCTCACTTCACTCAGCATCAGACCATATAAGTCTTTCCAGGTTTTTCTGAAGTCAGCCTGTTCATCATTTCTTACAGCACAATAGTATTCCATTACATTCATATACCACAACTTGTTCAGCCATTCCCCAATTGATGAGTATCCTCTCAATTTCCAATTCTTTGCCACCACAAAAAAGAGCTACTATAAATATTATTTGTACATGTGGGTCCTTTTCCCACTTGCATGATCTCTCTTGGATATAGCCTTAGAAGTGCTATTGCTGGGTCAAAGGGTATGCACATTTTTATAGCCCTTTGGGCATAGTTCCAAATTGCTCTCCAAAATGTTGGATCATTCACAACTCCACCAACAATGCATTAGTGTTCCAATTTTCCCATATCTTCTCCAACATTTATTATTTTCCTGTTTTGTCATGTTGGCCAATCTGATATCTGTGATATGGTACCTCAGAGTTGTTTTGATTTGTACTTCCCTAATCAATAGTGATTTAGAGCATTTTTTCATATGACTATAGATGGCTTTAATTTCTTCATCTGAGAACTGCCAGTTCATATCCTTTGACCATTTATCAATTGGGGAATGACTTGTATTCTTATAATTTGACTTAATTCTCTATGTATTTTGGAAATGAAGCCCTTATCAGAGAGACTGGTTGTAAAAATTCTTTCCCAATTTTCTACTCTCCTTCGAATTTTGGTTGCATTGGCTTTGTTTGTGCAAAATCTTTTCAATTTAATGTAATCAAAGTTATCCACTTTGTATTTCATAATGATCTCTATCTCCTGTTTGGTCATGAATTCTTCTGTTCTCCATAAATCTGATAGGTAAACTATTCCTTGCTCTCCCAGTTTGCTTACAGTATCAGCCTTTATATCTAAATCATGAACCCATTTTGACTTTATTTTGGCATATGGTGTGAGATTTTGATCTCTGCCTAGTTTCTGCCATATCCTTTTCCAGTTTTCCCAGCAGTTTTTGTCAAAGAGTAAGCTCTTATCCCAGAAGCTGGGATCTTTGGGTTTTATCAAATAAGAAATTACTATAGTCATTGCCTACTGTGTCTTGCATACTTAACCTATTCCACTGATCCACCATTCTGTTTCTTAGCCAGTACCAAGCAGTTTTGATGATTGCTGCTTTATAATACAATTTAATATCTGGAATGACTAGGCCACCTTCCCCTGCATTTCTTTCCATTAATTCCCTTGATATTCTGGACCTTTTGTTATTCCAAGTGAATCTTATTATTTTTTCTAACTCTATAAAATAATTTTTGGTAGTTTGGTATGGCACTGAATAAGTAAATTAGCTTAAGTAGAATTGTCATTTTTATTGTATTAGCTCGGCCTACCCATGAACAACTTCCATTTTGTCATTTTTCCCCACTACCCAGCACAGTGACTTTCACATAGCAGGCATCAAAAAAAGAGTTGGAAGCTTATGGAAATGATTGGCTATTTCTACACCAGGACAGTAAATACAGAGCAGAATCTTTTCCATTTCTTTTACCCTATCACCAGGTGCCCATATACCATATAGCAGAGGTGTCAAACACATACATGGTCTTCATGCAGCCCACTCCCAAGCCTGAGCATTTCCCAAGTCAGATTAAAATATAATCAAGAAATAGTTAACAAAATAAACATACAATAGAACAGAGATAATGTTAATATGTGGTTTTTTAAGTCAATATCTGGCTATAGGGATCCTTATGTTTAATGGCCCTGTTTCTCTTTTCAGTTTGACACCACTGCCTTATGGTACTTCTCTGAGTTAAGAATCCAAATAGTAGAGTTTTAGGTTGGACAGGAATGGGGAAAAAAGGTGATGAAAAGAGTGAGAATGGAAGCTTAGGCATGAATGCTTTGCAGTCTACACCATTGGAGAAAATGCCTATATCAAAGAAATCGTATCTATTGAAATATTAAAGAAAAACAAAGTGATTTATAATCATAAAGTGCTCTACTATGTAAATGAAATGTTATATACCTGAACTATCTATGTAGATGGTATTCAGTGTGGAAATTTGCCTCTTTGCTTTGACTATGTAATGCGTATTTTCTTCGGGGGGTAAAAATTCCATTGAAGTCAACATATCCAGCAAAAATAAGTGTAACATACTGCAAAAAACCAACTTTGGACAGCTTACATACAATCCTCGGTGATACCAGATGTTTTTAGGAGAATTCTGTGTTTTTTTAATGCCAGTTATACTTGACTTTCTTCCAAACAATCACTTCTAATTATATCATTATTCATTCAAATTTTGCAAAAGCTCATCTATACACTTCAGCACAGATATTCCTTGCACAAATTAACTCTCACAGTATTCAAGCTAAACTAATCTTTAAAATAATAGTTTCTAATTTAAAACACAAATGAGAAAAACACGTACCCATTAGGATTAATTATAAGTAAAGGTGAAGATGGATGTTTTTTGTTTAATTGGTTGATTTTCACATATACATCTACACGATTGATCAAGATTTCACTTCTTACTTATCTATTCATCTAAAAACCTTGGTCTCTCACTGTAATATCTAAACATTGTTGTTGAACATATCTTATCTCCAATTAAGGGAAGCTCACTGCCCCCTAATGTGGGTCATTCTAAGGTTGGACAGTTCCTGTTAGAAATGTTTCTTCTTTTTTTTTTTGAGCTAAAATCTATCTCCCTTCCTCCCTCCTCTCCTCTTTTCCTTTTCTATTCTTTAGAGCCACAGATAGCAAGACTGCTCTCACTTCCACATGACAGACTTTCCCATTGCCATCTTTTTTCCCAAGTATTTCCTTCTCCGGATGAAACATTACCAGCTTCTAATAGTGAGCTTTTGACTTTGTTTTTAGATTTTTCGCTATACCTGGTTATAGAAAAGTCATCCTGGACAGAAGTTTGTTACTGTTTCTTTGGAAATGTGGCTATGGATACTGTTAGGAAAAAAATACTCCAGAGACCATTCAAAAAGTATAAATGAGTTCTGAGCACCACTTTGTTTCAATGAAACTATGACTTGGGGGGTCATTTATTGGATAGAAAGGTCAGTGCCAAGTGACCTTTGGTTAAGCCTCTAAAATGAGATTGCACTATAAATCTTCAAACTAATCATCAATTTTCATCAAGTAAGTTCTTATAATGACCCAGAATATAAGGTAAAGAAAATTATTGCCATCTTCCCAGGTCTATTGCTTTTTAGTTTGTTTGTTTGTTTTTTGTTTTTGTTTTTTCCCAAAAGTACATCCTAGTCAAAGTCCCAAGGCAAAGTATTTCAGTCAAATGGTAAAAGTTGGAAGAATTATGGGAAAATTTGCGTTAGGCATAATAATTCAGAAAATCATAGTTTAGACATAGAGAGGATCTCAGAGGTCATCAAGTTCTCATTTTATAGGTAAGAAAATTGAGACTCAGAGCAGTTAAAGGACTTGCCCAAGGTCCCACAGCTAGTAAATGCATGAGGATGAATTTAAACTCAATTCTTTCTGACCCCAATTCCAGCTCTCTGATCAATATGTGTGATATACCTGAGGTGGAATTCAATCCCAAATCTTCCTGACTCCAATTCCAGCTCCCTAACCCCATACTGCACTTCTGTTAAACATGAAATCAATCCCTAAATGGAGAGTATCCTAAAAATGTATTTACAAGTGATCTTAGGGAATGCATTTTCCCATCGATGTTATAAATGACAGTTAGCTTCCCAAGCTAGTTGAGAAAAGTTTTAATGAAATTTTAATGAAATAAAAACACTACCAGTTTTAGTTCTGAGTCCCCCTAAGCCTCCTACACAAAGATCTGAATCAATCTGTGATGTCAAGTTGCCAGCTACTGTCCCCTCCCCACCCCTCCACCGTAGCATTTCTTTTGTATTGGGGAGCATCGAGGCCCAACTCACTTCTGACCTCTTCTGGCTGCTTTGATCTCACCCCTTTGCATCATTTTCTTGGCTTCCCTAAAATCCAGATACCCAGCTTCCCTGCTGGGGAAGAATATAAGCGCTTCCTCTCTCCTCATCTGCCTCTGTTTTCAGAAATCAATATATACCGCAGAACCCTCCTGCATGCTTTAAATACTATAAAGTACACGGAAAACATACAAGGGATTATGGTTGGGGTTAAAATAACATATGGAAAGCATAAAAGTAACAAATAACAAAGGTTCTTATGGCCTCATCCCAGTGTTAAGCACAGACTACCAGGAACTAGGCCTCTTTCTTAGCTCCCTTTTCTCTCCTTCCTGGCTTCTTTCTGCCACATCTTGTCTTTGATGTTGGCTCAGTTCTAATTATCTTGCTGTGAATTCAGTTGGCAAAATGGTAGCATTTCAGTTTCCCCCTCAACTCAAAGTAGAAAAGTGGGAAGGGAGGATCTAGTACAGATAGTGCCTCCCCCTCTCTTTTCTTCCCACATTTCTCTCTATCGGCCCTCTGTCTTTCTCCCTCCCTCCTTCATTCCCCTCAGTTGTTATTCCATGATATTCCATTAAATTGTGCATAGTAATACTATTGATTATATCTTTGATTGTGGACCTTAAATGGTCTTTTTTTATTTCCCAGGTGATCACAGAATCTTAGATTTTTCAAATGACCCTATAAGCCATCTAATCAAGCCTCCTATGTGGCATGTGAATCCCTTCTACGGCAACCTTGTTGGTGGACATCCATGCTACATGTTTACCTCCAATGATGGGAAACTCATTCCCAATAAGATAGGCCATTCTAAGGTTGGACAGTTCTTGTTGGAAATGTGTTTATTATTTTGAGCTAAAATCTACTTCCATCCCTTCCACCAGTTGTCGTTCCCTTTCTGGATCCCTGAACTTCAGTCCTTGTGCATTCTTTACCCTTTTCCCCAGAAATATCAAAAAGGCAGTATTTTAAAAGCTACCACTCTTTTCTCAATTTAATACTTCATCATTTATACTTGGTTGGACTTAAAAACAAATTTTCTAGATTAGACTCTATACAGAAAGACTAGGGATGTTCAGGATGAAGATAGCTTTGTTTGTTAGTCCCATCTGAGTCAAATTCCTTTTCCTCTATAAAGCCAATTCTGATTTCATTGTTATAAACAGCCTTCACCTTCATACCACACACACACCACACACACACACACACACACACACACTCTCACACACATGGGAGTGCATATAGTGCATATAGTTTGTCTGTTTTTGAAGAGGACCAATGACATCATGGGGTGATGTCTTGAATTGCTCATGAACTGGGTCTAAGTGAGACAGAGTTGCACAAAGTCATTAGCTTTACTCACTCTTCCAGAGTCATTGAAATCCAGTAGCAAGGCAAAAGTCAAGACAACCGGAAGTGGCTCAGGATGCAACGGATGACCTTGACGTCTTTGATATCTGACCAAGCTCTAAGTACTCCACAGTGCCTGCTTCAGCCTCCTTCATGGATGTTAGAACAAATTGTTATTGTCTCTCAATTCTCTGTGTGTAAGGGGAACCTTGTAGCTATAGATATAAATATAGTTCTTATATATGTATGTATTATGTATTTGTACATATATACAGAGAGGGAGGAGAGAGAGAGTATGATTTTGTTTTGGGGTGAGATATGGGATTGTGATTTCATTTTAGTATAGACAACTCTGAGTATGAAAATTCTTTCTGTAATGTTTATCAGCAACTCATCTAAAATTTACTATTTTAGAAAACTTCTTGGTAAAACATATCTAGTATACGGTAGAAGTAGAATATAGAGAGAGGTCTTTGTACAGCAAGGCTGGATTCTTTACTATTTTACACTGCCATTATAAATTAGTATTGAGTATGATAGCTATCTATATTTGTGTCTCATTCCTCAACTAAACTGTAAGTTCCATGGGGGCAGAGACTGAGTTGTCTAAACTCTATAGATCTCTTAGGAGTCAGCATAGTGTTTTCTAAACAGTAAGTACTCAATACATGTCAAATTGAATTATGTCTAGGCAAGGTGGAGGCTTTGTACTCTGTTTCTTCTCAATTCTGTGTCTCAATGATGGGACCATGGTTTTATTTCTAGAAGTAGAGCAGATGTTAAGAGTGCCCTGGATTGTCAGTCCATAGTATATTGATCCTACCATTTGCACAGGAGTATGTGAGGTTCTTTCTGGAGAGCAGGGCTTCCAGAAAGACAAAAGGCATGAAAAAGAATTGAGTGACACAACAGATGGAGAGCAACTGATGTTTACAGCCCAGGTTCAAATATTCAATTGCTGATACATATACAAGGTTGCCCTCACCCCAACCCCCAACTAAAGGAAGGTGAAGAGAAGGACATATGTGAATTCTTCATCCTGAATATATAATTAGGGTACAAGGAATAAGCCACTTCTATAAAGAGGAAGGGTAACTAGGAGGCACTGTGGATAGAGTGCTAGGCTTGGAGTCAGGAAGACTCATTTTCCTGAGTTTTAATCTGGCCTCAGATACTTACTAGCTGTGTGCCCCTTGGCAAGTAACTTAGCCCTGTTTGCCTCAGTTTCCTCATCTGTAAAGTGAGTTGGAGAAGAAAATGGCAAATCACTCTAGTATCTTTGCCAAGAAAACCTCCTCGTGGGGTCATGAAGAGTTGGACACAACTGAATAAAAACAACAGCAAAAAGAGAGGAATGCCCAGGACCTCATGGATCTGAAGTATCTCTAATAAGAAGTTCCTTTAAAGCCTTTCAGGAAATCCATTGTATTGGGAGAAGATAGGATCCTTAGTGAAGGGAAAAGATGGTAGTTTAAAAAAAAAAACATGGTTGAAATAACCCCAAGGCGCTCACAAGGTTGAGAAAGAGCAATCAAGTGCAGAAGATTCCATGGAAGGCTGGCTGAGAAAAGGGAGCAGAGATTGAAAGTGGGGTGGGGGAATTTATTAGTATTCAAGGTTACTTTTCAGACTCTTTCCTTGGTTGCTCTTTTTGCTTTTGTTTGTTTCCTTTGAAGTTCCCTAGTTATAATCAGACTACTTTTGTTTTATATATCTTGTCTCCTCCATTAGAATGGAAGGAGGGCTTGGCTTTTTTTTTTCTCTTACTTTGTTTTCCCAGTACTTAGCACAGTGCCGAGCACATAGTAAAAACTTCATCAATGCTTGTTGACTGACTGGTGCACTGGTATCCACTTCTAATGATCCCAGATCTCATTGATGTGGGCACTCCTTTCAATGGTACAGATGATAATGCATCCACGTCTTCCCCTCTTTTGGCTAGATCCTAACAGAGAATCTACTCAAAAGGAAGCCTTCCCCTAGATCTGGGGTTCTTTACCTTCTAGTGTGTTTAATGGACCCCTTTGGCATCAGGCTGGTGAAGCTAATGGTCTCT
The DNA here is from genome assembly GCF_003287225.1 of Phascolarctos cinereus. Taxonomy (NCBI): domain Eukaryota; kingdom Metazoa; phylum Chordata; class Mammalia; order Diprotodontia; family Phascolarctidae; genus Phascolarctos; species Phascolarctos cinereus. The sequence continues at coordinate 242,307,109 of NW_027556098.1, forward strand.
TTCTCAGAATAATGTTCATAAATAACTGAAGGGAGTGCTGCATTTTAGTTAAAGTTACTTAAAATAAAGAGGTAAGTTGTTTTTTTTTCTATCCAAGTTCATAGATCCCTTAAAATTTTTCCGTGGACCCATGTAAAGAATCCTTAATCCAGGTCATTCGAAATTTTGTGGGTACCAGTGCACCAGGAGATATGTATCTACTATCAGTTGCTATTACTAAACAAACCATTCACCACCTTGTACAATTATTCGTGCTCTGGGTGAGGTCTTTCATATTAAACCACAGATGAATTATGACTTTTTGCTGGTTATACACAGTGTCCTAAAAATCTTTGTGAAGGTTTAGCTGGGACAGTCAATGGCTGCAGCTAGAGGTTACGAGGCCTAAGCAGCAACTCTATGACTTTATAAAGTACATAAATAAGGATAAGAAGTCATTTCATAGATCAAGTCTCATCAGATTTGGTGTATGGTACCCAACCTTCTGTTTGCTATTGCCCTGTTCTCTCCTGTTCCTATGGACCACCCACCCTCTGATCAATTTCTATGGACCTCAAACCACTCTTCTTTACTTTTTGATCAATGCTTTATGCTTTTACATCACACTTATTTCTACAAATATGTAAGATTCTATTACATTTTTGAATGTTTAATGTTTATTATAGCAAGTTTATTGATTTCAGGCCAAATTTATGAAATAGTTAAGTTTCATTATTAGATACAATATATAGACTTTATACTAAATAAGAACTAGCATTTATCTAGCACCTACTACATACAACAGGTACTTTAATAAATATTACAGTTATTCCTTCTACATCAAGACTTTCCCCATTGCAGTTTCAATATATTGTGGATTGGCATAAGCCAAGGATGGGGAACCTGCAGCCTCGATGCCACATGTGGGCCTCTAGGTCCTCAAGTATGTCCCTTACTGAATCCAAACTTCACAGAACAAATCCCCTTAATAAAAGGATTTATTCTGAAAAAGTTGGACTCTGTCAAAAAGCCACACCCAAGGATCTAGAAAGCCACATGTGTCCTTGAGGCTGCAGATTCCCCATCCCTGGCATAAGCAATTAAAAAGAATTTTGACAGATTTTTGTAAGAGCCTCAGGTGACACGCAGAGGCCAGCAGACAACACAGAACCTATGACCAAATACTCAACTCAAATTTTACAATAAAGTACTATAAACACTCCATAAAAGAAGAAGAAAAAATTCGGACCTTCTCTGGTACAAAGGGAGGACCAATTTTACATGGATTTTCCAGATCACAGGATGCTGTGCCCCTAACACCCATGATGTGGAAAAGATAACTGTATTCCATTTTATCCCCACAATAAGCCTGGGAAATTGATGCTATTATTGTACTTGTTTTAAAGTTGAGGAAATTGAATAAGACAGAAGTTAGGTGACTTGCCCTGGGTCACACAGCTAGTAAGCTTCTGAGGCCAGATTTGAACTCAGGTTTTCCTGACTCCAAGCATAGCATTCTATCTACTGCTCAATGTAGCTGCCTCTATATATAGGGTGTGTGTGTGTGTGGTGTGTGTGTGTGTGTGTGTATGTAGATAGATATATATGTGCAAATATACATAATTTTTGTTGTTTTTCCACTGTTTCAGTTGATCCTGACTCTTTGTGACCCCTTGTGGGGTTTTCTTGGCAAAGATACTGGAATGGTTTGTCATTTCCTTCTCCAACTCATTTTATAGGTGAGAAACTGAGGCAAACAGGGTTAAGTGACTTGCCCAGGGTCACACAGTTAGTAAATGTTTGAGGCCAGATTTGAACTCAGGAAAATGAGTCTTCTAACTCCAGGCTCAGTGCTGTATCTATAATGCCACCTAACTGCCCCATATACAACACATAGTACATTTAAAAGTATGTCTATCCTATGTGTACATATGTAATATACTAAACATTAGATTGTATAATCAGGATCCCAGGTCAGCCTTCCTTAGCGAATGTTGATTTCCCCAGACAAATTAGATGGTAATGACCCCGAGGACCCGGTTCGTGGTGGCAAAATACATTGTTTTTTTGAGATAGTGATGTTTTCAGTATATAGAATTGGATTCTAGGAAAATATATGTTTTGGACAGAGAATGACTAGCTTTAATTTGATTCCTCTTGCTGTCCTTCATGAACTATTTTTGAAGTAAAGAAATGTCTTTAACTTTAGTGTCTTCAAGTTCCAATCAAGGGTTTCTCTCCCTGGGGCAGGATCTGCCTGTAGATTAGTCAGTAGTCTATTCTATTTGTAAATGGAGTACTTTCTTCAGATAGTGATTGAGGCCTTTTATGCGTGCATTTTAATGATATACATTACTCTATTATGTATGGAGCAATATGAGAATCAGGGCTGATTCCTTTAGCTCAGGCAATTGCCATGTGAAGAGTTACTTGCATTTTATCCCAGGACTTCATATTTGGCAGACATATATAGTAAATGCCCTTGGAGTGGAAGTCCAAGCCAGACTTGATTTCATGTGATGGGAATAAATAGATAATAAGGCACCAGTCACATTAATCCAAGTCTGCCGTTCAGTTGAAGCAACACTGCAGCCAACAATTTAGCAGCTGAAATAACCACATGAATGAATGATTCAGCTCTTTCAAAAATGAAACTATGCTGTGGAAAACAAAAGTAACGTATTATGTTTCCTAAGACTATTTTTCCAGGAAAGCTTTGTGCAAGAATTTCAAGAACATTTCACAATTTAATTTGCAATCTGTCCTGTAAAAATCATTTTTGAATCAGAAATAAGATTCCTTCCTAGGTTAGCATCTCCACTCAAGTCCTCTTCATATGCCTTATGGTGGTATGGAAATGACTTTGGAATCTTCAGGTCTACAACAGTGGAATAAAAGCTCTGTCAGGCCTCTCCAAGTTGAAAAGAGTTGAATATGATACAATAAAATAACATATATGTGACTAGTGATAGACTGTGTGGCATTTAAGGTTGGCCACAGTATGTTGACTGTTTGGGGTCTTCATAAGTCCTAAAGATCAGTCAAGGTTGCCATAGACATCAGAGGAAGGAATATCCACATTAACGAAATATGGAGCCTTGGTGTCAGCTGAAGAGATAGCCATTAGATACAAAGTCAAAGGAAAGTGAGTATTCTCTTAAAAAATATTAAAGTTACATCTGTGTAACACTCACACTCCACATTGGAGTGTAACCAACTAGTAGGCATAGGTCATGTTGAACATTAAGAAATACAATTGTTAAATGAATGATTCACTGGTATTTTGGGCTGTAGCCACACTCTGTCAATTACACTGCTATTGTGATGCAGTAATTCAGCAAATGGTAGTTAAGACAGCTAAAAGATTTTAATTTATTTCTTAAAAAGCTGTTGTTTAAAAAAAAGACCTTATTTGGACAGAGGGAAGGAATAAGTCTTTATTAAGCACCTACTATGTGCCAGCCATTGTGGTAAGCACTTTAAAAACATTGTTTCATTTGAGCTTCACACTCCTGGGGGGTTATCCTTCGGTCATTTCAGTCAGGTCCAATCCCTATTTGCGATCTTCTTGGCAAAGATACTGGAGTTTTTTTACATTTTACAGATGAGAAAAGTGAGGCAAACAGGGTTAAGTGACTTGCCCAGAGTCACATGGCTAGTAAAGTATCTGAGGCCAGATTTGAACTCAGGAAGATGAGTTTTCCTGACTGTATGCCCAGCGCTCTGTCCACTGTGCCACCCAGCTGCCCCTGGGAGGCAGGTGCTATGATTACCCCCATTTTACTATTGAGGAAATTGAGGCTGACAGAGGTCAAGTGCCCAGGACACACACCTATTAAGCTTGTGAAGCCAAATTTGAACTGAAGTGCTCCTAAAGTCAAGCTTTTGCCCCACTGAGCCATGCAGAGTGTCACTACTTTTTCTTCAGATTTTAATTCCTGATAGAATTTAAGTAGCCTTGGGAGCAGCAGTACTTTAAGCTACTACTTCTCTTTCATTCCCATGGACAAGCAGAGGTTGGATAACCACTGAGATTGTTGGGGTCCCTTCCAACTCCTTTCCAATTCTAGGAATATAGAAATTTCAACAGAGATACTTCCCTGCACAAGGTGTGGGAAATGACACAGTGTGGACAGAGCACTAGATTTGGAGTCAGAGGACCAGGTTTCCAATCTCAGCTCTGCTGGTTGCCCCTGGTAAGATTTTCCCCTCTCTGGGCCTTGATTTCTTTATTTGCTATTCTGCCAATGGAAAAAAAAATTATCCTTACACCCTCAAAAGTTTACAATAATGCTGTGAACTTACCAGTGTGAAATATTTTCATATACAAGTCTACAAACTGGCATTTGAATTATTTAGATAATTCTTTTATTTGAAAGTAGATCCATGAGCCTCTCAGAACTTCACTGGGCTCCTTCTTAGATGACAGCTGGAGACCCTCAGCGAAGCCCAGTCAGAACTAATGTTCCATTTGTATAGTCTTTGAGAACCCAAAGCTGCCTCCATGCTGCAATGAGATATTGGAGGACTCTGATATAGGAATACTGAGAACATTAAAACATCCCTCACCCTGGCATAATCTTTTTTTTTTACTTTTCTATGTATATTCAACATATAGAGTTGCCCTTAAAATGAAACAACTGTATTATTCCCATTTTAGAGATGAGAGAATAGGGGCTCAGGAAGGTCGAGAACAATACAAGTTCACATGGTCAGCTGACAACAGAGCTGGGACCAGAAGCTGTATTTTGAGAGTGAACATTCAATACCCTCACTGGGGCTGCGTGTGCAATACTTCCATGAAAAAAGGAGTTTCAACCTAATCCTAACGGGCAGCTGGGTGACTTAGTAGATAGAACGCCAGGCCTGGATTTGGGAAGAGCTGAATTCAAATCTGGCCTCAGACACTTATTAGCTGTGTGACCCTGGGCAAGTAATTTAACCTTGTTTGTCTCACTTTCCTTGTCTGTAAAATGAGCTGGAGAGGGAAATGGCAAACCACTTTAGTATCTTTGCCAATCTTTTTAGGGTTTAAAATTGGAGAGAATTTTTGAAGTTATCTAGTCCAGTCTTCAGATGTTTAGTGTGAATGAGCTAACTCCAAGAGTTAGATGATAATGGAGCTAAAAGGGTGGGAGTGTGTGTGTGTGTGTGTGTGTGTGTGTGTGTGTGTGTGTGTGTGTGTGTGTATGGGGAGGGGGGAGGTCCTGAAGACGTTGGCTCAAATCCCAAAATCAGAACAAAATTCAGTGGAAGAGAGACAGTGGTGGCAAAAGATTGTCTCTGAACTTTGGGCTTCACTTAGTTCAATATTGGTGGCTCTAAGACTCTCCAGCATGCACAGTGGCCACATTCCAATAAAACTGTCTTGGCAGATGGGCTAAACCAAGCTGAATGTCGTCAATAGGTCCATAGGCGGGTTAGGGAAGTGTTTACCCCAAGCATGTGAAGGCTTCCCTCAGTGGAATGGGCAGATGAGAACAATTTATTACAATGGCCATGAAGGAGCCTGAACCAGGAGCTTTGTTGGAGCACTTAGAGATTGGTCATTTACTACGTCCCAGACCATCGCCAGTTGTTCTGACTGAATCTGACAGCTCTGGGCAACTTTGCCTCACCTCAAACCAACTCACAAGGGATTCAAAACATCATCCCATGATATCATTGGTCCTCTTCAAAAACAAAGGACTAACAACAGGTAATTAACGGGTGGATGAATTAGACAAAGAAATACCCCAATTCACCACACTTGGTTGGCTTATATGAGTATTTATGTTTTTGTGATCAGTTGGTCCATCCTTTCGTTGTTTGTTTGAAGTTCGCCCAGGTGGAGGGTTCCTGCTGCTGCTCCTCCCTGCTTGTTCTGCATGGCAAAGGGTCAGTCTATAGTGGTGTGTGATGTCTGACTTCTTCTATTAGCATGTGAGTTCCTTGAAAACAGGGACTCTGTTTTTGCCTTTGATTCCTTATTACTTAGCACAGAGCATGACACATAGTAAATGCTTAATAAATTGCTTATTGATTGGCCCTGGGCACATTTGGTGTAATGCTATGATTTTAGAATACATGGAGTAAGAAATGGCACAATTCTACCAGAATGACATCTTGTCCCTGAAGTATTTTTTCATGTCACTAACCTGCTCATGAACTTTCAACAGGTTCCCAATGTCAGAGAATATAATCTAACCTGTTAGCCTGGAACTCAGGGTTCTAGAAAGAGCACTGAGTGGACATCTGAAGACTTAGATTTGAATCTTGACTCTGCCACTTATTCCTTGGCAATCCATGTAAACTCTCCATGCCTCAGTCTCCTCATCTGTAAAACTGGGGAAATGATATCTGTATACCAGTTGAATAGGACTTATAACAAAAATATTTTCAAACTCCCAAGCACTATATAAGCCTCAGTTTTGGTTATTTATTACTACTCTGCCTCAGTTTACATGTGTGACCTTATTTCCTACTAATACCAAGTTTAAACTCTATGCTCTCTATAGATTACCCTCCTCACTGTTCTCAGCGTATGTTATGATCATTTATGCCTTAAAGCCTTTGTTCATGCTGTTCTTCACCCTCTCCCCATGCTCCCCAGAGGGTCCTCTCCCTCTTCCCTCTACTGACCCAGACCCTACTTATCCTTCACATCTAACTCAACCACGTCCTCCAGGAGGTTTTCTGGATTACTCCTGCCCATGCTATTCTCCTCCTTCTCAAGCCCGCGATGACACCTGAATCTCTGCTACCCCTTGTTAATTAATGGCTTAATATGTATATGTCAAAGATTTTCAACCGGATTATAATGTTCTGCAAGACAAATCTTATGCTTCTTTGATTGGTGTTGGGCACAGAGGGGATGCTGGATGATTATTTGTTGAATGAATGCATGAAGATGTTACAATTCTGAAAAGTACTGACCACAAAGCTCTCCAGCAAAGCAAGTAACAAAACTGGGAATATCTCAGACTTTATCATAAGGTAATTTTTTATGCAATCCCATCGGGGTCCAAAAAGAGTGGATTGGATTTTGTATTATTCCCATATAGATAGAGACAAAGGCCTAAGGAGCTGGGAGGGGAAAGATGGAGACTGTTACAGAAAACCAAAATAGAATTCACTATCTTTGCAGGAATACTCTCAGTGGGGATCAAGGTGAAACTGTTAATACTGAGGAAAGAAAGAAAGAAAGAAAGAAAGAAAGAAAGAAAGAAAGAAAGAAAGAAAGAAAGAAAGAAAGAAAGAAAGAAAGAAAGAAAGAAAGAAAGAAAAGAAAAGAAGGAAGGAAGGAAGGGAGGAAGGAAGGGAAGGGGGGAGGGTGCAAGGAAGAAAGAAAAAGAAAGAAAGAAAAGAAAGGAAAGGAAGGAAGGAAGTAGAAAAAGAAAACAAGAAGGAGAAAAGATGAAAGAAGAGAAAAAGAAAGAAAGAAATCCCATTTATCTCATGCCACAAAAGAAGAGAAGAGCAAGCTCTTGTTTCACCTCTGATAATGTGGTCCAAGCCCTAGAGGACCTCAGTAATGTTATCTGGGGTCCTTGTGTTGTGCTTATCTGGAGCTCAGAACATTTGTGGTGTCAGGAGCATCTGAGCCTTCTAGACAGACAAATAAGCCACTGCCAGGTTCACTTTGCCTGAGGTCACTTTGCTCTGGCTACCTCAGTTCAGATTTTTCTTGTTGGTCCCCATAGAACTGTCCGTATGCTTCATCTAACACTTCATCTAACACTCTGCCAAACACTTGCTTGATGCTATTGAACTGACTGCACTTAGGCCCAAAGTGTTGTTTTCTTTGAGCATCTCTTCTATGCTGGTGATAATCAGAGCAGCTCACATTTAGATAGTGCCTTACTGTCATAAATGCTTTGGATGCTTGAAAACATTCATTCAGTACTTTGCATGTGTCAAGCACTGTGTTAAGTGCTGAGGATACAGACAGAAGGGAGGGGAAGTACCTGCTCTCTAGAAGCTCGATTCTAATGAAGGGAGAGTCCAGCTTCAGGACAGATGGAAAGCCCCAGGATCCAGGCTGGATTGTAAGCCTGATAGACCTTGGAGAACAATGACAGGGCAGGAGGTCCTTGACCAGTGATAGTTACGAAGGTGATGACGGAGATGATGGGTCTGAAATTTGTAGTGGAGCTTTGGGTATGACATAGGAAGGAGCAAGGATGGGCAGGGGTGAGCTAGTGGGGAGAGACTGTGGCTGGCGGGAACTGGGCAATGGGAGTTAGTGTCTAAGAAGAAAAGGTCTCCCTGAAACAGATGCCTGCTGAGCTGTTTGACACCCTTTCATATGGGAGGGATAGGTGATCTGGAGAGGGGAAGAGGAAGGTGACCAGCTCCTGGTAGGAACCCCTCTTGCTTAGCCCTTGGGCTATTGCTTATCTTCATATATCCTCCCATTTGGGCGTTATGATAACCCTATGACATACGTAATTTTGAGGGGGAAGGAAAAGAATAGCTGTGCTTTTATTCCTGTGAGGGACCTCCTAATGACAAGACTCCCTTTACCAGTGCAAGTCAATAGAACTGACCTTTTTGTTGTTCAGTCATTTCAGCCCTGTCTGACTCTTTGTGAATCCGTTTGGAGTTTTCTCGGCAAAGATACTAAAGTGGTTTGCCATTTCCTTCTCCGGTCCATTTCACAAATGAAGAAACTGAGACAAACAGGGTTAAGTGACTTGCCCGGGGTCACACAGCCACTGTCTCAGGGGATTCAAACCTAGATCTTTCTCACTTTGAAGTCGGTGTCCTCTAGTTTAATATCCGCTATAACATGCTGACTCTTAGGCAATAATAATAATTGAAATGTATATAGTACTTTAAAGTTTGCAAGCCACTTGATAGGCTAGACTCACAACCCTGTGAAGTAGGTTCTGTGGGTACAATTATGTCCATTTTCCAGGTGAGAAACTGAGACTTAGAGACATAGCTAGGAAGTGTCAGAGGCAGATGAATCCATGTCTTCTTCCTGACTGCAAGCTCAGCATACCCTTGCCTATAACCATGCTGCCTCTCTAGGTAGCATGAGTATATTGCCCTTCTCTTAGAGATGAAGGACTGGAGCCCAGACTGGAGAAATATTTCACTAAAGTCATATAGCTACTAAGACTTGAATTCAGATCTTCTTAATCTAAGTAGGGCTATCAAAATCAAACTTTTTTTTAAGTCCAACATAATGTGCCAATAAGAGGCAAGCAGCTACTGTGGTCAAATTTCAATCAAGCTAGTCAAATACCATATGGTTGCCATCTCTGAATCTAAATCCAGTGCTGTTTCCACCACATTATGTTGCCTCTCAATGCTATAGGGCCTCTTCCTGTTGGACTTGGTGCAATGCAAAGAGAACCTTGGTTCTAGTACCAACTTGACCATTTACCTGCATGACTTAGGCAAGTTCCTTCACCTTTGTGCCTCAGTTTCCTCATATGTAAAAAGAGAAGGTTAGGCTGAATGATCTCTATAGTGCCTTTTAGATCCAAATCCATGACTTCGTGAGCCAGTTACATGATTTGGTGTTCACCATTGCTTAGGAAATACTGATGAGGCTGTGTATGGAGCCAGCTCTGAAATCCACAGGCAGTCTGTACTGCTAGGTCCCAATGAGTACTAATAATGAATCTCATGAAGTAGTCCCATGTATTTGAAGTTTTAGATATGATTTTTATATTATATTTTATATATTATAACATCATATGAATATATTATATAGGCTGTATATAAAGCTCCATTACATAACTTCAAAGTTATAATTATGTAAAATATGGTCATTGGTTCCAGCTCAATAGAAACGTGCAGTTCAAATAAAATAACCACTTCACCTTCACAGGATTCATCTTCTTTTGTATCTATCTTGACCTTGCTGTATCTCACAGATTAGAGAAACCCGGATGCTATCATTGCTATGAAGTCCCACACTGTAATCTGTACTTGACACTTAGTTGGTTTTTCCCTTAATATGCCCATCTGTCAAAGGTCTTCTTCATTCCATTATCTTAATTCCTGTCCATCAAGTGCATCACTTGCAAGTCAAGACACCACTTTCCTGTTGTCATCGGTCCTCTTCAAGAAGGAATAATAATAACAACAAAATGACTCTCCTTCCAGGGGATCAAGTGTAAAAGGAGCACTTGTGTGCTTAATGACCTCTTCCTGTCCCTTATTCCTGGTCCTTTGGAAAATGTGAGCCCTGAATGCACTTTCTACTCACAATTAATTTAAACAAAATTAATGTAATCACCATGCAATTCATGTTTGGATCTCTCTGCATATGTATGTGTGTATGTATGTATGTATGTGTGTGTGTATATATATATATAAACGCATATACACACACATATTTCACCTATATGTGCTATTAAACTTCTGGCAGAATGAGACATAACAGCCATAGTTTTTAATGATTCTATGAAACAATTTAATCACAGATGTGTCCTCTATCTGAGACTTTCCATCTCACTTCACCTCTTTCCCTCAAAGCAAACAAATACAGTATTTACCTCCTAATTTCTCATATATTCAGAAGTATGCTGGTAAATGTTTAATAACTGGGCTGTGTGGAAAAAAGTATATATAATGTATATATATATATATATATATATATATATATATGTGTGTGTGTGTGTGTGTGTGTGTGTGTGTGTGCATTTATATATACATATATACACACACATACACACATAGTTAAATTTACTCTACACTATTAAGACTTTCTTAAACCTAGACAATCAACAAAACAATGAATCAAGTCCTGATTTTTTAGTGATTGATGATTTCTGAGGTATAAATGCTCCCAATGAAAAAAATAAAACAAAAACAATTGGTTCTTGCAAGCCAGTTAGAGCTAGCTCTAACTTACCCGTTTATATCCTAGAGTCCTAACATCTTAAATTCTCCTGCCCCAGGACAGAAGCTCTCTACCACTCTTCCCCCTCCTCCATCCCAGTCTTCTTCTATCCACACATATGTAAAACAAAACATCTTTAGAACTTGCTTTTGCATATCCACCTTGCTGGCTCATATTTTATGAGAGGGACCAACTGCTATCATTGTAGGGCAATTGCATAATATAAAACCAGAGAGGGCCCCTATACCTTCCTGAAAACAAACCAAACCAAAACGCTAACCAGGATCTTTGCCTTGATCCAAGCTAGAACTCCAGTATACACCCAATAGTTTTAACTAAGTGTACTTGGAAAATAGTCCCTGAAATTTGGTCATTAAAATTCCCAATAGCTCATCTGTATATTTACAGATGTGTAAGTGGGCAGGTTGCCACTTAAAGACCTGTAAACTTCTTGTTAAATTTAAGTTTCATGAGGAAAAGGGACATGTCTTATGTGAGCTTTGTATTTTCCATAGCACTTAGCACAGTCCTCTATCGACAGTAGGGGGATAGGGATGGTATCTGTGATTTCATTGGTGAGGAAACTTACTCTACTAATACAGATAGTTATTTCTCTGTAAATTAGATTCTAAAGAGCTGCCTAGAGCAGAGGCATCCAATATACAGGGTAAAGGCTACCCCAGTATAGCCCAAACCTGATTTAAATATAATTGGAAAATCTATAACAAAATAAATAAAAATATAATAGGAGATAGATAATGTTAATACATGGTTTTCTAAGTCAATATGTGGCAGCAGGGATCCTTATGTATGTTTCTATTTGAGTTAGATACCAAGGGCCTAGAGTACCGAGAGGCTAAATGATTTGCAGCATAGGACTTGCTGAAACAACAACAACAACATTTATTTGAATAAATGTTATTAAACATCTACATAATAAGGCACCAGTGGAAAAGTGGAAACAAGGCAGACACTGTATGTAGGTCATTGAGATGGCTCCTGGTAAATGGGGCTAATTGAATTCTCTGATCCTAGTCTAATGCTCATGCAGCCACAGCATAGTTCCTGACTTAATCACCCTCCACATAAATTTTTTAACAGAGACAGTCATACTTACTCATTTCGTATGAGCCTTATGGGAGTTATTTAATTCGGAGAGATTTAGTAACTATTTGTTTAAGGTAACGGTGACCTACAAACAATTGAGTAAAATCTCAAAGTATAATTCCTTAAAACTACAGAAAAACAAAACCAAGCCATTTATTTCGTATGGGTATGTCTTCGTAAAACAACTAGCTTGGTCAACCAGCCAACGCTGTTGAGGGATTCACGCTTAATTTGAATGGTCAATAATTCTGTGTGCATAAATGTCCTGGAGGGATGGATACATCTGAAATCTGGCACATCACTCCCAATGGCAATCCCCAGGGTAGAGAGTAAATGCATGAAAAGAAGCACAGATATGGAAATGGATGAGTTTGGGGAGCTGACTTTCTTGAAAAAAGATGTAATAAAAGAACTGACAGCGCTCTTTTTAAAACTGCTAACATGCTTCCTTATGCCAGCAATGATCCTATCATGTCACGTCCAATGAACTCTTCTTACATCTGTGATACTTGGGCTGTTAGCCCAACATATGGTAACTCAGGGTGGCATATACCATGACCAGTACCGAAAAGAGAGCAGAATCACAATTACTTCAAACCACCATTAAGACAAGTATTTTGAGATTTTTAAAAAACCCTTTCTCCTAGTGAATATGCTAGCATACTCAATAATCTCTTGCAATGCTTACAGCCTTCTTAGAATCCAAGTAGTAGTATAAAAAATTGATAACAGTTATAGTTGGGGCAGGTTGGTTGTTCTCCTATATTCTCAAAGAGGACCAAAGTGGCATCACACTGTCTTAGAATCAAGTTCCAGTGTGTCCAACTGTGGCTGTGTTCCACCATGAGTCAGGCACAAATAGTCCACGTGAACATTTAGGGTGGATTCTCTAAATTTGTGCCTCTCATATTTCTTTTGAGCTACTTCAGTCTTGCTTTTGCTCATAGAGCACAGCACCTTTTCTGATGTGGGCATGCCATGCTGGGTGGGTCTCTGCCAATGTCTCAATGTCACAAACCAATTCTGAAGTTCTTAAGAGAAACCTTGAGAGTATCTTTGTATTGCTTTTTTCTGACCACCATGTGAACACTTGCCTTGTATGAGTTCTCCATTAAAAAAAAAGTCTTTTGGGTAAGCATATGTTGGGCATTTGAATGACATGGCCAGCCCATCAGAGTTGCACCCTCTACAGTAAAGTTTGAATGCTTGGCAGTTTAGTTTGAGAAAAGACCTCAGTAGGACTTTAGTTATTGACACCAAAACACTGTTCTGGGTTAGTTGAAAGTTACATAAATACCACCCACAAAAATATGTTCTACTGAAGTTTTTCTCTAACTACAAAACAGTAGGTGGCTGGTCCTGCCATACATTTGTACTTGTGATCCTGTCTGAATCCCAGTTACCAGGGGAACCTAACGTCACCCTTGGTTTAAACTTTCTTTCCTTTCACACACACGTCTTATTTCTGTGCATTTAACTATTTACATCTTCATACCCTTTTAAACAGAATTACAGCTGTTCTGTTCTTTTGCTCTGCATGTTTAGAAGCACTCTCTTGTTTGTGACAGAAGCAAAAATGGTGAGATGGGAAAGGGTCAAGACAAATCTCCACCCAAAATAACCTAAACAAGTCTCAATCTGTGATCGTGAGTCAGAATGTGCTTACCTTTTTTTTCTGAGCAGATTATGTAAAGTTTTCCAAAATCATTCAATCAAAAAATACTCTTTCCAAATCACCACAGTGCCATTGATTCTGCTTATTTACTTAAAATCTTCCAAGATATGCTCCATGGGATTCTTTCATGGGGAAAGATCCTTGAAAGAAAACCACATAAGCTGAACAAAGGAGCTGTGAGTGGGCTGGGAGGTTCAAAGGTTGTGTACAGACCCCTCTTCTGCTCCTGACATTTCTCCTGGAGCTGTCAGGCAGCAAGCATCATATTGACTATTCTAGGACTTTTCTGAAGCCACACTGCCTCTCAGCTAGATAACCATCTTCCAGGTGAAAGATCAGCCTATTGAGGAGGACTCTGGAAAGAATCTTGCCAGCACTGACTAAGAGACCCTGCCCCCATAATTGTCATAGGATAGTCTATTTCCTTTACCTTTAGATGGACAACGGAGGTGTCCTTGAACTCCTGGGGTATAACCTTCTCTTGCCATATAACTCAGAAAATTTTAGTCAGCTTGTATATGAGCAATGGACCTCCCCACTTTGTAAATATCAGATGGAAAAGAATCATCACCAGGTGCTTTTCTACACAAAATGGCATTCAAAACCTCTTCTTCAGTTGAAATTTGTCTAGAGAGGGATTGACTTCAATCTGAGGTAAACAGTCAATGGTCTCAGCATTGATTGATGATGGTCTGTTAAGAACATTATGGAAGTGTTGAGGCCATCTCTCTAGGATCATGTCCTTATCACTAATCAATGTGGCTCCATCAGTACTGAGTAGTTGAGATGTACCATTGGTCTTTGGTCCATAAATAGCCTTCAGGGCATCATAAAAGCATTTTGGATTGTCATTCTCAGCACAAAATTGAATTTCATCTTCCTTCTTACTGATCCAAGAATACTGCATCTCTCTAAGCTTTGCTAGCATGTTACTTTTGATGGAATTAAATGCTGCTTTCTTAGAAATAGATGAACTATCCTACTGGTAAACCCTGTGGAGTTCTCGTTTTTCATTTAACAGCTTCTGATTTTCCTCATCATTTTTATCAAATCTATCTTGATGTTTGCTAGTGTTCTCACCCAGATGAGCAAATGTAGTGCTATACACCAAATCTCTGAAAGCTGCCCCCTCCTTTTCTGCTCCACTCTTGCCAGCTGTGTGTTGGCTCAACTTTCCAAGTTAGCAACAAACTGTTCATACTTAGAGAAGAGCTCTACTCTGTTGACATCAATTTTCCTGGTAGTCGTTTTGCCTTGGAACTGCCGCTTTTGTTCGATGTGAATATATAGCTTGAAGAGGATAAGTCCAGCACTCTGTGCCACACATTGCCATTGGCACTCTCACATGTCTGTCTCTTCTCCTTGGCAATCACATAGTTTATTAAATGCTAAAGTTTGCTGAGAGAGTGTATCCATGAAGTGTTATTCTGTTTAGGTAAGCAGAAGACAGTGTTGGTGATGACAAGGTCACGAGATGCAAAAGTCTTCAGTAGTAAGTGACCATTGCTGTTGCCATTTCTAACTCCATTTCTCCCAAACACTCCCTGCCCTATCTGGTAGTCTGTGTCTACTCTGGCATTAAAGTCACCCAGAATTATAAGCTTGTCCTCTTTTGGCACATTGATGATAAAGGTCTCCAGCTCTTCATAAAATTTTTCTTTGATCTCATCAGGGTTAGTCATGGTGGGAGCATAGGCACTGATGATGGTAGCATGGTATTTTCCTGTAAGTAGCAATTGCCTTATCATGAGCCTGTTTTTCACTCCTTTTGGTAGGCATACAAGCTTGTCAGCTAGATTAGTTTTGATTGCAAAACCTACACCAGCTTCACAGCACTCCCCTTCACTGTGGCCACTCCAGAAAAATGTGTCTCCCGCTCTGATTTCACTAAGCTAGCCTTCATTTGCCAGCTTTGTTTCATTCAGGGCTGCTATTTAGATGTGACTGATACCCATTGAGTTCTCTCACAAGAGCTGTTCATCTTTCAGGTTTCTTGATTTTGTGTTGTCTACAAGTATGTACACATCCCATGTACTGATGATGAGTGAAATTATCATTGCAGAAGTTTTTGTACATTTTTTTTGGTGTGTTTCAGCTACAGGGTGGGATCCCCACCTATCACAGTAAACAGGCTAGGATTAGGTGAAACAGAAAATTTTAGGGCATTTTTTTTTGCCCTTTCCTCATGGTAGGAGGGGAGCAGTGTGTTCTTTAAAAAAATCTGCTCAGCAGGCAGACTTCAGAAAAACCTGGAAAGACTTGTGTAAACGGATGCTGAGTGAAGTGAGCAGAACGTTGTACACAGTAACAGCCATGTTGTGCAATGACTAATATTAATAGACTTGGCCCTTCTCAGTTATGTAAGGATCTAAGACATCTCCAGAGGTCTCATGATGGAAAATGCTATCCACATCCAAAGAAAGAACTATGGAGTTTGAATGCAGATTGAAACATACAATTTGCTATTTCTTTTTCTTCTGTTGTGTTTTATTTTCTCTTTCTTGTGGTTCTTCCTATTGGTTCTAATTCTTCCTTACAATATCACTAATGTGAAAATATGTTTAATAGGAATGTACATGTATAGCCTATATCAGATTGCAAGCTGTCTTGGAGAAGGAGTGGGGGGAGAGAGAGGGAGAAAAATTTAAAACTCAAAAGCTTATGGAAGTGATTATTGATAAATCAAAATAAATTAATAAAAAAAAATTTGCTCAGACACCAAGGAGACTGCCAAATTTCACTGCTGCCTCAGTCCAGTGAAAAGGTGATGCTATGGCCTGATCCACCTGAGTGTAGGATTGCGACTACAGCTTGCAATGTATACAAACCTGATGCTTTATCACTTGTCTGTCTGCACAGGACTTTGAGGTAGATAAAAATGGTAAAATGATATGTGTGATGTTTTTTGACTCATGCATAAATCAGATTTAAGTGAGGTGGAGTTGCTCAAAGTTGCCGGCCTTACTCTCTCTTCCAGAGTCAGATGTGTAGCTATGGATTGGCCTTTGTCATGCTGCCACCTTTTCACAGAGGGAACAACTGTATAGACTGAGAGAACCTCAGAGTTGGCAATGACCTCAAAGGCTCTAAAATCCTACCCACATTTGAAGAGGAATCTGTCCTACAACACACTGCTAAACGATCATCCAACTTCCATTTGATGATCTCTAGCAAAGAGGAACTCAATAGCACCAGTGAAACCCATTCCACTTTGAGACAACCCTCCAATTAGAAGGCTTTTCTTTTTATGTTAAACAAAATTCTGTTTCTTTATAACTTTCATCTACTTGTTCCAATCCTGTTATTTAGAGCCAAGCAGAAGTATAATCTCTTTCCCACCAATTACTTGTTGACAGCTCTCATTTCTCTTTTCTCCTGCCCAGGAGATACTTTCAAATCTTCTCACTCCCCCACGTGCCCTTCTCTTTCTTTGGGTCCTGCTTCCAGCTCAGCACTCAAACTATCATCCAGAGAAGCAACTTCTATGAAGGAGTGGGCACAACCACCCCTACTCATTGACAACCAAGAGCCACCCATAGGGCGGGCAAGACAGCTAGCTGAAGCAGCAAGGCACTCTGAGGGAGAGATAAATACCACCACCACGATGTCCCCTCAGACCCTGACAGAGATAGCTCTGGAGGTCCCTGGACCCAAGGGCCTTGGGGATGGCAATGCTTCTACCCCATGCCTGCATGGGTGCTATAGTCATAGCTATTTAAGACCCAGGAAAGAATGGATTTGCTGCTATAGTCCTTGGCATTGTCAAATGATCCAACATCAAAAACTAATGTGATTTTATTAAGGGAAATTGCAATAAAGAAGAGACATTACTTTCTGCTTTGCTACTGTACTTTAAGGCCCATGGGACCTTTCTATGTGCTTTGCAGCTAAAACTTTCCATGTGTGTTGTCTTCTCCATTAGAGTGTGAGCTCCTTCTGAGCAGAGACTGTATTGCTTTTCATTTTTATCCCTAGCACTTTGTACACAGAAAGTTCTTAATCAATACTTCATCCATTCATTTTCAGTTTTGATTCATTTTTGTATTCTCATCAGTCTCTTGGCAATTATAATAATGCTTGGCTGTTGTGAAGGTCTTTGGAGATTATCCTTGAAGGTATGGATAATATTCCTGTAATACTCTGAATAAATTCATATTGTTTAAATATAGAAATGTTACAGAGGAATTTATATTGTCTAAATAGAGTGAACCTCTAATGTTTAAGTACTAAACGATATATGGAAAATACTAGTTAAGTATGAAATGAGATTACATTTCCCAAGGCAATAACCACAGTTAAATATGTATTCTCAAATCAATCAACCAACTGATCAACAAACATTTGTTAAGTCCCTACTATATTCCAGGCACTGTACTAGGTACTGGTACAAATACAAGAGAAAAGAAAGGAAGAAAAGGAAGGCAAGGGAAGGCAAGGACAAATAAATAAATTAAATAATCCCTACTCTCAAGGAATTTACAAGATTCATAGGATGCTTTGAGACATCATCATCACCATCATCATCAAATCTGTTTTTTTTTAGCAACGTAATATTTGCCAAAGCCATTTTATATAAATTATATCATTTGAGTATCATAAAATTCCTGTGAGGTGGTTGCTAAGTAATTATCCCCCTTTCACATAAGAGGAAGCTGAGAGATGTTAAATGACTTTCTCAGAGTCACAGTTCTTAGGAAATATCTGAGACTGGGCTTGGACCCAAGTCTTCTTTTCTCCAGTTCCATATTTTTATCTACTGTATTCTATCTGCCATTATCCACTTTGCCTTTCTGTACCTTACCCCTTCCTGATCTATTACTAAAAACGGTATGATATCATTTCCAGAAGTAACACCATCAAAATGCAGACCTCCAGGGTATGATAACTTTGACTAGGAACTAGAAGAGAGAAAAAGGCATTAAGTCAAGGCATTCCAAGACCCACTGTCAAAAAATGACAATGTTTTGAATGCATCATTGTTTCATTCCCACAAATACCATTTTCTACCTGTAGATCATCTAACTTATGGTTATTTTAGTGATAATCAAAAAGTTAATGAATAATATAACATAAAGACTTAAAATAATATTTTCTCTTCATATCTTAAGAAAGGCAATTCCATATCTAGGTATATGTATATATGCATACACATATGTGTATATGTGTATGTATATTCATATATGTATGCATGTATACATATGTGTGCATATATATACACACATATGTATGTATGTATGTATGTATGTATATATGCTTGTGTATAGTCTTGACCATAAAAGTGTCCACAGTCTCAATATCCAAGGTCCAAGTACTAAACTTCACTCTTGAAATTTTTCTCTCTGGCAGTGGAAACTCAAACCATCCGTTCTTAGAAATTCCGTATATTTCATGCTAGAGACTACAGAATATCCACAGGGCTCTCACTCTGGCATATGAAGAAGTATCTAAGTTTAATTTTAGGCTGTAATTAAGGTCACAGTATCATAAGATCATAGCTTTAAATCAGGAAGGGCATCATAGAGGTCATTTATTCCTATCCCTTATTCTAAAGAAGAGGAAAGTGAGCCACAGAGTGATGAAATAACTTGCCCAAGTTCATTCACACAGGTAGGAGATGCCAGAGCTGGGATTAAGAACCTCAGGTCGTCAGACTCCAAATCTAGGCTCTTTCCATTGCACCTAATATATTCTCTCAACTACCACAGAACTCAAAGAGCATGAAAAACAGTGCATTATGAGTGTCTAAGCATCATTCACTAGGATTCCACTTAGGATGTGTGTGTGTGTGTGTGTGTATATTTATATATATATATATATATATATACATATATATATATATATGTATATATACATACACATATATATATATATGTATATATACATATATATATGTATATATACATATATATACACATATATACATATATACATACATATATATGTATGTATATATGTATATATGTGTATATATGTATATATACATATATACATATATATACATACATATATATACATATATATGTATGTATATATGTATATATATGTATATATGTATATATATATGTATATATATACATATATATGTATATATATACATATATATGTATATATACATATATATACATATATATACATATATACATACATATATATGTATATATATGTATGTATATATATATATTCCATCTCAAATTCTTATGATCTGTACCTCCTATGACCCTGATTTCCCCCTTTTCAATGATTCATACCCTTACCAGCACCTCCCCATAAGCAAGTGTATCATCCTATACCCTAGAAACAATGGCACCTTCCTTTACAGTCACCATTACCTTGATGAAATGAGATGCCATGACCAAGTTGGCTTGTTTTTATAAAGTAAACCAATTTTTATCATGTCTGAAAGTCAGCGAGAGGCAACGTCCTTTATTGGAAAGAGAACTGGGTTTGGAACCAAAAAGAGATGGAGTCAGTTCCTCTGACATCTACTGGCCATGTGACCCTGGGCAAGTCACTTTACCACTCTAGGCAACTCTCTAAGACTGCAAAGAAGGTGCTGACTTGCATTGGCAGAGGAAATTACCATTGGGAGCTTCCTACACTGATAAAGTGACAGGTCTGGTCCCAATCCTCTAAAGGCTGCAATGTGAATAAATTGCCAAATAATAGAAAAAAAAGATGGAAGAACTAAGTCAACTAGATGGAAGCTTGCAAAAATCTTGAGAGAAAAATACATCTTTTCTATGATTCTATCTGTCATGAAAGGAGCAAAGATGAACACTCACTTGTTATTTACTTATTTTTAACATTTAAAAAAAATCTTGAGTTCCAAATTCTCTCTCTGTCTGTCTCTCTCTCTGTCTCTTCTTGTCTGTCTCCCTCTCACCCCAGCCTCACCCAATTAGAAGGCAAGAAATATATCAATTATAAATGTTAAATCACGCAAAACATTTTTTCCATATTGGCCATGTTGCAAAAAAAAAAAGCAAGAAAAATAAAGTGAAAAAGTTAAGCTTCAAACTGAATTCAGACTCCATTATCTCTTTCTTTGGAGGTGGATAGTATTTTTCATTATAAGGCCTTCAGAATTGTCTTATGTACCTTTACTGCCGAGAATAGATAAGTCATTCACAGTTGATTATCATACAATATTGCTGTTACTGTATACAATGTTCTCGTTCTGCCTACTTCACTTTGCATCAGTTCATGGAAATCTTTCTAGGTTTTTCTGAAAACATCCTGCTCATCATTTCTTATAGGCCAATAGTATTTCATCACAATCATATATACCACAATTTGTTCAGCCATTCCCCAGCTGATAGGTATTCCCTCAATTTTCAATTCTTTGCCACCATAAAAAGAGCTGCTATAAATACACGTTAGGACATATAGACCTTTTCCTTTTTTAAATTCTCTTCGGCTACAGACCTAGTAGTGCTACTGCTGGGTAAAAGGGTAGGTGCCGTTTTACAGCCCTTTGGGCATAGTTCTAAATTGCTTTCCAGAGTGGTTGGATTAATTCACAACTCCACCAACAATGCATTAGTGTCCCAATTTTCCCACACCTCCTTTAACATTCATCATTTCCCTTTTCTCTCATGTTAGCCAATCTTACAGGTGTGAAGTGGTACCTCAGAATTCTTTTAATTTGCATTTCTCTAAACAGTGATTTAAAAATTTTTTATATGATTATAGATAGCTTTGATTTCTTCTGAAAATTGCCAGTTCATATGCTTGACCATTTATCAATTGGGGAATGAGTCTTATTCTTATAATTTGACTCAGTTCTCTATATATTTGAGAAATGAGGTTTTAACCTGAGAAACTTCATGTAAATTCCCCCACCCCATTTCTTGATTTCCTTCTAATATTAGCTGCATTGATTTTGTTTGTGCAAAAACTTTGAATTTATGTAATAAAAATTATCAATTTAACTTACCATGATCCTTTCTATCTCTCTTTTGCATAAATTTCCTTTATCCATAAATCTGACAGGTAGTTTTCCAAGCTCCCCTAATTTGCTTATGATATCATCCTTTATGTCCAAGTCATGTATCCATTTTGACCTTATCTTGGTATGTATGGTGTGAGATGTTGGTCTATACCGAGTTTCTGCCAAATTGCTTTTCCATTTTCCCAGCAATTTTTGTCAAATAGTGAGTTCATGTCATCAAAACTTGGATCTTTAGGTTTAGCAAACACCAAATTACTAAGTGTTTTGTGTACCTAATCTATTGCACTGATTCTCAATTCTATTTCTTAGCCAGTGCCAGATAGTTTTCATTATTACTACTTTGTAATACAATTTGAGATTTGGTACTGCTAGTCTATCTTCCTTCAAATTTCCCCCCATTAATTCTCTTGGTATTCTTGACATTTGTTCCTATATGAGAATTTTGTTATGATTTTTTTTCTAGCTTTGTGAAATAAGTTTTGGTAGTTTGATTGGTATGAAACTGAATAAGTAAAGTAAATTGGGTTGAATTGTAATTTTTATTATATTGGTTCAGACTACCTATGGCAATTACTAATTTTAAAAAAATTATTTAGATATGTTTTTATTTGTGTGAGAAGTGTTTTATAATTGTGTTCATATAGTTCCTTGGTTTCTTTTAGCATGTAGAATACCAAGTATTTTATATAATCTGCAGTTATTCTTGATGGAATTTCTTCTTCTATCTCTTCTGTTGGGCATGGTTGATAATATATAGAAATGCTAGTGATTTATATATTTTTTTTAATATCCCGAAACTTTTCTGAAGTCATTAATTATTTCAACTAGTTTTTTAGTCAATTCTCTAGGGTTCTCCAAGTATACCATCATATCATTTGCAAAGAATAATTTTGTTTTCTTTGTTGCCAGTTCTAATTTCTTCAATTTTCTTTTCTTCTCTCATTGCTATAGCTTGCATTTCTAGTATAATATTGAACAATAGTGGTGATAATGAACATTATTGCTTCATCCCTAATCTCATTGGGAAGACTTCTAGCTAATCCACATTACAGATCATTCTTCCTGATAGTTTTAGACAGATACTACTTATTTTAAGGAAAACTTCATTTATTTCTGTGCTTTCCAGTGTTTTTAATAGAAATGAATGTTGTGTTTTGTGAAAAGCTCTTACAGCAGCTATTGAGATAATTATATGATTTTTGTTGGTTTTGTTACTGACATAGTCAATTATGCTGATAGTTTTACTAATATTGAATCAGTCCTGCATTCCTGATATAAATCCCACCTGCTCATACTGTATGATCTTGGTGATGTGTTGCTGTATTCTCTTTACTGGTATTTTATTTAAAGTGCTTGCATTAATATTCATTAAAAAAAATTGTCTACAGTTTCCTTTCTCTGCTTTTGGTTTAGGTACCAGCACCATATTTATGTCATAAAAGAAATTTGGAAGGATTCCTTCTTTGCCTTTTTGTTTTTCCAAATAGTTTATAAATTAGTTGTTCTTTAAATGTTGGGTAGAATTCACTTGCAAATGCACCTGGTCATGGTGATTTTTTTTCATAGGGAGCTCATTGATGGCTTGTTCAATTTATTTTTCTAAGATAGGGATATTTAAGCATTCTATTTCCTCTTTTGTTAATCTGAAATATTTATATTATTGCAAATAGTCATCAATTTCACTTGGACTTTTAGATTTATTGGCATATAATTGAGCAAAATAGCCCCTAGTAGGTGTTTTAAATTTCATCTTCTGGGGCAGCTGGTTGGCACAGTGGATAGAGCTCAGGCCTTGGAGTCAGGAGGACCTGAGTTTAAATCTGGCTTCAAACACTTGACACTTACTAGCTGTGTGACCTCAGGCAAGTCACTTAACCTCATTGCCTAGCCAAAAAAAAAAAATTCATCTTCTCTGGTGATGAATTCACCTTTTTACTTTTGATACTGGAAATTTGTTTTTCTTATTTTTTTAAAAAATCAAATTAACCAATGGTTTATCTATTTTATTGTTTTTTTTCCATAAAACCAGCTCCTAATTTTATTTATTACTTCAATGCTTTTCTTACTTTCAATTTTATTAATCTCTCCTTTTTTTTCATGATTTTTAATTTGATGTTTAATAGGAGGTTTTTAATTCTTTTTCTAGTTTTTTTTAATTGTTTGCCCAATTCATTGATCTTCTCTTTCTGTATTTTATTAATGCAAGCATTAAGACATGTAAAATTTCCCCTAAGTACTGTTTTGGGCCACATCCCATAAATTTTAACGTGCTGTCTCATTGTTGTCATTCTCTTTAATGAAATTAGTTTTTTCTTTCTGATTTGTTCTTTGACCCACTCATTCTTGTTTTAAATTATTTTATTTATTTCATTAAATATTTCCCAATTACATACAAAAATATTTAACAATCTTTTTAAATTTAATTTAATTTTAGCATAATTTAATTTCATATTTTCTCCCTCCCTCCCAATCCCACCCTCTTCTCAAGAAGGGAAGCAATTTGATTTTGGTTATACATGTGAAGTCATAAAAACATATTTCCATATTAGCCATGTTTCAAAAGAAAACACAAAAAATTTTTTAAAATAAAATGAAGAAAATTTAAAAAAGCTATATTTCAATTTACATTCAGAAGCCATCAGTTCTCTCTCTCTGAAAGTGCATAGCATATTTCAATGTGAGTCATTTGGAATTGCCTTGAATCATTATCTTCAATAAAGTAGCTAAGTTTTTCACACTTGATTTTCTTTACAATATTGCTGTTACTGTGTACAATGTTCTTCTGGCTCTGCTAACTTCACTTTGTATCACTTCATGTAAGTCTTCCAGGTTTTTCTGAAACTATCCTGTTTGTTATTGTAATATAATAGCATTCCATCACAATTCCATCGCAATCATATACCACAACTTCTTTATCCATTCCTCAATTAATAAACATCTCCACTTCCAATTTTTTGCCGCTACAAAAAGAGCTGGTATAAATATTTTTGTACAAATAGGTCATTTCCATCTATTTTTGCATCTGTTTGGAATACAGACCCAGTAGTGGAACTGCTGGATTAAAGGGTATGTACACTTTTATAGCCCTTTTTGACCCACTTGTTTTTTAAGATTAGATTATTTGGTTTCCAAAAAAATTTAATCTATGTTTCCATAGTCTTTTATTGAAAGTAATTTTTATTTAATTGTGGTCTGAAAAGGATGCTTTTAATATTTTTGCTTTTCTCTATTTGACTGTGATTTTTTGTGCCCTAATACATGATCAGTTTTTGGCAAGGTGCCATGTAGAATTGAGCAAAAAGGTATATTTTTTTCTCTCCCTATTCAATTTTCTCCAAAGGTCTCTCATACGTAACTTTTCTAAAATTCTCTTCATTCCTTAACTTCTTTTTTATTTATTTTATGGTTAGATTTATCTAGATGTGAGAGGCAAAAGTTGAAGTTCCCCACTAGTAATATTTTTACTGCCTATTTCTTCCCATACCTCATTTAACTGTTCCTTTAAAAATTTGGATCATATGCCATTTGGTGCGTGTGTGTTTATTTTTGATATTACCTTATGGCCTATCATACCTTTTGTCAAAAGGTAGTGTGTCTGCTTATCTCTTTTAACTATGTCTATTTTTGCTCTTGCTTTGTCTGAAATCATGCTTGCTACTCCTGCCTTTTTTTCTTTTTTCCTTTTCTTTTTTTTAAATTGCAGCTGAAACACAATAGATTCTGTTCCAGCTTCTTATTTTACTGTGTATCTCTCTGTTTCAAATGTGTTTCTTGTGAACAACATATTATCAGATTCTGGATTCTAATCCATTCTATCTGCTTTTATGGGTGAGTTTATCCCATTCACATTCACAGTTGTGATTAGTAACTGTGTATTTCCCTCCATGCTGTCTTTTCCCTATTTATCCTTCTCTCTCTCATTTTTGCCCTGTCCTACTGCAAAAGTGTTTTGCTTTTGACTGCTGCCTCTCTTAATTCACCTTCTATCAGCTCACCCCTTTCTCTTATCCCTTTCCACACCAGTATCCTTTCCCCTTCCTCCTTTCACAGACCCCTGTAAGGTAAGATAGATTTCTATACCCAAAGAGTGTGTGTGTGTCATTCCCTCTGTGAACCAATTCTGATGAGAGTGAGGTTCAAGCATTATTTATCACCCCCACAATTCCCCCTGCCATATAAGCTTTTATTTGTTTACCCCTTTTTAAGAGAGACAATTTTCCTTTCTTCCTTTGCCTTCCCCCTTTTCCTAGTGAATCTCTTTCTCACCCCTTAATTATTTTTTGAGAATATCCCATCATGCCCAATTTACACTCTTGCCCTCTGCTATGTATACTCCCTCTAACTGCCCTAATAATAATAATGAATTTATTAAGAGTTACAAGTATCATCTTCCCATATAAATATAAATAGGTTAGCCTATTCAATAGAATCCCTTATAATTCCTCTTTCATGTCTACCTTTTTAGGTTACTCTTGAGTCTTGTATTTGAAATCTGAATTTTCTCTTGAGCAGTGCTGGTCTTTTCATTAGGAGGGCTTGAAAGTCCTCTATTTTATTAAATATCCATTTTCCCCCCTACTCAGTTTTGCTGAGTAAATTATTCTTGGTTGTAATCTTAGTCCCTTTGCCTTCTAGAAGATTGTATTCCAAGCCTTCTGCTTCTAAATCTTGTGTGATCCTGACTGTTGTTTCATGGTATTTGAATTGTTTCTTTCTGACTGCTTGCAATATTTCCTCTGTGATCTGAGAGTTCTAGAATTTAGTTATAATATTCCTGGGAGTTTTTATCTTGAGATTTCTTTCAATTTCTATTTTACCCTCTGATTCTAGGTAATTAGGGCAATTTTCCTTGATAATTCCTTGAAATGTGATATCTAGGCTCTTTTTTTTTTTTGATCATGGCTTTCAGGTAGTCTAATAATTCCTGAATTATCATTATCTCTCCTCAATCTATTTTCTAGGTAATTTTTTCCAATGAGATATTTCCCATTTTTTTTCTATTCTTTTGGCTTTGTTTCATTGTTTCTTGATGTCTCATGGAATTATTAGCTTTCACTTGCTCAATTCTAATTTTTAGGGAATTATTTTTTTCATTGAGCTTCTGTGCCTCTTTTTCATTTGGCCAATTCTGCTTTTTAAGGTGCTATTTTCTTCAGTATTTTTATGTCTCTTATCAACCTGTTGACTCTTTTTCCCCCCTACTTTTCTTGCATCACTCTCATTTTTTCCCCCAATTTTTCTGCCATTCTCTTATTTTATTTTGAAAATCCTTTTTGAGCTCTCCCACTAATTCTTGTTGGACTTGTATCTAATTTATCTTTTCTTAGAGGCCTTACTTGTAGCTATTTTACATTATTGTCTTATGAGTTTGTATCTTGAGCTTCCCTGTCACCATAATAATTTTATGGTCAAGTTCTTTTCTTTTGTTGTTTGCTCATTTCCCCCCGCCCCCCAGCATATTCCTTGACTTTTAACTTTATGCTAAAATTTGGCTCTGCTTCTGGGGTGGAGAGGGTACTGTTCCAAGCTTCACATTTTTGTGCTGCTGTTTTCAGAGCTAATTCTGTGTGTCTGTAAGTTTTTGGCGTTTCCAAGTTAGTATGTTACAAGAAGAGGTGTGGTCATTGTTCTCCTGGACTGTGTTCTGGTCTTTACCCAGGAAGGGATCTTGCTCCCCTATAGGCATGAGCACTAATGTTCCTCTTGTCTCGGGACCTGTGACCAGGTCCCTTGCAGCTGTAAGCACTAGTGCTGCTCTTTGTCCTGGAACTGAAACCCAGAACTGCATATAGGCAATTCAACAGGGTCATACACACAATGCCAGCAAATGGTCTCTGATAATCTCTTTCAGACCAGTTAGTTATTCAATCCCCTTACTGTCTCTGGGCTGAGTTCCTAAATCTGTTGCTGCCACCTTTGAGCCACTGTCATAGCAGCCTCCAATGCCCATTGCTGGCATTGCCACAGCATGTACTACATTCTGGGTTGGCTCCCACCCTGGTGTCACAGACCTCCCTGCTGACCTCCTCAGCAGTCTTCACTGGAAAAAAAATCTCACTCTGACATTTTGTTGGCTCTACAATTACTAAATTCAAGTTGAGGCATTATTTTAAAGTTGTTTGGAGGGGAATATTGAAAGAGTTCAATTGAGTTGCTGCCTATATTCTACCATCTTGGCTCCATCCCTCTCACTTGTTATATTTTTATTTATCTTCTGTCTCTTTCTATCTGTCTCTCTTTTTGTCTCTGTCTCTGTCTGTCTCTGTCTTGCTGTCTCTCACTCTCTCTCTCTCTCTCTCTCTCTCTCTCTCTCTCTCTCTCTCTCTCTCATCATATTTATTCCCTTGGACATCAGTGTACATTCAGAGAAAAACTGGTTTTTGTTATCAGAACAAGCACATTCCCTTCCATTCTAGGGTAGTGCTAGCTCGCAAATAATCCTTCTTTATATCCTTCTTCACTGTTGTGGTTACTAGTGATCAGTATCTCCCAAACACAGCTTTAACCCTACTGTCTTTCTTTCAACTATTTCTTCAAAGAATCACAGATTTAGAGCTAGAAGAGATCTAATAAGCCATCTATCCAACCCCCTTATTTAACAAATGAGGAAACTGAGATTTCAGGAGGTTAAGTGACTTCCTGAGTACAGCTGAGATTTGAACCCAAGTTCTCTGACTCCAAAATCTAGCATTTTCCCCCATTTAACTACTCTTTCATCCTTTCTCCTTCCTTCCTTCTTTTGTTCTTTCTTTCATCTTTTATACCTTCTTTCTTTTTTCTTTCTTCTTTCCTTCCTTCCTTCTTTCTTCCTTCTTTTTTCTTCCTTCTTTTCTCTTCTTTCCTTCCTTCTTTCCTTCCTTCCTTTCTTCTCTCTTTCTTCCTTCTTTTCTCTTCCTTCCCTTCTGTTTCTTTCTTTCTTCCTTCCTTCCTTCCTTCCTTCCTTCCTTCCTTCCTTCCTTCCTTCCTTCCTTCCTTCCTTCCTTTCTTTCTTTCTTTCCTTCTTCTTTCCTTTCCTTTCTTTCTTTCTTTCTTTCTTTCTTTCTTTCTTTCTTTCTTTCTTTCTTTCTTTCTTTCTTTCTTTCTTTCTTTCTTTTTCTTTCTTTCTTTCTTTCTTTCTTTCCCTATCTCAAGTCTCAACTCACTCCAACCCGTTCTCCACTTAGCTGTCAAACTGAACTTCCTAAAATGCAGGACTAATCATATTACATCGCAAACTCCCTCCTCCCAATTCAATAAATTACAGTGGCTCCCTATCACTTCCAGGATCTAACATAAAACAGTCTATTTTAAGGTCCTCCATAACCTGATCTCTTCCTACCTTTCTTCTTATACTTTTCTATGTATTTTGTCATCCAGTGACACTGGTCTCCTTGCTGTTGCTCAAACACCACATTCCATTTTCTGGCTCTTAATATTTTCACTATCATCCCCATTGCTGAATTTTTTTTTTCCTCTTCATCTCTTACTCCTAGATTCCTGACTTCCTTCAAGTTTCACTTAAAGTCCCACTTTCTACAAGGAGCCTTTTCCTTAATTTTAGTGCCTTCTCCTTAATTTTAAAGCTCTCCTTCTGTATCTCATGTTCATATATAGTTGTTTTTATGTTATTTACTCCCTTAGACTCTGAGCTCCTTAAGAATAGGAACTATTCTTTGCATCTCCAGTACTTATCATGGTGTCTGGCCCATAGTAGTTGCTTAATAAATATTTGTTGACTGGCCGGCTTATTTTTCTTCCTTCTTCCCTCCTTCCCAAGTATTTGTCAGTCCTGCATACAGATCTGTAAGACATAGTTGCATACGAACCTCTTTCATATATTTATAGGTTTTGTTAGTTTAGTTTTTACCCCCATCTTCTTCTTAACAATATAAACCTTTACAAGTCAGGAATTACAAAATTTAGCATATCTCTTTCTAGCATCTGTGGATAGTTAATAAATATTGCTGACTGACTTTATTCCCAAGAATTGTTAAACTCATATGTGGGATACATTTGTGTGTACATATATGAACTTGTACATATTTCTGTACATACACATAACTCTAGGTACTTGCTCAAGAAATCACACAATGTTCGGGACCCAGTTGAGTAGTTGGGTTTTTTTGACACCTGAAATGAACCTGTGGGAATCTTGCTGTAACAAATATATTTTTGGATGCCAGCAACTGTAAATTCACCCACCTACACATGTATACTCAGGAAAATAACTTCCCTCAACTTTGAAATACACCAATACACCCACTTCCCAGGAGAACATGTGGTAAATCTTAAAGGACACAAAGATTTATTAGGAGGAGAAGTCAAGACCACATCCAATTAAAATTTTCCAGACTGTTAATACATATGTTAGACTTTGGGCATTGAATTTTTCCTCTCCTCTCATACTTCTTTCAACAACATTATACTAACCTAATTATCTAGGACAGTTGGAGAATTAAGTGTTCTGTTTAAGTGAATGATCTGGTTAACTAGAATTTACCAGATACAACACACATTAACAGTTTTTAAAGAACCAAACAGTAGATCAGGCAATAAGCAATTATTTACTACTTACTTCTTACTACTTACACAGGCACTATGCTTTGCACTGGGGATACAAAGAAAAGCAAAAACATTGTCCATGTTCCCAAAGACCTCACATTCTAATGAGGTAGGCAACATATAAATAACTATGTGTATGAGAGAGATAGGACACACACACACACACACACACACACAACAGAGAAAGAGAGAGAGAGAGAGAGAGAGAGAGAGAGAGAGAGAGAGAGAGAGAGAGAGAGAGAGAGAGAGAGAGAGAGATTTCAGATGAATTTTAAAAGGAGTCTGGAAAATGGAGAGGAAGAGTATTCCAGGTATTGAGGAAGCCAGTACAAAGGCATTGGTATGGGAAATGGAGTGTTGTGTGATAGAAACAGTAGGCAGTCCAATATAGTTAGATTGTAGAGTGCATGGAGGAGAGAAAAGAATAAGAAGACTAGGAAAGGCCATATGGTAAAGTGCTTTAAATGCTAACCAGAGGATTTTATATTTGATCCTGGAGATAATAGGGAATAGCCATTGGAGTTGATTGAGTAGGGAGATAACATGGCCAGCCTTATGTTTTAGGAAATCATTTTGGCAGATTAGTGGAGGGTGGATTGGAATAGAATAAGACTCAAGGCAAAAAGACCAATTAGAAGAGTAATGGAATAGTCCAAGTGAGAGGTAATGAGTATTTATATGAGCATGTCTATGGAAAGAAGTGAATGTGTATGTGAGACATTGTAAAAGTAGAAACAAGTTTTTACAACAGATTTGATATGGGAGTGAGTTCAGTTCAGGAGTTCAGGATAATACTGGGGTTCAGAGCCTGAATGACAGCAATGATGGCACTACCCTCAACAGTAATAGAATAATTGGGAAAAGAAGAAGGTTTTTTGGGGAGAACAATGAATTGTGTTTTGAACATGTTGAATTTGAGATGCCTATGGGACATCTAATTCTAGATGACCAAAAGTCAGTTAGTCATAGAAGACTAAAGCTCGGGAAAGATATCCGGGTGAGTCATAGACCTGAGTATAATCTCCATACAATTGATAATTGGAGGCTGTCATGGAGGCTGATTAGATTACCAAGTGAAATAGTGTAAAGGAAAAACAAAAGAAGACCCAAGACAGAATCTTGAAAGATATCCAGTTAGTGGGCATGAATATATAGAAGAGGAGCCTGAAAAAGAGTGGTCAAATATGTTGACAAGAGTGTCACAAAACTAGACAATAGCATCACAAAAACCTAGAGAGGAGGAGTATGCAGGAGAAGATAGGGCTTTGCAGTGTCAAAGGTTGCAGAGAAGTCAAGAAGGATGAGATTTGCTCTTTATATGGTGGCAAAGAATTGGAAATTGAGGGGATGCACATCAATTGAGGAATGGTTGAATGATATGATTGTGATGGAATACTATTTAAAATTAAAAGAAATGAGCAGGATGTTTTCAGAAAAAAACTGTAAAAACTTATATGGACTGATACAAAGTAAAGTGAGGAGAACCAGAACACTACATAGTAAAAGCAATATTTTATGATGATCAGCTGTGAATGACTTAGCTATTTTCATCAATAGAATGATCCAAGACAATTCCAAAGGACTATGATGAAAAATACCATCCACCAGCAGAGAGACAACTGATGAAATCTGAGTACAGATTGAAGCATACTTTTTTAAATGTTATTTTTCCTGGGGTTTTTTTTTGGGGGAGGGTTGTGTTTTCTTTCACAACATGACTAAAATGGAAATATGTTTTGCATTACTGCACATGTATAACCTATATCAAGTTGCTTGCCTTCTCAATGAGGGGAAAGGATGGGAGGGAAGGAAGGAGAGAATTTAGAACTCAAAAATTTTAAAAACAAATGTTAATTTTTACACATAATTGGAAAAAAAAAAAAAAAATTAAAAAGGGAGGATATTTGAGAAAAACCCTTCAGATATGGCCCTACAGAGGAGCAACTCTTACTGTGACTTTAGGCCTCCTATCTCTTGCTGTACCTGTCCTATGAAGGACATAGGACAAAGGAGTGATACCTTCTACTCAATGATAAACATTCTTAGGTCACACCCTTCACATCCCAGTGACTGAAATCCCCTAGATTATCATCCAAACCCATTTCTTCACCCCACTACCACCCAATTTCTCATTCCCAACTCCCTCAACACTCCTACCTTGAAGTTTTAACCAGCACTTCCACTGTGCCCTCTGGAATGCATGTTCCAGAGACAACAGACTTCCCTTCATCTTAAATTTATTTCTGTCCTACTCCTTCCATCTATGGCTTTTGCTGATACCTGGTGCCCCTCTGATGACACAGACTCCCTTCACCCATTCTTCTCAGTTGACTGGTTGAAGAAGGGGAGTTGGGATATTTCTTGTTTCCCATTGCCTCTTCTGGGTTCTTCCCCTTCCATTAGTAACTTCTCTTCCTTTGAGGTTCGTACTATTCATATCTACTACCCAATGAAAATCCTGGCAGCTGTTGTAAGATAGGAAATGCTTTATTTTAAATAATCTTGAACCTAACTTAATATTTTGTAGGATTCAAAAAGTACTATAGAACCTCACAATTCATAATAATGATTATTATACTATAGAATAAATATAAAACTTTGGCTAGATCTGTATTAACTATACCATATAACTGAAGACTGCCATTTGGAACAAATCCTTATTGTTAGCTGGTTTACTTGTCATTTCCAGTTTCCCATTATGTAGAGGATAGGATTTACTTCACCAAATTCCAGTTGTTTTTAAATTTCTCATCATTTGGTTTTATCATATGGATTAGCTCATCATAGATATAGAGCTAAAAGAGACCTACAAGGTCTTCAAATCCAAACTAGACCATTTTATGGATGAGGAAAATGAGGACCAGACTCATTAAGTGACTTGCCAAGTACATAAAAGTGGTAAGTAACAGAGCTGGGATTTAATCCCAGGTGCTCTGACTCCAAATTCAGCATTATTTTTACTGCATATATTATCCCTCTATTTTTATTTCATTTCAAACCAATCCCCAATGACAACCATGGGCAGAGAATTACTTTTAAGTTTGGCTAAAAGATGATATTTTTAATGTCCCAGAGTTTCTCTTAGCACCCATCTAGGGCCCAACTTCCCTAAAGAAGAGAGCCATTGTCAGAAGTGGGGAATGGTTGCCCCTTCCTGTCACACTCTTGGATTTCCTGGGAAATGTGCCCTTCCACAAGACTGACCCAGCTCAACCCCACTTAGTTTCTAGGAGTTGATGAGATCATTTCCTGGTGTGGTGGGGTTTCGGCCTACACAGTCGTGATACTTTGACCATCACTTTTGTAAAAGATAAAGCTCAGAATTTCAGGCTGCATAGTTAACAGAGGAGAGTACTGTCTTGTGTGGGGAAACACTGCTTGATTCACATTTTCTATGAAAAATTAAAGTCATATTTCTTTGGAGTGTCAACAATGATGACTGGAAACAGATTCCTGGTTCTTGAAACTAAGGAAACAGAAAAGTGTCTCTCTTCCACTTTGGGTCTCATCTAGGAGAAGGACATTACTAGCAAACCTTCCAGGAATCAATGTGTAGTCTTGTTACTTGATAGTATAACAGACTAAAAGGAATGGATGACCAAAGAAATGAATGGAAGGAACAAGTCTTCATGCAAAACAGGAGCATAAGAACATACACAGATGGATCACAAGAAAGAGGATTAAAAAGAGGAGAGGTTTTTTTTTTTTCACAAATAATGTGGTCAGATGAAGACACTGCTAGGTTGCAGTCACTCACGTGTTTTCTATTTCCTCCTCTACTGTCATCCTGCCTAGACAATTATTAAAACTAGATGGCTCTGTTTATTCCTTTTAACTTAGCAAGGCAAAAGATAGCAGGATGTAGTAGATAGACAGCTGTCCTCAGAGTGGGAAAGACCTGGGTTTGAGTGCTGCCTTTGACAGACACTGACTATGTGACCCTGCGTAACCCTAATCTCTCAGTGCCCCAGGCAACTGCCCAAAATAATAAGCTGTCGAACTGTTGCTGCTCTGCATCGGTAAAGGAAGTGTCCTCATCCTATTCTGATGAAATTGCAGGTCCAGACAGTGTGCTGGTGCTAAGGACATAAATAAAACACAGCTTTCACAGAATTTACATTCTGCTGGAATCTGCTAACTGTATTTGATGTGTTAAGCTAAGAGCAGAGACAATGGAAGTGAAGTCTTTTGAGTTCCTTAGAAATCAAACAAAAACCAGTTCAATTTTATGACCCATAGATTGGACAGTCAGTTGGCATAAAACCACTAGAATGCCCAGGGAGATGTTTATTAGAAGAAAACAAAAGAATTTATCACTTCTACAGAGGAAGAATTGCTACCTGTGAAATCTCTGCTTCCTCTTCCCAAAGTCTGAGCCATCTTGGTGGAGGGTGTTCCTGCATTGATTAAATGATGGACGTTTAAATTATTAAAATGAATGAATAAATCAAAAAGCATTTGTTATATACTACTATTGGCCAAACACTGTACTTATTGCTACAGCAGCCCTAAGTGCTATGCTAAAGAATACTAAAATAAAAAATGAGACAGTACTTGTTTAAAAGAATGAGATACATTAATTTGGGGAGATGAACCATACAAGAAAGTTCAGCTGAAGGATGAATCAAAAGTCCCAGAATTCCTAAGGGTGCTTCAGCAGTGTGGAAGACAAAGCCCAGTGATTCTTGGGGTCTAACGACAGGTTAGATGGCAGTGCTTGGGATGGAGTGGCGGGGAGGGTCTGGATGATGTACTGGAAAGGAAAGGCTGGATGGACCTTTACTATACTAAGGCATATGGTAAGATCTAGTGGTCCTTTATCTTACTAGAGAGATTGTAAAGGATGATTCCTAGGTCATCCCAGTGATATGAACAACTATGTTGCTCTTCCCATTGGGCAGTCCTTAAGAGGTTTGGGCAATCCATGTCAGGGGAGGAGAAAAGGAAAGGGAAAACAAGATTTGGTGGCTCTTTCTACATGGCAATCCCCATGGGATCTGGCCAGTTTGGGAGGATCTGAGAGGGAGAAAAGAAGAAACAAAGGGAATGGTGCCTCCACTAGCCAAATAATCTGCAAATAATTATGTGATCATACACATACACATATGTATTCACATGTACCTCAGTACTCTCTTGCTCATGAATTCTCTGCGTCTTAATGTCTCTTGATTTCCTAGGTAGAATACAAGCTCTTTGTGGGCAGAGATTAAGCATTATAAAGTCATGATGTAACCTATACCTTCTTGCACAGTTCTAAGCTAACAGAAAATAGTCAAAATATGCTAGAGGATGGACCAAGTATGATTGATTGATCGTATGTGGTCATTAACTTGACCAGTTTTTCATGAAATCATTTTCCACCAACATCTTAAGAACAAATACCTGCATAATTGATTGTATTGTTTGGGTAGGAAACATGATTCAGGGTAGAAAACAGCCAAAAGAGATCAAATTGACTTTTTATTTTTAGTTCACTGTATTTTTATTTTGTAGCTATGCCCTCAACGTGTCACAGAAATTTAAAGGAAAATGTTAATAATAAAATCCCCAGGCCAAATACTGAACCTGGAGATATTTTTTCTTCCAACAAGTGCATTTTCTTTTAGCTCATTGTGTTTTCTTGTACATCTAAATACCATGGTGACAAGTCCTAGAATTATATAGATGCTAATGCATATTTTCAAGTAGGATGTGTTGATGAATAAAAGCTATGTATGGAAGTATAACTGCTACTTGCCAAAGCTCTTCATCTTAAAACTGTGTTCTGGAATACAAATGTAATTCATTTTTTACTTAATAATAGTAACTTGCACTTTAGAACCATCTTTCCCAAAGCAACTTTGTAGAGATGTCTGTGAGAAGTAGGTGAGCATATATTAATTTTAATAGATAAAGAAATTCAAATGTAAAGGAGTAAAGTAACCTGCTCAACACATAAACAAACTGGATTTGATTTCAGAGGGAAGATTTCCTGACTTCCACTTTAGAATGCTTTCCTTCTATGACTTAATAGCTGAGTGACCTAGGAAAATTCATTTAACCTACCTAAGCCTTAGTTTCCTCTTCTGTGGAAAAAAAAGATAAATGATACTTCTACTCCTTAGACTGTAATAGGAAGCAGACTACCTTGGTAGAATGAGCACTGGACATAGAGTCAAAAGAACTCAAGTCTGAATCTAGCTTCAGACACTTACGATATGACTCTGGACAAATCACTTAACCTCTCTCAGTTCCAGCTTCCTCACTTATAAAATGAAAATAATAATAATATCTGTATCACAGGGTTGTTGTAAAGATCAAATGAGATAACATATGTATAGCACTTTTCATACCTTGAAAGTACTATATAATTGTTTGCTATCATTTATTGTAATGATAACTATCATTTTTATTAGCTACCTCATTGGATTCTTAGGATGAAACCATTCTGTAAGCCTTAGATTGCTAAAGAAATGTGATCTTATTATTAACAGTAGTAGTTATTTTAATGATATTACTATTATTACTATTATAGTTTTTATAAAATTTTTATTTATTTGGTTTAGGGAACTCCTGGTAGGAAACTTCTACCAGAGTAAGTCAGCATCTTCTCTACAACTTCTGCTCTTGGAGTGTTCCTGTGGACACTGAAAAGTTAAGTAATTTGCCCAGGGCCACGTGGCCAGTCTTAGAGGCAGGATTCATATCTAGAAATTCCTGACTTAGCAACCAAATTTCTATATACTACATGATGCTTCCTATATATTGTTGCCATTGTTATTATCATCCTCATCATCTTCATATTCTAATTTTTAATGGATTTCAGATAAAAATTTTCCTGGGACAGCTCAGTATCTTGATATTATTCTTTTATATTCAATATTCTTTGAGCTACTGCAAAGGTGGGTGTGATAACTGTTCTTTATAGTTGAATAAAACTATTAGAATTTAAACTCATCTTAGTAACTCTAGAAGCATTGTTGACACATCTCCAAGAGTAGAAAGGACAACAATGATTATCCATACCTCATCCCATTCCCAAATGATTTTGATCTCCTTCACAAGGTCTTCAGACAGCTAGATGGTACAATGGATAGAGTGCTAGACTTGGAGTCAGAAAGACTCATCTTCCTGAGTTCAAATCTGCCTCAGACACTTATTAGCTATGTGACCCTAGGCAAGTGATTTAACCCTACTTGCCTTGATTCCTCATCTATAAAATGATCTGGAGAAAGGAAATGGCAAACCACTCTAGTATCTTCACCAAGAAAATCCCAAATGGGGTCACCAAGAGTCAGACATGACAGAAAGGATTGAACAATTACAAAGTCTCTAAATTTTCAGTTTTATTTCATATAGCATGAGGATTATAAGTATTTGGTTTTGCAAGATCTATGAAAAAAATATTCTTTAGGGGTGTGTGTGTGTGCGTGTGATCAATCATTGTTATGTCTGGGAATTTTAGGCATCAGTTCAGCCTATAATAATGGTCTGATTCAAATATAGTTTATTGACTGAGTTCTCCAAAGTATTCTAAGGCCTGTATTTGTTGTACAGGGATTAATCATCTGTTAATCCATGAAAGATAATGTGTAATTTCTGATGTATAATTCAAGCTACCAGTTAATTTCTTACTAGGCATTCAGTAAGTACTAGTTTTTACAGCCTGCAGTGTATTGCACAGTTTCTGCCATTTCCTTATATTCTCTACCTTGATCACTAAGCCCAGGATAATCCTTCAGTAATTTCTGGTGGCAATGATCTGGTTCTGAATCGCTAAGATAACTTCCTGTGCTTCCACAAACAAATACACATCACCCAGACATTTGTCTGATCCTTCCTCATGGACATATTGATGTCCAAATTCATGCAGATGTCAAACTTTTGATTTCATTTTTGAGTCTTAGCCATTTCTTTGGCTTTCCATCTAGAGGTAAGCTACCTTCTAATGCATCCAACAAATCCAGTGGGAGATACTTTTTTTCAGCCTTCAGTTTTGTTCACTGAAGCTTGAGGTTTACTTATTCTAAAAGTGTCTTTGTGGGCTTTTGACCTGTATCTTCTGTTCTGAAAAAAATCATCTTCCTTCTTTTTAATGAGAAAATATTAATCTTTCTTTCTATGACTACCTTAGGATGGTGGGCCCCATGTTTAATGAAACTGCATGAGTTTTTATTACCATATTTTCCATATCGACTATGGTCCATATGGTCCATATGGACATTTTTAAAAATGTACATTGAAATTGGTATTGTATAAATATTAATTGCTTAATTATGCTTTCCCCCGCATATTTTATTTCTCCTAAAGTGTTTGGCCACGGCTTTCTCTTTGATATCTTTATGTTCAATGTATTGTGCTTAGAAGACATTAGGGTATTTTG
Source organism: Phascolarctos cinereus (assembly GCF_003287225.1). Lineage (NCBI taxonomy): Eukaryota > Metazoa > Chordata > Mammalia > Diprotodontia > Phascolarctidae > Phascolarctos > Phascolarctos cinereus. The sequence goes on from NW_027556098.1 coordinate 242,345,564, forward strand.
AGAAGTTGCCTTCATCCATTGGTTCAATGCCATATATGGATTCAATCTTGAAGCCTTCAGTCTCTACATTTCTATGTCATACATTAGGAATTTTATACTCACTGAGTCCAAATGATGTTTTGATAACATTACACAAATATTTCATGAGTTAAAGCATCTATTTAATGTGTTTGTTTTTTCCAGTAGGGCGATATAGCTTGATAACATCCATGTATGTCAAAGAATTAATAAGATATTTTTGGTTTGACTTGCTTTTCGGAAGATATACTTAGTTCCGTTTTGAGTAAATGATAACAAATTTAAGGGTAAGCAGAACCCAAGTGGATTATTTCTCCTAAAAATCTCACTCTTATATAAATTGCTCGTTATGTATTGATGAAGCGTTTTAAATAGAGAGCAGTTTTCAATGTGGATATCAAATATTCTAGTGTTCTCACTCTACTTTGGGATATTTTATATTTTATCTGTAATATATGAATAACAGGAGTATGGAAGTGAATTGAAGGTTTTGTGATAATTTATAAAGACAGTATAAATTTTATGGGATTTTCAGGCCAATTGTTTAATAATTACCAAATAGATAACTATCTCTTTATACCCCTGGGACTTTGGGGGACATGCTTTTTGTCATTATGCCAATATACTATTTTGTTGAAAGTGTTTATAGATTTTTTTTTAGTGAAATAAATCATCGATGTTTTCTATAACGTATGTGAGGATGCCACTGGCCACTGTCATCATCTTTGACAACATATATGTTTTGTCTTCTGTTAAGAAGCTGTCAAAGTGCTTTGCTAGTAATTCATATGCCATTATGAATAATTTCAGCCAATAATTATGGATCTTATCCAGACCTGCTACTTTCTAGTTTTGTAGAGAAGCTAGATGCAAACAATTTGACATAATTGTTCTGTCATTCCATTCTATTCCTGCTAGGCAAACTTTCTGTTTCTCATTTGATTGAATGTGAATTTTTGTTGTGTTAGACTTTCTGTGATCACACAGATGAATAGGAATTCCCCATGTTCTCCTCTTTTCAGGATTCCAGCTAGATGGTGCAGTGGGTAGAGCAATGGGCATGGAGTTAGGAAATTGTTCATTTGTTTTAGTCATGTCAAACTCTTCACAACCCCATTTGGGATTTTATTGGCGAAGACACTGGACTGGTTTGCCATTTCCTTCTCCAGTTTATTTTACAGAGGAGGAAACTGAGGCAAATAGGCTTAAGTGATTTTCCCAGGGTCATACAACTAGTAAGAGTCTGAGGCTAGACTTGAACTCATGAAGATGAGTCTTCCTGACTCCAGGCTCAACACCCTGTCCACTACACCACCTAGCTGTTAGGAAGACCTGAGTTGAAATCCAGCCACAGACACTTAAAGCTATGTGACCCTGGGCAAGTCACTTAACCACTGTTTGCTTCCATTTCTTCAACTGTAAAGTGGGAATAACAGCATACATCTTACAGGGTTGTTGTGAGGATGAAATGAGATAATATTTGTAAAATCAAAGCACTTAGCAAAGTGCCGGGTATGTAATAGTCACTCTGTAAATGCTTATTCCCTTCCCATTCTCCCATTTCTTTCCTTTGCAACTCTTTGTAGCAAAGTTTTTGATTGATGTCAAATTATTTTTTAGTTATTCACACAACTTGGACTCCTTGTATTGCCTTAACCTTTTGGCTTTTGCTTTCAACTGCTGATTAAAGGAATCTAGAAATTCCGATATGCTTTCCTTTTCTGGATTTCTTTCCACATGCTTCTTTTTTGTTGTCTTCAATTGGGCAAGTTGTGATTTGTTTGCTACTCCATCTACCCATTAGATATTGCTATAATCTTCTAATGCCTTTCCATAAATCTTCAGCAGCTCTATCAAGTCTTCCCTTTCGTGGTGATATCTCACACATGCATTTAGAGATATTTCTTAATAGTTCTATCTTTCATTTTTTACCATGGCAAAGGCTACTGTAGGTATTGCTGTGTACAGGTCCTGAAACTTTCTGTCCAATTCTATAAGAACATGTGTTTGTTTATGATAGCTCTATAATATAATTAGCCTACTAGGATTAATGACTTCAAACTTTAAAAGGAATTTTGGGATTTCCAGTCTAAATATGCCCATCTTCCTTTTTCAAGATCATTTCAGATATTGGTGCAGTTTTTGTCATTCATTTCATCATTTGTTATAATTTCTGGAGTTTGCACTTAATGAAAATTTTTATGACATTAGGATGTTCAATGTTTCTCTCTTCATACTTTATTAGGTCTTCCATTTTGTCTCTTATTTCATCTAATCTTGGCTTAAAGATGATTAAATATAAAGTGCTTAGCACAGTGCCTGGCATGTAGGGGGCTCTAGGTAAATATTAAGTAACATCATCATCATCATCATCACCACCATTACCATCTCTTATGATTGCCCTGCAATACATTGTTGTGTTTCTTGAATCATGTGTTTCCAAGAGCTAGAGTTTTGGTATTTCTGGTTTGCTGCAATATATCCTATTTTCCTGTGTTACCAGAAGACAAAGGCTCTCCCCAACCACTACATTGTTCAATGTGTCAAGTTTATCACCATAAAGGTTTCAAATAGAGATTTCCTAAAATCTTATGCTGCCCCCATTCATTTCTTAGTTATTAGGAGCAGCTTCATCCCAATGACTGGGTTGTTAACCCAATCAGTTTTATTGCTACAACCCAATTAGGTCAATGTTTCAGGCTTTCTTTGAGACTTTCACACCTACCACAATGGTCTTAGTCACCTTTCTCTATCACTCCTTTACTTTTCTATTGTATTACCTCTCCCTCCTCCATGACATGGATCATGACTTAAAACTTTGAGGACACTGTTATTATTGATGCTATTATTATTGTTATGAGTAGTAGTAATAGTATTTTATAGTAATATATAAAAGTATTTTAGTATATACTAATAATATTACTATTATTGTAGTAACAACAAATCAGTTTCATGAAACCTCATGATTTTTACAGTGGTTCACTGAGGAAGGGAATCATCAGGCCAGATAAAAGGAGTTTCTATAAATGAAAGAACTAAGCAAAAAATTTAAAGCACTATAATATAAAATACTATTATTCAATCAACGTATTTTATTGAGCCACCATCATGTACATCCTTATTCATCGCGTAGGCCTCCATGGGACTGAGTTTTAGATCAATGCAAAATTTCTACCATAAAGCATAAGATGCAACTTTTGGAGAAACTCCATGTGACTAGAAACTATACATGATCATCTACAATTTTCGAGTACTGCTAAAGCAAACATAATTACAACAAATCTCTATATAACAATAATAATTCAATGTATTGGTAATCTCACTCCTTCAATGTCTTATATTATATAGGATTATAGTCTTATGTCTGTCCATCCTATGCACCCTTGTCATTGTCATCCTATAAATCCTTCACGGGGCTCTACCCAATTCATGGGGAGCTTCCTCCATATTCTTGTCACACCCAGATACTAACGGAACCTGTAGGCTCTCCTTTGGTTACTCCTCACTTTGACTATTTGATTGAAAGAAAGATGAATGGGGGAATGATTGAATGAATGAAACTTCATGATGAAATCCTTCATGTAGCATCTTCTTTACAGTTCTTCATGTATGACATATTCCATCTTGCTCACATCCACCTTTGCCTCATCTTTATATTAATATCGGTGATAATCATGATAATGATGATATTCTACCACATCCAGGTCACTTAATATCATATAATATCTGAGCCAGAAGGGTCCATAGAGATCATTTAGACCACTAATTCCATTTTATACTTGATGAAACTGAAGCTCATAGAGCTGAAATAACTGGCTAGAGGTCACATAATTTGTGGCAGACTTGGATTTTTCCAAATATCTTGTGCTCCCTCCATTTTATTAATCACACTGCAACCTATATTTTCCTCATTTTGGTCTATGATGATCAAATTTATACAGTTAGTTTTTATCTCCACTTTAGATATTGGTATTATACTAAGGAGCTATGTAGGAAAGAGGAAAGCTTCTTAATTGGTAACTAAGGTGCCTGGGGAATAAGAGTGAGCACTTGAGGAAATCCTTCTAAATGTGCTCTCCAACAACAGTAACCCCCGAAAGAGATACTACTCACTGTTTCTTATTTTTAAGTGTCACAGTAAATTGACTTTATGTCCTAATCAGTCCTAATATTAGGTTGAGTTATAGGATCGTTAATTTGGATCTAAAAGGCACCTTAGAGGTCATATGATCTAACCCCTTCATTTCACAGAAAAGGAAATGAGGCTCAGAGGAGTGAAGTGACTTGTACCCAGTATTTTAAACTCAGAACTAAAATTCACACAGGGGAATCAGAAGCCATCTGGTCCAACCCCTTCATTTTGCAGATGAGGCACCTAGGGGGCAGAGGAGGTTAAGTGAATTGTCCAAGGTCACACAACCAGTTAAGTGACAGAGCTGGGATTCAAACCAAGTACTTTTAACTCCAAACCCAGCCCACTTTTCACTGTACCATGCTGCCAGATAAAGACTATGAGGGCAGGGGGAAGAGTGGGCAAAGAATGGAAGTGATCTAGAGATATCTCACTTTTCATGCTTCATTCAAATGTTCAGTTTTTATCCAAATTCATTCCCTTTAGGTGTATAAATGCACATGCTGAATGAGTGCCACAGCCGATAGATTCTTCTAGGTCATAGCTTCCATATAGGTATATGCCTAGTGTTTTAAGAAGCTATACTAAACTCTCCAGGCCATTAGGCTACCTTTCAGTACACAAATTTAGTCAATTTGTTCATCACTACATTGTGGCTGAATTATTCTTTTGTTATTCAGTTGTTTCAGTCATGCCTGACTTTTCATGACCCCTTTTGGGGTTTTCTTGGCAAAGATACTAGAGTGATTTGCCATTTCCTTCTCCAGCTCATTTTACAGATGAGGAAACTGAGACAAATGGGGTTAAGTGTCTTGCCCAGGGTCACACATCTGGTAAGTGTCTGAAGCCAAATTTGAATTCAAAAAGATGAGTCTTCCTGTCTCCAAGCTCAGTGCTCTAGCCGCTGCACCACCTAGCTGACTTGCAAAATTCTGTTCTAATGACACCTACATGAAGCCATTCCTAATCTCTCCATCTGCTCACACTTTGCCCCACACCCTCCTGCCATGAATTTACCTTGTTTTTATTTTATATATGTCCTGTATAAATTAATGTATTTGTCTTCCCCAAATAGAATATAGGCTCCTTGAGGGCAAGGATTGTTTTGTTTCTGCCTTTTTATCCTCAGCACCCAGCACAATGCCTGGCACATAGAAAATAATAAATGCTTGTTAATTGGTGGGAGGCAGCATGGCACAATAGAAAAAGTACTGGCTTTGAAGTCAGAGGGCCTGGTTCAAATCTCAGTTCTGCTACTTACTACCTATGTGAACTTGGGCAAGTAACAACTTCGTGGCCCCAGTTATCATCTGCAAAATGGGAGGATTGGACTCGATGGCCTTTATAATCCTTTCCAGCTCTAACCCTATGATCCTATGACTGATCAATTGACAACAACCTTTAACTGAATAGGTAAGCTTAACAATCTTTAACTGAACAGGTAAGCTTTAAGTCCATCAATATGGGGTCCCCTCTAGTGCTTAAGTAGCTATTTGACACAATGGATAAAGCTCTGGACTTGGAGTCAAGTCACTTACACTTCTGTCCACCTCAGTTTCCTTGTTTGTAAAATGGGGATAATAATAGCATTCATCTCCTAGGGTTATTGTGAGAATAAATTGAGATGTCATTGCAAGGTACTGTACAAACCTTAAAGAACTATATAAATGCCAACCATTACTGGCTATGTTTTGTGAATTTCACAAATGTCTGCTTCTATGTAAGGACTCTGAATATCGCTATGGGGAATAGTAAGATGTGGACTGATGGGAAGAACTGGAAAAAGTTAATATCCTTCCATTTGTAGTAGGTAGTCTTACGTTTGATGAACCATTGAGGGGACATTTTGGGGGGCTAATGATTTTCAAGAACATTAACAACATAGAACTAGTGACATGGAGGAGTTCATGTAATTTTCCTAATTGTTTAAATCCTAGAACATGGTTTATATACTCAGAGATCTTGGCTTATTCTGCATCTCATTAAATCTTTACATATTTTCCACTTTGCTTCTTCCATTTACATTTATGAGCTGAACTATATATTAAGAAAACTCTATATTAAAAAGTGACACCCCAAACATCCTGAGAAATTGTCCTAAGATAATGATACTTCATTTTACTGTTTGGGAGTACTTAGTAACATAGAATTTAGAACTGTATGGGAATTTAGATATCATATCATCCAAGCCATCCAGAGCCAAGAGAATGATGTGGTTTCTTAGATACTTTGTCTGGACACCTGGCTTCAAGCCATGCTTTGGAGAAGATTGTCCTAAATCGAACCATGACCTCTGTAACTCACATGGGAGCCTTCTTTGTTTGGTTTTTCAAAACCTTTTTCTTTGTACATTGATATTATCCTTTCTGGGTTATTGCAGATGTTAAGTTTTCAGGGTTTTTGTCATCAGTGTTTTTAAGAAACACTTTAAAAATTTATTTAGCAAAAAATGAACAGATTGCTTCATTGACCTCCATTTAGTAGTCAATTGCCTTGAGCTCCTTGAGGGAGGGGACTGTAAACATTTACAAGTGAGTTTTCCAAATGATATTGAGGGCTTGAAGACTCATTCAGACATACCACCTGGAGAAGCAGAATGAGATATGACAGGGTTGCTAGCAAGGCCTTAGCTTTAGTCTTTTTAATTTTTCCTTTAAAGATATTCTTGACCCAGACAGGAATTAATTTGGAATCTTTGAAAGTGCTCTGGGCTGCAAGCCTTTGTAAGCCTTGGCCTTGTCTCCTGCTCAGGACTTCCTTCTCTTTGCTTTGGATAGAAGTAGAGAGTCATTTCATTTATGGAGAATGAAGAATTCATTAGCACAGAACTTTTAAAGCCACTCATCCAAAACGTGAAGAAGACAGATGACATTTCAGGGCACCTCTTTTAGCTTCCACCTCCACTGCCTGCAGCCAACATCCCAAGGCCTGCCATGTACAGAATGTGCCACTGCCCACTGCTCAGAAAGGAACATTTCAGATCACATGATACATAAATGACTTTTAGTAAGTGACCATGGCTTTTCATTTCTTTCCTAGAGGGCAACATGTGAAAGATTTGCTGGTTTTGGTGTGGGACATGTGAACAAACTGCCTGAGTGATCTGTGCTACATAGGAAACCCCTGTGCTCTAGCCAAGTCCATGCTCTACAGATATGGACATATCCCCTGGGACTCAAGGACTGTCTATCTATCATAGGTTTGCAGCCCTACAAGAAAAGAAGGTTGGTGAACCTTTATCATTTGAACAGTGATAGGTCACCATTCATAGGATATCAGAGCTCATGAATGAGATGTAGACACTATTGGCCCTTTTATCATTTCTCTGCCCACTCTGTTACTGTACTAGCAGGAATTCAGCTTGTTCATTGTAATCAGAGCCAAACAATTGGTCATTCTCATTCTGAATGACTGCTGAGCCCCTCCAAGTTCATTTATAGCTCACATTTTTTCCCCTCTGAATAATGTATTAGCTGAGATCATGCATGTGTTCCTAATCTAGCACAGAAAAGCCTCCAAGAGATTTTCAGCTCTGTTTTCTGATAGCACTGAAAGGAACTCCCCAGTTCAAACAGTGGGGCGGGATCATCAGAGACTGTAACAAAAATGCAGACAAGAAGCCCAGAGAAACAAATCGATAGCAAAAGCTACAAGGTTTAGTTAGCATGAAAGCTCTTTAAAAGACTGCCCTTTGAAATGACAATTGAGTTCAACATTACATATTTTAGAGCCTTTTGCTAGATGTAAAAAGAAGAATAGACACTTTTCTTCATTTCTCAACGGAGTGCACATGTTCCCTAGGCAGGGAACATCCTTCAAAGCTCTTTTCAATATTGAGCCTTAAGGTCCATTTTATTATGTTCTGTTCCAGAGATGTTCTGCTAACCTATAGCTAGTAGTCTTTCTGTGGGCTGACATCTAGGATGTCATCCAATCAAAAAGGCCATATAGGAAAATTACCTAGTGGCAATTGACTCAATGGCCATTGCTTTAGATGTTAAGAGAATTTTCACAGGGTCTTTGGGATATTCATTGAAGGAGTAGCATATAGCCTTAACAAAAAGTAGTTCTACTCCCACATGGGAGAAAGACTATTCTCAACGTGTTATCTGGGAGTTCATGGGCATCCTGGAGATCCTTCGAGATGGTCTTGGAGTTCAAAACTAGTTTCATAATAATACTAAGATATTTTAATTTAACAAAAACTAAATATTGATAGATATAGCACACATAAATGAAAACTCTTTAGAAGGGGTCCTCAATTATTTTTAAGCATGTACAGAGGTCTTGAGACCAATTAAGTTTGAAAATCACTGCTATAGAATCTTTTTTCCCCCTGTGAATTTCAGAATCTGTTCCTTCAGTTGAACTGAATGAAATTTACTTATGTTGAACTCAGTTGGGAGCCACAATGCTTTATCAACAGTCATGCCCAGTTCCCTTGTTTTTCACTAGATTCTAACTACTTGAATTCTAGGCCCAGCTCTTCTTCTAATGAACTGTTTGATATTCAGTGAGTTAATTCACAGCTTAAGGTCTTCATTTCATTTTAAAATATGGGGAGCAGATAGAATGTCCATTGCCAGCCATTGTGTTTTCCCTTACAAAAAAGAAAACCATTTAAACAAAACCAATAGAGGTAGTGCCTTCTCTCTTTTGTCTCCTATCTATCCTATATATAGTTTGCATATTTTTCTTTGTTGTTGTCCACCCCCATTAGATTGCGAGTTTCTTGAGTGAAGGGACTATGCTTTACCTCTTTTTCACAGTGGAAAGTCAGATTTTAGTTGAGACTTGAAGATATCTATGGAAAGTCAGATTTTAGCTGAGACTTAGGGAAGCCAGAAGGTAGAAAAGAGGAGAGAGAATATTTCAGGTATGGCAGACAGCCAGAGAAAATGCTAGGAGACAAGAGAGGGTGTATCTTGTTTGTGGAATGTCCAGAGGCCGGTGTCGCTGGATCAAAAAGTATGTGTTAAGGAGTAAGGTATAAGAAGACTGGAAAGGTAGGAGAGGGCTAAGTTATGGAGGGTTTTGAATGACAAACAGAGCATTATGTATTTGGTCATGGAGGTGATAGGAAGCCACTGAAGTTTATTGAGCAGTGGAGTGCTTTAGAAAAATCACTTTGGTAGCTGAATGGAGGATGGATTAGAGTGGGGACAGACTTGAGGCAGACAGATATGCCATCAGGCTATTTAAACAATTCAGGTATGAGAAGATGAAGGCCTGTACCAGGGTGGTGACAGTATCAGAGGACAGAAGGGGGCATATTTGAGAGATGTTGCAGAAATGAAATCTCTGGGCTTTGGCAACAAATTGAATATGTGGGTGGATGGCTGAGAAATAGTGAAGAATTGAGGATGGCATCTATGTTGTATGCCTGAAGGACTGGGAAGATGTGGTTACTTTTACAATAAAAAAGAGTTTGGAGATACAGTTTCAGGGGAAAGACAACAAGTTTGGTTCTGGACATTTTGAGTTTATTATGCCTACTGGACATCCAGTTTGATATGTCTGAAAGACAGCTAGAAATGGAAGATTTGTGGTCATCACAGAGCTTGGGTGGGATAAGTAGATTTGAGAATCATTATCCTGGAGTTTAATGGTACAAGTTCACTGAATAGATCTTTGAGGTGATAAAAATTGGAAATTATCCAGATGCTTGGGCTCCCAGCAGGGCAGACATTGAGATCCTCCTAGGTGGATACAGTGGTAGTAAAAAAGGAAGAAGAGCACAGTCACTTTTTCTCACATACCTTTCTACCCTACTGGCCAAATATGTTAGGGGATTTGTTTTGATAAAACACTAGCAATGAGTCTTCCCTACTAAAATAGAATGCCACTGGGAAGTGGCAATCTGCTTGTGCTTTGCCAAGGATTAAGAGGAACAGAAGGAGCCAAAGACAAAATTCATCTACTCTGAAGTTTTTCTAGTGCTGTCCCTGACTTTCTTGGGGGTCAATTCCCCAACCACAGCAAAAGAGTCATTAATGTAATTTAGCATTTAGTATGACTCTATTATTTTGTTGTCTTAGGTTGCCAAACTCCACTCCTATTCAGTCATAAGATCATAGGATCAGAGTTGGAAGGGATCTTAGAAGCATCTATTCCAACTCCTTACCTGATGCATCAATTTATTTAAGAGTTAAATAACTCACATTTTAGATAGTGCTTTAAGATGTGCAAAACATTTTCTTGTTAGGAGTGATCATGCAGCTTTTGCTCCAAGACCTGTTGGAAAACTCATTATCTCATGGGACAACCCATTGCACTTGGAGATTTTAGGAAGTTCTCTCTTATGCTGATCTGAAATCTGCTTTGCTGTTTATCCAATTTCTGACCTTTGAGGAAAGTTTAACAAGTCCATTTCCTCTGTTACGTGATAACCCTTCAGATATAGAATAGCGCAATCGTATTGCCTACTAAGTCTTCTCTCAGCTTAACATCTGTAATTCTTTCAACTTTCTCCTCAGCATCTCATAGTCATTCATATATATATATATATATTTTTTTTCTTCCCCTTTTAGAATGTAAACTCCTTAAGAAGAGAGCGAGTCTTGGTTTTTTTTTTTTGGTTGGTTGTTTTTGCTTTTTGTATTTGTGTTCTTAGTGCTTAACTCAGTGCTTGGCACATAGTAAATAATAATGTTCAACATTTATCTACCTATCATCTATCTTACCTATCCTCTCCTCTGAATTTGTCATCCCTCTTCTAATTAATCTCTCCTCTCCTCTCTTTCCCTCTTCTTCTCTTTTGCCTTCTCTTTCTCCTTTTCCTTCTCCTTTTCCTCTCCTCTCCTCTTCTTGTTCTCTCTCTCTCTCTCTCTCTCTCTCTCTCTCTCTCTCTCTCTCTCTCTCTCTCTCTCTCTCTCTCTCTTTCTCTCTCTCTCCCCACATTCTTCTGATGGATGATCTAGGGAAATTTGGAGTCATTTCTCAGTTCAGTACCATCAGAGCCAATACAGATAGAAATGGATTAGTGAGCACATTATTTTGTGTGTGAATGGCTCCCTTAGTTCCATGACATCTGTCTAGGACCTTTGTCCTCCTTCCTACTTTATTCTTTCCCTAATTCTCTTCATTCCCTTTCCTGGTTTATTACCATCAAATATACAACAGAAATGATAATGCTTAATAATGTAACAATAGTTTATTCCAATCAGATCCTATTTTTATATTAAATCAACAAACATAACTTTCCAAAACACAGCTGAAATTGTTTGTTGAAAATTAAAGGTCTAACATCATGCCCTATCACAAGATATCAAGTTTAGATGAACTCATATTTAAATTGTTTCTTGAAAATTAAAAGTCTAACATCATGCCCTATCATAGGGTATCAAGTTTAGATGAACTCATATTTAAAGGTATCACATCATAGGAAAATAAATATTTTTTCCTCAATGAAAGGCCATCAAACCTAATGCTCCAACATGTAGGTTATTGCTGGTGCTAGATAAATCTTTCACTATTATTAACAATTTGTTCAGACACCAGGGATGTTCTCCTTAAAATCTGAGCTTTATAGAGACAACATGGGCATGTTGAGCTTATATGATTTTTTGAATGGAGGTATATATCTCTCTCCCTTCTCTCCTTGTAATTTAAAATAAATCATACTAGCTGGAAGCAATGCTAGAGCAATTAGTTTTTTTTTTTTCTTTTAGGTGGACATCTTGTTCTTATCTAGGCCTTAGCAGCTAACAGAGGGCTTTCTGAAGTATATCTTCCACACTTAATTTTTGAAATGAAAGAGCTGAATTAAATCCTCCCTGTCTGAACTGGATGGGGAGTTTGATTTAACAGTAGAATGCTATGAGACTGTGCAGAAAACTGCGTTGGAAATGGAAATTGTTTTTCATCTTCCCATCAAACTCTCAGCTGCTGGTCAGCCATATCTGAAATAATTCTTTCTGTACAATCCCAGGAGCTCTAGACAGATTTGGCCACCAATTGTTCAGTAAAGATTAATACAGTAGTGCTTACATGCTGCCAGAGGCAGGACTAACGTATGCTCCCCCAAGAGGGCAAATAGAGCTGGTCAAGAATTTCAGGAGAGGAAATCAGTCAATAAATGTCTACTATGTGTTGGCCATTGGGCTAAGTGCTGGACATATACAGAAAGGTGAAATACCTGCTTTTAAGGACTTCATAGTCTAGTCGGGGAGACAACATGTAAACAACCATATATCAATAAGTTGTATACAGGATGAATCAGAAATAACAGAAGAAAGGCCAAATTTGTCAGTATCAAGAATTTGCCTGGGACACTATTGAATTCCTTGCCTAGGCTTACACTGCCTAGCTAGGACTCAAACCCTGTACTTCATAATTCTGAGACCAGCTCTCTATCTAGCACACTATGCTGCCTCTAAGTTTCCCCAAAACTCTGAGTTGCAGAGAAGCTCCTGATCTTCATTAATAGAAGGGATTTCTTATTGGGAGTACCCTATTCCAAGGAAATTAAAGGTCTGAAAAAACAACAGCATTAATTCTCAAAACACTTAAAATTTAGAAGAAGCACTTGGCAGCTTGGAAGAAACTCAAAAAATATCTTCAGGATAAGAATAGAAGAAAGAATACTGGTCTTAGAATTTGAAGCCTTGAGCCTGAATGCTGGCTCTGATAGCCTTGGTGAAGGCCCATAAATTCTGAGCCTCAGTTTCCTCATCTGTGAAATAGGAATAATAATACTTGTACTACCTGCCTTGCAGAGTGATTATGAGAGGATTTGATTGATATACCATAAAAAACTGTATAAATCTGACTTACCATTTACATACTACATCAGTATATAAATTTACAAAATATATATGCAAAATATGTAGGGTTCAAAATAACTATGCATGTTAAAGCATGATGGATATATGAGCTATGATTATTATTACTGTTATCCTTGTCTTTGATTTCATCAATGTAGTGTACTTACCGCATGGAAATGTCCTCCACCAATGCAGATTTTAGCTTTAGACAGCTGCCTGGGACCCTGAGAAGTTATGTGACCTATAGACACATAGCTAATATGTGTCAGAGGGAAGATTCGAACCCAGGCCTTCCTGTCTACAAAGCAGAGGTATCAAACACACTGGAGGCCATGCCACATCACTGCTGAGTGTGACCCAAGCAAGAGTGAAATTTAATTTGTAAATGTTTATAAAAAATAAATAAAAATACAATTAAGCATAAATAAAATTACATTTTAAAACCAAGGTAATGTGTAGCTTGAAGAGAGCCTTATGTACAGCCTGCAGAGATCCTTATGTACAGATTAAGATGAGTTTGATACCACTGGATTACCCCACACTTCCTCTTTGAATAAATACATGATATAACACTCCATATATTCATGCACATATGAAAATACAATGGTTGTGAAGAAAGTCAGATTTTCAGTTTCAGAGATGAAGTACCCTCCCTTTTCACCTACAGGAGCCCCCCTGGCTCTTATAGAACAGCATGGGAAATATTAGTCCTCAGAAAGGCTAAAAAATTCATCCAAAATGCCAAGATTTTATAAATTTAGCAAGATGTTTATTTTATATAATAAAATTAATGATATAGTGTATTATTGTTAATATTATAGATAATACTTATATTTACTAGCCAAATCTGAGAAAGAATGTGGGCTCAAGCTGTATATTAATGACTTTTTGGCCTTCTGATTCAATAGTAGAACTTCCAGTCTGTGGGCTTTTAGCTCAGGGAAAATGTACTGCCATATGGCCAAGGACATGGGTGTGGTTCCTGTGCTAACTGGTTAACTTTGTTTTGATCCGCATCATCAATAGTACTTTAACCAAGTGCTGATCTATAGCAAAGGCATAGTGTTGAGCAGCAATGTGGCATAGCACCATGGGAAGATCACTGAAAATAGAATCAAAGGATCTGGTTTGAAATTCTGCACATGTTTCTTGCTACATGTGAGATCTTAGTCATTTAACTTCTCTGACCCCAGTACCCTCAAATGAACTATTTCCTCTTCTTGTACTAAACTGCTTAGCTGGAGACAATATTATAAAGTTAGCATTGCTATTTCAAATTTGTCTTGCAGATGACATTGGCTCTGGTAAACATCACATGAGTTTTCTTTGAAATGATTATTTCCCTATGGTTTGGGACATTCCGGTGGCTTGAGAGTATGAACAATTGAACAAATACAAAAGGTACATGACTTAACTTCTCTGTCCTTGTCAGCATGTATGAAAGAGGTTTTTCTTTTCCAAGACAAGAGGGACAATAACAGTCACAGAGTTGGTCAGAAATTTATGACCCAAAGCTTGGGGAAGCTTGTTAGTGTTTACTTTTAAAGGGCATTTAAACGGCTATAAGTCATCAACCTTCCAAGAGCATCATGGGCCATGTCAATGTCACAGACATCTTGGCCCTCAGCCATCAGGTGAGGATTGACAAATTCAGAAAAGCAACCAGATGACAACCAAGCTAGCAAACACAGGGTGAGTCATAGAGAAACTAGGGCTTTCATGCTATTTCATCGTTTAAGCCTCTGGAGAGAAACAATCCAATATTCAAAGGCCAGAGCTTCATCATAGGAAGAGAATCTGTTTTTGTCTTTTGTTTTAGTAACACTAATAAAGCGTTTTAAAAAAAATTAATTATGGGCGGAGGCAAGATGGCAGAGTGAAAGCAGTGACTTGCTTGACCTCTCCCCCAAACCCCTCCAAATACTCATAAAAAATGGCTCTAAACAAATTCTGAAGCAGCAGAACCCACAAAAAGACAGAGTAAAACAAATTTCCAGCCCAAGACAACCTGGATGATTGATCAGAAAGGTGTATCGCACTGGGCTGGGAGCGCAGCAGCATAGCGTGGGCTCGTAGGCCGCAGCAAACCTGGAGCGGGCCTCAGAGGACTGAATCGCGGGCATCTGTGGAGGTTTCCAGACTCCTCAATCCACCAATGCCAAAGACAACTTAGAAGGTCAGTGGGAAAAGTCTGTTTCTCTTGGTGGTCAGAGAGGAAGGCGGGGTCTCAGCTCCATTCCCCAAGAGCCTGGCCCTGGAGGGGGCAGCTGCTTCCTGAGCTTCTGGCCCACAGACTGAGGTGGAATCCAGTGGCTGATCAGAGAGGGACTGCAGGGATCTCTTTGCCAGTGCTGAGGCAGGAATCTCTTGCTTTGCTTTGTGTGGATCTGGGTCACAGTTCTGGGCGGCAGTGCTGGGGTGAGGAGGAGCGCTGGCTTGGTGGAGCTTGTAGGGGCTGTGGAGAGGAACCCCACCTCACAGTTACAGGACAGAAAGGAATACTTGTGGTCACAGGCCAGGAAAGGAGTAAACACCTCGCCCCTTATCATACCACCTTGGTAGATCTGAAAATTTACAGGTCCCTACAAGTATCTCTGAAAACAGCTACACAAACCCCTGAAGCTTGGGACAGTACACTCTCCACATTGGAAGCAGACTCTTACCTTAACAAAGAGTTTAAAACTCAAGTAATTGGCTGGGATCATGAGCAAGCAGCGCAAAAAGAGTCAGACTATATTATCTTACTTTGGTGAAAAAGATCAAAATATACAACCAGAAGAAGACAACAAAGTCAAAGCTCCTACATCCAAAGCCTCCAAGAAAAATATGAATCAGTCCCAGGCCTTGGAAGAGCTCAAAAGGGATTTTGAGAAGCAAGTAAGGGAAGTAGAGGAAAAACTGGGAAGAGAAATGAGAGTGATGCAAGAAAATCATGAAAAACAAGTCAACAGCTTGCTAAAGGAGACCCAAAAAATACTGAAGAAAATAACACCTTAAAAAACAGCCTAACCCAAATGGCAAAAGAGGTCCAAAAAGCCAATGAGGAGAAAAATGCCCTAAAAAGAAAATTGGCCAAATGGAAAAGGAAGTCCAAAAGATTACTGAAGAAAATACTTCCTTAAAAATTAGAATAGAGCAATTGGAAGACAGTGACTTTATGAGAAATCAAGACACTGTAAAACAAATCCAAAAGAATGAAAAATTAGAAAAAATGTGAAATATCTCATTGGAAAAACAACTGACCTGGAAAATAGATCCAGGAGAGAGAATTTAAAAATTATTGGACTATCTGAAAGCCATGATCAAAAAAGAGCCTAGACATCATCTTTCAAGAAATTATCAAGGAAAACTGCCCTGATATAGTAGAACCAGAGGGCAAAATAGAAATTGAAAGAATCCACAGATCTCCTCCTGAAAGAGATCCCCAAAGGAAAACTCCTAGGAATATTGTAGCCAAATTCCAGAGTTCCCAGGTCAAGGAGAAAATATTACAAGCTGCCAGAAGGAAACAATTCAAGTACTGTGGAAACACAATCAGGATAACACAAGATTTAGCAGCTTCTACATTAAAGGACCACAGGGCATGGAATATAATATTCCGGAGGGCAAAGGAGATAGGATTACAACCAAGAATCACCTACCCAGCAAAACTGAGTATAATCCTTCAGGGGAAAAAATGGTCATTCAGTGAAATAGAGGACTTTCAAGCATTCCTGATGAAAAGACCAGAGCTAAGAAAATTTGACTTTCAAATACAGGACTCCAGTGGAACATGAAGAGGTAAACAGGAAAGAGAAATCATAAGAGACTTATTAAGATTGAACTGTTTACATTCCTGCATGGAAAGATGATATTTGTAACTCATGAGAACTTTGTCAGTATTAGGGTAGTTGAAGGAAAAAAATTGTATGTATGTATATATAGATAGATAGAGGGCACAGGGTGAGTTGAAGATTAAGGGGTCATATCTGGAGAATAAAATTAAGGGATGAGAGAGGATGATACTCAGAGAAGAAAGGGAGAGGTAGAATGGGGTAAATTATCTCACAAAAAAAAAGAAAAGAAAAGTCTCTCACAGTGGAGGGGAAACAGGGGAAGGTGAGAGGGAATGAGGGAATCTTATTCTCATAGGATTTGGCTTAAGGAGAGAATAACATACACATTCAATTGGGTATGGAAATCTGTCTTACCCTACAGGAAAATAGGGGGAGAAGAGGACAAGAGAGCAGGGGGTGATAGAGAGGAGGGCAGATTGGGAAGGAGGGTAATCAGAAGCAACTACTTCTGAGGAGGGACAGGGTCAAAAGAAAGAATAGAATAAATGGGAGGGCAGGATAGGATTAAGGGAAATAGAGTTAGTTTTTCACAACATGTCTACTAAGGAAGTGTTTTTCATAACTGCACATGTACAACCTATATTGAGTTGCTTGCCTTTTCAATGAGGGTGGGTGGGGAGGGAGGAAGGAGAAAATTTGGAACTCAAAGTTTTAAAAACATGTTTTAAAAAAATGTTTTCACATGCAACTGGGAAATAAGAAATACAGGAAATGGGGTACAGAAGTCTATCCTGCCTACAGGAAAATAGAAGGGGAAGGGGATAAGAGAAGGGAGGGGGAGAGATAGAAGAGAAGGCAGACTAGGGGAAGGGGTATTCAGAATGCATGCCATCTTGGGGTGGGGGGAGGGGTGAGAAATTTGGAACTCAAAAACTTGTGGAAGTGAATAATGAAAACTAAAACTAAATAAATTTATATCAAACTGGGGGAAAAAAATTAATTATGTGAGCCTGACTTTCCTTCACCACCCTGTCTGTTTGGAACAAAAAGTAAGATGTTCTCTCTAAGGCGTGTGGAGAATACTTTTCTATCCATGCCCATATCCTGTCCTCCAGACACCATCATGCTGCTGACCTTATATCTCATGGAGCTAGGGAGTTAAAGCATCTGCAGTTTCTTGGCCATAGGAGGTACAAATCAGTCCACTAGTCCATTGGGCACTCAATGTCTGCCCCAGTTCTGAAACATCCATGATCACTGTCTAGTGGGTTGTGACACGAGACTGGAGAGCTTATAGCTCTTTGAATGAGGGTTGGAGAACAAGAGCAGCTCCATTCCAGGACTAGCTTACCTTGGATGTCTGTGAAGAAGGAAAGCGTAGAGACTTTTTTCTTCTTTGGGATTTAGTAACTTTTGGATGTTTAGATGAAAACAGGAATTCCCATATTCTCCAGGAATTGCTTATAGTTGCTCAATCATATGTGTGCTCTGGAGAGTCAGCAGAACAGATCTACCAACCATAAGTTGAGAGTGATTTTCTGAAGGTTGCCCTAGAAACTATGGAAGGCAAGGGAGAATGGAAGAGAATCTTCTCTTTTCTGTACTATTTGGGAAAAAAAACCCTTCTTTTATGTTAACAATTTCACAATGATATAGATATTAAGTAACATATTTCATAAATGGGAAAAGCACTGACTTCAGACCCTGAGGATCTGAATTCAAATCCATCTCTGGCATTTACTACCTGTGTGAGCTATGCAGCTACAGTTAAGAGACCTTAGTCTCTTAAGCTGCCTGGGACTCATTTTCCTCCTCTGTCAAGAGAGGTGGGAAGATGAAATGGTCTTTGATGTTCCTTCCAGCAGTAGATCTATAAACATGACTTACAGGGCATTGAGACATATGGCCCTTATTCTTATCCTGTGCTGGTTTTTAAGAAAAACAATACCATCTGAAGAGAACTACAGGCTTAGTGCCAAATGTCAATCTGATGGAGACAACCACAAGAATGAGCAAAGCTAATCACAGACTCCATTTCCTCCCTCCTCAAGGAGGCTCATAAAAGGCCAAGAAGAGCTGTTTATCTTCAAGGAGAGAGACCTAGTGCTAAAGTACACATCTATCCTCCTGTGTCACTTGAGGCAGCAGCTGAGTTGAAGTGACAGTCTTCTACACGTGACATTCCCCAACAACCCCTAGACTTGAAGTTTGCAAGAACATTGCTGGGTGGTGGGGGTTGGGGCATGAAATAAAAGAAAGTAGTCCTTGGAGGCATTCGTGTCAGCTACTCTTAGAAGTATGAACTCACCTTTTAAGAATATCCTAAGAGACAGAATCCCAAGAGCCAAAGTGGTAGTTTCTATTTTGTCTGTGAAGTTAACAAACTAGGAAAACTGCAGAATAATAGAAGAAATCTACAATACAGAAAACAAACCGGTGTGGCCTAGGTGAATGAGCATAGGGCATGGCATCTGACGACCCAGTTTTAAATTCTAGCTCCTCCAGTCATCCCTAGTTTGACCTTGGGCAATCAACATGTATTTTTAAGCTCCTACTTTCATACAAAGAAGCTGTCAATGCAAACCCCTCTCTATACACAGGTGATCCCATTTCATGCCAACTTCTCCAGCAGATTGTCCCTTCTACAATCCCAACTCTCTTACTGATCTTTTGTCTCTCCCTGTCTCATGGCTGCTTCCCTATTGCCAATGAACGTGCTCATGTCTTCCTCCTCCTCAGAAAACCTTCACTGCCTCCTCCCATCCCAACTAGCTATGAGCTTACATCTTTGTTCCCCTCCCATTCTAAGCATTTTACATGGGAAGAGAGAGACACTACCAAAAAAATATACCTTAATGAAGGAAAATCCGTTTAACGAAAAACACCAAGAGACAGAATTGCTAGGTAATTAATTATCAATTTATTAATTAGGCTAGCTGGCAATCAATAAAATGATCATCAGTGGTTTCTCTAGGTAACCCAAGACTCGAAGAGTAGCTCTGAAACACCTTAACTTAGTTATGTGCCTTCTGACAAGGAACTTCCCTGACAATTAAACTCAACCCTGGTTGATAGACTTTTAATTAGGAGGTGAGCTAAAAGTCTTCAGCCCTCCCTGCCAAGAATGTGGCTTGATTTTGAGACTCAGCCACCTCCAGCAATCTGGATAGGGGAATCCATCTCCATCTAGACCACTCTGGTCGGTTTTCTTCCTCATAAGCTGGGTCACCCTAAATGCTAATGGAGGGGTACAAGGACAGGGGCTCCTTTCCCTGGGGTAAGAACTCACCAGAATAATTTCTGTTTATGCTCTAAACAAAAGTTAGGTCTCCTAGTTGGGTGGGGTTCCACCCAAGATTGAAGAGCATGTTCCTTAAGGCTCCTCAATCAGTCCTGTACTTCAGAGACTGACTTTAACAAGAGCTGGGCTTCAATGAGGAAACGAGGGAAAAAGCCTGGACCCCAAGTTAGTAACAGGTTAATAACATAATAGTAAAATAATAATTTCTCTCAGTAATGTTTTTAAGAGGTTGTCACAGTCAACCTCCAGAGGGCAGTTTTGATACTAGCCCTTTTTAAGATAAGTGATGAGGTAAGTGGCCATTACAAAACCTATGAAGTATTATCATGGGATTATGGAAGTAGTATAATATAGTGGGTTGAGTGTTGAGCCTGATAACAGCAGACAGGTTCAAATCTCACTTCTGCAATAAATCTCCATGAATTTCATGTACCTTCTTAGGATTTATCTATTCACTCATAAAATGTTGTGGTTTGCGTCTATAGAGAGAGTTCCCACACAAGTTTCTTATGCTGAAGAAAGCACACATCCTTCTTAAATTCATTTGTAATGATAAAGTAAAGCCTTCCAACCTTCCTAGCAAATCACCCACCTCACTATGTCAAATGGAGTTGAACAAAAACACTATTTCTCTATAGACTGAAGCCCAGCCATTAAATTTCATGTATTCTTATTTTGTGAATTATAATTAGCTGACCCACAACACACAAGTTTTATCACTTAGGAATGTTTATCTGTGTTTCTAGAGAACTGTGATGCATGTACATGATAAACCTCATTCATTGCTAAAGCAGATTGAAGAAAAAAAAAGTCACCAGACAACAAATCTTGGAATAAAACCAATTCAACTCTCTGGACTTTGAAGTGGTTCCCATCTAGCACTGAAACAAGGAGAGGGAGAAAAAAGGACATCTTGGTTCTTTCACCAATTTTTTTAATACTTCAGCTCTTTGAGGCAAAGATTGGTAAAGAGCTCTGTGACAGGATTTGCAAACATCTTCATTGAAGTCAGGAAAGGAGGTCAGTGGTGGTTAATATGGGTCCATCCCAGTAGGGTCCCACTCTGGGAAAGTTCAGCCAGAAGCAAATGATGACATCACCTTCCTGATGTCATGATCCTCTTCAAGAATGAAGGACAAACAACATTTTTCAGTCATATCCAATTCTTCATGACTCCATTTGGGGGCTTCTTGGCAAAGAGACTGGAGCAGTTTGTCATTTCCTTCTCTTTCATTTTAGAGATGAAGAAAATGACGCAAACAAGGTTAAGTGACTTGCTCAGGGTCACACAGACAGTAAGTGTCTGAGACCAGATTTAAATTCAGGAAGATGAGTCTTCCTGATTCCTGGCCTGGCACTCTATCTGCTATACCACCTAGCTGCCCAGGATTATGCTAGGATATGTTAAAAAGCATTTCCATAGTTCATGAGTTCAATTGTATTACAGATCAAATATCTTTCATGTGCATAAGATTGCAAACTGTATCTTTTAGAGATAACATTGAAAACATTATCTGATCCCCTAAAATTGGAATAATAAAAAATTTTGTGATATTTATCACTTATCATTCCTTATATTTTCTGCTGATGTGTAAATGTATATATACATATTTGTCTTCTCCACTTGGCTCCAAGCACCTTCAAAGCATGGTTTCTACTATGTCTTGTTTTGTCTTATTTTGCCCCTATAGCACTTAGAAGAGTGTTTTGCTTAATAACAAATACTTTACATGTGTATATAGCACTTCGTGGTTTACTAAGTACTTTCAGCACACTTGACCTTCACAACTCCATGAAGGGCAAAATACAAATATTACTACTTTCATTTTACAGAAGAAAAAACTGAGGCACAGAGGTGGTGAATTGTCCAAGGTCATGCATCTAGGAAGCCTCCAAGTCATGACTTCAGTCCAGACCTTCTAAATCTTTTTATTTTATATTTTTTCTTTTATAAGTTTTATTGATGTATTTTGCTTTAACATCACATTTACCCTCACTTCATGAGAGGTCTCTTGTAACAAAGTAAAACAGTTAATACTAATTACACTAATAATACAATGACTTCATCTGAAATTGCATGCAGAATTTCACATCCATTTATAGTGTCCCCACTTCTCTATTTCTAAAAATAACAGGTTATTTTCTCTCCCAAATACCCCATCCCTTAGTGAATTTTTTTCTTTTAACAAATATGCATAGTTGAGCAAAACAAATCCCTTCAATCTCTGTATACAAAAATCCTTATATCTCATCCTGCACCATAATTCTGTTACTTCTCTGTGATGGATACCATTTCATCATTGGTTCTTTGCAATCATAAATGGTCATTGTATTGATTATAGTTCTTAAAACTGTTTGTTTTTAGAGTTGTTATCACTATGTAAATTATTCTTCTGTTTCTTTTAATTTCATTCTTCATCAGCCTGCTAAAGTCCTCAAAATTGTTTTTTGTACTATTTTTTGCTATAATATATTCTTCAGTTTACTTTGTATCAATCCATATGTCTTTTCATGTCTTTTATGCATTTTTGTTTGAATTCTTTTGAAATTTATTTTTAATGTAATATTTTATTTTTCCCCAATTACATGTTAAAACAATTTTTTAAGCATTCGTGGGTTTTAAGCTTTGAGTTCCAAATTCTATCCCTCCTTCCCTCCCTGAGATAATAAGCAATTCAATATAGGTTATACATGTGCAGTCACGTAAAACGTTTCTGTATTAGTCATTTTTGTATAAGACTCGAATTAAAAAAAGCAGAATTAAAGAAAGAAAGTGAAAAATAGCATGCTTCAATGTGACTTCAGACAATATCAGTTCTTTCTTTGGAGCCAGACAGCATGCTTCATCATGAGTTCTTTAGGACTGTTTTGGATCATCTGCTGAGAATAGCTAAGTTGTTCACAGTTCTTTATTGTACGATATTGTTTTTAATGTCTACAATGTTCTCCTGGTTCTGCTCACTTCACTTTGCATCAGTTGAAATCATTTATTTCTTCATATCTTAAAATAATGCATACCCATCACATTCATATACCACATCTGAATCAGCATTTCTTCAGTTGACAAGTAGCTCCTTCATTTCCAGGGTTTTTTGCTACCACAAATAGATCTGTTATAAATCTAATTCAGTGTTCTTTTGGCTATGTTGTACTGATACTTCTTACATAGCGTATAGTAGATAATAAATAAATAAATATTGATTACTTTATTGTGGATGCATTTTAAGTTATTCTGAAGAACTTCAGCTCTTCTGGAGAAAAAGTCAACATTCAAAAACAACAAAAAGAATTTGCGTGTGGCTAGTAAGACTCATGCAGACCAGTGGATCCATAGCACATCTATCAGTCTGTACCTACTACTGTTATTTGCAGAGTCCAATGTAGGGGAAAGGAGCAAGTAGATATGTTTTCAAAATTATCGTCCCCTAAGTCAGGAAGATCTGAGTTCAGATCCAACCTCAGATACTTACTAGTTATGTGACCTGGTCAAGACACTTGACCTGTGTTTGCCTCAGTTTCTTCAAAAATAAAATAGGGTTAATAATAATAATACCTACCTTGTGGGGTTGTTATAAAGATCAGATGACATAAAATTTGTAAGGCACTTAGCAGTCTGGCAAAGAGTAGGCACTATATAAATACTTATTCCCTTTTCCCTTTCCCTATATTTCAGCCAATTTGGTGAATTTGCTAATGTTAGAGACATAGACTATTCCTTCTTCTCCCACTGAGATTGCACAAGCTGTGTGTGAGGTCTGGGATGCCATTCCTCCTCATCCTGGAATACCTAATTCCTTATAAGGTTTAGCTCAAGTATTCCCTCCCCACAAGTCCCTTCCCAGTCCCTCTGATTTTTAGTGTTCCTTCTTCCTCCCACTTTGTATATTTCTTATTTACCTTCTTGGGCACATGTCATTTTCCCACTGTAAAATTTAAGCTCTTTGAAGGCAAGGACAGTTTCACTTTTGTATTTATAACTTTACTGCCTCGCATGGTGCCTGGCACATGACAGGCATATGATAAGTGCTTGCTGAATTGAATTCAACTGAATGAAATCAACTCAATTTAAAAAAGAAAAAAAAAAGTAGGAATGAAGGGGAAACAATGTTTCCAGGCCCCAGATTATACTATTAAGCATCATCAAAACTATTTGGTACTAGCTAAACAATGGAAAAGCAAATCAAAGGAACTGAATAAATGAAGAATAATCAGAAACAATTGCATTCGGAGAAAGATAGATAGAGGGGAAATGATGCAAAGTGAAGCAAACTCAATCAAGAAAATGATGCTTATAATGACTTATAATAAAGTGGAAAGAAAAATAGCAACAAAAAGAAAGAGCTGTAGGATTATAACTAAGCTTAGCCTGATAGGATTGATAAGAAAGTTCACCCCCCTCATTTCTTTGCAGAAGCAGGGGCCCATTAGTGTGGGACAGTGTATATACTATCAGAATTGGTTATTATATTGTTAGTTTTATGGACTTTTTCCCCTTAATTTTCTTTTCCCCCTGCTTTTCTTTATTTCTCTTTTTCTGTTATAAAAAATGACTTGACAGAGAATTAGAGAAAGTGGATATATTTGAGATGAATATCATCTTATGAATCAAATCATGAAAGAGTAAAAAGAAAATTAGGCCTGAAGTCAGAGGACCTAGGTCCAAGTTTGACCTTTCAAACTGACTGCCAGTTTGATTTGAGGGAAACCACTTAACATTCCTTTGCTTCAGCTTCCTTGCGGGTAAAATGAAGGGATTAGACTAGATGACCTCTGAAGGACCCTTTTGCTCTGATTCTATGACGAAAAAGGAAAAAAAAAGCATCAATAAATATTTTTAAAGAAATTAAATAGAATCATATGTAGTCAACTCAAATTTATGCCAGTCACCATTAACGGGTACAGTAGAAAGCTTAAAATGGGCAGAAATTGAAATCTTGGCTAAGTGTTTAGGAGATTATCTATGAATTTCATCTATCTATTTTCTCCCTATTCCCCATGGTTGTGGTTAATTGGAATCTGGTTGAATCTTTTTCTTGATGAGTGAGAAGAAGACTATTGTTGTCCATGAAAAGGGAATTATTTTTCAAATGTCCAGTCTAGAAGAAAGCTTTATGTTTCCTAGCACTATAATATTCTGGGAATACCATTCTAAGAACACCTACAGAATTGTCACTATAAATTCCTGTTTATGATATATTCCAAAGACATTGCAGTGATAAAATAATAAATCAATGTTGTTATTTTCAGGTACCTGAGCTGTGAAGCTAATGATTCAGCCCTCTGGCCCTTTCTCAAGACATTATCTAATGTATCACCTCATAATGATGACTGCAGCAAAACACTTTCAAAAGCATAGCCATGATGTGCTCAAAGGTCCACCTTAATTCTTACAACAAAACCTTGAAATAATTGCCTCCTGAGAGATGTCAGAAGAGCTCTTGCTTTTCCTGGAAATCAGATAGGTAAATAGATAGATAGATAGATAGATAGATAGATAGATAGATAGATAGATAGACAGACAGACAGATACACACTTTAATTTTTTTTATTTGCCCTGGACCTGTGATTTCATGAGCATAGAGAACTCCTAGAGAGTAATTCCATTAGTGTAGATGGTACCTGCCCTATAATTTATAGTCTTAAAGACTTGCCTGGGGTACTGAGAGGTTTAAAGACTTATCTAGGATCAAATAGCCAACATGCAGTAGAAACAGACTTGAATCCAGGTCTTCCTGACTACGAGGTCAACTCTCTGTCCACCATCCTGCTCTGCTTCTCTTTTCCTGTGCATCTTAAGTTGGGCTATTTAAACTCATTTTCAACAGTTTCTCTTTTTCTTTTTGGACAAATGACCCAGTAGATAAATAGTCGTGACAAATGCAGCCTAGTTCTGCCACAGGGAAAGTATAGCCAAGTATAGTATAGTCAAACTATTGGGGGCAGTACTTCATTATCATCCCTTTGAAGGATTTTTTTTTGCAACAACATAATTGTTCCCTAAGTGAGTCTTTTCTTAAGTAATTCTTTGTCCATATTACCTCAGCCGCATAGCATAGAGAAGGGTACATAGTTAGAGCCTACTCAAACAGAGCTGCAGCACAGGGCCTTATGCTGTTAGAACTGTTTTAAAGAGAGCTGTGCAAAAGTGATATGGGCTACCTTGGGAGTTACTGGGTTTCTCATCATGGGAGGTCTTCAGTTAGAAATTGTACACCTACTTGTACAAGGGATTCTTGTTCCAATACAGGCTCTAAATGGTCTATAATTCTAATTATAGGTCCATTCTAATGCTTATTCTGTGATCTTTTCCTCCACATTTTCTTTTGATTTTATTTATTCCTTTTGTTTTTATGCCATGAAATTTTTCTTTTTTTTAAATTTTTTTTTCACTTATGAAGCATTCCTTTTTACTGAGGAAAAAATAAAAGAAAGAAATACAAAGCCCTTGTATCATATAGGCATAGTCAATCAAAACAAATTACTACATTGGTTATGTTCAAAAACATGTTTCTTCTTCTGCATATGACCTTTCTGTCATTAGGTGGGCAGTTTTCTTTATCATCAACCCTCTGGAATCATGGTTGACTTTTGCTTTGATAGGCATTCTTAAACCTTCCAAAATTATTTATTTTTTACAATATCGATCTTTATAATGTAAATTGTTCTCCTGGTTCTACCTTGCTCATTCTGCATTAGTTCATACAAGTCTTTTCAAATTTCTCTGAAACCCATCTTCATTTCTTTTAGGACAATAATATTCCATCTTCCAAGATATTCCTAGCATCCCCACGTAGTAATTGGTTGTATCTAAACTAAAAATATGCCTGCTTGGCTCCTATGCCAAAACTGAGACTAAAAGAGATGGGAAAGAGAGGGGATGATAGAAGATAGTAGCTCAAGGTTAGCCTTTTCATGGTATATTAAAAAAATACTTTTAAAAATGTTATGCTCCATTGTAAGTGATTTAAACATTTTCAGAAAGCATTTTTTAAAATCAAAAGCAAATTTGTGATTGATTCTGTATTTAAATTATTGCTAAGTGAAAATCACCTTGAGAGATCTATGCCCTCATGGCCTTACTTCTCATTTCTATGGAAGATGATAAAGGACTTGATACAAATAAGGAGAATAAGGTCATGGAGGTGATTTGGAATTTTTCCTAGTGAAGTAGGTCTGACGTTGGATTGGGAGACAAGAAATTTGGCAGAAGCTACTAGTAGTTGGCATTAGTAACAATAATAGTTAGTATTTATATAGCACTTTAAGGTTTGAAAAATACTTTAAAAATGTTATCTCATTTTATTCTCACAACAACTCTGGGAGGTTGGAGCTGTTATTATCTCCATTTTACAAATGAGAAAACATCACTTGTCCAGGATGACTCAGCTAAGTGTCTGAGGTCACAATTTGAACTCAGGTTTTCTTGATTCAGGTCCTGAGCTCTGTCCATTGTACCATCTACTGCAGTGGGGTAAGTTGTACAAGGCTTAAAGGACCGCAGGAATCAGTCTATATCCTACTATTGGACTGTAAGAGAAGTAGTATCAAAAACAACCAAAGAGGGCATAAAAATATTAAGAATTATTGGGAGTAGAACCTGAAGAGGTTGACTCAAGATGGATAAAGAGTAAGGAGCTGGCAAGATGAGGCAATTAATGGAACAATTAAATGGTAAAGATTAATAGAATGGATCAGGTGCCCGGGACAAATTGATGAAACAGATAGGAGACTAGGAGAAAGATAAAAGAAAGATGTGAATATTGTGGAGTTGCTGGAACAAAGGGAAAATAACAGTGTCAAATTATTACAAAGTGACTATTGGGTATAAAAAAAATTTAACCAGGTACTTAGGGCAGAAGTGTAAACACTCATCAGTAATTTCAAGAAATAAGGCTGGAAAACTCAATTTTGTGGAAAGTAAGGGAAAGTATGCAGCGATCTTCCTAGAGCACCATGTTTGTACTTCTGCCATTACCATAAGCTAGTTTTCTTCCTAGAGGAGTAGGTGAAGAGACTAGAAGACCCCTCAATACCCCAAGGCATTAGGGAAAATGAAGGATTCCTAAAGGAGGTAGAAATAAATGTTCAACAGGGTGGGGAGGGGAAGAGATCTGAGTGGGAGGGGAGACTTGGCTCTTATCAAGATGATGGCAAATGAAAGAGAGGTAAACAGAGAAAGGGGAAGGGGAGAAGGACAGCTGTATTTTTAGAGCTTAAAAATATAATTGAGGGGGGCAGCTAGGTGGCACAGTGGATAGAGCATTGGCCCTAGAGTCAGGAGGACCTGAGTTCAAATCCAGCCTCAGACATATAACGCTTACTAGCTGTGTGACCCTGGGCAAGTCACTTAACCCCATTGTTTAGCAAAAAAAGAAAAAAAAATAGGATTGGGGGTCATTCTGAAAAGGATGAAGCTATATGCTTGAATAAGATATACTGAGCCAGAGTCATAATCCAGTCATAAATGTTATTCTCTAAAGTTTAACAGATACCTATGAGGTCAAATTTGCCTCTTTATCAAAAGAAATAGGAAATATAATATACATTATTAGCAAATCTGGGAACCAGAGATGAGGAACATGATTTGAATAAAAGTCAAAAGAGAGAAAAACAGAAATGAGGCTGTCATTTGAGTACATTATAGACCACTGGGCAGAAAAAGGAAACAGATTCAGTTTTGGGAAATGTATCACAAGCCTGACATAGAGCCATGATAAAGTGGTCATGGGTAATTTCAATTATTTTCTTGACTTGTCTAGTGATAACTTCAACCATCAAAAGGTGACAGGACCAATAAGGGGAAATTCCATCCTGGATCTGATTCCCACTTAGAGGGTGAAACTGGTTGTGGAGACAGAAATGACATGAAATTTAGGGTGAAGTGACACTTCTCTCTTCTCTATCATAGAGTTTGTGATGAAAAAAAAGAAAGAAAATCAGTGCATAGTCTGACAAGTACTAGAGATTTGGGTAAAGAAGATTTTCAATGGGTTCAGAAGAAAGATAGGAAGTATCTCAGGGAAAAAACTGTTTCAGGAGAAGTCAGTCCAGGAGGATTTGGGAATGCTCAAGAATGAAATTCATGAATAGGGCACTGGTCTTGAAGAAGTCAGAAAGTCTTGAGTTCAAATCCAGCCTCAGATACTTACTGCATGACCTTTGGCAAGTCACTTAGCCTCTGTTTACTTTCATTTCTTCCACTATAAAATAGGGATCATAATAGCACCTTTCTCCCAGGGCTGCTGTGAGGATCAAATGAAATAATATTTGTAAAGCACTTAGCACAGTGGCTGGCACCACAAGGTAAGCTCTATGTAAATGTTGTTGTTGTTATTATTATTATTATATTCTGAAGGCATAAAGGGAAGCAATTCAAAAGGGAGAAAACAAAATTTGTTTGAAAAGATTAAATATATATTCATTAATTCATTTTAAATTAACAATAATAAACCCTTTATGTGGTAATACGAATAACACATTTTGTTGTAAAAAAAAAAATCCAGTGCACAAGGATGTACCATGAACCCACCAACCAACTTATATTTTAAAAAGAAATGTACCAAAGATTAAAATAATGCTAAGTAACAGAGAACTGACATAAGTGTACTATAAAAATTGGGCTATATTTGATGGCTAACAAGGAGTTGATGCCTAAGATAAGTAAGGAAATAGCAAGAGAAAACCTAGTTGGCTTTTATGGATTCAAGGCCCCTGGCCCAGATAAATGATATCCTCAGATCCCAAACAAACTGGAAGATGTAATCCCTGAGTTACTATCAACAATAATTGAAAGGACATGGAAAATGGAAGGGATACCACAAAACTGGAGAAGAGCAAATGTTGTCCCATTTTTTCAAAAGGGAAGAGAACAGAATCTGCAAGCTACAGGCCAGGGAGCTTTGCTTTGATTGCCAGGCATATTCTAGAACAGATAGTTAAATAATATATGGTAGTCAAACATTTAGAAAAGGAAGCAACAATTACAAAGCATCAGCATGGCTTAATCAAGAACAGGCCATGCCAAATTAACCTCATTTCCTTTTTTTTGACCAGATACTAAACTAATAGATAAGGGGAATGCTGTGGATATAGTTAACCTAGATTTGAGCAAAAGGATTTCACACCATTCTTTTGCAGAATTTCGAATGCATTTGTTAGGCAATGGAGAGTCATTGAAGGCATTTATGCCCTGGAGAGATAATCAAAATGGCATTTTAGGAAGTTAGAACTTGTAGTGACATGTAGGATAAAGTAGATGAGTCCCAGGGTTTCTGTGATGATCAGATGAAATAATATTGGTAAGGCACAGCGCCTAGCACATAGTAAGCACTGTGCTGTTATTATTTTGAAAGTCTAGAGATAGGAAGGTCTTCCCTTTAATCAACCCTATCGTCTTAGCAGGGAGAGGTAGTCTACTTGTGGCTAAAGTGGAAAAAAAATCGTAGTTGGAACATTGAAGACAAACTGTTAGACTAGAAAGATTTCTGATATCCAGATTGCACAAAGGCTTTTAGTCATTTAAGGAGGGGTCTGATTCCAAGATAAAGCTTCAGAGTTAAACAGGTCTGGGAATGAAACAAGGATTAAATGAAGCAGGGGCTGATAATAGTGTTATACCATTTCTCTGTTCCTTTTTTATTCTTTTTTTTCCCCAAATGTACATGATTTGGTAGTACTTTATTTATATATTTTGCTAGAGTCATATTTTGATTTTTAGTTAATAAGTGAGAAAGCACGCTAATCTCTGTGCTAGATGTGCCTGTGTCTAAAGCCTATTTGGAGAATGTAGCTATAACCAAGGCATAGCCTAATTGCAAAAAAAAAAAAACTGAAGAAGAAATAGTAGCCTAATTATTACTGAATTTGCAAACATAAATCTCTAAAACAACAACCAAAAAGTCAGAT
This sequence comes from Phascolarctos cinereus, assembly GCF_003287225.1. Taxonomy (NCBI): domain Eukaryota; kingdom Metazoa; phylum Chordata; class Mammalia; order Diprotodontia; family Phascolarctidae; genus Phascolarctos; species Phascolarctos cinereus. Next base: position 242,376,461 of record NW_027556098.1, read on the forward strand.
CAATGCTAAGGTTTCTGTTTTGTGGTGTATTCACACGTAGTGCTCTAATCCAAAGCCTAGCCCTTCTAAGAATCTGAAAGCATGAGTCAGTGGAACAGAGTCCATTAGAATTTCATTATTGTGTGTGGAATATATTCATAATTCAACCACAAAAGCAGAGAAGAATATTTAGTTTGGCTTCCTCTCTAGCCTCAGGTCTGGCCCCACCCTTTCTAGAGACTAACTACATGAATTTCAATTTATAGATAATCATAGTTTTGCCCTAGATAAATATCTTTAGCACACTTCCTGCTTTTTAAAGAAATTGACAATTCCCTATATATTTTTCAGTCTCTTGAAGGTTCTGGTTATTCTTTATCTCATGGGCTGGCTCTCTTTTGTTTCAGAGATGCCTTCAGCAGTCTAATAAAGCCTCTCAACCCCTCTTCAGGATAATCTTTTTAAATATATAAAACAAAATATATAGGAATAAAAAGGCAATCAACTATAGTAAAAATAGTTATCTAATATTAAAAATTGAGATTAAAATATTGTTAAAATAAGTTTATGGATCCCAGATCAATTTCCTCTGTCCTAACCTTTGTCAATTGGCTACATGGCAGATTTTTGTTGGCAAATCTGAGGCATCCTCTTACATCTGTTCCTTTTGGGGATCTTTGAGTGCTAGATTAGTTAGCATGGCATACATTTCCTTCTATTTGGCTTTAAACAGAAATATGCATACACACATACTATATGCACACAGGTATATACATATGCATGTATGTACATATTTTTCTTTAATCATTTTGTTACACCTAGATATCTAGAAAATAAAAGTTGAGGGGAAAAAAGTTTAAAAAATTTAAAAGCCTTGGACAAATTCTACATCCACCGGGAAGCCTTTCCTGATGCCACTAAGTCAATATTATGTCCCACTTTGGGCATCAGGTAGTATTTACTTATTTGCATGTATATGTAACATTATACATACATTATTTAACAAATAATATATTATTTACATTATATGTAACACATCTTATATATTTGTTGTTCATTCATTTCAGTCATGTCCAACTCTTTGTGACCAAATTTGGGCTTTTCTTGATATAGATACTGGAGTGGTTTGCCATTTCCTTCTCCAGCTCATTTTACAGATGAGGAAACTGAGGCAACCAAGGTTAAGTGACTTGCCCAGGGTCACACAGCTAGTAAATGTCTTATCTTAGATAGATAGATAAAGAGAGAGAGAGAGAGACAGAGAGAGAGAGAGAGAGAGAGAGAGAGAGAGAGAGAGAGAGAGAGAGAGATTTCCCTCAGATCATTACTAAAACTTTGCATAGAGCTTGGGGGGGAGGGGAAAGGAGAGAGGAGAGATTCTTCACTTTCCATCTAACTCCATACTATGAGTTATTTTTTTTCTCCCTGAAAAGGTTTTGAAAAGCTTTCTATCACTTGGCTTATAAATTTTCTTGTCTGAAACTGCAACTTTGTCTTAGATTGATTTATCTGCGAATTATTTTGTTTGTTCTTCTCACTACCTACTTCCTCATAAACCCCTGGAAGTTCAATGACATAAATGAATGAATCAATGAATGAACAAATAAATAAGCAAGCAAATGAATGAACGAATGAACAGGTAAATAAGCAAATGAATGGACAGATAAACAAGCAAATGAATGAATGAATAAGGTATGAGAGGCAAGGTTCAATAGTGAATAAAATGTTAGGCTTCTGAAGAACTGAATTTAAATCTTCTCTTAGATACTTATTAGCCATGACCATTTCTTAACCCAGGCCTGCACAACATATGGCCCGTGGGCCACTTGCATTCTGCCAAAGAATTTTGGGCGGCCCATGAAAAATATAGAGGCTGTAGAAGAAAGTAAAGATGTAATGAGCGTTTTGTCGGTGCCCCACTTACCCTGTCTTCCACTAGTTACTATCACTCCCATCATTTAACTTGGTGGGTGGGTTGTCACTGTGCACGCACTCTCTCTTGTTTGTCGTGTGATCTGAGACCACCAATCATGTCAGTCTATCTCTAGTTTGAGAGGAGCAAGAGTCATACCTTTTCACTGTGTTTTCAGTCCTTAACCATCATTGAACAGGGACAAAGTGAGTGTAACCACACACCACTGCAGCTAATTCCCAGTATGCAATGAGTAGTAATAACCCGCGGGCTTCTTCTCTTCTCTTGCTATGCTACCACCTTCCAAATTACATGAGTCTCTGGCACTCTCTCCAAGGTCAGACACTCAGTTCAGTATTTTTTTGTATGCGAGTAGTTGCTGTAGAGATTTTTTGGTTCTAACATTAAAGTTTTGAGGGTGACTTTGTAAAATGAGTGATAAAAAGAAATGGAAGATTGAATCAGAACAGAGTGTTTAATCTGGAGTGGATAAATGGATACTTATCTACTTACATGTGAGACAAAATATTGTGCCTTGTTTGCCAAGAAGTAATAGATTTTGAATCAAAACATCCCGACTTAAGCAAATTGGAAGCTAATGAGAAATAAATTAAAGCATCCTAATTATTGAAAAATCTCAGTGGGGGAACAACAGTTTTTCAAAAAAGTAAAGTCAGAAAAATGAAACGGCTGCTAAAGTTAGTTTTCAAATTTCTAAAGAAATTGCTCCTGCTGAGAAGTCTTTTACTGAAGGTGACTTCATAAAGAAGTGTTTGCTGATTGCAGTTTCTGGATTATGTCCCAATAAAAATGTTTTTGAGAATATGCTTGTGCCATATGACCATTCAGTGAAGAGTAGCTGATGATAAACTGATTGCTGACAAGAAGTGTAATATGTCCAATTAACTAAATGTAAACAGTAAGAAAACCTGAAAAATGTATTAAAAGTTGTACCACTTAGCAAAGTATTTTTTTAACATTAATGTGATTTCATGATGAATAAAAATCTTAAGTAAATAAGTGTAATCAATTGATATTAATTGAAATTTCCCTTTTTTAATAAAGTTTATTTGCAAAATAGCTTAATCATTAATTATACCTTTACTTGGAAAGTGAGCTGCTAAAAACCTGTGACCCAAAGTTTAGCCTATTTTAATTTTGATCCCCACCTACTGCCATGTTGTTCAAGTCTGTATTAACCTCTCTGAACCTCAAACAATACTCTAAAATATAGACATGTATAAAGACAAGATATTTAATATGGTCAGACAATTCAAGTTTTAAGATATTGTAATGGTACCATAAGTCTGTCTGATCTGAAGCTTCAAAACTAACAGGCCAAATGCTGACGTTTTCTCATAAGGTTTCTGTCTATACTCACCTGAGCTCTCTCATTGGTCCATTTAACCACTGATTAAGTGTATTCAAATTTTGTAAAGTACTCTTGACTCTAATGGGACTTTGAAAATATATGTTTGGAAAGTAAGTTAAACAAACAAATACAACTTTTACAGCATGAGTAATAACCACTAGGGAGAAGTATGATATTCAATGAACTCGGGATTTTCAGTTAGGTCACAGAAACTTAATGAATGAGTACCTACTCCACACCTACTGTAATATTAAAAAAGAAAATCCAAAAGAGTTTTCTGATACATCCTAGAACACAGGTGCAAAAATACCCTTCTGAAACCCCTCCAGAGCAAACTTGACTGATTTCATGTCCCTCACAAAGGTACCACAGTCATATCTATCTTACGCAAAATAAATTTAGAGTATTTTATCATTGGTTCAACCCTCAATTTCTTCTTCATCTATTTCATAAACCAGTTTACAAGAACTTAGTTGCATATGAAGGGGGAAAAAGTATTCTTAAGAAAGGATTGTTTCTGCTGTTTGAGATACCACAGCAGTCTACCCTCTGACCCCACTTTTTTTCTGCCAGTGAAGCCCCGGGGCTCAATTGGATTAGAGGCCTCCTCTTCTGGCTTTTTGCTGTTACCAATTCTCCTTTGCTTCAGTTCCTCATCACCCTAGCCTTAAGATTATTGTGTAATGGCTCACTTCCCTTGAGGATCAGTTTAGTAGAATCCAGGTTCATAATTAGAGAGACAATTTAAACCTTTTCGAATAATAAAACAGATCTGTGATTTCAGCAAATTGTATATTCCCTCCAAAGACACTGATCACAACCATCTCTGCTAGCCACTTTTTTTTTTCCTGTGGCCTACCATAAGTTTACCACAGGAGGTCCACCTAACATGTTGTGGGCTTTCTTCGATTTAAAAATTCTCTTCATAATATCAATTTCCCATACCCAAAAGGATAGACTCTGGCATTCCATTATTCCAAAACAAAAAGCATCCTCAGAACAGGACCTAATTTATATTTTTCTATAGAATTATTTGAGTAGTGGATAAATTTAGGAACCTTGAGGGAATCCGCAAATAATATTGGTAGCTTATGTTTACAAAGCACACTTACATTCTTACCTTAAGCATATTTTTAAACTTGATCCTTGCATATAGATAATGCAATTATTTTATACTCATTTTCCAGATGTAAAAGCTAAAACACAGAGAATTGAAGTGGAACATTAACAAGTGACAGATTTAAGAGTTTAACTCAGGTCATGTGATTCTAAGTCATAGAATGAAAGAGCTGTGGAGCTCAAAAGGGACCTTGAAGCTCATCTGGTCCAATTGTCTCATTTTACATATAAGAAAACTGAGGCCCTAGCTGAGAGTAACTTGACCAAATTCATAAGAGAAATCAGTGACAAAGCTAAGATTTGAACTAGGATCTCCTGATCCTAGATCTAGCAGTCTGTCCACAACATCATGTTGTCACTTCTAAGAAACAACGTCCCATAGTAGAGTATTAAGAGTGATGTCAATACTCAGGTTCATATTCAATCTTTAACATTTACTAGTTGTGTTACTTATCCTCTAGTCATCTCAAGCAGCTCCCCAGGACTTACCTACCAAGTCAGTTGTATTGGAGAGAGAGTCCAGGGGTATGCTGAAGCCAACTTGGTTTTCAGGGTGAGCATATCCACTTCGGGAATTCACAAATTCTACAAATCAAGCTTGGTTTATTGTCTTATTGGTTATTTAGACTTAAGAAAGTAATGGAATTTTCCACTTCTAGGAGCCAAGATGATGGAGTGAAAAGGTAGTCACTCTCACTCTCCCCTATCCACCTCTGAAAACCCAGAAAATATCACCCCAGAAAAAAAAAAACCCTGGAACAGCTGAACTAGAAGAAAGACAGGGAGCAGCAGTGCAGCAGCCCAGCAAATGGGTAACCCAGTGCCTCAGCAAAAATAAGGGAGGCAGAACTACAAGGGGCCCCAGGCTGATAAGTACCCTGCTGGGTTCATCTGAAAGGAGGTGAAGAAAACAACCTAAAGGCTTCCTAAAGCCCAGGCCTTGCTGGTTCCAACCCAACACCAGGTGAGATGTCAGAGCCCTGCAGCCTCCAATTGTGAAGAAATCATGAAACCCAGGTGGTAGAATGGGCAAATACCAACACCTGGACCTCCAAGTACCTCAGTAAGGGTAGGGGAAACCAGTGGAAACCAGCTCAAAAAACCACCAGGTGCCTCAGCACTCTACCAAAGGAATCTCCCAGTGCATTAGCAGAAAGAGGGAGACAACACTGCAGGGGCCCCAGGCAGATAAACACCCTGCAGCACCCATCTAAAAGGAGCTGAAGAAAGCTAAAAGAAAGGAAAAGCAGGCAACCTAGAATTGCCTGAAAGTTCCAGCCTTGCTGATTCCAGCCCAACACAAGGTAAGCTGCCAGAACCCTACAGCCTCCAATTGCCAGCATAAGAGGCCCCCGCACACAAAGCCAGTGACCAACACCTAGGCTCCCAACACAAGAAGCTTGGGTCAGTGCCCTCTGTTCCCCAGCAGGAGAGCTCAATCTCTTTAAAGGCCAGGGAATAAAGAAACACCATGAGTAAAAAGAAACATACCATAGATTCATATTATGAGAACAGTGAAGATCAAGACAGAAAATCTGAAGAGGACAACATTGTCAACAAACCCACATCTGCAACAACAAAAGGGAATATGAACTGGTCTGAAGCCCAAAAAGCCTTCTTAGAAGAGCTCAAGAAGGATTTTAATAGTCAAATGAGAGAGGTAGAAGAGTCCTTCAAAAATACAATTGGCCAATTGGAAAAAAAATACACTGAAGAAAACAAGTCCCTAAAAAACACAATTGGCCAATTGAAGAAGGAAGTACAAAAAAACAGAAGAAAACAATCTGTTAAAAACTAGAATTGGACAAATGGAAACTAATGTCTCTATGAGACAGCAAGAATCCGTCAAACAGAAAGAAAAAAAAAGAAAAAAGATGAAAATAAAATACCTCATGTAAAACAACCGACCTGGAAAATCGATCAGGAGAGACAATTTAAAAATTATTGGACTACCTGAAAATCATGATGAAAAAAAGAGCCTGGACAGTATCTTTCAGGAAATCATAAAGCGAAAACTGCCCGAAGTCCTAGAACCAGAAGGGAAAATAACCATAGAAAGAATCCACATCACCACCTGAAAGAGATCCCAAATTGACAACGCCAAGGAATATAATAGCAAAATTCCAAAATTACCAGATGAAAGAGAAGGTGCTGCAAGCAGCCAGAAAGAAACAATTTAAATATCATGGAACCACAGTCAGGATTACACAGGACCTTGCAGCTTCTACATTAAAAGACCAGGGCATGGAACATGATATTCCATAAGGCAAAGGAGCTTGGAATGCAGCCAAGGATCAATTACCCAGCAAAAATGATCATCATTTTTCAAGGGAGGAGATGGATATTCAATGAAATAGGAGACTTCCAAACTTTCCTGATAAAAAGACCAGAGCTCAACAAAAAATTTGATCTTCAAGTACAGGACTCAAGAAGGACTAAAAAGGTAAATGGGACAGAAAGATATATATGTTGTTAATGGGGGGGGCTGTTTAAACCCCTACAAGGGAATATGACACTTGCAACCCTTGAGAACTGTATTGTTATTACACCTGTTAAAGGAGTATACATAAAGAGGGTGGATATTAGTTGACTTTGATGTAATGATAAAAAAAATCTAATCAAGTGGGTTAAATGGATCCAAATAAGTGGATCAATCTGATCTTAGAAAATGTACTGAGAAAGGAGGAGGCAGACAAGGGTAAATTACATTACAGGAAAAGACACAAAATCCTATTACAGCAGAGGGAAAGAAGGGGGGGGAGCATTGTTTGAACCTTACTCTCATCAGATTTGGCTCAAGAAGGGCATAACATAATCAGTTAGGTATAGAAATCTAACTTGCCCTATAGGCAGTAGGAGGGAAAAGGGGAAAGAAAAGGGAGGGGGAAAGAAAAGGGAGGGGGAAAGAAGGGAGGGAAGAAGCAGTAAGAGTAAAGGGGAAGAAAAGGGAAAGGGATAATAAAAGGGAGGAGGGACTGAAGGAGGTGGTCAAAAGCAAAACACTAGTGAAGGGGGAAAGGAAAAAGGAGAAAGAAAAGCATAAATGGGGGAAAAGGATGGAGAAAAAGACACAGATAGTAATCATAACTGTGAATGTGAATGGGATAAACTCACCCATAACGGATTGCAGAATGGATTAAAAACCATAACCCTACAATGTGCTGTTTACAGGAAACACACTTGAAAAAGAGTGACACATACAGGGTAAAGGTAAAAGGCTGGAGCAGAATATATTATGCTCAGCTGAAGTAAAAAAAAGGGGTAGCAATCCTGATCTCAGACAAAGCAAAAGCAAAAATAGATCTAATCAAAAGAGATAAGGAAGGAAACTACATCCTGCTAAAAGGCACCATAGACAATGAAGTAATATCATTACTAAACATATATGCACCAAATGGTATAGCATCCAAATTCTTACAGGAGAAGTTCAGGGAGTTACAGGAAGAAATAGACAGCAAAACTATACTAGTGGGGACCTGAACCTCCCCTCTCTGCACTAGATAAATCTAACCACAAAATAAACAAGAAAGAAGTTAAGGAGGTGAATAGAACATTAGAAAAGTTAGGTATGATAGACCTCTGGAGAAAACTGAATGGGGATAGAAAGGAATATACTTTTTTCTGGTACATGGCACATACACAAAAATTGACCATGTACTAGGGCATAAAAACCTCACAATCCAATGCAGAAAGGCAGAAATATTAAATGCATCCTTTTCAGATCATGATGCAATAAAAATTATATGTAATAAAGGGCCATGGAAAGATAGACTAAAAAATAATTGGAAACTAAATAATCTAATCCTAAAAAATGATTGGGTCAAACAACAAATCATAGAAACAATCAATAATTTCAATTCAAGAGAATGACAATAATGAGACATACAAAACTATGGGATTCAGTGAAAGCAGTTCTTAGGGGAAGTTTTATATCTCTAAATGCTTACATAAACAAAATAGAAAAAGAGGAGATTAATAAATTGGGCATACAACTAAAAAAAAACTAGAAAAAGAACAAATTAAAAATACTCAACTAAACACAAATTAGAAATATTGAAAACCAAAGGAAAATTAAAAAATTGAAATTAAGAAAACTATTGAACTACTACTTAAAACTAAGAGCTAGTTTTATGAAAAAACCAATAAAACATATGACCTTTGGTTAATTTAATTTAAAAAAAGAAATAAGAAAACCAAAGTACTAGTATCAAGAATGAAAAGGTGAAGCTACCACCAAGGAAGAGGAAATTAAAACAATAATTAGGAATTATTTTGCCCAACTATATGCCAACAAATTTGACAATCTTAGTGAAATGGATACATATTTACAAAAATATAAATTGCCCAGATTAACCAAAGAGGAAGTAAAATACTTAAATAACCCCATCTCAGAAAAAGAAATTGAACAAGCCATTGATGAACTCCCTAGGAAAAAATCTCCAGGGCCAGATGGATTTACATGCGAATTCTATCAAACATTTAAAGAACAATTAATTCCAATACTATATAGACTATTTGGGAAAATAGGTGAAGAAGGAGTCTTACCAAATTCTTTTTATGATACAAATATGGTGTTGATACCTAAACCAGGAAGAGTCAAAATAGAGAAAGAAAATTATAGACCAATTTCTCTAATGAATATAGATGCAAAAATTTTAAACAAAATACTAGCAAATAGATTGCAGCAACTTATCACAAGAATAATACACTATGACCAGGTAGGATTTATACCAGGAATGCAGGGTTGGTTCAATATTAGGAAAACTATCAGCATCATTGAGCATATCAACACCAAAAAACCAACAGAAACCACATGATCATCTCAATAGATGCAGAAAAAGCTTTTGATAAAATACAACACCCATTCCTATTAAAAACACTAGAAAGCATAGGTATAAATGGAGTCTTCCTTAAAATAATAAATAGCATATATCTAAAACCTTCAGCAAGCATTATATGTAATGGGGACAGGCTAGAAGCATTTCCAATAAGATCGGGGGTGAAACAAGGATGTCCATTATCACCACTGTTATTCAATATTGTACTGGAAACTTAGCTTTAGCAATAAGAGAAGAAAAAGAAATTGAAGGCATTAGAATAGGCAAAGAAGAAACAAAGCTATCACTCTTTGCAGATGACATGATGATATACTTAGAGAATCCTAGAGAATCAAGTAAAAAACTACTTGAAATAATAAACAACTTTAGCAAAGTTGCAGGCTATAAAATAAACCCACATAAATCATCAGCATTTCTATATATTACCAACAAAGCCCAACAGCAAGAGATAGAAAGAGAAATCCCATTTAAACTTACTGTAGACATTATAAAATATTTAGGAGTCTACCTCCGAAACAAACCCAGGAACTCTATGAACACAATTACAAAACACTTTTCACACAAATAAAATCAGATCTAAATAATTGGAAAAACATCAGTTGCTCATGGGTAGGCCAGGCTAATATAATAAAAATGATAATCCTACCTAAACTAATTTACTTATTCAGTGCCATGTCAATTAACCTACCAAAAAATTATTTTATAGAGTTAGAAGAAATGCTAACAAGATTCATTTGGAAAAACAAAAGGTCCAGAATATCAAAGGAACTAATTGAAAAGAAATGCAGGGGAAGGTGGCCTAGCAATTCCAGATCTTAAATTGTATTATAAAGCATCAAAACTGCTTGGTACTGGCTAAGAAATAGGGAGGTGGATCAGTGGAATAGGTTAAATATGCAAGACACAGTAGTCAATGACTATAGTAATCTATTATTTGATAAACCCAAAGACCCCAGCTTCTGGGATAAGAACCCACTCTTTGAAAAAAACTGCTGGGAAAACTAGAAAAGAGTATGGCAGAAACTAGGCATAGACCGAAATCTCACACCATATACCAAAATTCAAAACTGCTTGGTACTGGATAAGAAATAGGTAGGTGGATAGTGGAATAGGTTAAATATGCAAGACACAGTAGTCAATGATTATAGTAATCTATTATTTGATAAACCCAAAGACCCCATGTTTTGGGATAAGAACCCACTGTTTGAAAAAAACTGCTGGGAAAACTGGAAAAGAGTATGGCACAAACTAGGTATAGACCCAAATCTCATACCATATACCAAAATAAAGTCAAAATGGGTTCAGGACTTAGATACAAAGGCTGATACCATAAGTAAACTGGTAGAATAAGGATTGGTTTACCTATCAGATCTATGGAGACAAAAGAATTCGTGACCAAACAGGAGATAGAAAACATTATGAAAAGCAAAATGGATAATTTTGATTACATTAAATTGAAAAGTTTTTGCACAAACAAAGCCAATGCAACTAAGATTAGAAGGAAGGTAGAAAATTGGGAAAGAATTTTTACAACCAGTCTGTCTGATAAAGGCCTCATTTCTAAAATATAAAGAGAATTAAGACAAATTTATAAGAACACAAGCCATTCCCCAATTGATAAATGGTCAAAGGATATGAACAGACAGTTCTCAGATGAAGAAATTAAAGCCATCTATAGTCATATGAAAAAATGCTCTAAATTGTTATTGATTAGAGAAATGCAAATCAAAACTCTGAGGCACCACATCACACCTATCAGATTGGTCAACATCTCAAAACAGGAAAATGATAAATGTTGGAGAAGATGTGGGAAAACTGGAACACTAATACATTGTTGGTGGGAGCTGTGAAATGATCCAACCATTTTGGAGAACAATTGGGGACTATGCCCAAAGGACTACAAAAAAGTGCATGCCCTTTGACCCAGCAATAGCACTTCTAGGGCTATATCCCAAAGAGATCAAACAAATGGGAAAAGGACCCATATGTACAAAAATATTCATAGCAGCTCTTTTTGTGGTGGCAAAGAATTGGAAATTGAGAGGATGCCCATCAATTGGGGAATGGCTGAGCAAGTTGTGGTATATGAATGTAATGGAATACTCTTGTGGTATAAGAAATGATGAACAGGGGGCACAGCCAAGATGGCGGAGGGAAAGCAGTGACTTGCTTGACCTCTCCCCCTCCAAATACTCATTAAAAAATAGCTCTAAACAAATTCTGAAGCAGCAGAACCCACAAAAAGACAGAGTGAAACAAATTTATAGCCCAAGACAACCTGGATGATTGATCAGAAAGTGATATCATGCCGGACTGGGAGTGCAGCGTGGGTACGCAGGCCGCAGCAAACCTGGAGCAGGCCTCAGAGGGCTGAATCGCAGCAGCTGTGGAGGTTTCCAGACTCCTCAATCCACCAATGCCAAAGACAACTTACAAGGTCAGTGGGAAAAGTCTGTTTCTGTCGGTGGTCAGAGAGGAAGGCAGGATTTCAGCTCCATTCCCCAAGAGCCTGGCCCTGGAGGGGGCAGCTGCTTCCTGAACTTCCGGCCCACAGACTGAGGTGGAATCCAGTGGCTGATCAGAGAGGGACTGCAGGGATCTCTTTGCCAGTGCTGAGGCAGGAATCTCTTGCTTTGCCTGTGTGTGGATCTGGGTCACAGTGCTGGGCGGCAGTGCTGGGGTGAGGAGGAGCGCTGGCTTGGTGGAGCTTGTAGGGGCTGTGGAGAGGAACCCCACCTCACAGTTACAGGACAGAAAGGAATACTTGTGGTCACAGGCCAGGAAAGGAGTAAACACCTCTCCCCTTATCATACCACCTTGGTAGATCTGAAAATTTACAGGTCCCTACAAGTATCTCTGAAAACAGCTACACAAACCCCTGAAGCTTGGGACCGTACACTCTCCACATTGGAAGCCAACTCTTACCTTAACAAAGAGTTTAAAACTCAAGTAATTGGCTGGGATCATGATCAAACAGCGCAAAAAGGGTCAGACTATATTATCTCACTTTGGTGAAAAAGATCAAAATATACAACCAGAAGAAGACAACAAAGGCAAAGCTCCTACATCCAAAGCCTCCAAGAAAAATATGAATCAGTCCCAGGCCATGGAAGAGCTCAAAAAGGAATTTTGAGAAGCAAGTAAGGGAAGCAGAGGGAAAACTGGGAAGAGAAATGAGAGTGATGCAAGAAAATCATGAAAAACAAGTCAACAGCTTGCTAAAGGACACCCCCAAAAATACTGAAGAAAATAACACCTTAAAAAACAGCCTAACCCAAATGGCAAAAGAGGTCCAAAAAGCCAATGAGGAGAAAAATGCCCTAAAAAGAACAATTGGCCAAACGGAAAAGGAAGTCCAAAAGATTACTGAGGAAAATACTTCCTTAAAAATTAGAATAGAGCAATTGGAAGACAGTGACTTTGTGAGAAATCAAGACACTGTAAAACAAATCCAAAAGAATGACAAAATAAAAGAGAATGTGAAATATCTCATTGGAAAAACAACTGACCTGGAAAATAGATCCAGGAGAGAGAATTTAAAAATTATGGGACTATCTGAAAGCCATGATCAAAACAAGAGCCTAGACATCATCTTTCAAGAAATTATCAAGGAAAACTGCCCTGATATAGTAGAACCAGAGGGCAAAATAGAAATTGAAAGAATCCACAGATCTCCTCCTGAAAGTGATCCCCAAAGGAAAACTCCTAGGAATATTGGAGCCAAATTCCAGAGTTCCCAGGTCAAGGAGAAAATATTACAAGCTTCCAGAAGGAAACAATTCAAGTACTGTGGGAACACAATCAGGACAACACAAGATTTAGCAGCTTCTACATTAAAGGACCACAGGGCATGGAATATAATATTCCGGAGGGCAAAGGAGATAGGATTACAACCAAGAATCACCTGCCCAGCAAAACTGAGTATAATCCTTCAGGGGAAAAAATGGTCATTCAGTGAAATAGAGGACTTGCAAGCATTCCTGATGAAAAGACCAGAGCTAAACAGAAAATTTGACTTTCCAATACAGGACTCCAGTGGAACATGAAGAGGTAAACAGGAAAGACAAATCATAAGAGACTTATTAAGATTGAACTGTTTACCTTCCTGCATGGAAAGATGATATTTGTAACTCATGAGAACTTTGTCAGTATTAGGGTAGTTGAAGGAAAAAAATTGTATGTATGTATATATAGATAGATAGAGGGCACAGGGGTGAGTTGAAGATTAAGGGGTCATATCTGGAGAATAAAATTAAGGGATGAGAGAGGAGGATGCTTGGAGAAGAAAGGGAGAGGTAGAATGGGGTAAAGTATCTCACAAAAAAAAAAACAGAAAAGAAAAGTCTCTCACAGTGGAGGGGAAACAGGGGAAGGTGAGAGGGAATGAGGGAATCTTATTCTCATAGGATTTGGCTTAAGGAGAGAATAACATACACATTCAATTGGGTATGGAAATCTGTCTTACCCTACAGGAAAATAGGGGGAGAAGGGGACAGGAGAGCAGGGGGGTTATAGGAGGAGGCAGATTGGGAAGGAGAGGTAATCAGAAGCAACTACTTCTGAGGAGGGACAGGGTCAAAAGAAAGAATAGAATAAATGGGAGGGCAGGATAGGATTAAGGGAAATAGAGTTAGTTTTTCACAACATGTCTACTAAGGAAGTATTTTGCATGACTGCACATGTACAACCTATATTGAGTTGCTTGCCTTTTCAGTGAGGGTGGGTGGGGAGGGAGGAAGGGAGAAAATTTGGAACTCAAAATTTTAAAAACACATGTTTTAAAAAAATGTTTTCACATGCAACTGGGAAATAAGAAATACAGGAAATGGGGTACAGAAATCTATCCTGCTCTACAGGAAAATAGAAGGGGAAGGGGATAAGAGAAGGGAGCGGAGAGAGATAGAATAGAAGGCAGACCAGGGGAAGGGGTATTCAGAATGCATGCCATCTTGGGGTGGGGGGAGGGGTGAGAAATTTGGAACTCAAAAACTTGTGGAAGTGAATATTGAAAACTAAAAATAAAGAAATTTATATTAAAAAAAAAAGAAATGATGGACAGGCTGACTTCAGAAAAACCTGGAAAGTCTTGTATGGTCTGATGCTGAGTGAAGTGAGCAGAACCAACAGCACTTTGTACACAATAACAGCCACGTTATGCGATGACTAAGAATGTTAAACTGAACCCTTCTCAGCATTACAAGGATCTAAGACATCTCTAGAGGCCTCGGGATGGAAAATGCTGTCAACATCCAAAGAAACAACTGTGGAAGTTGAATCGCTATCACTTATTTTTACCTTCTGTTGAGTTTTGTTTCATCTTTCTAATGGTTCCTCCTATTGGTTTTAATTTTTACTTACAACTTCACTAATGTGAAAATATGTTTAATAGGAATGTAAATGTAAAGCCTATATCAGATTGTGTGCCGTCTTGGGGAGGGTGGGGGAGAAAGGGGGAGAAAAATTTTAAACTCAAAAGCATATGGAAGTGATTGTTGATAAATCAAAATAAATTAATAAAATTTAAAAAAGAAAGTAATGGAAAAAACGATAAAGATATATAAATTCATGTGGGCCTTTTATACTGAGAGCCAGTCACATTTACTAGCATGTCCCTGGGAATTGACCATAATGAAGGAATCACAGATTCTTTGTCCGTGCTGCCTCCTATCTGAAGAATCCAATGGCCCTGAGAAAGTTTATTTAAGCAAAACCAACACTTTGAAAATCACACCACAAAAATTAAGCAGCATAGGCAATATGAAAGATATTAATGAAAAGTCAAATTTGCTTCAGGGCTGTATTTCTGGAAAAAAAATCATTTGGGCTTTCATATATAAGGGCTGTTGTTGTTCAGTTGTGTCCTATTCTTCCTGACCTCATGGACCATACTGTCCAT
The DNA here is from genome assembly GCF_003287225.1 of Phascolarctos cinereus. Classification (NCBI taxonomy): domain Eukaryota; kingdom Metazoa; phylum Chordata; class Mammalia; order Diprotodontia; family Phascolarctidae; genus Phascolarctos; species Phascolarctos cinereus. The sequence continues at coordinate 242,391,577 of NW_027556098.1, forward strand.
GGGGTTTTCTTGGCAAAGATATTGGAATGGCTTACCATTTTCTTCTTCAGTGGAATAAGGCTAACAGAGGTTAAATGATTTACCCAAGGTCACAAAGCTAGTAAGAGTCTGAGGACAGATTTGAACTCAGGTCTTCCTGACTTCAAGCCCAGCACTTTGTCAACTGGACTGAATTATCTACCTGCCTCCTATATATAAGAGCAGCAAATCCCAGAGCTCAAAACAGAGACCAGACTTAAAATGCCTGCTTTTATTGAAAAACCAACCAAGAAATGAAGGGATAAAGCTGCTCTAATTATACCGAGGCCAGCCCTTCTATTGTAGCTCTTTTAGCAGGGAAAATTCCCAATATGATCTGATAATTCATTATGCATAAAAAGTGTACATTATCCTAATGAATCACATCATTAGCACTCCTACTGCAATTATTTAGTATTTTCTTAGCACTTTTCTGCTAACTAGCTCAAGGCACTTTACCAAATTTTGAATGACTAGTCATATTTCACTCAATCTACACACAGCTTAAAATGCTAGATATTGGCCAGAACCCTCCCATGATCTGAATTCTGCTAACGTGAGGTGAGGTTCCCTGTCAAAATTAAAGTCCTTTCAATTAACAGAATTGAAATGTTCCATCCCATAGGCACCCTGAGGCAAGAGGGGGAGTCGTCATTGATTAGGATGAGGGAAAATGAAATAGTTTAAATAATGTGTGGTACAATGGAAGCTGAAGGACACAAGGCATCTGGCATTACGTACCTGACAGTAACATAACCAGGTCAGGGACCTTCAAATCTCTGAGGAATACTGCCCATTTCCTCCAGCAGGTGGTGCTTGTCACTCGCTCCAGTATGGTTGTGGGACACAGATAAATTTGCAGATTTAGATTTGGACAGTTGCATGAAAAGAGGGGTTATTAAATTGGGGTACATGAACTTGAAAAAATATTTTGATAACTATCCAAATATAACATTTTCCCTTTTGTTATCCTACGTATTTTATTTTATGCATCTAACATTATTCTGAGGATTCTTTAGGCTTCACTGAACTTCCAAAGGAACCTATAACATATAAAAGGTTAAGAACCCCTACAAGGACCTCAGATGTTTAAAAAGATCCTAGATTGTTGACAACAACTAGCATTTGGATCACAGTAAGGATTAAGGACAAATGGTGCTTAATGAGTGAATGAGAATATGTTCTTTCAACATTATCAATTAGTAAGTTCATAGAATAATGGACTTTTAATAATTGGAAAAGAACTAAAAGATTGTTTATTTTAACACCCTCATTTTATAGATGAGGAAACTGAGGACCAGAGGCCTGAGGCTTTCACTAGGGTCAAAATTACACAGTGAGTTAGTGGAAGATACAGTGTTTAAACCCAATCTCCTGGTTTGCTGTTCTATACTTTCCCCCAACATATCTAAAGTACCTGAATTTTGAAAACATGCAGGTTTCTTAGAAGTCAGTCAACCAGGCTCATGTCTAGAGAACATCAGAACAACCTGCTAAGTAAAGCTCAAATAAGATAATGGATGTAAAAGTGCTTTATAAAACTTGAATTTGAGTGCTATGTGAAAGTCAGCTATTGTAGTTTTCATTGTTATTAAGAATTAATTAAAACCAGCAGTCAATGCAGGGGTAAAATAAGTCAAGCCCAAGTTTGATACCCTATAGATCATGTTAAAAATGTCTTTTTTTTTCATCTTTTTGATTGATTGGGTTGGCATCACATAAGCATGGTTACCAGCCAAGGCACAAGACCACTGCTGGGATCCTGTAAATATCCTTTGTCATCTCCCAAATTACCAATAAAGCAATTCACTACAAATATGCAACATAAAAGGGAGAGGAATGAGAAGCATATGCTAGAGTTCTCCATGTAAAATCTATAGCCATTAAGGGAATGATTTGCATTTGAAATGCCCCAAAGCATGTAAGTATAGCAACCTTGAGACTAAGCAAAAGAAAAAAAAATGGGGAAGAGTGTGGGAGCGATAGGAGAAGATTTTCCAAGCCAAGGAGAATAATAATCTCTCTTTCTCAACTCAAAAGATTATCCAGCTGAGACTAGAGTCTCACTCAGACAATGAGAAAGCATTTACCCAGAATAAGAGATTATTTGGAGAATTACTAAGTCCTGTTTTCCTCTAGGAGTGGGATCTGATCTCAAAAAGTTCAGAGGATTGCCCAGACTTTAAGTTCCAGTTTAAGAAACAACAGGAGTATAAAAAAAAAAACACTATTATAGCAATTATAACATTATAAAGCAACTTCAAAGACACCATAATAAAAATCAAAACAAAAGACAAAATAAATGTTCATAACATAGAAGGTGTAGTAATTGAGTTAATGATAATTTTTTTTCCACATGTATTTCAATTTTCCAAATTTATTTATGTTATTTCTTGGACTAGATTTAAACATTTTGAAGTCAAAGGCTATATCTATCTAGACATATATACACACATTCCTATACATACATTTTATTACATATGCACATATTTAAACATGTCGGCCTGCATGCATGCTTGTGTATATATGATGGGAAGCTCAGGTAATTAAATTTTCTGTTTAATAATTACTACATTCTTCCACAATGCTTTGTGCAGACCAGACACTTAAATGCTTCCTGAATTGATCTGACCTGAATAAGGTATGGATCCTTTCATTTTAGTAAGAATCCACATTAGATAGGCAGCTTGGCCTGGTTCATAGAATGCTAGATACAGGAAGACCTGTATTCAGATTTTACCTCTTAATCTATCTGGAGTTATTTATTACCTGTTTGTTATCTATTATGTGCCTGGCAATGATAAATATCATCTCGATACTTATTAGTTATGTAACCATGTGCAAATCACTTAACATCTCTGAATCTGAGACAACATTTTAAGATAATAATGTATGGACTGGTCAGTAGAGGACTTCCTCCATAAAGGAATTCATAGGTCCTTGATGTGGTGTGATGTCCTTGATGATGACTAAAGTGGCCCAATGCCTGGAATATTGCTGTTGTCTAGTTGTGTCTGACTCTTCATTTGGGATTTTCATGGCAAAGATGCTAGAGTGGTTTGCCATTTCCTTCTCCAGCTCATTTTACAGATGAAGACACTGAGGTAAGCAAGGTTAAATGATTTGCCTAGGGCCATACAGCTAGTAAGTGCCTGGGGCAAGAGTTGAACTTGATAAGTCTTCCTCTCTCCAGGCCCCATACTCTATCCACTGTGCCACCTAGCTACTCCAGTCTGTACCAAATTCTTTCCAGTTTCCTGCCTGGCTTACTGACTTAGTCTGATGAGCGCTTTGAATAAAGGAACATCGAAGAGCAACTGATTGTGTTTCATTCTAAATGTCTCAATAGGAAGACATACTGTTTCCTTTATTAAAGATTAAGCTCACAAGCTTGTTACTCAGAGAATAGGAGGTGAAACTAATGGTTAAATAGGGGGTCTCAAGCCCTCTGTGAGTCCATCTGGCTAGAAATCACCCAAAAATTCTTTTCCCCTTGGGCATTCATGTTCAATTTTTACCTCTGGCTTTCAATCATTTGCTTCTTTAGCATAACTCCTGTTAAGTCTTGTGACTTGCCTGACAGCAGTGCCTGTTTCTTTCTTTCTTACCAGCCAACATTCACTGGGGCTTGGGGTAGGATTCTGTTTAGACTCATTGTACAAAGCTGCTTTGTACAATTGACCAAATCTATTGAGAAGTTAGATCCTATCTATCACCACTCCCTTCCCGACCTAGGTGTCCTTAATATCCTCCTTGAGCTCTTGGGAAAGCTCAGGCCAGTGATATGAAGCTTCAAATATTCCATTTGAAATGTATTTACCTTTAGAACATTTATTAGATATCACTGATTACACAAACTGTTAAGATTTGATTGAAGGACTCATTCAGATAACATTCTGTCTCATATCCCATTCCCCATACCAGGGAGGATGTTATCTGAATGAATCCTTAGATATACGGATATATGTGTGTGTGTACATGTACACACACACACACACACACACATATATATATACACACGTGTTTTTATATATACACACACACACATCCATTATATTTGTTCTTGAATTGGGATTTCTTTTATTCTCAAACCTAGTTGGGCTTTCACAATTTGTTTGGTTAATTATTGAACTGAGTGGATCCATCATTCCTTATAATCCATTTTCATAAATGATTGTTCTATTATTGCTCCTCTTACTAATTGTCATCACTATCATTGTCAATATGGATGGAATATTTTGAAGAGCAAGATACCCACCCTGGGGAGCTTATCTAAGTTAACGTCTAACTATTGAAATGTCTTGGTGTCTGAGATGAGAAAAATAAGGGCTTAGAAATAGTAAATGGTAAATAGTATTACCAATGGTACAACAGTCAATTCTCTCCCCTTAACTAACACACCATTATTAATGCAACACTTGCATATGCAACAAGTCACAAACATCTTATAGGAGAATTATAGGGTATCTTGAAGCCAATATGCCTTATTATTCACATGCTATTAAGTTTATAACTTATTTTTTGAAGTTCAAAAGAAATAAAAAGGATTACCCACAGTTAAGTCCCTGTCTAAGGGTAAGTTCAGAGCAGCTTCCTGTCTTGTCGTACATTTTATGAAGTAAGACTGGAGGACTTAAGCAGATATCATATTTTAGACAACTTGTAACATAAGATAATTTTGTTCAGGAATTTGGTTGTATATGGCAGATGACATGCTTAACTCCTAGTAAGAACTACAACAATGACTTAGTGTAGTCATACTAAGCTCTAGCACCTGAGTTGAAGAACTTACATCTCAATTCCCTTCTCATTTTAGCAGAACCCACATAAACATCACTGTGGTCCAGGACTATGACTTTCTTGTGATATTCTCATCTTAATTTCATATTTATTACTTCTTTTTCACAAGTCTACATGAAGCCCTCCTTGATTAAAGCTACTCACCATTGATTATTCCATTACTTGTCATATTCTCAACATTTCCTCACAAAGTTTGACAATCAATCTATTAAACAATAAGCATTTATCAAGCATCTATTTTGTACCAGGCATTGTGCTTAGCACTAGGGATACAAAAAGAGGCAAAAAACAATCCTTGTCCTTAAGTAGCTAACAATCCAATGATGACATTATTTCAGACCTGTCTATATGTGGTTTTATTGTTGTTGTTTTCTAAAAAAGCTGATAATTTTTTCATGTGTCTTGAAATAAACTTTGCATTTATTATGATATTCAATTTTGACACTTTAACATAACACAAATTTTTAAAATTCCAGTCTTTATCTTGATTTCCAAAGCCAAAGTACTAGGGTTTGGGGGGCAGAGGGTAACTTAGAGATGAAGGGTAGGAAAATTAATTTGGAAAGTTTTCAAATTTGAAATATTTATACCAGTCTAGCCTCTTATTTCCCTCTTCCTTTTCCTACCCAGTACATTACTTTGTTATGGAAGTACTTTAGTGAATAATTAAATTATCAGATTTAGTAAAGTAGAATTTCATCATGTCTGTGATCTTTATTTTAGCAAAATGCTTTCCTGGCAATTTCAAACCAAGACAGTCAACGTTAAGATATTGATCAAAACAGTGATTATGAAACAAACTGAAAGTGAAATTATGAACAAATAGGTAAAACTAATGAAATGTAGTTTAATAGGGAGTAATATGAAGGCCTACATTTGATTCAAAATATGGACTGCAAAGGTATAAGGTGGAGGAAGTTTGGCTAGACACTAGTTCATATGAAAAAGACCTGGAGTAGAAGCCCTATGTGAGTAAGCAGTAGGACATGGAAACAAAATAAAAGCAATTTCTTTGTCCAGAAACGTGATTTCATCTGTATAAGGAATTCCCCATGTAGAAAATCTCTCCAAAAGGCAGATTTATACCCAATCTGAAACTTCTAGGTAACTGAGAGGTTAGGTGACCTGACTACAATCAGAAAGCTAGTATATGCTAGAGGCCAGATCTGAATTCAGATCTTCCTGACATCAGGTTGATTCTTCTTAGGCTGCTTTAAATGAAGCATACTGGTCAGATATAAAAGAACAAAAGGCAGGGACATATTATAAATTAATATTTATATCAACTACCTCTCATCAATGAAATGTACATACCATTGAAGCCTTAGACAAGTAATTTGATCTGCCTGAGTCTCAGTTTCCTAATCTATAAAATGGGGGAGTTGGATTAAATGATCTCTGAAGTCCTTTCTACCTCTAGATCTGATTCTAGGATCCTATGGACGAATTTACTAGGAAAATTTCAAGTCTTCTGTGCCAGACTGGGCATTTTGCCATCTGCTCTGCTACTGCTGAACAACCCCCTCCCTACCCCTGATATTTACTTTTTATTCTGAGAACAGTAATCATCAGCAATTATTAAGCACTTACTATGGGCTAGGCACTATGCTAAGCACTGGAGATACAAAGAAAGGCAAAAGTCCCTGCCCTCAAGGAGCTTACTTTCTAATGGGGGAGACAGCATGTAAATAACTAAGTATATACAAACTATATACAGAGTAGCTGGACAGTAATCAATTCTACCAGTGATACTGGAAGAGATGTGATAACTCCTCTGTGGTTCTAGTCACAATCACTGTGACTTCCCAGACCCATGTCCTTCCCTGGCCCCCATTCCCTTATGTGTCATTTCATTCTTTTATGATCTCAGTTCCTTGAGGTCAGGTACTTGTCTCACTTTTGTATTTTTATTCTCAGAACCTGACAAAGTGGCTAGCAAGCACATAGGTTCATAATGAATGCTTTATTTTTTCATTGATAGCTACAGTTATATAGCGCTTAGGCTTTCAAAATGTTTTATATACACTACCTCGTTTTATACTCACCAAGATGTTCTGAAGTTGATGCTATTTTTGTCCCAGTTTTATAGATGACTAAACCAAGATTGAAAAGGGTTAAGTGACTCACCTAGAGTCACATAGCTAGTAAATGTCTGAAGCAGGATTAGAACTCAGGTCTCTCTATCCACTCGGTGCTATATAATAACTAGTTCACATCATGGCAGCTAGGTGGCACAGAGATAGAACACTATGTAACTTTGTTTCCTCATCTGTAAAATGGGGATAATATAGTGCTTACCTCCAAAGGGTTGTTAAGAGGATCAAATAGTAGGTATCTAATAAATGTTTCATCCTTCCCTTTCCACTAGACCACATAGACGAATGTCTTCATCCATCCATCCATTCATTCATGGATAATTGCTACAAGGGGAAAGTGACATAGGAAGAGCAAGTGAGTTTGTGGGCTAGAATGAATATAGCCCAGAAAGTACCCAAAAAATGGAGACCCAAAAGTCCAAGTTGTTTCCCTAGGGTTCAAATCTTCAAATAGTCATTTTTCTGGGGAATCAGTGGGCCCCTAATATAGATGGTTTCTTTGATTTGAAAAAAAGGCATTAGAACAGACTATGTTCATGTTTTTAATAATGAAGGACAAGGTCAATGTGTAGGACTAATTCTAACAAAAAAAAAAAAATTGAACAAAGACATTATATGCAGCAAAGTACTTCTCTGAAATAAATCTGTCTCTGCCCCTGCTCTTCTATAAATGCTTTGAATTTCAGTAATACACTTTCTATTTTGTTTATCTTTGTTTTCTGGTTTTGTTGCATAGCACATCCTCAAAGCAATAATTGCAGAGATTTCAAAGCAAAAATTTAATACATTGGAATTATCAAAATCTAGCAGAGGAAACATTAGAAAACTGTTATCAGAAATGTGGGTACAGACATTTGGAAACAGTCATGCAGACAGATGTATTTGTTTGCCAACACAGTCTGTGAAAATAAGAATTCTTCAAAAATAAAGAAACATATGGAATAAGACTTTGATATTTTCAATAATTAAATTGTTTTTTCCCCCAATAAGGGAAGCCATTTTTTATCCTTTTACCTCAGAACAGTGCCTTTGAATAGCTCTGAGATGAGAACTGGTCAATTTTTCACGGTCGACTAAGGAAGACATAATTTTTCACTGGAAAAGTAAATAAATCCATTTGGTGTATAATTTGAGAAGATGAGATAAATGCAAATAGTTAGAACCTCTTGGACTAGAAACAGTCAATAACTCAAACCTCTTGCTGTTCTGCTCTGCATTTAACACCACTGAAAATATTTGCCATTATTTGCTTAGGTAATTGCTGAGAATATTTGTGGGTTTTAAATTAGTTTTGTCACTCATGCCTGGTTGCCTATGTACACTTGCTCATTTAGAGTTAGCGACTTATCAGTGAGTTACATAATAAATCTCACTTGATTTGAAAACTCCATGCATTATTTTCTTTTCCATTAGCAGTATTGTAAATTAAATCAGCTTTCAGATGATACTTAATAGCAACTAAGTCTAGCGTGTAATGGTTTTAATTAATTTTGTGTCTCTAACTTCACAAGCCTTCAACAGTTAATGCTGAATTTAACCTCCTTCCAGTTGCTGAATGTTTGAACCGTAATCGACTCCCTTGGTAGATATTCCAATCTCTATTAACATAATAACTAACCCTATTTCTTGCTTCAGGGCAATGAGACTGATTAGCTGGCAAATTTCACAAATTGCTCATTCCATCATTAATCTATTATATGGCTAAAGTTCTTGATCCCACCCTTGGACATCTTAGAAGTATGTGTTGAATTCACATCTCTTAACAAAACAATGTGAGTAATTTTCTGATCGGCTCTAAGGCATCTCTACCAAAACCATTTATTTCATTCCTGAGAAGCTTCAGTTTCTGAAACAAGCTTTTCACTCCTTGCTGATAAAATAACAGCTTTGTTGGACTTGCCACCGGATACTTATACATTAGGCTTCAACTAGATTGTCTTACTTCCGAGAAGAAGTATGTATGGGAAAAAAGAAATGGAGGTGACTTGGAGGGTCATGAGAAATTTTCCCAGCACACAGAGCAATGTGAGAAATGTTTTATAAAAGTGCTAAATGAAATACTATCCTCAAATTATGAAACGAAACATTCTCCTCAGACACGTTTGAATCAGTGTAGCCAGTAAGCTCAGAGTAAGCCGCTAAACTTTGGAGCTTTCGAGCCATTGGACAGGGTGGGAACGAGCCAATGTCTGCATCCGCACTAGCATGAAAAGGCAAATGTCTGGAAACTGCAAACCATCAAGCAGGTAACATGGTAAAACAAGAAGAAAACTCTGCTTCAAGTCAGGAGACTTGTGAATCCTAGCCACTTCATTAAATAGCTGTGTGCCCTTGTAAAATTATAGGTCATGGGATCATAGATTTAGAGATGAAATCGACCTTGGGTCTTCTAGCCCAATCTCTTCATTTTACTTGTGAGGAAACTGAGGCCAAGAGAGGTGAAATGACTTCCCCAAGGTTACACAAGTACAAAGGGTCAGAGCTGAAATTGGAACACAGGTTCTCTGACTCCAGAACCAAGCCTCTTTCCTCCTCCTCTTCCTCCTTTTAAGGAGAGCTTCTTCTACAGCTTCCATTTAAGGAGGACATCTAGAGCAACCAAGTCATCATTTCCTACTTTGTTACATTCCTCTGGACTTCATCATATACTCCTTCCCCCTCAGCCCTTTTCAGATCTTTTCTTATGTTGTCTTTCCTCAATAAATTGTGAGCTTCTTCAGGGCAAGAACTATGTTTTGCCTTTCTTTGAATCCCCATCACTTAGCATAGTGCCTGGCACATAGTAGGTGCTTAATATGTGTTTATTAATTGACTGTCCATTCCATTGTCTACTTCACCACGTTATCATTAATCACTATCTACAAAATGAATGCTAGACAATGTGATAGCTAAAACCTCTTTCAACTCTGTGTTAAAACATATCTTTGGGTAAGTAGCCCTGTGATTTAGTTTTTGTTTATCAGTAACAATAATAATATGACAATAATCATAGCTAATGCTTTATGATTTATGTATGAACAGCATAATATAGCACAGCATCTCCCAAACTTTTTGGTCTTAAGATGTCTTTATGCTCTTAGAAATTATTTAGTTCCCCACCCCAAGAATTTTTGTTTACATGAGTTTTTTACTATTTTTACTACATTGGAAATTAAAGCATCTTAGTAATATTATAAAAATGGTTTTGTTCTCAAGGATCCCCTGAAAGTGTTGCAGGGTCCACCAGGAGTCTCCAGACCACAAGTTGAGAACATCTTCTGATGAAGGATAGATCTGGAGCTGTAAAGAAGCTCAGAGATCATCTAGTCTAGCCTCATTTTACAGATGAGGAAACTAAGTCCCCAAAAGGTTAAGTGACTTGCCCAAGATCATTCAGGAATGAGCATCTGAACCAAGATTTGAACTTCTGTCTTAAGTTCAATGCTTTTTTTCCTTGTACCATGTCACCTCTATAGAGTATTGAACTTGAAATTAAGAAGACCTGGGTTACATCCTTCCTGTAACATTAGGTAGTGACTTGCCACTGGGCAAATCATTTGATATCTTTGTACGTCACACAACTTGCTAGGATTTCTCTACCAAGTTATAGCCCAGTTGAGGTCTGCATCAGTAGGGGAAGTTCCCACCCATAGAGTTTCCCACACTGACAAACCTACTGTGTGTATGGTTTAAAAAGTACTTCTCCTACACTAAATCATTTCATACTGAAAGCAGCATGGTGATGTACACAGCCAAATATTACTATTCCTAATCTTGTGGATAAGGAAACTGAAACTTAGAACAAGTGACAATCACAGTGTCACAATAAATAGCAGGGCTGTGATTGGAACCTAGCTCTCCTGCTTCCAAAGTCATTGCTCATTGTTATTGTCATATTTAAGTAAGAGGTCTTGGTTAGAAGATCTCCCAAGTTTCTTGGAACTCTAAAATTGTGCTATTTGGGGGATTCTTTTATACTTAAAAACTGCTATTAAGTTGCTTCTTAGCATTCCTAAAAAATTCTATGCATTTTAATTGGTTTCCTGCATGGAAAGATACAATGTAACATGTGAAGAAGAGCCTCTCAATTTTTGGAATGTGGTGACATGGAATAATGGAGGTCAGGCTTGGCACTGGATGACTCTTTTCTAGTGTCGCCTCTGTCTCTTTCTGACCGTGTGGCTGTGGACAAGTCAATTAACCTCTTAATGTCCCTGATAGCTCTCTACCACACATTCTCAATTTCTACATCTGCTCTTTTCTGAGGACCTCCTCCTCCTCCACTCTCCCTCAGCTACACATATAAAAGCCATGCCCTCAATCTAGCCATCCCCCTCCAATGTTCATTAACTATGAAATTTCTTTATCTCATCATATGCCAACAATAACCTTTTATCATACCATCTTTCTCTGTGCCTTATAGCTCCTAACTCTGTTCTTCATCCTCACCATGATCTTCAGTTTCTCCACCCAGGCCATCACCCCTGCACTGGTTATAATCCTTTGCTTTCCTTATGTTGATCCCTTAGTGAATCAGTTTAAGTCTACACTACCATCTACACCTAAATCCCTTTCTCCTTTGTCTTAACATGGATATTGCCTGACCAAACACCTGTCTTAAATAGTCCCCTAACTGTTCTTTGCTTCTATTTATGTGCTCCTGAACAGAGCTGCAGAAAATAACTATGGGCACTATAGATATTACTTTAGATATTATAAACATTATTTACATATAATATTTAAAATATTGTAAATGTTACTGAGCTCTCATTGAAGCAAGGCAAGTACTTTGACATGCCCCTAAATGCTTCACAACCTCACTTACCACAGCAAACATTCCAAAGCTTTTTACTCCTCCTCAGGCCTCCTATGGCACCCCCTCTCCACCAGCCTCTTACCTCAGATCCTCTCTTCGTACTACACCAAAAAATGGTAGCGATTCATCAAGAGCCCCCTCTTCTCCCATCCTCCTCTTCTCACATCATAGAGAACTATTCTCTCTCTCTTTATTCCTTCACCTCTGTCTTACATAAAGAAGTGCTCACTCTTTTTCCTGAGGAAAACATCCTTTGTTTCATTCTTTCCCATCTTCTGTAGCAGATTTGCCCCCATTATCAACCCTACTCGTTAAGCTCTAGCTAACAAATGATTTTCAGCTGCCTGTAAACATCCTTTAAAAACTCTCATTAATCTGACCATCGCTGCTACCTATCATCCCTGATTCCTTCCCTTCTCGACCAGCACCTGGACAAAGACTTCTACCTTAGGAGCTCCTTTTCCTCTCTCATTCTCTTAGCAATCCGGCTTCCAATTTTGCCACTCAATTAAAAATGCTCTCTCGAAAGTTACCAATGATCTTATAATTGTTGAATCTAATGGCCTTTTCTCAGTCCTCACCCTTTTTAACTTCTCTGGAGCTTGGAACACTGTTGGTCACTATCTGATTCTGAATGCCCTCTCCTCTCCTGTCTTTTCTAGGTTTTCATAATATGGTGCTTTCCTGCTTTTCCTCCTACTTGACTGCTACCTCAATTTCCTATTTACCAAGGTCATTCCTACTAACAATGGATGCCCCACAAGGCTCTATGCTAGGCCTGCTTCTGTTTCCTCCACGTTCCCACAGATCCAATTGTTATCTTTTTGGAAACAGTTCCCACGTTTATGTATCTAGCCCTTTTCTCTATGCTGAGCTCCAGTGCCACATTACCAACTGCCATTTGGTCACCTCAGGTTGGATGTATTATAGACAGCTCAAGCTCCACATGTAAAAACATATGCAAAAACATTTGTTTCCCACAAATTTTCCCTTTTCTCAACTTTCCTATTACTGTGAAGGGCACTACTATCCTCCCAGTCATTTAGGTTCACAACTTACATGTCATTGTCAATTCCTCACTTGAACTCACCCCATGTATCCAATCTGCAGTCTAATCTAATCATTTTTACATTCACAAATTCTTTTTTATATATCTCTTTCCCTCGGTTCATACAGCTACAACCCTCTGGTTCAAGGCCTCAACATCTCTCTCTCCTATATTATTACAATAGCTTTCTAATTGGTTTCCATGCCTCAAATCTTTCTGCATTCCAATCCATCTTTCACTCAGCTAGTAAGGCGATTTAAGGATTTTACAGATGTGCTTTGTTTTTATGTTACAAACATTTACAGATTGCTCCCACTTTGTGAGAGGTTTCGGGATAAAATAGTTAAGTAAAACTAATAGCACAATAACCTCATCTGAAAGTTCATGCAATATTTCACATCTGAAGTACCCCACCTCTCTCTTTAAAAAAAAATCTATTCATTATCCTTTCTATTCTCCATCCCATCAAAAAGAAAAGAAAAACAAATACATGTACGTATGTGTATGTATATATGCACACGTATATATATATATATATACATATATATATATATATATATATACATATATATGTATGTATGTATGTAGAATTAATTCAAATTAATAAAAAAGGAGATATTCCCCAATTGATAAATGCATTAAGGTTATGACCATGTACTTCTCAAAGGAAGAAATCCAGTCTATCTATAGACATATGGAAAAAATGTTCCAAATCACTACTAATTAGAGAAATTCAAATTAAAGCAATTTTGAGATTCTACCCTTCAGAGTGGCAAAGGGATTTTCATAAAGCACATGTCTGAACTTTCACCCTCCTACTCAATAATCTTCAACAGATCCCTGTTATCTCCAGGATCAAATACAAAATCCTCTGTCTGGCATTTAAAGTCCTTTACAACCTAGTCCCTTGCTATCCTTCCAGTCTTCCCTTGCTTTACTGTCTTCCAGACTTTATGATCCAGTTTCACTGGTCCCCCTGCTGCTCCTCACTTAAAACGCTGCATCTCATGACTCTGTTTCTTTGTCCTGGCTCCTCCTTGTCCCTGAAACATTCTCCCTCCTCACCTCCACTTCCTCAATTTCTTGCCTTCCTCTAAGACTAAGGTCAAATTACACCTCCTGCAGATCTGTCTCACCCACCTTCACACTGGGATGACCTTTGATTTCACTGTATATACATAGTTCACTTATATGTGTATAGCTATTTGCATATGATCTCCCGTTAGAACATCAGCTCCTTGAGGGCTAGAACCATGCTTGTGCCGTGCTTATCACAATGCCTAGTAGATTGCAAGCACTTAATAAATGTTGACTAAGATCATAAAAATTCACATAGGCATTACTGATCTGAGTAGGTGGAGAGAGTTCTCGACTATGAATTCCCTTCACAGATTAACTCTTAAATTAATCTGCCTCATTTTCAATTCTCCTCTCCACCTCCATTAGAAGACAATGCTTTACTTGCCATTCTGAATTATTCCATCAATCATGCAGTGGATCTCTGCCTGCAGTCAGGAAGACTCAGCTTCCTGAGTTCAAATCTGGCCCCAGATGCTTACTAGCTGTGTGACACTGGGTGAGTCACTTAACCCTGTTTGCCTCTGTTTCCTCATCTGTAAAATGAGCTGGAGAATAGCAAACCATTCTAGTATCTCTGCCAAGAAAACCACAAATAGGGTCATGAAGAGTTGGCCACAACTGAAAACAACTTATCTGAACAACAACAACAAAATTCAATCAATCAACCAAGAAACATTTATTATGTACTTACCTTTGTGTTCAGAACATTGTTCCAGGTCCTGGGTGGTGGGCTAGAAGAAGATCAGTGAGGTTCCTTCCATCTGTAACCTTCTGTGAGTCTATATGATGGATTAATAGAGAAAAGGAAATTTGATTTGGAATTTAAAGTTTGGGTAAGAATTTAGCAACGACTGGATTTGAAGTAATGCACCTGGGTTCAAATCTTGCCTCTGACATTTAGTAACTATGTGACCCTAGGCAAGTCACATAAACTCCTTGAATCTCAGTTCCCTCATCTGTAATATGAGGTGGTTCGACTCAATCGCCTCTAAGTCTCTTATAGCTATAAATCTATGATCCCATAAGAGGGAGGACATTTCAGAGTCTTTTGTAGTCTTTCTACAGCCTTCTTACACTATACTCCCCTTTGCTGTGACACTGGCATTCTTGCTGTTGCTCACAGGTGACACACTTTCTTCTGACTCAGCATTTTCACTGGCTACCTTTCACACCTGGATCTTTCTCCTTCATCATCTCCTCCTCCTACTTTTCCTGGTTTCCTTCAAGTCTCATCTAAAGCCTCATCTTCTGTAAGAAGGTCCTAGTCCTCCCTAATCTTAGTGTCTCTAGATTATCTAAAAGTTATCTTGTCTATACCATGTTTTTACATAGTTGTTTAAATATTGTCCTCCCTTCTAAAGAATGTGAAATCCTTGAGAACAGAGACTGCTTTTTGCCTTCTTTCCATCTCCAGCACTTAGCACCATGTCTGGCTATTGTAGGTACTTAATACATGCTTGTTGACTGACGTTTACTAAAACCCTCAAATCTTTTTTTTTCTTATAAACTTCTATCTGTACAGACTTCCCCCATTTTTTATTCATATGGTTGATTTTTTTTAAAGTGCAATTATGACTTTACAAGAGTCAACTAGATGGCTCAATAGATAGAGAACTGGCTAGGCCTAGAGTCAGGAAGACTTGAGTTCAAATTTGGCCTCAAGACACTTACTAGCTATATGACCCTGTGCAAGCCACTTAACTCTATTTGTCTCAGTTCTTCATCTGTAAAATGAGCTGGAGAAGGAAATGGCAAACCACTTCAGTATCATTTGCCAAGCAAACCCCAAATGGGGTCACAAAGAGTTGGACATGATTAAAACAACCGAATAACAAGAGTGTTGTGAGCTATATACAGCCTAGGCTACATGTTTGATATCTCTCTTCTAGACTGCACATTCTTTTAATAAAACCTTTGCGAATTTGGCCAGGAACGAAAGGCAAGCTTCCTGCCTCTGGTTAAGCAACTCCATTCTTTTGTTTCTTCCTTCCTTCCTTCCTTCCTTCCTTCCTTCCTTCCTTCCTTCCTTCCTTCCTTCCTTCCTTCCTTCCTTCCTTCCTTCCTCTTTCTTTCTTAATTTCTTCCTTCCTTCCTTCCTTTCTTTTTTCCTCCCTTCCTTTCTTTCTTTTTTTTTGGGGGGGGGTGACATGTTCAATCACAACTGTTAGCAGTCCTTTATTGTGTAATTCCTTTGGGCCATGTGACTTGAACAAGTAAGGATGGGCTTATTGCTATCTTATAACTTATCTTACGCATTAAATCCCTACTGGTCATTTCTGTCCAAAAGCCTTCCAGTCCAAAGATTATTTCCCCTGGCAATAGAAAGAGAAACAACATAAGAACTGAGCACCTCTACCTTCATTCTCTTGTGTGTAACTGTCATCCCAAGCACCCAAAGCAGTGGTTCTGTCTCTTCATTATTCTACTTTTTCCCTCTATAGCTAAAGAAAGGAAAAGCAACCTTTTGTGATCCTTAGCATTATTTAAAAGTCTCAGCTCCTTCTTGGCTTTAACACTGCTCACACTATTTTTGCAGGTTCATGCCAAGCTTTTCTGTTCATACTCTGCTTCTTGCCCTCAGTCCTGTCTTGTATGTGTGTGCATATGTATGTATGTATATATGTGTATATACATATATTTAAAATGTGTTTGGTGAATTCCCTGTGTAACTACACAGTTTTATTCTGGCACCTTTCCCCTTTCTTCATCATTAGAATTGTTTTTCTTTGTGGCTTCAGGATTTAATTCTGCATAACTTCCCGTTTCTCCTGTACTGATTTCACTTGCAGAAGCTTAACCTTTGGGATCCTACCTAATCTTCTTTCAAATTGTTTAAAATCTGTCCTCCCCAAAACTAGGGTGCATGCCAGACTATTCATTGTTTTCATCTTACTCTCTGTCAGAGTCTAAGATGGAGTGGTCATTACCCACCTCCCCAGCTCCCACCCCCAGTTTACCATTATATCCAACTTTGTCCTCATTGATGATAATTAGCTCTAGAATAGAATTTTCCCTTGAATGTTCCTCCAGTTTTTGAAAGAAGAAATGATAGATAAAACAGATATTAAATGTTTACTATGTGCCAGGCATTGTTCTAAGCACTGCGGTGGATGTGATGGGAATGATCGTTAAATCAACTCAAGAATTTATTAACTGCTCTGCTTTTGATAAAGAGATCCAGCAGATGTTTGGATAATTGGAGTCTCCCATCACTATTATAAGATGCCTCTTTACTAGATTTATGATGTTTCCTAAACTCCTCCTTTATTTTCTCTTTACCTCCAGAAAGCTAGAGAAGGTGCTAAGAATAAGGTGGAGCAGGAATCTCATGTACTGACAGCCAATAAAAGGCTTTTATCTGTAAATCAGGCTTCAATATGGTACATATCAGTATTTTGCAGCTTGGTTGGTGAACATTTAAACAAATGAGCCTTTGGGCATCAGAAGCAGAATGAGTTAGCTAACTTGTACTTAAATTTGGCCAGGTTATTCAGCAAACAGCAAGAGCAGAGCCTGTGGAAAATTTCAAGGTTTCTCTCCCTCTGCTCAACCCCTCCCCCTTCTCCCCAAATTCCCAGTCTTGTCCATAGAATTCTGAAACCAAGTCTCATCCATTCATCCATGTTGAGCATTTCATTTCACACCCTGGACCATCTGGCCAATTTGGGAAACAAATCTCGTAATTTGCATAGTAGAAGGAAATTTTAATGAGGGTTCTTTCTTTGGCTACTGTTCTAGGGGAGCAGGGGTTATATTGTGATAAGTAAATCTCTGCATGAATATTCAGGACATGCCTGCTGGGCTTTGGCTGGCTCAGCCAAGGGCTACAATAGGAGGTGCCAGCGCAGAATGTGCATTTTGGCCTCTCTCTTTCTTTTTGCCTCTGATCGATGTGACCCCCACGAGATGGATGAGGAGGACCCTCTGCCATCCCATGCCTTCCCCTTTCATGCTCTCTACAGGACTTTATTTAACGCACTTGGAGCCCTGGGATGTTAAGCTGTACAGAATCATCCAGTCTAACCCCCTCATTTTATAGTGGCAGAAACTGCAGGCAGAGGTAGAGCGATGCTCCCTAGGTCACATGGGCAGTTAGTGACAATGCTGGGAATCATAATAATAATAGTTTACATGCACATAGCACTTTATTGTTACGAAGTGCTTTCATAAAGACTTTGGAACTGAAACCAATGCAAGGATAAGCCATTTTTCAGAGCATTTATGATGCAGCATGCTGCCTACCTCTGAAAGAGAAGCAGTGGACTCAGGATACTAAATGACACTGTTCTCCTCCCTTTCTCCTCTTCCTTGTGCCCCTTTCCTATTCCCTCCCCTCTCATCTTTTCCTTTTCTTCACTCCTATTACCTCTCCTTCTCTCTTCTTCCCTCCCATCTTCTCATATCCTCTCCTATCCCCTCTTCTCCTTTCTTCTCCCCTCCCCTTCTCTCCCCACTTCCTTACTTTCTCTTCTCTCTTTTCTCCTCTCCTTTCCTTTTTCATTAGGGAGAGAAAATAAATGCTTGTTAATTGAAAAGAAATAAAATTTAAAAGTATAAAGTGCAAAGAAAAAGTTCAAAGTAAACAAAAAAGTACAAAGAAAGGGAACAGCAAGAAAGCAAAATAGCTATCTAATGAGGCTTTAGAAATAGCTGAGGAAAGAAGCAAAATGAAAGGTAAAAGAGAAAAGGAAAGATATTTCCAACTGAATGAAGAATTCCAGAGAATAGCAACAGAGATAAGAAGGTTTTCTTGAGTGAGCAATGCAAACAAATAGGAGAAAACAAACGAATGGGAAAGATAAGGGATCTCTTCAAGAAAATTAGAGACACCAAGGAAAAGTTTCATGCAAAAACGGGTGTGATAAAAGACAAAAATGGTAGGGATTTGAGAGAAGCAGAAGATTTTTTTAAAGGTAACAAGAAAACACAAAAGAACTATGCAAGAAAGATCTTAACATAACAGATAACCACTATGGTATAGTTACTGATTTAGAGCCAGACATCCTGGAGAATGAAGTCAAGTGTACCTTGACTCATCCTGTGTCCTGCAGTTTCTGCCATTGTTAACAATAATTCTGGTGGAGGTGATGAGATTCTAGCTGAGCTATTTCAAACCCCGAAAGATGACGCTGTTAAAATGGAACATTCAGTATGCCAGCAAATTTGGAAAACACAACAGTTGCCACTGGATTAGAAAAGATCAGCTTTTGTCTCAATCCTAAGGAAGAGTAATTTCACAGCATGTTCAAATTACCAAACAATTATGTTTATTTCACACACCAGCAAGTTTATGCTTAAGGTTCTGTAAGCTAGGCTTCAGTAATATGTGAACCAAGATTACCAGAAGAGCAGACTGATTTTCAAAAATGCAGAGCTAGAGATCAAATTGCCAACATTTGCTAGATTATGGAGAAACAAGAGAGTTCCAGAAAAACATCAACTTCTGTTTCATTGTCTACATTAGAGCCTTTGACTGTGTAGATCACAACAAAATGTGGCAAATCCTCAAAGAGATAGGAGTACCAGGCCATTTTATTTGTCTCTTGAGGAACCCGTATGTGGGCCAAGAAGCAAAAGTTAGAACCAAATGTAGAACAACTGATTGTTTTAAGGTTGGAAAAGGAATATGACAAGGCTGTATATTGTCACCTTGTTTATTTAATTTATATTCAGAATATATCATATGAAATGCCAGACTGGATTAATCAAAAGCTTGAATTAAGGTTGCCAGGGGAAATATCAACAATCTCAGAAATGCAGATGATACCACTCTGATGGCACGATGTGAAGAAGAATTAAGAAGTCTCTTGATGAGGGAGAAAGAGGATAGTGTAAAAGTTGGCTTGAAGCTTAACATAAAAAAGCTAAGATCTTGGAAGCTGCCATCAGTGCCTGGAAAATAGAGGGAGAAGAAGTGGAAACAATGTCAGATTTTGTGTTCTTGGGCTCAAACAGTAATGCAGATGATGACTGCAGCCATGAAATTAAAAGACACTTGCTCCTTGGAAAAAGAAAAATAAGCTATGGCAAGTCTGGACAGCATACTAAAAAGCAGAGACATCACTTTGTTGACAAAGGTCTGCATAGTCAAAGCTATAGTTTTTCCAGTGGCAATATATGGCTGTGAGAGTTGGACTATAAGGAAAGCTGAGCGCTGAAGAATCAGTGTTTTTGAAGTGTGGTACTGGAGAAGACTTTTGAGAGTCCTTTGGACAGCAGGGAGATCAAATCAGTGAGTACTTAAAGAAATTAATTCAAGCTGTTCACAGGAAGGTCAAATATTGAAGCTGAAACTTGAACACTTTGGCCACATAATGAGAAGAGGGACCCATTAGAAAGACCCTGATGTTGGGAAAGATTGCACGCAAACAGAAAAGAGGACAACAGAAGATGAGATGGATAATAGTATCATGGAAACAATGAACATGAATTTGGACAGACTTTGAGAGATAGTGAAGGACTTGAGGGTGTGGTGTGCTAGGGTCTATAGGGTTATGAAGAGTGGGCCGTGACTGAGCAACTGAACAATAAGAACACTTGTGTGTCTCATGATTGTTCCAGTGTTTGCTGTTTTAAGAATTAGATTAAGGCTGCTGTCAATCAAGGGCAAACATATCTCATTACTGTTAGGAGATTTGAAGGATCATAGATTTAAAGTTGGAGAGGATCTGCAGATTATCTAGTCCAGGGGTGGGGAACCTGTGGCCCTCTAGGTCCTCAAGTTTGGGCCCTTTGACTGAATCCAAACTTCAATGAACAAATCCCCTTAATAAAAGGATTTGTTCTGTAAAACTTGGACTTAGTCAAAAGGCGGCACCCAAGGACCTAGAAGGCCATATGTGGCCTCGAGGCCGCAGGTTCCCCATCCCTCATGTAGTCAAACACTAATTTTTCCAGGGAGGAAGCTGAGGCCCAGAAATGTGAGGAGACTTGCCCAAGTGCATAGAGGCAGGAAGCAGCAGATCGGGGATTTGAACTTAACACCTCCAGTCCTCAATTCAGCACATTTTTTCTCCACAGCCTGATTAGATTGCATGGCAATATGGTCATTATTGATAAATGCCTATAACCTCTAAGAGACTTATTGCGATGCTATCATGTCAGGAAGAGTACCATTTTCCTTGCTTGAATGTATGGTTGAATATTTAATGGACGGCATTGATAATTAGGTGCTTAGTTACAGGATCATAGGTACAGAGTTGGATGGGACTCCTCAAAAGCCATCTGATCCAACTCTCTTATTTCACAGAAAAGGGAGGCCAAAAAGATTAAGATACTTCCCCAGGTAGGACTTGAACGCAGGACCTCTGACCCCAAATTCAATACTCTCACACTGTGTAAGCTGTTTTTATTTTTAAATGAGACCTGTGAGCTTTTATTAAACTAGACATTACCTCCAAACTCCATATGTATACCTGCTCTTCGTAAATGATTCATAATTTTGTTGCTTCTCAAGCAAGTTCATATTCAAGGGTGTTCAGTGTTATTATTATTCAGTGCCTTCCTTTTGGGATTAACTCAAGTTCATCTTATTGTTTGCACGCTGCTGTCTCCCCCATTAGAATGTGAGTTCCTTGAGAGCAAAAAAAAAAAAAAGATTTTTTTGTCTCTACATCCCCAGCTTTTAGCATTGGGCTTGGCATATAGTAAGCATGGAATAAATGCTAATTGATTTGATTTGGCTTGACTTACTGATGGATAACTATCACTAGTAGCAAACACACTTGAGGATTTTCAGAACACTGGCTTCAAAGGGAAAATTGGGGAATTTCCCAAGCAACCCCAAAACAATTCTGACAACTTTGGGTTTTCATAGGCCTGAATTTCCCTAGATGAACATTTTTGAATGCCTAAGGCCATTCTCCAGAACAGAGTTTGGAACAAGTGTTGGAACCTAGGATCTCAGGATCTTAGATCTAGGACAATCAGGGACCCTAGGGTCCAGCTAGACTAATTCTCATTATTTTACAGATAAGGAAACTTTAGGGTACAGTGACTTGCTAAAGATCACACACTTAAAAATTTCCAGAAGTTGGCAAAGCTTTATCTCAAAGCCTTCTTCAGTATGGTTCTAGAACAGTAACAGTACATTGAGAATGAGAAAGGTTTCCAATATTAGGGAGAAATAAGATATCTCCTAAGGAGAAATTTTTCTTGACATTCAGATATTTCCTGATGGTCTTATGTAATCATGGAGTGTCTGTTTTCTAATCCTCAGGAGAAATGCAGAGTTGAATCATAGCATTTAATCCATTTTAGAAACTGAAATCAATCTTCAAGGAGATTGTCAGGGTTTTGCCATCTCTTTAGGTGGAAAAAGTGTCCCTGTCATTATTGCTCAATCTTCTCTGACTCACACAGATAGTTATTATGATGTTCCAATTGTCCTGGTTTGTACAATTCTACTTGTCAGTGCTGTGGGGGAAGAGTGATTAGTAAGCACACTAAAGAAAGATCCCTAGACTTTCTGAAGAAATGAGGTTAGCCACACAGCCAGTTGTGGCCGTCACAACTTACTAATGTCCACATCTACCTCCTATCCTCCCAAACTCCCCTGGCTCCTCTATAAGGGGTAAAAAAAATCATGCAGGCAAGAGAAAGCTGAAAACACTGACACAGCTCTGGCTACATCCCAGTCCAGTTTGTCTGGCTTGCACATTCACATGTAAACATGTGTATGCCAGATGTGCAGACAGTTATTTGCATGCCAACTCTTATTTGGCTGGCAAGATTTTTTACTAAATCACAGGATGCTTCCTGAAAGAGAAAGTCATGATCAAAATGTTTCAATTCAACCTCCTTTGGGTCTATAATAATATGGGACCCACTCTTATAAGCGTCAAGGTGAAATAATCTGTATTTTTTCTAGACAAAAATCTTCCATTTTATAGCCAACAGATAAAACTTACACCATTGGAACCAGAAAAAAACCCTAAAACATTATTGGGTTTTGTCTGCCTTATTTCAATTGGAATGTTCTGAGATATTTTAAAACATTTCTGCCTTTCTCTCTAGTCCTTTGAGTTATGACTGTCATGCACACAAATATTTTTGGTTTCTTACCTCCTGGGGTTCAGCATCCAAACCTACTCGAAAATAATGGTAAGCAGCGGGGGCCATCTCATCTTTGAGATGAGAGAGAGGGAGTTTGCTTAGATAAAAGTAGGCCTTTGCTCAGGTCAGGGAATTTTTGGAAAGAGTATCAGGCTGTTGAGAGTTTTCTGCTCATCTGAGGAGTTGAAAATTGAGCTCATTTTTAAGTTGCACGGTACCAGATATTTGAGGGTTAGCAATACTCTGGTGTACAAGATAATTCTATAAGATAGACTAGTGTGGCAATTGTCTTGGAATAGAAAATGTCATTGATTTTACTGATTATATGATGCTTGATAAGAAACACTGGAGGCAAAAATTTCTGAGAAAGGTACTAGGAAAGGCACCACTTCCTAATTTAATTTCATTCTTCCTGAACCATTTAGGAAGAATTAAATAGGCCCCTTGCAGGTCTGCAAGTTTGCTTTTCTAAGTGCAAATGTGTTTTCTTCTCTAATCATAGTAAACCTTTTTCAGCAGCTAGATGCAGAGATAACTACTATAGCCCTGGACTGTGTTTCTAATTTTGTTAAGCAGCAAACCACAACATTTAGGATACGTGGAGATTTTTAAAAAGCAAGAAGACTTAATTATCTAACAATGATAAGCAAAATTCATACTACAAATGCTACCATTTTAGCTCTATCAATATTTGGCAAGGTGTGATTAACTTTACATAGGAATTTCAAATAATTATGACTACACAGACTGTAATATAAAATGTTTTCATCAAGCGAAAATCACTACCAGAATAAAGAATTCATTTCAACAGACACTCAGTAATCACCAATTATTCAGTGAGGCCAGGCTATGAGACAGATACTAACTTGTCAAAGTGAATAACAGAATGGTATTATTAAAGGAAACATGTGAGCTAGCTTTGCGGATATCAGTTAGTTTCTTTAAAGCCATGTGATTTGAGCAAGAGTGCTGGAGCTTCCTGCTTTGAAGCCAGAAAGGCTGGATTCAAGTCTTACCCCTGACTGAGGCCCTCACTTCATCTATATAAATAGCCTTCTCTCTGTTCTTCACAGGTGGTATTCCATCTCCCATCTTCACGCCTTGGTATTGGCCATCCCACCTTCTTGCAATGCACTAGCACCCTTTCTTTGCCTCATAGAAACCCCTCACTCCTTTTTAGTTGGAGTTCAAGTACTATCTTCTGCATGAAGCCTTATAATCCTTCCCAAACAAATTTGTATTTTACTACTGTGGATTTATTATGCTGAGTCTGGAGTCAGGAAGACCTGAGTTAAAATCTTACCTCAGACACTTACAAGTTGTGTGACCTTGGACAAGTCACTTGACATCCGTTTGTCTCAGTTTCCTCCACTGTAAAATGGAGAGAATAATAGCACCTACTTCCCAGAGTTGTAAGGATCAAACATAAAAAAAATATAGATTTTATAATGTCCTTACCATAGTGCCTAACACAAAGAAGGCACCATATAAATGCTATTATTATAATTATTTGCAATTGTTCACTTTATATTTGTGCTGGATATATTTTTGTAAGTAGGTGTTGTCTTTACCATTAGAATGTAAACTCCTTTCAAATACGTATGATTTCATCTTTGTACCTGTATCCTCACTGGCCTAGCAGAGTGCCTGGTACATAGTAGGTTTTTAATGGATACTCATTGATTAACTGATTCAACAATCATTTTTTAAGCTCTTACTATGTGACATGAACTCAGCTGAACACCAAGAACACAAAGGCACAAACACATTACTCTTCCTTCAAAGAGTTTATATTCTATTGGTAGAAACATCATATACTGTTATTGTTCTCTCAGCCATGTCCAACTCTTCAAGACCCCATGGACCATAGCATGCCAAGACCTTCTATGCTTCACTATCTCTCAAAACTCATGTTCATTTTTTCCATGACACTATCTAACCATCTCATCCTCTGTCATCCCCCTTTCCTTTTGCCTTCGATCTTTCCCAACACCAGGGTCTTTCCCAATAAGTCCTATCTTCTCATTATGTGGCCAAAGTGTTTAAGTTTCAGCTTTAGTATTTGACCTTCCAGTGAGTAGCCTGAATTTATTTCTTTAAGTATTGACTGATTTGATCTCTCTGCTGTCCAAGGGACTCTCAAATGTCTTCTGCAGCACCACAATTCAAAATCATTGATTCTGCAATGCTCAGCTTTCCTTATAGACCAACTCCCAGAAACAAGTACTGCTACTGGAAAAACCATAGCTTTGGCTATGCTGACCTTTGTCAGCAAGGTGATGTCTCTGCTTTTTAGTATGCTGTTCCAATTTGCCGTAGCTTTTCCCCTCAAGGAGCAAGTATATTTTAATTTCATGGCTGCTGTGGCCAAGTGCAGTGATGTTTGAGCCCAAGAATATAAAATCTCATAGTGCTTCTGTTTCTTCTCCCTTGATTTTCCAGGAAGTGATGGGACCAGTTGCCAAGATTTTAGTTGTTTTTTTTTAATGTTCAAGCCAACTTTTATATTTTCCTCTTTCATCCTCATCAAGAGGCTTCTTAATTCCTCTTCACTTTCTGCCATCAGAAACAATAGAGACACAGAGGAATAATTTCAAAGTCTGGTCTGTACCTGAGATTCCATCAATGAATTTCCTGGGTGAGGAAATTCCCTTAACCAATGAAGATCAGCAACTCTTTGGCCACTTAAGGGTCTTAGAAAATTGCCTGGGACAAAGAAAGGTAAAACTTCAACCTAGGACCTCCTGACTCTGAGGCCAACTTTCTATCAACTATTTTATGCTGTCCTTGAATGTAAATACAAAAGATTTTTTTTTTAATTCTGGATAATAGCTGGAGAATCAGTAAATGTCTCCTGTGGGACATGAGCTTGAGCCCCTCTTGAGGGACGTAGGGGTCTAGTGGGTAGGGAAGCTTGCTAGGATGTTGTATACAGGTAAGCCCATTTCATAGAAATATAGATTACATTTCAGGGTATAATGTGGGATCAGCTTAGAAAGAGATTGGAGTAGTGAAGGGCTTTTAATATCCAACAGAGAACATTTGCTTTATCCTATAGTTAATAAGAAGGTACCAAAGCTTTAGTTTCATCTATAAAAAAGAGATAATAATACTTCCCGTCCCTACCTCACAGGGTGATCATGCCATATAAATGTGAACTATTATTATACCCAAATCATAATTCACCTACATATTCCCAGCTTTATGCATTCTGCCACTGTTGTCTGAGACATATTGGTGACAAAGTGAATAGAGCATCAGACTTGGAGTTAAGAAGATCTGAGTTTCAATCCTGCCTCAGACACTTATGGGCTATGTGACTTTGGACAAGTCATCTAACCTCTATTTGCTTCAATTACAGATGTTACAATTGGAACCTTAGAGATAAACTAGTTCAACACCCCCATTTTACAGATAAGAAAACCTAGGAGTTAATGTTATTTGCTCCTGGGCAAATAACTAGTAGTAGTGGATTTAGAACCTTAGTGTACTGGTAACTGTTACAACACACCATTTCAGTGCATTCTTTTATCATGTTCCAAAGAGATGATTGCAGATTGATCCAATAATTCTATGCAGAATTAATCTATGCACAGATGACCAAAATCATAAAATTGCAGTGAAATTCACACCCCAAATAACAAACAACCGTTAACATTTTCATGGTCTTCTTCCTGAAGAGCCCTATGAAAAACGGTTGAAAACAAAGTGGGGAAGTACTTGAAAAAGTCAACCCTGCACCCCAAAAAAGTGTTGTTCTTTTAAATTTTATTTTGCTGACATATTTTTTTAAACTCACCTCCATTTCTAAACATATTTCCCCCTATGCTTTATGCAGTAAGTCATACCTTGCAATGAAACTTAAAAATGAAAGCTTTGATTCAGCAAAACTAACAAACATATCTATCTTGTCTGACAAGATATGATACAATATCCCACATCTGTAGTACCTCATCTTTTCAAAAAGAAAAAGAAGGAAAGGAGGTTCATTTTCTCAATTCTCCTTTGGGACCAAACCTGGCCATTAAAATAACATCATCTTCAGCGTTTTCCTTTTAGTTGTTGTTTTTTCCATTTACGTTGTTACATTTATTGTGCATATTATTTTTTTATTCTGATTTTACTTTCTTCTGCCTTAGTTTATATGAATATTCCCATGCTTCTTTGAATTCTTCCATCACATTTATATACCATAATTTGTTTAGCCATTCCCTAATGAACAAACATCTACTCTGTTTCTAGTCTTTTGCTGCCATAAAGAGTGCCGCTATGAATGTTTTGGTATATTGTATATGAACCTTCTCTTTTTATCACTGAACTCCTTTGGGCATGTGTCTAGCTAAGGGAACTCTGGATCGAAGGGTATGTACATTTTAATCATTCTTTAAATACAAAATTCTAAATGGCTTTTCACAATGGTTGACCCACTCACAGCTCCACCAAGTGTATTAGTGAACTTGTCTTTCCACTGATTATTTTCATCATTT
Source organism: Phascolarctos cinereus (assembly GCF_003287225.1). Classification (NCBI taxonomy): domain Eukaryota; kingdom Metazoa; phylum Chordata; class Mammalia; order Diprotodontia; family Phascolarctidae; genus Phascolarctos; species Phascolarctos cinereus. The sequence goes on from NW_027556098.1 coordinate 242,418,955, forward strand.
CTTGTCTTTACCAAATTATTGTGTATGTTGTGTGTTAGGATGAAACCTTAGAATTGCGTTGATTTGCAATTCTCTTATTATTAGTGATTTAATTCCATAATTTTTCAAACCTTGAATTATGCTTTTGTGTGTGAGTGTGTGTGTGTGCCCATATAAGGTAATTTGTAAATAAGCTGATTGTTATAGGAACATTAAATGAAAGAAAGAATCCCTGAAATCCACGGGTAGCTAGATGGCCCAGTGGATAGAGCACCAGCCATGAATTCAGGAAGACCTGAGTTCAAATGTGGCCTCGGACACTTGATACTTACTAGCTGTCTGACCCTGGTCAAGTCACTTCACCCCATTGCCTCACACACAAAAAAGAAAAAGAACCCCTGAAATGTGATTAGTTTCATAAATGAAATCTCCTATGGTGAGCAAAGAACTTATTTCCAGACCTCCTTGTTGCAACATTTGTTGTTTCTGCCATATCAGAAACCCAGAATTCCTGGAGTTTTATCAAAGAAGTGTATGACCGATTTATAGGCGGTGTTTTTTGTAAAAATCTTTCTTCTGAGGAATGTGACACCATCTGAGTAGCTGTAGATTTTAACATAAATATTTCATTAGTCATGATGGTTTCTGAAAACTTAAAGCTGTGAAGGACAGACATTTTGGAATCTTTGTGATTTATGATAAAGCTAAAGGAAACTTGATCATTTCAGTTCTGCTGAGTGGTTAGTTCTGGAATGTGCAAATGAACTGAATCAAGAAACCCCCACTGATTTTGTTTCTTGAGTTAAAAATGTCTTGAAGTCAGATCAGCTTAAAAAAAAAAAAAAGATATGTGAAGCTGACCTAGCGGTTAGCTGCATTTGGTATCATTCTTATAGTCAAAAAAAAATATTGGGGGGGGGGAACTTTCTTTATTATTTCTTTTTGTTTGACATGTCCTTTCCTAACATCCTCACCACCACAACTGAACCTTCACTCACAACGAAGAAAAATATTTAGGCAAAAGCAATAGATATAGTTACTACATCTGACAATATATTAGTACATTGTTTACCCATAATTCCCTTCACATTTCTCCTGATAGCAGGAAGGTTTCATTATCTATTCTCCAGGAAAAAAGATTGCTCATTGCAATTCCTCAGAAGTCTGCAGCCTTTTAAGTTTGTTTTCATTTGCATTATTGTAGTCATTGTCAATATCTTTTTATGATTCTTCTTATTTCATCCTTATCAGTTCATGCAAGCCTTTTCATGTTTCTTTTTTTTTCCTGTATTCTTCATATTTGATCTGATTTCTTGTCTCATCCTCTCCCTACACCTCTTCAGCACAAAACCAAAAGCAGCTTCTCCTCTGAAATTCTGTCGATGTCACACAAGAGAGGTATCAAACAGGAGTCCTGCAGATCACATACAGCCTATAAGCACTCCTGAGTGCATACAGACCAGATTAAAAGTGTAGTTTCCAATTTTAATGTGTTAATGTATTAGTTTTTTTTTAAAGAAAAGTATACAACCATATGTTATTTTCTAAGTAACATATGGCCCATAGGAATCCTTATGTACATTTTAGTGGACCCCATTTCTATTTCAGTTTGACACCACTGTTATACAAAACTCATTTACTAACACACACATACACACACACACACACACACAAACACACCTCTTACCATTGTTGTTATCTGTGAACATCTTATCTTCCTAGCTTTATAAGGACAGGGACAGTGGCTTTATCTACACTTTTTACATTTCATTTATTTTTATATTATATTTAGGTAAATTTACATTTGAAATTTATTAATATTTTTGTATCTTCTGTATAGAATTTTGGTTTGTATTTATTTTGTTCTTTTACAAGAATGAATGCCTTTGTTAATTGATTTTGCTGTTGACCATTCCAACTTGGCAAAGAGAATATACTTTGGACTAATGTTTCCAGAGTTAAAATATTCTGATTCTTGAACACTCAAGCCAGTTGATCCTTGGGCAGGGCAGACTAAGTCAAGAAGGAGAGATGTCATACTTAACATTAAGAAAGAAAATAGCAAGTTGAGGTGACGAAGATCTTTTTCTTTGTGTGACCAGCTCTGCAGTATTTACACTGCTGGCTACAAGGACATAGTTAATTCCATTATTCCATCAGTCTTTTCTTATTTGCTTTTATATCCTGGTATTTGGGAATCTGCCTTTTTGTGATATGGCCTGTACAAAGCACAAGGAAAAGTCTTCTTTTAGTGATGCCCAGGGGTATGCTGGCACCAGCTCAAACTGCTTACTAGAGTTGATTCTTAAATTTTTAGTATGAACATTTACACCTTAGAAATTTGTGGTAAATGCTATAAATCAGGTCTTGGTTTATTATTTTGTTGATTGTCTATATTTAAGAAAATGATGGAGAAAATACCAATAGTGCTTATTAAACCTAAAAAATATGTTCTACATACAATTTTGCCCCCAGTGAGCCAGTCATTAAATATTTGCCATCACACTTTTATGTATGGTCCATAATAAGAAAAATTCTACAAAAACCTGTAATTGATGAAGTGCACTTTTAATTGCATGTTTAAATACAAAAAGTCAAACAAATGGTGCTCCCTAATCCACATGTCTACATCTCTGATAGTTACAGGCCATGAAATCTACCAGATTCTTTCAGAGCTCACCAACATGCTTTTGGAAAATGACCCTCATGTTTGTGCTTCTTAGACTACCATTGCCTTGCTTGGATACAGCTGTCTACTGGGCTAGAAAATGGAGCACATGCTTCCCACTAAGTTAGAAAGGATCTAGAAACATAGTATTCTTAGATTCTATTTCCAGAGAAGTCTTCATGTCATTTCTGTTTCACCTTAACTGGAAGGCTTTGTATGACTGTCTTTGTGTCAAGTAAATTATGTTGAGGAAACAGCACTTATTGATAATGTCTTAGTATTGTGGTAAAATTGGATTCCCAGGTGGTAGTACCTGCTTTTGAGTCTAAGGCTATAATAAGTTCCATCAGGATAAGCAAAAAGCAGCAGAGGAGCAATACAATATCAATAATTTGGGCTTTTGAATATTTGGGTATTATATATGAGTATTATTAAGCTAGAGTGGAGGTAGCCAAAGACTTACTTCTCATCAAACAAATTTCTTGAGATTAAAAAATGACATTATTCCATATCTTTTAGGAGGTTCAAAGCAGTATTCATTTTTTTTCTAGATACCTATACATTTGTACAATAGCAATCATTCCTGTAACCTTGTCCTTGCATTGAAAGCAAAGGACCAGGGAGCTCTCTTAAGGAAATCTCAAATAGGGAGATTTTTAGTGTTCTTCTGAACAAAGCTGGAGTGTTCTATTAATAGTGTTTGTTCATTACTTGTTTAACAGCACAAGGTCCTGCTAAATGTATGCTTCCAAATTGCTTCTTATTAAGAACTTAGTTATCATGGATGAGCCACAGATATGAGGATATATACATGAACTCTATAGCTGGAGAGAAAAGGAAACTTATGAATAGATGACTTCCAAACAAATGGTACCAGGAAGATTATAGATGCAGATCAGATGAAGTGATGACATTAACAGGCATACAGCTATGTATTAAAGTGTGAGGATTGGTCCATTGCTAGGCAAGCTAGGTCCTAGCTGAAAAGTGACTACATGATTAACCACTGATTGACCTGCCTATGTATTGGGAAGGTCCTATGTATCCAATACTGATTGAGTCAGCTAAATTTAGGCAAAGAATTCAAGACTGTATTGGTCATAGTCAGTTTAGCAACCTTCATGTGATCCAGGTATGAAAGGCTGGCAAATTTTCCTAATCTTAATACCCTTGTGGTCCTACCTCAGTCTACACTATGGCTGATTGATGGACTGGAAGGTCTTCCTCCCATTCAGCCCTGTGAGTCTGCTCAGCAACAGCCACCAGATAGGAAGACAGAGACCCATAGATCTAGAAGAGTTAAGAGCCCCACAGTATTCATAGAGTACCTGAGCCCTCATTGTGCAACCACTGGCTGAGGAGTTGCAGGTTTGAGTGCCTATGAGTAATAAACTGCATGATTCAATGATTACATTCTTTCTTGGCACCTCACCCACAATCTACTCCCACAGGGAAAGTCACATAAATTCAAGACTCTAGCTATTCTCAACATAAATTTCAATAACCCATTAAAAATGTAAGGTTATAGGAGAAATAAATTTTAACAACTCTTTAAAAATCTAGAGATTTCTTTGCTCAGAGTAAATCAAATGATTTACTCTTGCCATTCTATTCTAGTTAAATAAAAATCATTGGCACATTTTTGAAAGTGTATTATTTACTTATTGTTAACATTCTTTTTTAAGATTTTAAACTCCAAATTCTCTCTTTCCAGCCTCTCTCCTGTATATTGAGAAGACAAGCATGATGATATACATGCAAAATCATGCAAAACATATCTCTATATTAGCTGTGTTGCCAAAAAAAAGCAAGAAAAAATAAAGACAATGGAAAATTATACTTCATTTTGCATTCAGAGTTCATCAGTTCTCTCACTGGAGGTGGATGGCATTTTTATTCATGAATCCTTTAGAATTATCTTAAATCATTGTATTGATCAGAGTAGCTAATTTTCACAGTCAATCATCATTACAATATCACTGTTACTGTGTACAACGATTTCTTGGCTCTGCTCACTTCACTTTGCATCAGTTCACATAGGTCTTTCTAGATTCTTCTGAAACCATCCTGTTCATCCTTTCTTACAGCACAATCATATTACATCACATTCAAATACCTACTCAGCCATTCTCCAATTGATGGGAATCCTCTCAATTTCCAATTTTTTGCCAGTACAAAAAGAGCTGCTATAAATATTGTTTGTACATATAGGTCCTTTTCTCATTTCTTTGATCTCTTTGGGATACAGACCTAGTAGTGGCATTGCTGGATCAAAGGGCATGCATAGTTTTATAGCCCTTTGAACATAGTTCCAAATTGTTGTCAAGGACAGTTAAACCAGTTCACAATTCCACCAAGATTAGTGTCCTTGTGTTTCCACACTCCCTCTGGCAATTATTTTCCTTTTCTGTCATATCAGCCAAACTGATAGGTATGAAGTAGTATCTCTGAGTTATTTTAATTCACATTTCTCCAATCAATAGTGCTTTAGAGCATTTTTATATGACCATAGATAATTTTAACTGCCTATTCACAGCCTTTGTCCTGTTATCAATTAGAGGAACTTTGGCATATTTTTAAACTGATTTCAGGTGAGAGATTATGGAGATAGCACAATAAAAACAAGAAGTTCAAAGAAGAAAACAAGAGACAAATCCCAGTGTAAGCTTTGCCATATCTTTCAATAACAATAACAACAAAGACAAAAGCAATAACATAGCTAGAAGGTGTAGAGTGCCTACTATGTACCAGATACTATGCTAAGTACTTTAAAAGCACTATAGAAACATCTCATTTATCCTTTTTGTAAAATCTACTTGCCTCTGAAGCCTTTTCTGATATCCCCAGCTGCTAGTAACCCTATCCCCATCATCACTTTATCTTCATTTTGTGTGTGTTCATATGTATGTGTGCATATATATATGTGTGCGTGTGTGTGTACATATGCAAATACATATACATATGCACACATATCATCTTCATGTTTTCTCTTGCAATACAGTGTAAGCTTCTTGAAGGAAACAACTGCTTCATTTTTGTCTTTATTCTCTCAGCATTTAATGAAATCTTGTTGATTGATTGGTTCTACTATTTCTGGGACCTTGAAAAAGTCATTTAATTTATTCTTTGTCTAACTCTTCTCATTTGTAAATTGGGGGTCACATATCTGCCTTACCAACCTCATGGGACTATGTAAGGATCAAATGACATTGATTATGTAAATGTGCTTTGAAAAATATTAAGTGATAAACACGGGCAGTGGATTAGTCTTTAATTATTAAAGCTATGGTCTCAGATGTTTCGTTCACCCAAATAAAGCCACTGAACTGAAAAGGATTTTTTTAATATGTATGTTTCCTCTTAAAGGGAAAGTTAGGGTAAATAGAAAATACAACCAAAAATACATTTTTCTCTTTAGGTTGTTGAAGAGGATGTTTGGCTCCAATCTCTAGATACATCATGGCTAACAGAAAGCACAAATTCCTGTTAGTAGATGGGAACTTTTAGTTACATCTAAGCACTTTTGCATTGAGTAACATTGTCTTTCCAAAAGTTTGCTCTATTTCTCCAGGGATTTTTTTAGAATACCATTTATAATGAAGGAAAGGAGAGGTAGACCTTGTGGAATAATCCTGAAGGAAGCAATCTGAAGGCTGGCACTCTGGGTCTTTTGGCACCCAAACTGAATATCTTGTATCAAAAGGGAGATGGCGGGATATTGACTGTGCATCTAGTGGGATCATTATTCATATACCCTTTTTTTTAAGTGAGAGGCTCAAGGTATTAATTGGGTAATCAAGGGGATGGGGAGATTCTGTATTTGCAAACAACTTAGGGGAGCAATCATTTTATTTTGTTGCTTCTTCATTTTTAATTCAGAGACAGAGAGAAAGACACACACATGGATTCTGTGTGTATGTTTTAAGACAAGAGCCATGGTACTTCAGACAAGTAATCTTACAACCCTCCAGCAGCTGTTCCTGATTCCTTTAATGAGAGAGTATACAGTAACAGAAAAAGGTGACCAATGAGATGAAAGTAGGGCAAGACTAACCCTGACTCCAATTCTATTTTCTTGGAATATACTAAGGATGTGACTATTTTGAAATCACTAATAGTATTTCTGGGACAGCCAATATAACTATAGCACCAAGCATTTGTACATTCTTTTTGGAAAATTCCAATGAGACTCTACCTTCTTTGGATAAGAAGCATAAATGATCAGCAATTGTTGATGTCCCACCCTTGGGACAGTTTTGCCTAGTTTAATCCTCTGCATTTCTTTCTCTTCTTTGTTGTCCTCTGATTCTCCAGCAGCTTAACTCAGTCAAGCAGTTCAGGGGATGTGATTCAGTTGAAAAAATGACAAAATTCAATTTGTTTTTACTCAGAAGGATTGTATTGTGCCTGACACCGTGTTGGTGCTCCCAGGGATATAAAAGAAAATTTTGGCATGGTACCTGCACTCAAGGAACCTGTCTTCTTGTTTATATAGTATACATGGACATAAAACAATAATTTTTAAAATAATACTATACTACAATGCAACCAATTTCTTTGTCTATTTCAAGCATGTCCACCAAATAGCAGTAAGATCTGTCAGGAATACCTGGGCTAACAAATGTGTTCTCAATTTAAATTAGCTGTTTCTTCATACTTGCAATATACACCCTACTTATGTGTGCCCCTTAGAATCCCTTGATTGCTTCTAGCCCAGGGGTGAGGAACCTTTTCATGTTGGAAGGCGATATTAATATTTAACATAATTGAATAGAGCCGCATTCAAGAAACTTCAATTAGATGAAAAATGTACATTATTTTGTAAAAATCTAACTACTATATACTTAATTTAAAAAAGTGAAAACTATTAATTTTAAAGTTAACTAACCTTTTAAAGTTAGATTTTTACAAAATAATGTACATTTTTCATCTAATTCCATCTGTAATCCTTTAGGTGCCTTGGTGATATCAACCAGGTGATGCTGAAATGCTAATTTGAGTTTGATGTCCTGATTCTCAAAGTTAGGGAACTTTTCATTGTATTCTCCAATTAACAGGTCTACAACAGCTGTGTGTTCTTCAAATGATTCGCATACGTCAATTCCGCTCAACCTTTGAGCAACTGGGGAATATGTTCATATGAAATTTCCTTTTGAAAAAGAAGTGTTTTGAAAAAAGATAACCTTTTTTGAAATGCTTGGATTTACTGCCACATATCATATACAGATGTAGTTTTACATTGCAAAGAAATATTTAAGTCATTTAGATTTGCTATGACATCACACAGAAATTCCTATAGAAAACTTTTTTTCAGTAATTCACATCACTGATTCTGTTCTTCATAAAATTTAATTATCTGTTCTTGAAGAGATAAAATTTTGGTTAATACCTATCCTCACACTGAATACCTCATTGTTCAACTTTAGCATGTTACAAAACTGATGACATCGTGTTGCATTTGCACAAATATAGTTAACGTAATTTGTTATGTTTGTACAAATACAGTTAATATAACTTATAACTTGTTGCAAAGTGTCACTTAAAATGGTAGCTTTAGCAGAGATTTTGCTGATGTAAGATATGATGAAAAGAAATGAGAGGATCTGGATCTGTTAATACTTTTTTATTTTATCTGTGCAATAAACCTTTCATGTTTTCCTGTCATGGAAGGTGCACTGTCTATATATACACTCACTAAATTTACCAAATTCAGTCCAACTTCATGACATTTATTTTGAAAGTTGTTGAAGATATCTACTCCTCATGTTCTGTTCACAAGAGTGCCCAAAGTGAGTAACTCTTCATAGAAAAAAAAAATCTTCTGTTGTGACCCGAATGAAGTATAAAACCTGCACTGAATCAGTGGTATCAGCTGATTCATCCAAAATGATTGAATACTATATAATTTCCTTTTGAAGTATTGCATAAAGTCATTCTGTTAAGTTGAAGGCTAATTCATGCTGCTGATCAGTTATGGTTCTCCTTGAAAGAGGAAGTTGTTTGTATTTTGAAACATTATCGGGGTCTAAGCATCCTACAAATTTGGCAATGCATTCTTTCACAATTTCTATATCATGGAACTCCTTTTCTTTTTTCCCAAATATATAAGCTACTTTATAAGTTGTTTTAGTGGCATTATTTCCAGGTCTTTTTGCTGCTTTAAAGAATTGTCTTTGTTATCACTTTTCATCTTTTAATTTCTGCAATACAACCTTTTGCAACTCTCCTTCTAATTTAAAATATTTGTGGTCCTTATAAGTGTTATGATGCTGATGAGCACTGGATTTCTTTAATATTGATATTGCAGTTTCACAAAGCAAGCAAATCATCTTATCTTTAGCAGAAACAAGATAATATTGCAATTCCCAATCCTCATTAAAAAATCTGTTTTCTTCCTTCAGTGTTTTCTTGGTTTTCTTTGACATGATGGGCTGTTAAGCAGACAATTAAAAAATATTATAGAGCTGTGCAACTATTCACAAATTCCACTTCAAAAAGAAACACAGTGCATTGTTGTCAAAAGGTGACAGACTGGCTTACTCACCAACTGACCTCGCGTGGTAGTGGTACCGGCAGGTGGGGGAAGTTAGAACTAAATAATGAGAGTAGCAGCCTTCAATTTAGCCTTTATGGCTTACTAATGTTCTAATTGTGCTGGTCAATCTGAGAGGATTATTTCATTGAAACTTATTTTATTCCTCGGTATTTTAAATATGTTCATTTTCAAAATAAAATATAAACATAAAAATGAACAAAAACATATTAATAAAAATAAAATGATTTGTTCTGCAAAACTTGAATTCAGTTAAAAGATCTCACTTAAGGACCTAGAAGGCCATATGTGGCCTTAAGGCCTCAGTTTCCCCATCTGTGTTCTAGTATCTGGTCAAACACTATCTCCTGAAGGGAGCCTTTCCTGATTAGTTATTAGTTTGTGTTTGCTTATCTGTTTACAAGTGACAATCCCCAGTAGAATGTAAGCTCCTTCAGGCAGCTAGGTGGCACAGTGAGTAGAGCTCTGGCCTTGGAGTCAGGAGGACCTGAGTTCAAATCCAGCCTCAGACACTTAACAATTACTAGCTATGTGACCCTGAGCAAGTCACTTAACCCCAAATGCCTCACCAAAAAGCAAAAAAAAAAAAAATGTAAGCTCCTTGAGAGCAACGAGTATTTTTCATTTTGGTTTTTCTATTCCTAGAACTTATCATAGTGGCTTGCTTATAGTAGATGCTTAACAAATGTTTGTTGATGGATTTAAAAGTACATAACTGTATTATAAAAAATAATAAATTTGCAGAAAAGAAAGTGTATGAACTGATGCACAGTGAAGCAAACCAAACCAGGAAAGCAATATATACAATATCCGGAACAACAATAGCAATGACACCAAACACTGAATGCTCTATAATTATCAGAAACAAGTTTGGTCCTCAAAAACAAAAAGTAAATTAAAACAAATTAAAAAATAAAGTTCCTTTCTACTTTCTTAGCAGGGATGGAAGACTATGGGAACATAATTAACGTTGCATATGCTGTTAGACTCAATGGGTTAGTTAGTTTGACTGAGTTGCCTTTCTTCTTTTTTTGTTACAAGGGATGGCTTACTAAGTAGGGGTAGAGAGTGGAATATGTTCACAAATGAGAGTGATTAAAAAAAGAAATATCAATAAAAATTTAAAATAAAAAAATGCTTCTTTAGTGAGTTAGTCCTGATGCTTCAAGAAATTAGCTGCATGACCTTGGGCAAATGGCTTAACTTCTTTGGGTCTCATTTTCCTTATTTATAAAAAGATGCTGTTTAGACCATTTAGAATTCAAGCTCCCATCCACATCTGACATGATATAGCTTAATAATTTGATAAAACCTCCTACTAGGGACAATAAGGAAACCATTAAAGTGTGACCAGTAATATCATCAAAAACAATATGTTAAATTTCTGATCAGTAAAGGACAATAATGGAGGTCTAAGGTAAGGGTCTGTCAATGTATCATGTTGTATTTGACAGTTCTTCAAGTCAATTTTTGCCACCACACTTACCTCCTTGCAACAACTACTTTGTGCTCTGACTCTCTATGTGTTGTGTATGTTTGTGTGTGTGTGTGTGTGTGTGTGTGTGTGTCTGTTCTTTCTCTCTCCTTTCTCTGTTTGACATGACTCTTAGTCATCAGTTTTCCTATCACCCCTATTTCTTTGTTGGTTAGCTATACTATCAATAATTATCCACTCAAGGGACATCATCATCAGAACTCTTCCCCTAGTATGATCTCCAGCACATAATGCAGTGCCTGGAACACAGTCCATGCTTAATAAATGCTTGTGAATGAATGAATGAATGAATGAATGAATGAATCAATGAATCAATGAATCAATGAAGACTCTGAGGGAAATGCAAAGTAACTGCCCTCACAAAAAGTTTAAGGATGTATATGAGTCTATCTCACAAACAAATATAACCCAGCAATTCCAGTAGTCGGGTCCAAATTTACTTTGGCTTTCTTAGATGGTTACACAAATGATAAGGTTAACATTTCTGGGTCCCTATCCCTTGTAGTCTTATGGAAATATATTGTGAATTGAATTCAAAGAACCTGTCGGTTCTATAAAATCTTGTCCTATAAAGGCACAGGCATGTAACAACAAACACCACCACCACTAACTTAGATTTAAGAAGTGTATGGCTGTTAATTAAGTATTTTATGTGCATTATCTAACTGTATTGTCACAACAACCCAGTGAGCTACTTAGTGAATTTGCTGTTGCCTGTCTTCATTTTATAGATAAGAAAACAGCCTCAGGGAATTTAAATAACTTGCCCAAGGTAACATGACTATTAAATAGTTGAACCAAGGCTTTAACTTAAGTTTTCTGTTCCAATAGTACATTTGTAACTCTAATATGATAATTATCATATAATATTTTGTATTATATCAATCTGGGTCAATATATTGTCTCTCCTTACTAGAACGTAAGCTCCCTACAGAGCAGGAAGAAGTTTGGTTTTTTTGTTTGTTTTTTAATCTGAACTCTGTACTGCCCCTGTTGTCTGTATTCTGCATGTATTTCATAAATGTTTGTCATACTTTAATTCTAAATACAAGTTTGTTCTTCTTTCCAATACTCTATACCCACAGAGAAATCAGATACAGTCATAATTTTAAAGAAAGATTCTAAGTGAGATTGATATATTATGATGCTGGATATTGACTGTTAATCAATTACCATTTATTAAACACCTATTACCTGCCAGACACTGCTAGGTGCAGAAGATACAAACAAAAGATAAAACTATCTGTTTCCTCAAAGAGTTTACATTCTTTTGAGGAACTGGTATGTATACACCAAAAAAATATAAGGTGATTTCCAAGAGAGGAAACATTAGAGGCTTAAGGGATGAGAAAGAGGTTCACAAAGGAATGGTTGTTTGATCTGGCCTTTGAAAGGATTCAACAAAGCAGAGGTAAGGAGAGAACTCCTTCTAGGCACCAAGACAAGAGATAAAATGTAGTCTATGAGGAGCAACAAGGTCAGTATGATCGGACCACAGAGTTTATGTAGGGGACTAAAGTATAAGAATTGAGGAAAAGATGCTCAGCATCACAGACATTGGGGAAGTATGAAAGAGATTGGTAAATTGCTAACAGAAAGTAAGAACTTAATCTTCCAGGCTGTTCTCTATCCTTTGTATGCAAAGTAGAAACTGCTGCTGTTGCTGCTGCTGCTGCACTTTCCCAGGAGGACAAAAAGGCTGATGAAGGGAATGCATTAGCAGCCTTCTTGTCTACTATATGAACTCCCTGGCCAGTGAATAGTCTTCCATTTGGATAAAGACATTGACACCAGATCTACTCAACTAGAAACACAGTATCATAAAAGAATCAAATTTCAGAAGTATTAGGAACCTTACCCATTATCTCAGTCAAGAGACTAAATAAGCCTTTGCCTAAATTATACAAATAACTTTTTAAAGATCTTGTGCTTCTTCTCATCCCTTCCCCTCCTCCCAATTACCCAGATGTTGGAAACACAGAAGCAAAATCCTTGGATCATTGCCATCCCTTTACTTTTCTCTCTGTTGGGTGGACTTACCACCCAGCTTTCAGTATCAGAGGTGTACCAGTATCCCACTATACTATGATGATCTAGTTTTTTGTGTGGTTGTGCTGTGTTTTTGGCTTCTCTCATTTGGAAAAAATATATATATTTCTCTGCTGATCTCTCACTTTTTCCAAGTTAATTCTGTGCCCTGAGTCTAAATTAATAGGCTTCTAACTGAAAGCAGAGACTTTCTCCTGATATGTTTTGATTTATGAGCAATCTGAGATAATTTGGGGGTGCAGTCACTGTGACAGAGCAGCTTTGGATTCAGATCAAGTCGTCCTTTTTAGGCTGGACAGAATCTGTTTCAATTAGACCAAGATACTTTTCATTCAGAAGTTCAATATTGCCATCACCAAGGCACAGGAGGTTGTAATAGTAGACTGTAGATTTGCCCTACACTCTACTAAGAAGTTGAAAACTGCTTTGGGGCATTATTTCCTCTTTCTTATTCTGTAACCCTTCCTCCTATTCTGCTGACCTCCCCTCCCCACTAGTGTAAGGCCCCCTATTTCTCTATGTATCTGAAGCTTGCTTTCTTAGATCCATAAACTTCCACTTACTGTCTGTGTGACCTTGGTAAGACAGTTAATTTCCCTGGATTCATTTTTCTCCTTTACAAAATGAGAGAGTTAAAATAGATGTCTTCTGAGGCCCCTTCTAATTCTAAAACATAATTCTATGATTACCTATGATCCTCTGATCTTGCTCCCTTTAAAACTTACCTGTTCTGTATTCTAAATTTGGGGGGATTTGCTAGGTAAATGATTTTACAAAGACATTAGGTTTAACTCTTGCCTCTTTGAGATGAGTTAATTTAAGAGGAACTCCAGGAAATGCAATGCCTTAACCAAAAGAAACAGCTGCCCAAATGGTAGCATTTCAGGTATAATGGCAACACATTTTAGGAGAAACAAAGGCACACTATGTCTATAACTTTTGTGGTTTTCATATTTAGAATTCAGGCTAACATTTCTTGTCTAACAGAATAGCTTGTTATAAGCAATTCAAAAAATACTATCTGATTTGTCTTTTTAACACAGGGACCAGCTCTTATGAATTCTAATTTGCTGATTAGACAAATGAGGCATGGAAAGCATACTTGAGTGTCACATGGTAATTTTTTGCCACTGAATAAAAAACCAGGCATAGAATTAAGCAATCATAATTTTGTCCTAATTTGGAGCCCAGCAGCTTTCTTCCTTTCTCTTCTCTTCCCTTCCCTACCCTTTGCTTATCTTCTCTTCCCTTTCCTCATTCTAATCTCTCTCCCCTCTTCTCTCTCTCTCTCTCTCTCTCTCTCTCTCTCTCTCTCTCTCTCTCTCTCTCTCTCTCTCTCTCCTTCTTCTTTCCCTCTCAAAACTAGATAACAGACTCATTTTCCTGAGGAAATGCTCCTGTGTTCATTTTTGGTCCCTCTGTATTTGTGTGTACTGTAAGGTGTCATATCTGATTTCTGGGCTATGTCTAGACCAACACACCCGAGTAGTGTGCCATGTATGTCTAACATAAACTTGCCTTTTGTATTCAGGCTATTTTCTTGGCCTGTGACTTTTCAGATAATGACTCACACACAAGGGGCTCGTTTGCATAATATATTTCCCTTAATGAAAGGGGGGGGAAATCTTCCCATTTGGTGTGAGTTAATTAACCATCTTTTATACCAGCTTCTATAATGGCCTCAGAACTCTCCTACACATTCTGGGTAATCATGACTGTATTTGCAAAAGGGTTTGTTGGATTTGATTCTATTTCTAAAGGTAGGAAAATAGCGAATTAATGTAAGGACAGCTTGCAGGATGGGAAGAAGAAAAGAAGGAAAGAAGAAATCCCCTCTTCCCAGAATGTATACCCCCAGACAAACAAGCACAAGAAGGCGAAGAGGTCTAACATCAGCACTGGGCTTGAAGAAAAGATAAGATCAAGAAGTCTCTAACATAATGAGAATGGTTCTGCAGAGCTGGGTGCTTAGGGCTGCTGCCTTATCCCGAGGTAAGCACAATCTCTCCCCTATATCAATATCTACATAAATTCAATTCAGGTCATCAGTTCCCAGCTTCATTCAGCCGATGGCACATCTGAATGCTGTGTTTAGAGTCAGAGGATTGCGACATAATACCTATGTGCCTTCGGACAAGTCACTGAACCTTACTGGGCCTCAGTTTCCTTCCTTGAGGGAGATGGATCAGCTCTGAAGCTATGACCCTTGGATTTATAAATTGATTGTCATGTGCCTTATCCACTGCTCTGGTCCTTTGTCCATATTCACAGTCACATCACACTCAGGCACACAAGATTACTGTACTTCCTCCCACATCTACTCTTTCTACTTTCTTATTCAAAGGAAATCCTTTAAGCTAGGGCATTGGCAAAGAAGGCTAGCTATAAAGTTGAAGCAAAGGCATAATCTTGTTGTATAATAATTGGAAAATAATGGCATAGGCTGTCTCAATCAATCAAGATTATGGTCCCTTCCCAATCACAAAAGCCATATAACATAGTGAAAACTGAGTGCTGAATCTAGAGTAAGGAGGCCTGGGTTCAAATTCTGACTCATATAGTAACTAGCTGCATGATTATGACCACGTCATGTAACTTCTCTCAGTCCCAGTTTCCTTATCTGTAAAATGGAAATAATAAAAGCCTTAATACTTGCCTAAAGAAATTGTTCAATAATCCAATTCATTAAGTATTTATTAAATACTTTCTATGTGTCAGGCATCATTCTAAACGCTTTATAATTATTGTGTATCAAATCTCATTTGATGCTCACAGCAAGTTAAGTGATATCATTACCCCAATTTTACAGATGAGGAAAGTGAGGCAGGCAGGTTAAGTGACTTGCCCAGGCCACAGAGAATTGAACTCAGGTCTTCTTAATTCCAGGCTCAACATTCTATCCACTGTGCCACCTAGATGCTGAACATTGAAAGACAAGGACAAAAGAAAAACAGTCTCTGTGCTTATCCCACTTACCATCTATTGGGGGGTAGAGAGAAGAGTGTAACAAGAACATAGAAAAGTCACCACAAAATCTGTGCAAATAGACAGAATTTTTCAGTGGCTAGAGAATTGGCTTGAAGCCAGGAAGGTACAGATTCAAGTTCTGTCTGACACATGCTGACTGTGTGACCCCAGCAAAGTCACTTTTCCTCTCAGTGATCTAGGCATTCTCTAAACCAGTGAAATCACAAGTCTAGTCCCTGTGCCTAGAAACAGGGTAATTTAGGGGTAGGATGGGGAGGAAGCACAGATCTAATGGGAAGGCCATTTTGTTATGAGGAGCAAGTAACATAATCTCCATAAAATGCCTGAACAAATGTAAAATGACACATAAATGTCAATTATTATTATTGGCAAAGTTCAAGGAAGCTCATTAGCCCTCCATATTCAAAAGAGAGCAGAACTATCACTTTCCAGGCTTCATAGGCAAAGGAGATGAATTGAGTTCATTAATTTTGGAGCAGTAGGGTACAATGTGAAGCAAAATAGGACTGAAGCCAATAAAATCCACCTCTCTTCTTCTACCCAATGGCTTGCCTTGATTTTATGTTCAAGAAAGATATTAACTAAAAATACATCTTGAAGATTCAAAAAGCCTTAAAAACACAAAGGAATGAACCTCTAGTTGTGAGATTTCAAACCAAAGAGGAAGATATTTTGGGCCTAGAAAGCCTGTGTGGATAACCTTACCATGACAGTAGATAAGCTACCACCTGCTCATACCACAACTTGTACCAAGGTTTTAAAAGAGGTGCTATTTTGAACAAAAGCAAATATATTTTCTAAATACAGATCTACCCTGTATTTTCTAAAGTTATTTTAAAAAAATTCTCCCCTCTGAATCTATGTGCTATTTCAATAATTCATAAATAATACCAAAAAATAGTATGTCTATGTAGCATGTTTTAGTGGAGCAAAACTCTTGCCTGGAAGCCAGGAGACCTTGGCCATGACTTCTGCTTCTAACCCTGTGTGACCCTGGGCAAGTTACTAAAACTTTCTAGTTGTTGTGAATAAACCTTAAAGTACTTCATAAATATGAACTCAATTTTAGAAAGCCAGCCATAACCAGCCTCAGAAAACTCAGTCTTTTTCCTCCATTAACCCAGAAAAATAATACTAAGGAGAAAAAGAATGATGTTTGTTTTGAGATCAGACTTTACTAAGTGCAGAAAGATTTGAACAAACATTTCCTTTTTAAAAAGAAAGAATTATAGCCTGTCTAGTCTCTATCTAAGCCCTTCTATGACATGTAGAACAACTAAGTCTTGGCTTCCATTAATCATTTTTTTAAAATCCTCTTAGAAACAAACCAAATACATTACTTAAACAACAAGTGTCTACACCAAAAACACAAGCTGATTTTATCTGATGAGTCAGTGATTTGGGCTGTGTCTCCACAACCAAGAAACCCCACTGAATTTTTTAAGAAGCTGATCTTGTATTCAGATTTCCTCCATGGAGAATTTAATTATGCAAAATTCACTATTCAGTGATCCCCAAGTAAGGAGCACTGCATGTACTGTTGGCCTTGGTTAATGTGTTGGGTTTTTTTTCCATTGAATTTTTTTCCTCTTTTTTATAAAGAGGGGGAGGGGAAGGAATATATTAAAAAATGAAGATTATATAAAAACTGGAGATAGCAATAAAATTTTTAATACAATAAAAAACAAGATTTAATCGATATTGGGATGGAGCTGGAGTGAGAAACAGCCTTAAAAGCAAGAAGAAAGGTAAACAACTCATTTACAGGCCGAGTACAGAGCAGACTGAAAACACAGTGGAACTCATGGAAGTTGGTAACATGAGGAAACTTTTACCAAGGTTTTTCAAAGACATACTATAGATCTCATTTAAACAAAAGCAAATATATTTCCCAGATCTACCCTATATTTTCTAGAGTTATCTTAAGTTAAAAAATATATATTCTTCTGATTCTGTGTACTATTTCAATAATTAATAAATAATACCAAAAATGTCTAAATGAAACTGTCTAAGAAGGATAAGCAAATATTTTATTATATTACCTTTGTTCTGTTTGCTATTCTCTTCTTTATAAAGGCAACTTTCCCCATCCCCACTCCCCACCCCCACCCCCTGCCAACTTTCATATGTAGAGAGGGAAATGAAAACAGAAAGATTTCAGAGATGTTAAAAAAGCACAGGAATAAAGAAGGGGCTTTCAACTTTAGGAGGGTAGGGGAGACTGGAACATAGCATTTTCCTTCCTGGGCAATGGTTTAGTCTGCATTACGAAATCAAGCTAGTGTATAATTTTATCATGCAGGTAGATCACTGCTGCACTTGAACGCAGAGAACACGGGCACGTTGTGGTGTTCAGAAGAACCAAGTTTCAGATTACTGGGACTCCAGGTCTGATGTCCAGCCCTAAAACCAGTGCCTCAAAACTCTGGTAGTATTAGATGCAGCGTATACCTCTGACAGACTCTAATGAATAGACACTGAGAGCCTAAAACTTCAGAGAGCAATAACTGATTATGAGAAGTAGATAAGAGTTCAATCGGGAGAGTTTATTTTCCATTTAAACAGCAGGACCTCTAATAACGGTTGGTCAGGCTTGGGCTTTTCCACATTTGAGGCTTGTCTTAAACTGCAGTTCATAAACAACCCAGACGTTACAAGTTAAAATTGACGGTTCCACAGCCTTTGGAAAGGAGAGGAATGATTGCACAAACAGATTACAGGGTCCAGCCAAATTCCAAAGAATTCAAATTTCTGCAGCATCTGGGATAGCTTATAAAATGTAGAAAATGGGAACAAAAATTGACAAAAGTAAAATAATATACACTGAGTTCAAAGATAATACAAACAAGCCTGTATAACCCATGACATTTTCCTTATACAGAGGCCCTGGAAAGGGAGTACTACAGGGCCATTCTGCACAGCTTGTGAATGTCTAGACATTTTGAAGAAATTATTGAGGAATAATAAAGTGTTCATCAAACTGACTCCATTTGCTAGGTTATGTGAGCCATGCTAGAATTGTAGTGCTTCTGCTTTTAAGCAGCTCATCAGAATGCCCTATTATTGTATTACTTAACATCTGAAGGAAAGGGTTAAAGATAGAATTTGGGTCCTTTAAACAGAGACAAGAACAGGGAGGTGAGGTCCCAAGACCACTTTGGTTGTCCTCTCCTTTATGCAGAGGCTTCAGACTCCACTAGGGTCACTGCCACTCAAGTGCCTGAGTTATTAAAAAGTTAAGCCTGCAATGCAAGGGCATATCCTCAGACTGCCACTGATAGAGCCAATATACTTAGGAACCTTCAATGCCCACTCTTTCTCCTTTGGAAAAGGCCAGTGTAAGCAACACAAATGACATTTCTCAAAGGCTTTGGGATGACTAGGGAACACAGTGGATAGAGTGCCAGGCCTAGAGTCAGGAAAACTAATCTCCTGAGTTCAAATACCACTTCAGACTTACTAGTTGTGTGACCCTAGGCAAATCACTTAACCCTGTTTGCTTCAGTTTCCTCATCTGTAAAATGAGCTAGAGAAGGAAATGACAAACCATTCCAGCATCTTTACCAAGAAAACCCCAAATGGGGTCACCACCAGTTGAAAATGACTGAAACAACCAAATAATAACTCACGTACCTACTAGATTATGAGCTTTCAAAAGAAGAAATTGTGTCCCTTTTCCTTCTGTATCCCTAGAGACCAACATTCTGCTTTGTGCAGGGTAGGCATTTAATAGATATTCATTAAATTGAATCAAATCCTTTGAAGATCAGGTCAGACAGCAATTGTCATATGTATCTGATGAGAACGATTTGAGGAGATTGGAGTGGGCATTCAGGAACATGAGTAGTATGGCTTTAGTCTTTGGTGAAATATCAATTAAAACTCCTGAAGTTTCACATTTCATAGTTGGACACTTTGGTTATTATGCTTATTAGATAAGGGATCTCTACCTTCTTCACTTCTTTTCTCTGTTCTCTCCCCCTCTATACTTTCTAGCTTGTTTTTCAGTAGAAATACTCACTACCTTCTTTCCCCCACCCCACCTCCATTCTTATGCTGTCTTCCCACTGTTTCTCTGCCAGACAGAAGAAAATGTTCCATAATGAGGAAGGGGCCCTATGGAAAACTGAATCAGAGTCTAGTCTCCTTTCCAAACCATCTCTCAGTGCCTGATGAATAGGTAACTAAAGTATTGTATTCTGTTGCCTGGTCATATTGACTTAGAATCATGCCATAAGGCTTCCCTTCCCCCACCTGAAACAATGGGGAAATTTATGGAATACTCTCCCATGTGAAATTGGAAGGATTGTGTTATGGTGGAAAAACTGATGAATTTGGAATCAAAAGACATGAGGTTGAATCACTGTTCTATTACATACCACTTGTGTGAACTTGGGCAAATCATTTAACTTCTCTAGCCTCAGTTTCTTCAACTGTGAAATGAGAGGTTTGGTCTAGATGACCACTAAAGTTCCACCCTTCCAGCCCCAAATCTATGATCCTATGATCTAAACATAGCTACTTATCCTTTGAAGCTGGTTGGGTACACATGTCACTGTACTGTTTTGGCCATGGCTCCTCCAGATGGGGCTAAATTCCAGAGCAAATCTGATTTGTTGTGTGGGCCAAATGACTATTTGGATAGGGTTGCATCCACTTATAAATCATACATGTAATGTCTGAAGCAAAAGCACTCTCAGAAATGTTAACTTTTTTAAAAAGAAACTATATCCCAAGACTAAAACATCTACTTTTTTTTTTACTTCCTTAATTCACCTGTCAGTACCAGAATAGCAATAGCATATTAGTTTTTATTAGTTGATTTGCTCTTCCTTCCTTCCTTCCTCCCTCTCTCTCTCTCTCTCTCCCTCTCTCTGTCTCTCTGTCTCTCTGTCTCTGTCTCTGTGTCTCTCCCTCTCTCTCTCTCTCTCTCTCTCTCTCTCTCTCTCTCTCTTCTCTCTCTCTCTCTCTCTCCCTCTCTCTTTCTTTCAATTCAAAGTTCTTAAGGAGACATTAATCAAGGATGTTCTGTTCCTCAACAGAGAACACCAGAAGAGACCACTTAACAATAGTGTTTTTGAATTCCCTTTAGGTATTTTTCTTTTCTCCTTCTAAATAATTTTGACATCTAGTCTTTGCTAGATATAGTTTGGCTAGCCTTTAAAAAGCTAAGAGCAAGGCACTCAGGAAGGAAGAGTCACAATTCTGGAACTTTCTTTTAGGTTTACAAGACATGGGAATAGTTCTCAGCCAGTTGCCTGACAGTGTAGAAGAGGAAACTGAATTCCATACTCAGACTATTTAGATGTTACACCGTATCGCTGTCATTGTTATTTAGACATTTACAGACATACACTCATCTGGGTTTTAACAATTAACAATAGTGGTAGTAATAACGATGATAGCTTATAATTTAAATTATTTTTAGTATTTAGCACCCTTTAAAGTTACGCTTTTTGGGTCAACCTGAGAGCCCTGAAAGAAGGCAGACTGAATCAGAGTGCCTTGAAGTAGTCTTGAAAAAGCCTCCCAAAGCAGTGGTACCAGCTCCAAAATAAAGCAAAACAAATTGGATTCAAGGGAAATATCATGAGTCATTCTATGAGGTTGCTCAGAGTTCCTTTGACGACATACAGAGAGAGAGAGAGAGAGAGAGAGAGAGAGAGAGAGAACACTGTATGGTCTGAATGCTCTTGCACTTATTTATTTTTCCACCGCAAGTAACAAACCATTTAGATCTCCAGTGACTACTTTTGACTTCCCAAACTCAATTGTCACTTGGCCAATTTCCACAGAATAAAGACTTTGCCCAGTGACAGACAAACCACATTGGTAAAACATCCTTTGATCTGGGACATATCACAGTCAGCTACATAAAAGTGCTTGATGAGAGGGTATGTATGTGTTCTACCACAGTGTGTTATTTTTATTATTATTTTTATCATTATTATTTTGAGCTGGAAAGACTACATGAGAAACACAAACCAATGTATTAAGAAAGACAGACAGATGAAAAGTCCGGTTCCCTTTGGTAAAATTGTTCTTTTCAAAAGTTTCTCAAGAGAATTCAACCGTAAAGGCACAATGGAACTGTGGACTAACAAGTCATGAAGTTACACAAGAATAATGTCTCATGCCTTCACATGAGCTAGAGAGAAAACATTGCCCCTGGGCCACAGCCAGGCTAAGGAATGCATTATATGTTTTTACATATCTATATACCAACAGAGGAATCACATCCTCCAGCTACAGGCTGTGACTTTGAAGCCACAAGGATCCCAAATTCTAGAAGCTTTTGATTAATTCCACAGTGTGGTAGACCAATGGCAGACCAGACATAAAATGATTCCTATAATTCCTAGTTTCTCAAAGAGAAAGGAATGCTCACATTCATGGGCTCTTCCCTCCAAAGTACTATAAATATGAATTTTATTTGTCCTATCCAAAAAAAATTTAACTTCCCTTATACCTAGGAATATTGGACTTCTGAGGTAGCCGTGTTACATAGCCCAAGTGGCAAGATAGAAAACAAAAGAGAAATATAGTTTCTTAGTCTTCTTTTGAATATAAGACCAACCAATTTCTTAGAACCTATCCAGGAAAAAAATTGCTCCTAAACACAAACATACAGGACACATTTTGACTCTGGTACCCAATAAGTATCAGTGTTCAATTAATGTTTAGCATGCATCTATTATGTGAAAAGTCCTTCCATAGACCTTGCAGATACAAAGATTTCAGGGAGGGAGGGAAACAAACACAATATCTGCCCTCAGACACTTGTAGTCTAATGGGAAATAAAAAAATTAGAATAACAAGTTAGTATAAGATTAAGCCCCCAGAAGAAGCTAGAGTAGCATGAGATGTCTGAAGGGGGAGGAGGTGTTTCCACGTGGGGAAGAGTAGGCAAGGATTCATGAAGAAGGTGCCACCTAAACTAGGCCTTAAAAACAGAGAGGGACTTCATTAAGAACAGATGGGGAGAGAGTCCATTCCAAATGGGGATGGGGCACATATACACTGATGTGAGAAAGGCCAGGACAAGACAGAGTAGCCTGGCAGGAATATGGGGTAAGTGAAGAAGAAAAATGTGAAGTAACCTCATATTCCTACCCTCCCCTATCTGAACTCTCCTCTTTAACCAAATCTGTTTATGTAGCATGCATAGAACACAGGACCAAAGATTTTGAGTTGTTGACCATCCTTTCTTCTAGGCATTCTCTCCTCTCTTCAGACTCTCCCTTCTGTGACACTGTCCTTTCTTGGTTCTACTCACAATTGTCTGATTGTACCTCCTTTTGCCATAATCCATGGGTATGCTCCAGGCTCTATCTTGAGCACTCTTCTCTTTCCTTTATATGCTGTCCCTCATGGTGAATTTATCAGCTCCTTTGCAATTACTTTACAGCTCTATGGCAATGACTCCCAGAGCTATATCTTCAGCCTCAGTCACTGCTGAACTCAGTCTCCTATCACTAAATGCTTATTGGACCTTTCAAACAAGAGGTTTGAGAAGTATCACAAACACAATGTGTCAAAACCAAAACTCATTATCTTCATCCAGAAAACCTACTCCTCTTTTGAACTTCCTTATTTTTGTCAAGAGCACCATCATCCTATTAGGCTTACAACCTTGGAATTATCCTGAAATTCTCCTTTTTATCATGTATTTCCAATCACTTGCTAAGTCCTATCTGTGCACCTCCTTCTACTCCCACAGCCACCACTTTAGTTTAGACCCTTATCACCTCTACTTCAAGGCTCTCCCTTGCCCAATCTCTCTTTCACAAGAATGCCAAAGTGATTGTCCTAAAGCCCAGTCCTGATGTCTAACAACAACCACAACAACAATAACAAAACCTCCCCAGTTCCCTATTACCAGGAGGCTGGGGAAGTCTTCCACCTAACTATACACTACTCCCTTACAAGTATTCTGTGATCCTGCCAAATTGTCCTTGCTATTCTTCACATATGACATTCTTTCTCCCATTCCCATACCTTTGCTCAGCCTGTCTGCCAAGATGGTTTTACCAGGGTTTGGCTGCCGCACACGCTACAACTTCTTAGAGCCACAAGTGAGAGTTGGGTAACCACCAGGCCTCAAACACATCGGTAAATTAAGGGAATGTTTACCCCAAGCATGAGAAGACTTCCCCCTGTGGAATGGGTTGATGAGAATATTTTGTTTCAGTGGCCATGAAGGGGCTGAAGCAGGAGCTTAGAGCTTAGTCAGATACCAACGGTATCAAGGCCATCCACTGCATCCTGGGCCATTGCCTGGGCCATTGACTTTTGTCCTACCACTGGATTTTGATGACTAGAAGAGAGAGTGAGGCTGGTGACTTTGAGAAACTATGCCTTGCTTAAATCCAATTCATGAGTGAGTCAAGACATCACCCAGTGAAGTCATTTTTCCTCTTCAAAAATGAAGGACGAACAACAACACCTTTGCTCAGGCTGTCCTCATAGGCAAACCATAGTAATATATTATATAATTATATGTTAATATAATATTATACATATATATATATACATGTATATACAGTGTGTATATATGTATATATACATACATATATACATATATATACATACATATATACATATATATACATACATATATACATATATATACATACATATATATATATATATATATATATATATATATATATATACCCAGACTTACTACTGCCTCTTAGAATTCTTGAGGGGTTTTTTTTGAAGATCACCTCAATCATTACCTTCTACATGAATCCTTTCCTGCTCTCTATTGCTAGTGGTCCCCCAAATTTACTTCTGATTTTTTTGAACACAGTATGTATTTACTTATATATGTACATATTGCCTAACCTAATAGAATATAAGCTTCTTGAGAGTGTGGACTTTTTTTTTGTTTTTGTATTCCCTGAGACTGGCACAGAATAAGCACTTGACAAATTCTTGTTGACTAACATATTGATCAATTGATTGGAAGCTGTGGACTACAGAACTGAAATAATTATCTTCATGGTTCAAGCCTCCAAAAATTCTTTCCCTCAACCAGATATAAAAAATAAGAAAGATATTTTTCCAGACTTGAGGCTTTAATCTCATTCCACTAAGTGAAGATCTCTTGACCTGAAAGAGTTAGTGAAGTTTGATTACAGAAGTGATGCCTTCATGTTTCACAGAAGTGATCATTTCTCTTGTTATTTCCAACTTGTGAGAAAGAAACTGGGAAATGGAGAAGTTGGGTAACTTCCCCAAGGTCACAGAGCGAGGGAGACATATAGCCAGCCAACTGTAGGGTGCCCTAAATGCTTTTAGACAGAAGATACAAAAGCTTTTTTTTTAGACCAAAATAACTACTTCAGTTAAAGAGAAAAGGATAATTACTACTTCCTTAGACAGCATAAGAAAATAGCATCATCTCAGCCCAGAAAGCAGCACAAAATGACCACCCACACACCCCCGTGCATTTACGTCTGTTGCAACGGCACCACCTTCTTCAGTCTGGTTTCCAATTGACCGAAGATAAAGGAGCCAAGAAAAGATTCCCTTCAAAGAAGTTCAAAGCACGATTCTATTCAAAGGAGGCTCTCTCCTTTTTGAAAGTGAAAGTTTCATGAGATAAGGGAGACTCTCACTTATCTGTATGCTTGCCCACAGATCATGATTGTTCTTTATTTCTTTTTCAGATTCATTGATGAGCTGGAGAGCACCTCACAAATGATTTGCTCCACTCCTTTTATTTTACAGATATGAAAACTAAAGCCCAGATCAAATGATTTCTGAAGGTTGTACAGGTTGTTATGTCAGAAATGGAACTTGAACCTAGATCTCTACATGCCTAGTCTAACACTCTTTCTGCTATGAGGCTGTAAAAGTCAAAGAAAAAAAAAGAAGATTGTGCCATCCACACCTCTTTAGATTGCTTTGCAGGCTCCCCTCAGTGGTGAATCTCCTCCCACTTTGACCTAGAAAGGTAGAACTGGAATATTAATGATCCAAACATTAGGATAAGGACTGATGTAATTTGTTGGCAGCTGCCTCCTTGATGAGACTTCAGGGAAACTGATGCAAAACACCCATCCCCAAATATCTCTCACTGGTTTGACACTATGCTTAAATTTCTTCCATTTAACTTCTATTCCAAAAAATTTGTTCGGACTCTTAGTTCTAGGGGTCTCTCATTTAAAAAGCAAATAACCCTGGTGGCAGGGAGAGGATGAGCCATGAATCCAAGCTCAATCATCACAGAATCACACAATCTTAGATGACCTCTGATGAGAGAGAATCCACTACTGCCTGAAAAAAACATATCCTAGTTTGGCATAGCTTTAATTATTAGGAAATCTTTCCTTATTTCAGGGCTAAATCTGCCTCTTCACAACTTCCAACTATTCTTATTCTGCCCTTTGAAGTAAAACAGAACAAGACGAATCTCTCCTATACATTCCATGCTTTTGAATACTTGAAAACAGCTATCATGTCCTACCTGAGACTTCCCCACACACCCCCATCCATTTCCTTTAAAGAATCCCCATATGTTCTGATATCAAGCCCCCTCATTATCTTGATTGTCCTCTTCTGGACATTCTCCAGCTTATTAATGACCTTCCTAAAATGTGATGCCCAGAACTGAACACAATACACCAGATTGCTATGTTTTGTTTTTGTTTTTGTGGGAAAATTTGTCAGATTAGATAACTGCCACCTTGGAAGGAAAATAGCAGGGCTCTGAGGGGATGAGACATAGGACAGGTAATTTTAATGATGGATGAAATGGGGGTAGAATAGTTTCAGAGTAGAGCCTAGTCTTGGTGTAAGGATCTGGAAAAGTAGGAACAGTATGAAGGTACTAGATGCCTGAGTAAGAGTGACAAGAAGAGGAAAGCATATAGAAAAGAAAAATTGAAAGGTTCTAGATAGATTTTGCCTATTTTATCATGTTTTCCTAAGGTCATTCCTGGGAAAATCATTATTTTATTCATTCAATCAATAAGCATTTATTAAGCACGTACTATGTGTCAGGCATAGTGTTAAGTACCAGGGTACAAAAAGAGACAAAAAACAGTCCCTTCCCTCAAGAAGCTGGCAATCTAGTGGAAGAACTCACAATCTATAAAAAGAGTCAGAATTACATAGCAAAAAGAATAAAATAGAGGGAGTGAAGAGATGTGGGTTCTAATTCCATTTCTGCCAGCTGTATAATCTTAGACAAGTAACCTTACATATCCGGTCGATTTCTATATCTATAAAATGAGAGGGTTGAATTAGATGTTTTCTAAGGTCTATTTCAACCCCAAGATCCTAAAAAGTTATGCTTCTTCCAAGTCAGAACTTCATTAGCTTACTGTTTTAATTAATATAGGAGGATTGGGGCTTTTCTCCAGGCTCCAAATAATGGCGTGATTATTTGGGTGAGGGTACTGCATTTCCTCATTGCAGTGGTCCTCCCAGCCCATTGGCCTTGACGTTCTCCATCAGCTTATCAATATTGTTTACATACCTGCTCCTTCTCCCCTATGGGACGTTAAACCACAGCTCCTGCTGACCTCAGGGGTCCTCCCAATGTGGGGAAAAATTCAATTCAGGAAGGGCAGGGGACAAGACTTTATCCAATAAGAGAAGTGCTTATATCTTCCATCTTTGAGAGGTGGATGCCTAGGCATCTCATTACTCAGTCAATCGATAAGCATTTATTGTTTATTATGTGCCAGGAAATATGATAAACTCTATGATAACAAAGAAAAAAGCAAACACCAGCCCCTACCCTCAAGGAATTTACAGTCTAATGAGTTAGAGAGTAACTGGAAATTGTATATGTAGCTCAATTAATGCCTACAGCCTATTTCCTAATGTTTGGTTGGGGATTAAATAATTGTCTGACTTTATGACACCCTCTTTTGGAGAGTGGGACAAGCTTATCAATAAATTGTAAATCCTTCCTCTTCAGCCCCCCACCAATACCTCATCTTGTGTAATTGAATTTGCCCTGGCACAAGAATTCTTAGTTATTGTACTGTAGTTTTAGGCCCTAAAATTTGAGATAACATGTCCAAGATTCCCTAAGACAGTTATCCTTCACAAAAGCCAATTTTTTTCCTTCCTGTTTGCTTTTTGCTGACTCCATTCACAAATAATGTTGAGCTAGGTCTGCCTGTTAATTGGTCAGGCAAAGGGGGTGAATAGATTCTAGTGGGACCTATCTGGGAGATGTTTCATGAGATATTTTCAAGTGATATTTTATGAGAAAACTAGTTCCTGATTTGGCCTGTCATGTAGGACTATGGGGGTTCATTAATCCCTATTTTAAAATTAACCTCATACATGCACAGACAACCTAGACATATAGGATTGCTTTTTCTGTTGGTGGTGAGGCTTTCTATGCTGCATTTCCTTGGAAAAGATGCCCTTAAGTCAAGAAAGCAAACGACTTCAAAAGGGAGTTACAAGAGATTTTCAGGAGTCAGAGCTCAATCCAGAATGGGTCTCCTCTAGTAGAGGGTCATTGTGTTTGGAAAATAAAAACATTTGCTTTGGGTAATAAATAAAAGAGACATCAAATCTAACAGTCCATGAATGTTCCCAGTCAGCAGTGAAAGACAGTGAGATCTTTTCTTTTCCTTTCCTAAGGCATAGTTAACTATAATCACCAATCGGGCAGCTCAAATCAAGAAACCATACATGCACCGACACACTCCATTAGCTCAGCAGAACCAAATTGTTTTCAGCTGGAATGAAAATCCAAAATGTGATATAAATAGATGAGTGGAAATTGATCAGTCTAGACACTTTAAAGAGACAGTGACCTTGGGCAAGTCCCTTAAATCTTTCCAGGGCTTAGTTTTCTTATCTGTAAAATGAGAGGGTTGGGTCAGATGATACCCGAGGCAAGCTCTGACATGCTATGATTACATACTACTGAATTGGGAACAAAACTTAAGAATCTCACAGAATTTTCCATTAGCTTCTGTGGGGTAGAAGCAAACCCAATAATCTAACCCCCTCCAATCCTGTCAGTTGGTTGTTGTCCTTCCTTCTCGAGGAGGACCAAAATGACTTCACTGGGTTAGAGTCAATTCACAGGGTGTCTGACTGTGACTGATCAGACTAATACGAGCTCAGAGTGCTCTACCACAGATTGGGCACGAATAGTCTGTGCGAACATTTGAGATGGACTCTTTTGCACACCTCGAGTTTCTTTTGAGCTACTTCAATTCTGCTTTGCTCATACAGCATAGCTCCTTCTTTGATGCAGGCATACCATGTTGGACTGTCCTTTGCCTGCATCTCCCATCATAAAATTGATTCCAAAGTTCTTCAGAGAGACCCTGAGAGTGTCCTTGTATCACTTCTTCTGACCATCATGTGAAAGCTTGCCCTGTGTGAGTTGTCCATAAAATAGTCTTTTAGGAAGGTGTACATTTGTCATTCAAACAATGTGGCCAGCCCATGGGAGTTGTACTCTCTATAGAAGAGTTCGAATGTTTGAAAGTTTAGTTACAGAAAGGATCTCAGTGTCCAGTACCTTATCCTGCCAGGTGATCTTCAGAATCTTCCTAAGACAGTTCAAATGGAAGCAATTCAGTTTCTTGGCATGACACAGGCATAAAACAGGTTGGCCCAACAGCTCTGTAGACCTTCAGTTTGAGAGTCAGTCTAATAGCTCTTCTCTCTGACACTTTCCTTTGGAGCCTTGCAAACACTGAGCTAGCTCTGGCAATGGGTGCATCAATCTCACTAGCAATGTGTACATCCCTGGAAAGTACAACTACCAAGGTAAGTGAACTTATATAACCATAGCATTCAAAACTTCTCCATTTGCTGTAACCAGTGGTTCCATGTACAGATGATGTGGTGCTGGCTAACTGTATTAGTATCAAACTATTAAAGTATTTTCAATTAACCATCCCATTATTTGTACAAATTGATTAGAAGAAAGCCAATGTATAGATTTCAAGTGGGAAGGAGAAAGAAAGCACTTGTATAGCTCTGGAACTATATGCTAGGAACTGTGCTAAGTATTTTACAAATACTATCTCATTTGATCCTCAAAATAACCTTACAAGGTCAGTACTGTTTTTTTATACTCATTTATGTTGAGGAAACTGAGGCAGAGGTTAAATGACTTGCCATTGACATAGCTAATAAGTGTTTGAGGCCAGATTTGAACTCAGGTCTTCCTGACTCTAGGCCCAGATCTCTAACCATTGCATGACTTATGTGACCCTAGATCTCAGGTGGTATTTTATCCATTACCAAGTGGCAGAAATAAAGAACCAAAACAATTACAGCTTATTAGGAATCTTTGGATCAATGAATCATCTAGAAAGGAATATGTCTTCAATAATCTATAGGAAAAATAAATTTTTTAAAGTGTATGTAGATGTTAAATTAAATTCAATAAGCATTTACCAAGTGCCTGGTATTTATAAGGCATTATACTAAATACTGAGGATATAAAGATAAAAATGACATTCCTTGACCTTAAGAAGCTCCTTTTCCCCTGGGGGAGGAATCATACATGTATATGCATAAGTATATTGTAATGTCAGACACCCCACTCTCATACATGGAACACTTAAAAAACCAGCCCATGTTCTAGATATTCCATGGGTCAGCCTCTATTTTAACCTTCAGCTCCTGCGCCTTTAACATCATATTTCCATTTTCCCTCCCATCAGCCAGAAGATATCATTGTTTCAGACAAAGATATTCAGTGAAATAACATAGTAAGAACAGCAATAGAAAGTTTTCTCCAATAAACCTGGGCCACAATCACTCACAAATCCACACACAGCTGGAGGATATGGGTGGAGTAGCACATCCCAGGGAATATGTGTAGCCAGGATATATGTATGGAAGGGCACACAACTAACGAAAGCCAAGGCACATGGGTGGAGGGCAAGGGTGTGCTGGAATGAGCTCAGACCAGAGTTAGTTGTTAAATTTCCAGTGTGCACATTTATTGTTTTGTTGCTTAAGAAAGACTTAAGAAAGTTGTGGGGAAAATGTTAATAATGCAGTTAAACCACAAAGTGTCATGCATGTATGTACATATAGACATATATGTAAGGAGAATATATTAATAGTGCAGTTAAGCTACAAAAATGTTATGCATGTATGTACCTCTACACACATATATGGAGAAAATATTAATAATGCAGTTGTTACAAGAGCGTTACGCATATATGTACCTATATATTTACATGTAAGGAGAAAATGTTAATAATGCAGTTAAGCTGCTAGAGTGTTATACATGCATGTACTTACACACATGTATGTAAGGAGAAAATATTAATAATGCAGTAAGCTACAAGAGTGCTATACATGTATGTACCTAACACATATATATAAGGAGAAAATGTTAATAGTGCAGTTAAGCTATAAGAGCGCTATGCATGTATGCACTTATACATATATATGTAAAGAGAAAATGTTAATAATGCAGTTAAACAAGAATGTTATACATATATGAACCTATACACATGTATGTAACATCCAGTTCTCCTCTCTGTCATATATATGACACCTATAACATATATATATATACATATATAACACCTTAAAGATATCTAGCCCAATTCCATCATTCTATAGATGAGGAAATTGAGGCCCAGGGATATTTAGTAATTTATCCAAAGTCACCTAGGTAGTAAGCATCAGGGATGGATCTTGAACCCAGGTCCTTTGGCTGGTATTCTTTCTAATGTACCACAGTGGCCAAAAAAAAAAAAAAAGGAAGGGTAAGTTTGAAAACAAGGAAATATTTTGCTTTTCTTTACAAAAAAGGTTAAACTAACAACACTGGACTTTTGTCTCCTAACTAGTTTACTTGCTTCCAGTCTCTTCCCTCTCCAGCTAACCCTTCAAGAAGGAATTAAAGTGATCCTTCTAATACACAAGCTTGATCACATCACTCACCTGCTGAAAGATCTTCTTCACTGGCTCCAATTCGTTCCTTAGTCTGACATTTAGGGGTCTCCCCAGTTTTGCAATAATAAACCATTCTAGTATTATTTCACATGACTTTACTTCATACACTCTATGTTTCAGTTCAAATAGACTACTGAGTGCTCCCCCCTCTTCTTTTGGCTTTTTATATACATCTCAGCTCACGTGTGTAGACCAGAGGTCCTTAACCTTTGTTGTGTCATGGATCCCTTTGGCAGTCTGGTAAAATCTATAGACCCCTTCTCAGAAGAATGGTTGCTTGAAAATTGTCATTGAAGGAGATTCTAAATTTTAGTTACAGGTTAGTAAAAATAAAGATGGTTCCATCTAACTTCATGGAACTCTGGAACCTATGTACCCCAAGTGGTCCCAGATTAAGAACCACTGTCATAGCTTAATCCAAATACCTGAAATTGACTCATTTAACAACTCTGATTATTGAACCCTTCTCTGCAGCTTCAAGACCAAATTGGGTTTACCTTTTACAGCTATGCACATCTGTTGTGGTTTAAGGTGAACCATAAACTCCTTAAAGGAGTGAATCTATGAATCTTTTCAGTAAGGACCTTCAGGAACAAGTTGATACCAACTTCTTGAAAACACTTTTATTCAGTGTAGAATCCATAGCAGTGACACTAATGTGCTGAATGTATCATGTCCCAAAACATTATATAGCCTTCATAATCAGATCCTTGATTACTTTAAAAAATGGAAAGGAAAAGAAAGGAGAGGAGAGGAGAGGAAAGGGAAAAGTTCTAACCGTCTATATAGTAAAAACTAAAATGAACAAAAATACTTTGTGTCCAGAAGATGATATGCATTTGGATGATTGAATCCATTGAAATAGCACATTAGCCCCTAGGCTTACATCCTTGGTAGTACCCTCAACTCTTCTCTCTCCCTCTCCTTACATATCTAGTCAGCCAACAAATGTTGCAGTATCTTTCTCTCCAACATTTTTCACAACTCATCCCTTCTCTCTAGTCACACAGTTTCCATCTTATATCAGGCCCTCATCACCTTTGGCTTGGACTATTGTAGTTATTAGCCTCTCTGCCTCAAGTAGCTCCCCATTGTAATCAATGGGCCATACACTTGCCAAAGAAATTTTCCTTAAGTGCCCACCTGACTATGTCTCTGCCCTGTTCAAATTAAGAGTCTTTTTATTCCCTTTGGGTTAATAGATAACTCCACAGTTAGATCTTTAAAATCCTTCCCAAATTGGCCTCAATCTACCTTTACAATCTTGTTATGCATTCCTTATTATCCTATACTCTATAATTTAGTCAAACTGGCATTCTTGCCATCCTTCACACCCCGTACCACATTTCCTGATTCCATGCCTTTGTCCTGGCCATACCCTGGGATGAACTCCTGTCTTCCTTCAGTTTCATGTTATCTCTTACTCCCTTCAAAATTCAATTCAAAAACTACCTCCTATTTGTTTTTTTTTTTTGAGAATCCACCCCCATGTTCTTTTTTTTTTTTAGTTTATTTTTTTATTTTTATTTTTCCATATGCTTTTGAGTTGAAAATTTTTTCTCCCTTTTTCTCCCCCCCCCAAGACGGCGAATAGGCTTTACATTTACATACCCATTAAACATGTTTTCACATTAGTGAATTTGTAAGTAAAAATTAAAACCAATATGAGGAACCATCAGAAAGATGAAACAAAACTCAACTGAAGGTAAAAATAAGTGAGAGCGATTCGACTTCCATAGTTCTTCCTTTGGATGTGGACAGCATTTTCCATCCCAAGGCCTCTGGAGATGTCTTAGATCCTCGTAATGCTGAGAAGGGTTCAGTTTAACATTCTTAGTCACTGCATAACGTGGCTGCTATTGTGTACAAAGTCCTCTTGGTTCTGCTCACTTCACTCAGCATCAGACCATATAAGTCTTTCCAGGTTTTTCTGAAGTCAGCCTGTTCATCATTTCTTATAGAACAATAGTATTCCATTACATTCATATACCACAACTTGCTCAGCCATTCTCCAATTAATGGGCATCCTCTCAATTTCCAATTCTTTGCCACCACAAAAAGAGCTGCTATGAATATTTTTGTACATGTGGGTCCTTTTCCCATTTGTTTGATCTCTTTGGGATATAGCCCTAGAAGTGCTATTGCTGGATCAAAGGGTATGCACATTTTTGTAGCCCTTTGGGCATAGTTCCAAATTGTTCTCCAAAATGGTTGGATCATTTCACAACTCCACCAACAATGTATTAGCGTTCCAATTTTCCCACATCCTCTCCAGCATTTATCATTTTCCTGTTTTCTCATGTTGGCCAATCTGATAGGTGTGATGTGGTACCTCAGAGTTGTTTTGAAACTACCTCCTATTTGAAACTGTCTACCCACCTAATGACCTCCTTTCCTAAATTCTTTAGTATTTCATTTTCCTTTATTCTGTACATATGTGTGTATTTTGGGGGCAGCTAAATGATGTAGTAGAGAGTGTGAAGGGCCTGGAGTCAGGAAGACTCAGCTTCTTGAGTTCAAATCCAGCCACAGACACTTGGTAGCTGTAGGACCCTGAGCAAGTCACTTAACCCTATTTACCTCAGTGTCCTCACCTATAAAATGAACTGGAGATGGAAATGGCAAATCACTCCAGTATTTTTGCCAAAAAACCACAAATGGAGTTACAAGGAGTTGGACATGACCGAAACAATTGAGCTACATGTGTATATTTATATGTTATCTCCCTGGGAGAAAAAAATACAAGCTGCTTAAGAACAAGAGTCTTTTTATTTTTGCCTTTCCATCCTCTGGGCCTACCACAATACTTGTATTAGTGGGTGCTGAATTATGTTTATTGACTGATTGATTTATTCATTCATTGGAATCAGAAGGAAGATGGCAGTCCACATTACATTTTGGAAACCCCACAGTGCTTTCAGTAATCCCAAGCTGTTCTCTGTCACAAAAATCTATCTTTCTAAAAACATATGTTCTCTTGAAGATACTGTGTGTTTGTGAGTCTCAGAACACCATTATCTCAAAGGAACAAGAGTTCCATATAACCTCCATGCCAACGAAAAGGTTGCAGTCTGCCTATAAGTAGGCAGCAATATATTTCCAGTAACTTAAGCTCATGAAATGGTCTAAGGAGCATCATCTTAAAAACCTATGATAAGAAAGGGAGATGGGCCGGTCATCTTTTAAGAATTAAGGACAACCTGCTCTGATATTCACAAAATTTAACAAACAAACCCTAGAGAAAATCTTCCACTAAGTTGGGTAGGTTCTTTGTAGAAGATCTAGTGGGAAATATGAATAAGAATTTCACAGGATAAGAAATAGGTTGATTATGATTTCTAAACAGTCTGTTGTTCTTTCCCCTCTGAAAATATAAGATTCTTAAGTCAAAGAACATTTTGCTTTCATCTTCATATCTAAGTCTACTACAGTGCCTGACACATAGTAGGTACTTAATACAATTGACTTGATTGATTGATTCCACAAGGGGTATCCAATGAGATTACCATGAATATTGAAGCAATTATAAGTTTTATTTATCACACTCTTAAGATCAAAATATATGTGTGTGTGCGTGTGTGTGTATATAAATATATATATATATGTAAAATCTCATTTGATCCTCCTCCTGTGAGGTAGGTATCAACACCAATTTTCAGTTGGGAAAATTAAGTATCAGACCAGGTAAGTGACATTAGGAAATTGTTGGATAATACAATTTCAGGATTGGAAGAAAATGATCTCCAAAGATAAACAACCCCACATATCTTGAGTGCACTTAGTTATTTGCAGGTTGTCTCCATTAGAATGTAAACTATTTGAGTTTTTTTAAAACTTGTGTCAAGAAGAGTCCCCAATACTCAATTATTGCAGAAATCCAAGATATTAGTGTTTACCATAAAATCACCTCCCTCCTGACATCAAACTCTCAGTTACTGACAGTCGATAAACTTTATCAAGCATTTACTGTATACCAGGCTGTACTAAATTCTTGGGATACAAAGAAAGACAAAAACATAGTCCCTACCCTCAAGGAGCTCCAATTGTGATGAGGGAGAGAACTTGCAAACAACTATATACAATATAAGTGGAAGGGAAGAATGGGAGGGAAGAGACTGGATGGAGAAAGGTGTAGGGAAGGCCTCTTCAAGGAGAATGGATTTCAAATGAGCCTTAAAAGAAGCCAGAAAGGTTAGGAGTCAGCTATGAGGAGGAAGAGCATTCCACAGCTCAACATTTTGCTTATCCAGCTTAACCAAATGCTGCCTCTTCTGTAATTGCCCACAATTTCTTTCAAAGAATTACTACTCAGATTTCCACAAGGATTTATTTACTTAGTACTAAGATAACATTTGTTTATACTAGTAAGGACTGCAACAGCGCATTCTTACTTGGGACCTTGGGCTATGAAAATGATCAGAAGGGGAAGTTGTACATCAAATAATGCCTCCTTTAAGTAAAAGAAGACCTTACCTGGCTGCTATGAATACGATAGACTCTACCATGACTAAAATGTGGCTAGTCTGCATATGTGTGGTAACTTCAAGGCTTCAGGAAGCAACACTTAAAATAAATGAAAACATCTTCCATCTGATTCATGGATAGCTTGAAATTTTACCATAAGAGATACATTTTTTTAGACTGAAGAATGTGCTTCCCCATTAAATTATAAATATGCTAGAAAAGAATGACCATAAATAGTAGCAATTTAAGGTTTACAAAATATATACATTTTCTTTTTTGATCCCACTAACAACCCTGTGAGTCAGATAATGTAAATATTGTTCCCATTTTGCAGATAGTAAAACTAAAACACAGAAAAGATAAGTAAATTGTCTAAAGACACACAGCTATTGAATGGCAAAGCCCATATTTTAACATAGGTCTTCTGACTTTAAGTTCATAATTAAGAATATCAAGGTAAAAAATGAAAAAAAAAGTAGGAACAATAGAAATATGTCTCAAAACATACTATGAAGTAGTATAGTAATATTTATATCATCAAAACTATTTGGTACTGATTTTAAAATGTACCTTCTTGATAGATACCTCTTTCTAAAAAGGTATTGAGGCTGACTAAATGGTACTTAACTGAGAATTTGGGGAACATAAAAACAGGGGCTTGAGCCAATGACATGAGAAGATCACCTCACCTCCTTAGAGGTATCCCTACAACTGAGGTGAAGAAAGCTACATTCTGGGCACTTGGCTCATCATGGTAAGGAAGCTATGGAATAAAGATCCTCTGATTTATATACCAGCTTCAAAAAAATTTTTGTAGTTGGACTAGATAATTTCTAAGTTTGATTCTATTTCTAAATAGATGATTCTATGATAGCACAAAGACCAAGGAAAGCATAAGGATGATATTTTGCAGTGGGAGGGAGGGTGGAAGGAATGGGAAGGCATACAGAGGGTGCCCTTAAGAAATGAAAAGGATTTAAAATGAACATGTGTCGGGATGGGGATACTCAAGAGAAATATCAAAATTTTGCATTGGACTGGTCCTGATATCAAAGTAATCATTTCTAATTATTTAAAACAACTTCACAAATATGGACCATATTTACTATGTTGGAATCTATTCAAATGTCCAACAAAGCTGCATATACAGTCCCCATTTAGGCCTAAGTTGTCACTCAAACTTCATCCTTCTGTTGACTTCAGAGTATGAGAAAATATGTAACTTTAAATGATTTTTACCTTTCTGAAATGCCCTGAATAATGCCTGGGGGTACAATATAAAGGAAGCACAGACTTCTATCACTATTCATAGATAAAAGACTAAACAACTGCTCCCTCTACAATCAAAATTATTTGAGAGAATCAACATTTTAAAACTGTCTGCTCACATATTTTCCACCTGGAGATGTCTTTTTAATCAGGCTAACAAGGTGGTAGTCTTGCACCTGACAAAATGCAAATGGAAGTTGAACAATTAGGTCAGCAGAAGTGGAATATTTTCTCTAGTATTGTAATTGGAAAATAAATCTTTGCTCTTATACACAGGATTAAAAAAGAGGTTTTTGGTTCTTCTAACCTACCTGACCTAATATATTGGTGAAAGGGGGGAAAGATTGTCTACTTCCAATAAATACTTGGGAAAATGGCAATCTCATGCATGAAGTCCCCTTATGAATAAGAATAAAATGATTTTACTACCCAAATGCCCAGTAAAGAGAAACTGTATTAAGTCAGGTTTTATGCATTAGGAGTTATTATTATTAAGTGAATCCAATTTCATTAGCCAACCACAACCTTTTCCACTATAAAGTGAGAAGATGAAGGTTTAATCTGAGCTCTCTCTCTCTCTCTCTCTCTCTCTCTCTCTCTCTCTCTGTCTCTCTCTGTCTCTCTCTGTCTCTCTCTGTCTCTCTCTTCTCTCTCTGTCTCTCTCTCTCTCTCTCTCTCTCTCTCTCTCTCTCTCTCTCTCTCTCTCTCTCTCTCTCTCTCTCTCTCTCTCTCTCTCTCTTTCCAATGACTAGGCCACAACACAATCTGACTATTTGGCAATGTAGCAACTTTTGCAAATCACCCCATCATCCATCTGGACACAAACTATAATCCAAATGGTGGTGATGAATCACAGCATATGGACCACTCTCTGATTTGCTCATTTTTCCTTTGCCTGCAGCACCCGTTGCTTCTTAAATGCCTATAGGTTACTTGTTTTTAATGTGAAAAGGATAACTGTATTGTATATGATTTATTAAAATCATACTTTTCTTGCATACTAAGAAAATACTTGATTTAGATGCTTGTGACTTCATAATTTCATGCTAAAATTTAAATGAAAAAATATATCTTTTGAAAGTAATTTGTGTATCCTTCCCCTCCAATCTAAAATAACAGCTTCTTCCAAGATCATTCTCAATATAACTATTATTAGTACAAGAAGCAGATAGGACACACTCAAGATGCTAGATCACTCTGAGATCACTGAATGTATAGGATGATATACAGTCCTTAGGATGATATATAATCTGGAGAACAGGGCCTCAGAACATAGGTTTCTCATGAGTGGGAAGGCAGGTGGTGAGGAGGAAGAGAAAGTTAGAGCTAAGAATTCTATAGGCTTTGTACTTCACCTGGAAGTATCTAAGGAAGATCTGGCAGTTTTTATGTTTTCTCCATTTGCTAAACATCTGTACATCTAGGACCTATCAATCAATAAATTCCACTGGAATATATGTAAATTGTGTATTAGATTTTACTAACACCTGTTAGTAGTAACTATCCATTTAGAGAGCATTTGTACTAAATGTTAAGGAATGAATAGGAGAGCCTGAATTATCTCTTCAAACTTTGGAAATAACTCTTTGGAGCTAGGAAAAGCTTTATAATATATTTATCACATAATATTATATATTATTTTTCTATGTGTTTCTGTCTTTCCCCTCTATTAGACTTCAAGTTAAATGATGCTAGGGACTATATCTTACCTACGCTGTGTATCTTCTCTCATACCTAGCATACTTTGCTGTACACCATAGAAATTCAATAAATGTTGAATTAGAATGTAGAGTGAATTTCACAAAAATTTGGTCATTTAATGCTCTTGACAACCTTGTGAGGTAGATAGGGTCGTTATTATTACCCTTATTTTACATATTAGGAAGTAGTAGGAGGTACATATGAGGAATACGAGGCTGAGAGAGGTTGAACGATTTTTACATGGTTACCTGGCTAGACGGTAACAGATCTAAGTCTCAAAACCTAGGGGGGTTTTGGCTTTTAGTTGTCTCTGCTATGCTATGTTGTCTCCATCCCCTGGATGCTGCAAAATGTTTCTCCTCATGTGAAATTCAGAGTTGTTAATTTTTATCTGAAACATACCATTAACCTGGTTCTCATGTTTGTCATATAGGAAAGAACTTTTACACCAACAGTAAGGGTATTGACTGAACAAATTGTGGTACATGACTATAATGGATTATTTCTATGCAGCATGAATATAGAGCAGCATAGTGAATGCTGAATTGATGCAAAGTGAAGTAAATAGAGCCAGGAAAACAATGTATACAATGCCCACAACGATATAAATGAAAATAACAACCACTACAATTAAATCAAATAACCACAAAACCATCAGAACTGAATGTTGTGGAAATATAAAGACCAATCTTAGCCCCAAAGAAGAGCTTTGAGAAGTCATCTCTCCCTGCTCTGTTGCAAATATCCACACATGTGGTATATTGTATATGATGTCAGATTGCTTCCATGCATTGATCAGTTATCGTAATTTTTTTTAATTCTCTACTTCTTTTTCTTTTTTTTAAAAATTCTTTGGTATAAGGGATGGCTTTCTGAGAAAGAGAGGGGAAGAATATATGGAGAAATCTAAAACATATAAAACCAAAACATATCAATGAAATATATTTTGAAAATAAGCTTGGTGGCAGTTGAGAATGTGAAGTCTCAGACAGGGGAATCAGTGGTGAATAATATATGCAGAAAATAGAAGGTCCAGATGCCTTAAGGGCATGAAGAATATATAAACCAAATAACTCACAGCTGGGGAGGGGAGGATGTTGTGTGGAACGAATGCAACTGTTCCAGAGGAGACGTGAATAACAAATCCATATGCCACTGCAAGTCAGCTCATGCGACATATCTGGGACATATATTACAGCTTATGAATCCCTTCTCTAAAAAGTAGGAGGATTTCTTTTTTGTTTCTAAGGCTCATGATCACAGATAGCAAGACTGAGTGTTTTTCCCAGCATCCTTGTCCTTTAAATTTCCTTCCCCTTGTATGAAAATGATGCTAAATATTTACCAATATTTATTTGATGGAAGGTCCATGTTCTTTTTCCAATATTTAAATGCATGTGGTTAAGATTCTGAGTAGTAGTTAAGATTCTCTACGTTTAGGTTTCATTATTTATGTAGATGCATGAAACTTTGAATAAAAAGCTAAAAGCCTGCTTCTGGATTCCAAGTGCACAGTGAGGTAGTTGAACTCACAGCAGCCTATGAACTTCCACGCTGATTGGTTTAGCCCACTGGAGGAGGTGGCTGATGTGTCATTCTTCTGCTCTAGGGATCCTTAAAATAAATTATACCGAACTGGAGGCACTATTTTGGGAAACGAGATAAGAAGAATATTCATAGATGCACTATACAGACCAGATGATTTTTAGGCAGGGAGGGTGCTGTATGTAAGAGACTATAGAGGTCATCAGGCCAAACTCCCTCATAAGGAAACAGGCCTAGCAAGGGGAAGTGGTTTTTGTTTCTTTTCATAGTGTCTTGACCCGAGGTTATTTGAGTTGTGAGCCATGGTTTTAAAACCAGGTCCTCTTGACTCTGAAGTTAATGTATATTCTCTTATCTCTGGTCTCCCTTAATTGATGAGCTAGAGTCACAGAATAATTTCATAATATATATATGATGGCAGGGATTGTCTTTGGTTTCTTTTTGTATCTAGCACTTAGCACAGTGCCTGACACATAGTAGGTGCTTAAAAATGTTTATTGATAGATTGATGATGACATATCATTTCACCAGGTTGACTCAGAATGGCATAGTAGGGAATGTAGGCTATGTATCTGAGAAAAACTCACTCCTATTTGGCCATGCAGGTGCTTATGTCTCTGCATTCCCCACCCAAATCATATCATTTTTCTCCCTCATGTCCCTTTTTCCTTTTTGAATTCAATACAATTCAATCTAATGAACATTCTCATGCTTTGATCTAGAGTACTCTTTTGTGCACTTTCTGTATTATGAATGCAAATATGCTATCCTATAATTTCTGGGTGAGGGAAAGTTGAAGATGGGCTGGTAAAAGGACAGGGTTTCTTAGTGACAATAGGAGTGAGTCTGAGAACTAGAATTGTAACTTCAAACTCTGTATATGTCTTTCATTTGTGAGGGGGGGTGACTGTTTTATTCTGTGGTTTCATTGGGTTTGTGGTGATTAGGGTCAGCTGTTTCTGGCTTTATAACAACTTCCCTGTTTCTGTTATTAGCCACACTTCCCTTATTCCCCATACTTTCCACTAAAGTAAAGAAAAAGATACAATAGTCAGTTCATGAAATCATAGGCCTTCAGAAATGGAAGTGAATCTTCAAACTCATCTAAACCCTCACACAAGGCTCATGAAAGTTAATTGACTTTACCAAAGTTACAAGGCCAACAAATGGAGGAGTTGGGACCCAATGCAAGTGCATAGTCTTTCCACAGCACCATGAAATGTGTATGAATGAATGTGAGGGCCCTGCTCAGGGCTCTGAGGTGACTGGCTATTCTGTTCAGAGACCAAGCATGATTTCCCACAGGATACAGACAAATTTCCTAGGTGAGAAAGGATAGGATAAGGGTATAGAAAGAGACTTTTCCGTCCCAAAACACTTTATTAAAATGAGCAAAAGCAGAGAATAAGGGAAGGGGGGAGCCAGCTTTTTACCCAGGGCTATTAAGCTTATCACATAGTTTCCTTTTCAAACCTCACCCAAGACACCATGATCTCAAATCATCTATCCCATCTTCCCTCATTTAAAATGATTTCAATTTCTTCAGTCTCCTGGCCTCACTATGAAGAAGAAAGCAACCTGATATGAATTTTAT
The DNA here is from genome assembly GCF_003287225.1 of Phascolarctos cinereus. Classification (NCBI taxonomy): domain Eukaryota; kingdom Metazoa; phylum Chordata; class Mammalia; order Diprotodontia; family Phascolarctidae; genus Phascolarctos; species Phascolarctos cinereus. Next base: position 242,461,181 of record NW_027556098.1, read on the forward strand.
ACTAAAGTATGAATACAAGTAACAGCAAGAATTTTTTTTCTTCCTAGGAAAATTTGTCTTAAAAAAAAATTTAAGGGAAAACACAAAAGAATTTATCTGTAGTAGTAGCATTTTAGAGAGAAGAGGGAATCACTGAGAGAATTATTCTTGGCCCTAGAATTTTTCCTGATAGCCTTTAAACTGTACCAAATAGACAAACACAATCCCTGTTGCTAAATTAATGCTTGTTAAATTAAATGAAGTTGAATCATCAACTTGCACCCTGTCTCACTTCCTCTTTCCCTGATCCTGACTCAAAGGCCTTCAGGAGAACTGGACCAGACCTCCAGGACACAGCAGAAGTAGAGTAAGACCCCACTTCCTGTCTCCATTTTGCTGTGGCTGCTTCAGGGTTCTGACACCTTGGGTGCATTTTAGGGAACAACATCCTTGCTTCTGCTCAGCATGATTATAGGAATACCTTTGTATCTGGAATGTTCCTAAATTTTTACATTCCAGTTTGAATCTAGGATAATAACAATTCCTGTGTGTGTGCCTGTTTTGTCATGGTCTCTGGCATTTACTAATCTAACAATCACGGAGTCTCGTGTTTTGTTTGACCAAGAAGAAGATGTACCATTAAAAGCAACATGACGGGCAGTCTTAGCAAAGGTGACAAAACTATCTCCTCAAAAGGCTGAAGTTGAAGATGTAAATATCGTTATCTTCACTACACCTTCCAGCATAATAGCTGACTCGGTTACCATCTTTATCAATATCGGTATCTTCTCATTGAAGAGATATAGAAAACAATATGGGGAAAATCTTGTGAGGAAAAGAACTATCATAATAAAAAGGAAAAAAAAATTCCTACATCAGAAATCAAACTGCTTCAGATAGAACGGAGAAATATCACAATCAGGAATTTGAAAAATTCATATATGCATAGAAAAATGAAGGATCATTTTGAGAAGAGCAGGGATGAAACCTATTTCCTTCCATAGAGAAGCAGTGGTCTACACTTGTAGAATGATTCACCCATGATCACAAATTGTTGATATGTTGGCTTATTTTGCTTAATTGTTTCTAATTGTTACCAGAGGGACTTCTATTGGTATGGAGAATAATGGGAAATGATGGTGATATAAAAAGTCAAATAAAATATTTTTAAGTTTTTTTTTAATTAAAAGGTTTTAACAGCTTGACTTTGAATGATGGAAAATAACATGCAGAATTGGACTAAATCAAGGAAAGCCAAATGAAAATTGAGCTAAAATCCTATCAATCCAAAGGAGAAGCCTACTGTTTTTTTTTTTATGGACTACTCAAATGGTCTGAACACTTTAGTTAATGTTGGAGTTACATATTTAGATGTCATATTATTTTTAAAAATCTCATTATAAGATTAAGTGAAAATTAAATGAAAAATTAAAATACCACTGGGGGTAGGGGGGAAGATTTTGGGAGCTCTAAGAGTAATTGATATTTTAGCCTTCATTCACCTTTTCCTGATTACACATTCCAGGAGTGTGTGCGCAGTTAATGAAGCCATGTTTCTTTTTTTTTTTTTTTGACAGAAAGAGAGACAGGAAGGAGAGAGGAGGGGGCATGATTTTAGAGGTATGGGAGACTTGTTGGTCTCATAAGAATTTAAAAAAAAATACCAGTAATCACAACTACCTTGCTGGAATGAATCTTCCCAATTAAAACACACACACACACACACACACACACACACACACACACACACACACACATGCATACACACACCCCTTATTGGCCTTATAAGCCTATATGGAGATGCCCTGTTTGATGATAACCCAACATATAAAAGTCAAAACTTATATGATAGATTGACTAGGGAGCCAACGGTAACATTATAAGAGTATTCCCTCAAAAGAGACAAGTTTACTAGTGATGTCAGGATTTACAACTTTAGAGAACACGTTTTTGTAAAGTCAGAATTGTTAAGTAGTCTTAAGCAGGTACGAATCAAAGACATTTTTTATCTTTTATTTCTTGATCAGACAAATGTTGATTAGGCTAACAATGAGTTAAAGCGGAAAGAATGCTTCACTTTGGATTCAAGGAATTTGGTTTGAGTTTTGGTTCTGTCACTGCAGGCTATGTGACCATGAGCAAATCACTTAACATCTCTAAGTCTCAGTTTCCTTGTCTGTAAAATGAGGAGGTTAGGGTCATTGATCAGTAGGTTCTCTTTCAACTCCAAAACTCCAATCCAAATATTATTGGCAGTCAATTAGCATTTATTAAGCACCTACCATGTAACTAGTATTGTGCTAAGCACTGGAGATACAAAGACTATCTCATCTGTAGTTATTAAGCCTCTTCCCTATAGAGGAGGGTTGTACCACTATCAGCCAGGTCTTTCATACTCTAATGGAATTCTTTAACTGAGCTGTTTTCAGGCCCACCTGCTAGTCTGCTGGCTACTAACTGAAGATTCTGTGACTAACAAGCCTTTCCATTTCAGCAGAAGACAGCAATTGCTTCAGCCTATGGCCATGAGCCAGTTTTCTTCAGCAGGCTCTACAAAAGAATGCAGATGCCCAATCTATGATTATATCAGCAATTTGAACCACTCTTTCCTCTGCTGGTTCCTTCAATTCAACTCTTACCAGACATTTTCAGAAACCCATTTTAATACTTTGTTTTTATCATATTCCCTCCGGCAGGGCAAGTATCTGCAAAGCTCTATTTCCTCAAACAGCAAAAGAACTAAACAAAACTTTGATAAGGAATTCCTTTCAACCTTCCCACATCGTGATGCTCTCTTCTGTGCATATCATAAGAGTGAGGCTGATTGGACAAAACTGAATAACTTCGTGATTTTGGCCCACTAGGATCTAGTTTAAAAAAAATTACAATCTGTTCTATATCTGGTCTCACCACCTCCGTAAGAGTAAACAAACTATTTTCATCATTAGTGACAATGGAGCTACCACATTTGGACATTTAAAATATCAGTCCTCAATGTGCTATATGAGGAAGTGGATCCTAGCTGGGAAGAATAGGTAGTTCAGACCAAGTATACACAGAGGATATCTATGCTAGAGGCAATACAACTTCAAGGACATTGAGGGATTGATTTTCAAGATATCTTAAAGATTGTTGTTGTTGATCCTTCATTTTCAGAGAGGACCAATGCCATCCAGGGATGTCTTGACTTGCTTGTGAATTGGATTTGAATGAGGCAGAGTTACACAAAGTCATCAGCCTCCCTCTGTCTTCCAGAGTCATCATAGTCCAGTGTCAAGACAAAAGTCAAGATGACTGGTGATAGCCCAGGATGTAGTGAATGACCTTGGAATCTTGGATGTCTGACCAAGCTCTAAGCACTCCACAGTGCCTGCTTCTGCTGTTCTCATGGTCATTGGAACAAACTGTTCTCATTTACGTATTCTACTGGGGAAATCTTCACATGCTTGGGGTAGACACCCCCCTAAATCACCAACAGGTTTGAGGCCTATCAGTTACCCTCAACTTGGTTTAGGGAAGGTATCAAAAAATTGGAGAAAATACATAGCTGGTATTACAAAGAAAAAAGTCATCAGGAAACTGAAAATTATTGACATATGCCTAATTTCTCATAACTCATAACCTTATGAGAATGGTCTATACATAAGCTGAGGATATATATCCTTAAGTAAAATACAAGAAGGTGATAGGCAGGCTTTTGCAGATGACATTCTAAAGCTGACAACATCTTTATCATCATAGATTTGACTGGAAAATGGAAAGAATAAGAAATCCCGTTGTGCTTGTTAATGTTAGCTATTATTAAAAAAAGCATTTGATTCAGGAGAGGTTTTTTTTTTCTTCTCCAATAAGGCATATCTCATGCATATGTTAAGATCATAAGTGATACCTTGAAAGAAGATAAATCATATAAAATGAAGTATAAAAGGAGATATCTTCACCAACAGTGTCTGCCATTGTCATGGAGGATACCATGTGCATATCACAAATGGAAGAGGGAATCTCTATAGATGGTAAGGTCCTTCAGATGCTACTGGTTGTAAATGATATTCTGCTGATTACATCAAAGGCTCCTAAATCAGATTTACAACTGCTCAGAATTCAGCCTAACAATCAACACAGCAAAAACTAAATGAAGATAGAATGCCAATTATCTAGATCATATCAATGCCTACTATCTATATTTTCATATAAATTTGCATGGACACCCTAGAGAGCTGGTCTTTCTGTATATAAATGTTGGAAAAGCACAAGAGCTAGACTAATGAACTTTGGCTATGAATTAAATAGGAGAAAGAAATTGGTTATATTATATTTAGGAAATTGTATAGAACTTTCAATGACTCCAAGCTTGTCTTTGAAGCAAAATTCATCTTTTTAAGACTACTGTTTCTTTTTAATGCTATATGAATCTAAACCATGGAATACAAAAATCTCTGAGGATAGTTCACCCAAAAAGTTATTGAAAGACATACAGGAGGCTTAAATAGGCCATAGTTTATCACCAATGACAACTTGTGAACAAGAAGCAGTGTAAAATATTTCATGAAAAGATATGTAAACGAACAGAAAAAAAAGATGGTGGGCTGGCCATATAGCAAGAATGAGAGAGCCATAGCTGCATATTATATTGGTACTCAAATAATATTAAAAATCATTCTGAGGGAAAGTCCTTGACAAATTGGATGTAACTTTTGTAGGAGACTGGTGAGAGAGCATGAAAAAAGAGTCATTCAGGATAAGAAGGCCCATATGGTTCTCCCTCCTCCACTCCCACTACTGACCTAGCTGTTCTCCTTTAAGATACAACTAAAATTCCACCTGCTATAGGAAGCCTTCCCCAACATCTCTTAGTCCCAGTGCTTTCTCTCTGTTAATTATTTTCTGTGTATACTTTGTATGTATTTGTTTGCATGTTATGGGCTACCTTAATTTGTAAGCTCCTTAAGGGCAGAGACTGTCTTTTTCCTCTTTTGTATCCCAAGAGTTTAGTACTGTGCCTGGCACATAGTAGGCACTTACTCAGTGTTTATGGAATTGAGTTGAATATGGTTATGATCTGCACTGTTCAAAACAGAACCCACATCTTTGAGTTCACAGATCCATTGTAGCAGTGGCATCAAATTCAAATAGAATAAGGCCACTACACCATATATAAGGATACCGTTAGCTGCATATTGCCTTAGAAAACCACATATTGGGCAGCTAGGTGGCACCATGGATATAGAGCACTGGCCCTGGAGTCAAGAGGACCTAAGTTCAAATCCAGCCTCAGACACTTGACACTTACTAGCTGTGTGACCCTGGGCAAGTCACTTAACTCCAATTGCCTCACCCAAAATAAAACAACAACAACAAAACACACATTCACGTCATGTTTTATTTTATTTTTGTTTTGATAAATATTTCCCAATTATATTTTAATCTGGTTTGAGCCTCACTTGGGAGCCATGTGTTTAAACTTCTGCAGTTAAAGGATTGAGATATACTTGAACTATCAAAATGCTTAAAAATAACAAAGACATATCCAGAATATGGAGGACTTTGACTAACAATTCATTTTTTCATAAATCTTTACAGAGAGCATAAAGTACTGTCCTCCTAACAATATTATAAATTAGGTAGCACAAGTATGGGGAAATTGAGGTAAGGTAACTTGGCTGCGGTAACCCCATTCATAAGTACTGGTATTCAAATCCAGGGCTTTTGATGCCAAATCCAGTGCTTCCCCCCCCCCCCCATATCTCTCTATCCTCTATTGTGTGGTTTGAATTTAAGCCAATAAGCAATAGGGAGCCACTGTAGGTCCTGATGCAAAGAGCGATAATAAAACAACAAAGCTCTATGCAACTTCTATTGAAAAAATAATAAGTGGGTATGGAATTGGTTTTTCTGGTGCTTGATGTCCTAGATTTATTATTTTTTGAGCTGTCTAAATGAACTACAAGTGTAAAACATCTTTCTGTATTAGTGTCTTTATCGGCAAAGACGGGATAATATCTTGTCTACTCTCACAAGGTGTGTGAATTAATATGTAGAGTATGCCTTGAGAAACATCATTGAGAAGTTCTGCGTGAGTGTGAAGGATTACGTGTGCTATTTTAGACTCTAAATGCATCTGAATGACTTATTTAATCCTTGATTATAGTAGGCTTTTCATTTGCATCAATTCTTTCATCTGTAGATCTTAAAGCACATGATAAACACTTCTTAAGCCTCCCCACAACCTTTTAACAGAGATGCTATTATCACTACTACTTAGAAATGAGCAAACTTTAATAGTTAAGTGAGTTGAAGGACGTATTATGTTTACTCTTGTAACCAGGGAAATAACTGATGATTGCTTGACCTTAATTTAGTAGGAAATATGCTGTGGAATGAAAATTAAGAAATCATTAGAAGAGTCCCCCTGAATTGGCTGAAATGTATTCAAGTAAACAGTGATTGAGTGCTTACTGTAAGCAAATCACTGTGCTAGGCACTGTGAAACACAGGGACAAGAGCAATATATAATCCCACCCTCAAGAACCATACTTTCAAATGGAAGGGGGAAAAAATTTCCTTTCTACTACTTTTTTTCACTCTCTAGATCTTTCACTCCCCAAAATTATTGCTCTCAAAAATTTTTGCTTCCAAAGTGCTTACAGGTGAAACTAAAAAGGTCAAGCAAAATATCTTTTCAGATAAGAATCAAACAAGACATGTCTTTGGTATTTTCATGAAAACAATGAACTCAAATAATGCTGTAGGCCTTTCCTTATTTTGATTTATCTCCATAAGCAAATAGTTTTTAATCTGATACAAATGAACTCCTTGCCCTTAAATAAAAAGTATAGGTCATTAACAAGCATGCTATAATTTCTTCCTCTGGAAAAATAATTTAGATAAAATCTAAGGGCTCATTCCTCACTCTACAACATCAGGTTCTTCACACTGAATATTCAGTGAATATGAGGAGTAAAATAAACCTGATTTAGAAGCATACAAATAGAATTGCCTAAGCAAACAGCTTTGGGAATTTAAGAAGAGAGCAACTGTCTTTTTTTTTTTCCATTCCATACATCACACTATTCATCCTTTCCATACCACTCTACAGGAAAATGTGTTCACATGGAAAATATGGTTCTCATTAGAGGATTTGGGGAAAAGGGAAAATTTAAGCAGGAATAATAAAAGAGATTGAATTATTTGTCCTTTCTACCTTGAAAAATTTATCTTCGGTTACCCTTATCCTAAAAATATGTAGCATTTCTACACTCTAGAGTACTTATTCCAATTCTCCTATTGGAAAGTTGGATCCCTAGAGGTCAGCTACTTGTGCCCTTCAAGGTCCTTGGGGTCACCCTCGAGGACAATGAAAGTCATCCATTTCATTAAATATACATTTTTCTGCCTGAAGGATTATACTGTTTTGCTAGGTAAATTATTCTTGGTTATAATCCTGGCTCCTTTGCCTTTCAGAATATCATATTCCAAGCCCTCTGATCCTTTAATGAGGGAGCTACTAAATCTTGTGTTATCCTAACTGTGGCTCCTCAGTGTTTTGATTATTTTTTTTTTCTAGCTGCTTATAGTATTTTCTTCTTAAACTAGGAGCTCTGGAATTTGGGTATAATACTTCTGGGAGTTTTCATTTTGAAATCTCTTTCAGGAAATGATTAGTGGTTTCTTTTGATTTCTACTTTGCCCTTGGGTTCTAAGTGAGCAATTTACCTCTAAAATGCCTTGAAATATGATGTCCAGGCCTCTTTTTTTTTTCATGGTTTTCAGGTAGTCTAATAATTCTTAAATTATCTCTCCTCAATCTAGTTTCCAGGTCATTTGTTTTTCCAACAAGATATTTCACATTTTCTTCTACTCTTTTTTCACTCTTTCAACTTTGTATTATTATTTCTTGATGTCTCATGGAGTCATTAGCTTCCACTTAACCAATTCTAATTTTTAAGGAGTTATTTTTTTCTGTATTTTTGTGTCTCTTTTACCAATCTGTTAATTATCTTTTCACAATTTCCTTGCCTTTTCATTTATTTTCCTAATTTTTCTTCTACCATTCATATTTGATTTTTTAAATTTCTTTTCTATTATTTTTTAAATTTATGGAATTAAACAAGTATTTCCATAATGTAGTATAATAAAAAGAGATAATCGCACATGAAACTGCAAATCTATTATGTACAATTGATATTCCTTTTAAATAAATAATAAAGTTATCATGTAATTTTTCCTCTTTTTTTTTCTTCCTTCCTTCCACTCTCCCCTACCCTAGAAATGGCTACCATTAGACACAAATATATGTAAAATTATTCTATAAATACTTCTATTTATCAGTTTTTTCTCTGGATGTAGATAACATCTTTCTTCATATGTCCTTTATAGTTCATTTGGGTATTTATAATAGTCAAAATGACTTAGTTGCTTAAAGTCATTCTTAAAACAAAATGCTATTATTGTAAACAATCTTCTCTTGGTTCTGCTCATTTTGCTTTTCATTATTTCATGCAAGTCTTTCCATGTTTTTTTTAAATCATTGAGCTTATTTTTTTATAGCACAGTAGTATTCCATCACAATCATATACTACAACTTGTTCAGCCACTCCTCAATTTATGGGCGTCCTTTCAATTTCCAGATCTTTGCCACCACAAAGAGAGCTGCCATAAACATTTTAGAACATGTAAGTTCTTTTCCTCTTTCCCTAATCATCTTTGGAAATAGAACTAGTAGTGGTATTGCCAGGTCAATGGGTATAGGGAGTCCAATAACTCTTTGGGCATAATTCCAGATTGCTCTCCAAAATGGCTGAATCAGTTCACAATTCCACCAACAATAAATCAGCATCCCAATTTTTCCAACATTTGTCACTTTCCCCTTCAATCATTTTAGCCAATCTGATAGGTATAGAATTATATCTCAAGATTGTTTTAATTTGCATTTTTCTAATGAATAATGATTTAGAACATTTTTTCACATGAGTATAAATTGTTTTGATTTCTTCAATGAAAAACTGCCTGTTCACATCCTTAGACCTTTATCAATTGGGAAATGACTCATATTCTTATAGATTTGACAAAATTCTTTATATATTGGAGATATGAAACCTTTATCCGAGATACTATTTGATATTTGAATTTTTTTCCTCTTTAAAAAAATCCCTTTCTTTAGCTCTTCTAAGAATTCTTGTTAGGTTTGGGTTCAGCTTGCATTTTTTTTTCTTTGAGGTTTTGCTTGCAGATGTTTTCAAGCCATTGCCTTCTTCTGAGTTTGTATGAACTTCCCCATCTTCTTTTCTTGATTTTAAACTTTATGCTATAATTGGGCTCTGCTCACCTCCAGGGGGATTAATAGCCTGGGCTTCTATAGCTCAATCTGGGGGCCTACTGGTTTTCAGTTCTTTTAAAGTGGGATGATCCAGGGAGAGTTCTGATCATTGTCCTCCTGGTCTGTGCTTTGGTCTTTACCCAGGTAGAGCCCCTGCTTAATCAGGATTACAACTGAGTAATGGGTGAACATGCTGCCAAATGGTGCCTGCCCAGTCCTGTGCTCAGTGCTAGCACAGGAGTTCCCTGTAATCTATTTTTGATCTGGTTTTCAGTCACCTTAGCACCTGTGGGTGCTGTTGCAGCAGCCATTGCTGCCTCTAAGCCCCAGAGCCAATGCTGCTTCCATCATGCCACACTTCTGGCCAGCCTCCATCCCAGTGTCCACATACCTCTCTTTCTGTTTTCCTAAGCTGTCCTGGACGATAAAAATGACTCACTGTAACTTTTTCTTGGTTATCCTCCTCAGAATTCAGTTTGGCATGCTTTTAAAAAGTGGTTTAAAAGGTTGGGTTAGGTAGAGCTCAGAAGAAATGTTCACTTCACTCCTGCATCTTGCCTCAATGCCCTCAGAGACTATGGATGTCTTAATGCTATCATTTTGAACCCACATTTGGGTATGTTCCCTCCAATATCAATAATCTAGTATCGGTTAATGTCAGAGATATCATTAATTAGCACCTTGCTGTCTCTTTCATATCATTGATCATTCATTGAAATCAATCAGCCTTTACAAAGGGATATTTACTGAGAAGATATAGAAAGAACAGAAGTACAGAAATATTCTTTGCCTCCCAATATAATGGCACCTTCTACTTTCTACCACCACAGTCCCTGAGGAGAGTGAAATCAAACTTATAACACATACCCACCACCAAGCTCACTCCCAGGTATAGCATAGCCAATGGACTAGTCCCTTGTTTTGTGACATGGAATCTCAGTTATTCAGCTAATATAACACTGGGCTAGAACACAGGTCTGCACTCCTCATTGGGTTCAGTTGCCATCAAACTTTTATATGGATTCTCATACCTGAACTTTGTATGTTTCACATGGCCTTTTACCAAAGGAAAGAAGACACCAACAGGAGGAAGCCCCATCTCAGACAGAGACTTGCTTAAGAAACCATATCCTCACCAGTAGGCCTGATGTAGGAAAGGGTACCCACCCCTCAGGCCCTCTGGAATTAAAAATATTTCCTTTATACCTTATGGCTAGCAGGAAGGGGGAAAAACCCCTCAATTTTATCTATTGAAATAATTTTTTATGTAGTCTCATTTCCTGCCTAGCATCCAATCTTTACCCTCTTTACAGAATAATATGCTAACACGAAAAAAAAATCACAGATACCTATGCATTCTGAAGTAGAGATTTGGGTCTCTCTACAATCATGCCTGGAAGCCTACTCATTCAGCCTCTACCTTGGGGATTATGTCTGGCAGGGTACCTTACACATGTTCCTAAGGACTGGACTCTCATTGTCCAGTTCCCTGTTATACCTGACTTACAAAACAGTATGTCTATAACTAAATAGGATTTGGTCAAGAGATTTATAAGGTTTTGATTCACTGTTGACTATCTCTATAGTTCATCTGGAAACACTAGCTCTGTTACTCAAAAGACTGCTTTAACAAGTTATGGATTAGACTAGTCAGACCTGTCAGTCACCTTCAGTTGTGTTTCTGTCTTAAATATTACCAAACAAAAATGAAGAACTAAAGCAATTAATCAGAATTATTCTGGTCAAATAAAAAGCCTGCTCTATGGTAGTGAGGGGATTTGGTCTTGAATTCCCTATGGAGTAGTAACAGCAAAGTCCTATTTTTCCCCCAGAGCAGTGAGGCCCCATCCTTTCCCTATATCCTGATTAGGTAACCCTTTCCCCTATATTCTTAGCCCTATATGCTGAGCCGACTATTACTTCCCCATATGCTGAGGAGACAACTACTTCCCCTATATGCTGAATAGGCAACCTCACCACTACCTGGCAGACCCCATCACCAGTGACCTTGTGGTCAAGGGACTTTCCCAATACTGCTAAAGCGAAAAGAGACTTCTCAGTGCCCAGTAGTAACTTGTGTGATGTCAAAGTCTCCATTTACATCTTATGAATATGGTAATGAAGGGACTGTCAAGAGTGAAAGTATGGCTATTTCAAGGCAGACTCCCAGAAGACCCAGCACAGCGCAGGCACAAGTCTTTTTTTGCTTGCATAGCACAAAGATTATGCCAAAGCAAATTTCCATAAGTTACCGCCCCTTCAGCGCTGATATAAGCAAGTCCCCATTTCCCTTCCATCCAACCAACCAGTATCCTGAACTGCTTGGTTCCGTTTGATTTTACAATAAAGCCCCGCTTGGAAGTTCTCTGGGGTTGGTATTCTTACGCACTTCGAACCAGCTCTGCCATTGCACCTACACATTCGCACTACTTCTCCACTTTGCCCCGTTCATGTAGACATAGTCAAAGGAAAGTAGAAAGATTATTACCACAGATAGAAAAGATAATGGGAGGGAAGTAGTCTGGAACAACTAATGATAAATGAGTCTTTGCTTCGTATATCCAGGATTTGTTTTTCCTTAGCCATTCTCAGGCCCTTGGACTTTAAATCTGTAAATACTTCCATTTTTATTAATCATAAATGTAATTATTATTATTACTGTTTTATTGCTATTACCACCTACCTAATCACATATCAAATGCACATCAATTAATCAATCATTAAGATCAGAGGACACCCAATTTAAGCTTGTAATAAATTAAAATAATTAATAGGACACAATATGCTATAAAAATGCTATCAAGATATTCTGGATATCAATTTGTGATTCTCCAGTTCTAAAGCTCTCTCTTTTTTCACCTCTGAATTGTGGTATAAATAAATGCCTCCAAGCCACTGAAGTCTCCTGAGCAGGTGAATAATGTGGTCTGATCTGATTTTTAAGGTTTTGGTGCTATTGATTTAGGAGTTGTGTGGAAGATGTATTGGTGAGAGATGAACCAGGGGAACCAGTTAGAAAGCTGTTGTATTGCAATACCTAGGGAATTAGTGATGAGGGCTTGCACTTGGGTGGTGACTGTGTGATGGGAGAAAATATGGAGTCAAGAAATGCTGTGGAGGTAGCATTAATAGAACTTGGCCATTCATTGGCTGTAACAATTAAAGGAGAGTAAAAGAGGATGACAGGGTTGCAAACCTGAGTGACTTGGCTCAAAATGCACAGAAAAAAAAGTATCCGGGCAAGTTTTGTTGCCAATAAATTTGTCTTTGTAAACATAATGCATTTACAATCATCCATATAGTGCCCAAGACTCAGACTCAGAATAATTTTGAAGTAGAAAAGGTTGCACTATCCAACCCCTTAATTTTGCAAATAAAATGCCTGAGGCTCAGGCAAGTTCAGTGAACTTCCTATGGTCACAGAACTAGTTAGTGACAGAGCCAGGTCTAAAATGTGGCTCTTCCAGACCAGCATACTTTCCATTAGATTGTCTCCCTTAAACAGCTCTCCAGAATAATGGAGCCAGACGGCCTACATTGCCCCATACTTCATACAGTGAGCTTCAGCTCCTTAAAATTTCCAATTCTGACTGGTATTTGTTGCTTTCAAAGAAGTCAGCACATTTAATTCATGTGAGGAAAAATAATAACATAGTCTAAGTCTTTGAAGGGTGTGGACATAGTGTTTTTGCATTTTTTTGTTGATCACAAACACTTGCTGCTGCTCATTAGGAAGCCTCATGTGAGTAACATGAATGAGGAAATGTTGCCTCGGGCCCTATTCGTCTCTGCATCTAAAGTCCAGGCAGAGTGACCAAGCATAAAGCATTGGAAAGCCAGCAAAGAAAAATGGCAGATCAAAACAATGTGATTCTTTTTACCTGCCCTCTGTTTCATATGCAAATCTGCCTTTGCAGTCTATTTGGGATTTCTTTTTGGCTGCAGCCAAATGTTTGAAGGGGAGCTCATATTGGAGCAGAGCCCATTCCTGCGCATTTGTTGTTCCATTCAGTATGCTCTGAAAATCTGCTTTTTTTTTTCCTCTGAGACGTCAATATTCCACGAACCTGGGCTGGAAAATGTTGTCACTGCCAACGAGGGTGAGTGTGTGTGTGTGTGTGTGTGTGTGTGTGTGTGTGACACACTTGCCTGAGCAACAGCAAAATTCTAGATATTGAATTAAAAATCACCTTAATTTGGGGGAGAAAAAGTGTTTCAATTTGGTGCAGGCCAAGGAAGCTTTGATGAGTAATTAATCTGTTCTCTGATCTCGAAGGAATGTTTGACTACTTCAGTTTCTCTGGCAAAGAAACAACCCTTTTTGCCATTCAGGCTCACACCTACCCTTAGGTAAGATGGTTGTATGGTTAGCTGTCCCTTAAAGAAATAGTCTGAAACACATGAGTGTAATGTTTTTGTTAATGTAGTAAAGTCAGGTGATGTCCACAAGAGATTTTCACTTAATATGCTATGCTCCTACAAAACAGAAGAATCTCATTAAAGGCTTACAGTTAGGAGACCTAATAGAAGTGGATAGAGAGTGAAGTCCTTTGGAAAGAAGTGGAGAAATTAAGAAATGAGTCCATAACCATACAGTTCTAATGCTCACATAGAACACAGGCATATAAAGCCCACTACCACCACTAGTAATGAGCAATGTAGTAAAATGGAATAAGGACTGAAACCTAGAGTAAGGCATCTGGGTTCTAGTCTCAGCTCTTCTACTGAGGTACAGTACTTAAGCAAATCATTTAATTCCTTCACTTAACTTCAGTTGTGTTATCTGCAAAATAGGGAAGTTAAACTATGTGTGGTATGATAAGAAAAAACCACCACCACCACTACCTGAATTCTGTCAGAAAATTGGATCCAAATCCTGAAACTGCTACTAACTAGCTCTGAGACCTTGGACAAGTCATTCTGGTCCTCATCCTTTAAATAAAAGGGTTGGTCTAGATGTCCTCCTAGGTTTCTGCCACCTCTAAATCTATGATTTATGAACTAGATGGTGATTTCCAAGTTTGCTTCCAGTTGTAATATTCTATGAGTTTCAGACAGCTAATAATGAGCTATTTTTGACACTTCAGGGTATCTGTGACTTTATCAGTCTTTTTTTTTTTTGACAATTGTACAGACTGCTATCCAGACATATTTTATCATCCTAGATTACTCTTATCTATGTTCTTCCATAAATCTTCCAACCAATGTACTGGGGGAGGCTTCTTCTAGGTCTCTTGACATGGTGTAGATACTAATGCATCACCAGGGCTGTCTAGCCAGCCCTCACTGTCCTTACATCATCTCTTCTAGTCATACATCTCTGATGATGTCCTTTACCCCATTTCTCCTGTCCAGTTTTCTCCTGATAGTTCTAGCAACCTATCCACACCTACCATTTGGTTCTTCAGTTCGTTTTAGGTAACTTGAAATGTTAATTCTTCAGACATAGTGATCTTCTGTAACTTGCGGTCAAAAGAGGAATATACATATACATATATATACATATACATATACATACATACATTCATTATGTGTGTATGTGTGTGTGTGTGTGTGTGTGTGTATATACATAAATAGCCTGTGTTTCAGGGAGTCATTCAGGCAGTTAGTTAATACTATATGTACCTTGTATCAGGTACTGTGCTAAGCACTAGGGCTACAAAGAAAGACAAAAGATAGTCCTTCCTCTCAAGGAACTCATAGCCTATTGGGGGAGATAATATGAAAAAAAAGCTATGTAAAAAACAAGCTGTATACAGCATAAATTGGAAATAATCAAAAGGGAAGGCACTAGAATTAAGAGGGATAGGAAAAGGCTTCCTCTGAACGATGGAATTTTAGCTGGGACTTGGAGGAAGCCAAGGAAGCCAGGAGGCAGAAATGAGAAGGGAGAGCATTCCAGTTATGGGAGATGGCCAGTGAAAAGATCTGAAGTCAGGAGCTGGACTGTCTTAATCACTAAATAGCGGGGCGGCTAATGTCACTGGTCATTGGAGGGAAGGGCTTGAAGGTCAATGGTGGGAGGGGGCAGGTAATGAAGGGCCTTGAACACCAAAGAGGGGATTTTATATTTGATCCTGGAGATGAAAAGATGCCACCAGAGTCTACTGAGTAGGAGTAAGGGAAGTGAAATGGTCATACTTGCACTTCAGGAAGATCACTTTGACAGCTGAGTAGAAGGTGGACTAGAGTGAGGAAAGACTGTGGCAAAGACACCAGTGAGGAGGCTATTTCAGTAGTCCAGGCACTTGGTGATGAGGGCCTGCACCAGGGTGGTGGCAGTGCCAGAGAAGAGAAGAGGGTCTATGTGAGAAAAAATGGGAAGGTAAAATCTATAGGTCTTGGCAACAGCTTGGAGGGGGAGTCTTGAGAGAGAATGAGAAATTGGGGGTGACAACTACATTTTGACGCTAGGTGACTGAGAGAATGGTGGTATGATCAATAGTTATAGGGAGTTGGGGGGGGAGAAAGATAAAGGGTTTAGGTTTCAATATTTTGACTTTAAGATGTCTACAGTACACCCAGTTTGAGATTTCCAATAGCTAGTTGGAAACATGAGGCTGGATGTTAGCAGAGAGATTAGATGAGAAGAATCATTAGAACAGAGAAGAAAATTGAATCTACGGAAGCTGATAAGCTTACCAAGTGAAACAGTGCAGAGGAAGAAGAGGGGTCAGGACAGAGCCCTTAGGGACACCCACATTATGAATATACAGCAAAGGAGACTGAAAAGGAGCACTCTTGTAGGTTACAGGACATCCAGGAGAAAGTAGTGTCATGAAAATGGAGAGAGAAAAGAGTATCAGGGACAGAGGGTGATTAACACTGTCAAAGGCTGCAGAGAAGTCAAGAAGAATAAGGACTGAGGAAAAGACTTTCAGTTTGGCCTTTAAGAAAGGGAGCAGCTTCAAATCGTGAAAAGCACCTTTCGGTTTCCCAAAGACACTCCACTCTACTCTCATCTTCTTATTCAATACAACTTCCAGTTTACCATCTATGAACAATGTCTGCCCAAAATACATGAACCAATGGACCAACTTAACAGATTGTTCATCCGACTGAACAGCACAGTCTAAAAAACAGGAATTCTTCAACCACTTTGAGTCATTACATTTCTCATCTGAGAAGTTCTACAGTGTCCCTGAACTTGAAACAACACAACATGATCCATAAACAACGAACATCTGGAGGACTTCACCTTCCGTGGCAAATCCCTCTTCCATTTGCATTCTGGACTACACCTACTTCCTGAGAGTAGTTTATACTTTGATGAACAGAAGATTCCTTGTTTTATGCCTCTCTTAGCATTAATTATTTGGGGGGGGGTGTCATTGAATAAAGTTGTCTTTGTTGTTACATCTTTCAAGGAATCTCCTTTTTGGAGATAAAGATTTAAGGTGATGTTTTGCTTTATTGAATCAAATGTTTGTTTGCTTTTTATAGTCATCAACGTATAAGCAGAATGGTGTTAATTTTATATTCTCTATGTCTCAGAATAACATTAGCAAAATTCTTCCTATTCCTGTCTTTTTTATTAAAGGTACCTTCTTTGCATGTGGAGATTATTCTCATAAAAATTTTTGGTAGTAATGGGGGAAGTAGGCATATAGATTTATAGCTGTTGATATTTTTTCAATTGGCTTTTTTATTTTGGTAATAAGATCCAAGATTTTTTTCCCAAACATTTAGCATCCTCCACCCTTCTATGTGATATTTTGAAAATCATCTCTCAATACCCATCTTCAATAATTGCTAAATAAATATTTCCTTGTTGCATAATTACAGAGATATTCAGGCCCTTTCCTATTCTCTTTGCCTTTTTTCCAGGTTCTGAGGGAAAAGTGTTTCTTCTTGCCAAGACCATGTTCCCCTTTGTCCTTGATCCTATCCGTATTTGTCTCCTTATAAAGCTTGACACCTTGATCATTCCCTCTCTTTCTCTTATCTTTATTCTCTCCTTACCCATTGACTTTTTTTTTGTTGTCTATAAAAATGCCTAGATCTTCATCTTTAAAAATATTTTCATTTAACTCTGTTATTCCTTTAAGCTATCATCCTGTCTCATCTCCCCCAAACAAACTCCTACAAAGAGTTGTCTACTCTCATTGTTTCAATTTTCGCATCTCTGAACCGTTCAGTTTGTCTCCTGACCTAACCACTCAGCTGAAACTGTTCTTTCCAAGATTACCTGTGTAACATCATCTACAAAATCTAATGTTGACCTCCCTGTGATGTTTGATCACACACTCTTCCTGGATACTTCCTCTTCTCTGGTGACTCTTCTCTCTCCAGATTCTCCTATCTGCCTTGAAACCCTGAAGCTAAGTCTTCTTTACTGTATCATCATCCATATCTAGCCTTTATTTGTGAGTGTAATCCAGGGCTCTGTCCTAGACCCTCTTCTCTTTCTTTTTTTTTTCCATATTTTTTCTTTGATGATCTCCCAAATCTATATATATTTCCTTCATTTCTCTCCAGAGCTTCAGTCCCGAATAACCAACTGTTGGCTAGGCATATACACTTAGATATGCCATAGTCATCTCAAACTATGGCAAAATCAAATTCATTATCTTTCTTACAAACTTCATGCTTTTCCTGAGTTTCACATTTCTGTCAAGCGCTTTCTTATAGTCACCCAGCATCACAACCTCAGACACTTCCTTGCCCCTTTACTCTCGCTCACCCCAAGCCCTATTTCTAACCTGTTGTCAAATCTTGATTCTCTCTCTACAACATCTTATTTATCCTTTCCTTCTCCCCATTTACATAGCGACGACCTTAGTTCAGGCACTTAGTACCTCTCACTTGAACTATTGCAATAGCCACTAAAAATCTTTTTGCTGTTGTTATTGTAAGTTTATTCATCTATGGACACAAATAGTTCAGTATACAAAAAAGAACATGAATGATGCTTGTATAAGAAACTCTGACCTGTTAGGTAGAGTACATATGTGTGTGTAAGTAGATATACATACATACATATGCATATGTGTATGTGTGTATATGTGTATGCACATACATATACTAAGAACATATACATATATAAGTGATACAAGTAACAAAATAGTCCATTTTGTTTGTTCTCTTGTATTTTCTCCTTTGCATTTAAAAATGTTTTATGTATACTCTATCATTCATCAACATCATCACCTCCACTTCAAGTAGTAACCCTCCCTTGTAACAACTATGCATGATCAAGGAAAACCAAGCAAGACATTGACTGTGCCTGAGAATGCCCAATCCCATTCAAGCATCTCTATATTGGTCCATCCTCTCTCTAATCTATCTACACAAAGTTACCAAATTAACATTCCTAAACCTCAGGTCTGAACTTGTCACTTCTCTGTTCAAGAAGCTTCAGGGGCTCCCTATTTTCTGTCGGATAAAATACAAACTCCTTTTTTTGGCATTTAAAGCCCTTCACAATCTTACTTAAACTGGCCTTTTTCAAGCTGATTTCAAATCACTCTGCATTTCGATCTGTCTTATGTTGTTCTGTTCCCTCACAATATCCAATCTACTGCATCCCTGCTTTTTGCCAAACTTTCCTGCCTGCAAAGAACTCTCATTTGAATGGAAGAGGCAGCAGAAGAAGACAAAGAAGGAGGAAGAGGAGAAGAGTATATGTGTATATAATTGTTATAAGGGATGACTCGGGAAGAAGGGGGGAAGGGACATATTAGTAAATGTACATGATGTAAAAAACAAGAAAAAATTATCTAACATATTTTAAATATAGATAGTTGACTGGGTAACCTTATATGTTTCATTTGTTTTTAATTTATGTAGTTTTTCTCCTTCTTTGGTGGGGGGAGGGTAGCATTAGATCAGTATTGCTTAATCAACCAAAGAAAATTGAGAACATTGATACCAGTAATTTGCATCACACCAAGGACCACATTATTGTTGTCATCATTATTGTTATTTTTTTTTTATTATATAGAGTTTCCAACTTTTCCTGATGAGTATCCGATTTTTATTTCCTTGAACTCCTCTAATTGTCAAAAAGGAGAGTTTGAGATACCGAGATTGATTGGCTTGAGAAAGGTAATAGTATATGATGACAAGTATGGTATGGTAAGAGTATACAGAACAACATAGACAGACTTTCTACTAGGTTGCTAATATTTCTTCTTTCATGCCAGATCATATCGATCAGATGGCATGTATAGCAACACCGCACCGGGGCATGAAAAAGAGCCAAAAGCTGTGGAAGTGCACACTCACACATTGACAATATTGCTCAAGTTTGGTTACCTAATTTGAAATATTGTTGCTCAGTTGTTTCAGTTGTGTCCAACTCTTCATGACCCCATTTGGGGTTTTCTTGGCAAAGATATTAGAGTGGTTTGCCATTTCCTTCTCCAGCTCATATTACAGATGAGGAACAGTTAAGTGACTTGCCCGAGGTCACAGAGCTAGTAAGTGTCTGAGGCCGGATTTGAACTCAGGCAGATGAGTACCCCTGACTCCAGGCCCAGCACTCTATGAGTTACACCATCTAGCTGCCCCAAATTTGGAATATAGTGTGATTGAAAGAACTTTCTGAAGACATGGAAGATTATTTATAGTTCCCTGCTGTCCAATAGAGTGGAACTTACATCTTTGGAATCCACTCTGATTAACTGTTGGACAGTAATATGATATCATACATAACAAACAGCAAACACTGACTCTTAGTATGTATCTATACAATATCATATAAGCAATTAATAAAATAAATTCTACACCCCCCAAAATCACTCACACCAGCTCTTTAGAGTCTTGTTAACCTAACAATCAGTTCATCTCATTTGTTTAAGAGAGATTTTGGCAATACATTGATGTAATCTTATTTTGTGATTTAGGGTTAGGAGTAAGGATGGTATCCAAGAAATATTTAATAATATTTGTTACTGGGGAAACAAAATGGCTCTAAGTTTCACTTCAGAAAAGCATTTTCCTCTCTACTACAAGTGTTCTGTCAGAGACCTTCTGAACATCTGTCCCCAGCCTTCCAATCATTCTTTTTTTATGGTGACCGAAGGGAAGTTTCCTCAGAGGGGTGTCTCCTTTATGATGGCCAATTGCTCATTTCTCCCAACTGCCGCTGTTTTCTCCTGTGCCTGCTAGATGTCTTCTAGGTCTCTGATACAATTGGGCTGACTCTACATGGGCAATCTAGGAATAATAACTGAAAGATAGAACAATTTCAACAAGCTACAGAAGATATGCAGAGGGGGAAAGGAATATGCGTTTTAATGCGTAGGAAACACAAAATGATTTAAAGGCATTGTATTTTTTTTAATAAGTAACTATCCCATGACATTTAGAAAATAAGGTATGGGAAAGACACACTCCATCATACCAGAGAACGGGAGATATAGCCCAGGTAAACATGAGTTAAATAAGCCCACAGCAGTGTCATATCATGGAGTGATTTTGCTGGTAAATGCAATTTCTTATCGCCTTCAGTATCCTTCCTTCCCCTTAAATATTCCTAGAAGCTGCTATCTTTCAGTCTAATGCTAGGGGCACTGAGATTAGGAAGAAGATCTGGCTAATACCTGGGTCCTCCCTTCTTTTAAAATTGCCTGGAAGCTGGGTTAAGTTCAGGGAGGGTCAAAGAACTCAATTCTGCCCAAAGGTAGCCCAACGTGGCTCTGGATGATACTATACCAATAAGGACCCTACAGTAATGTGACGCCTTAGATTGGCCCTGGGAGGAACCAAACCTCTTATCTTTTAGAAAGTCATAATTAGCACAACTGCATATGGGGCAAAATCAGTTGTGAAGCATGAAGAAGGAAGGACTGTAATGCAGTGACAGGGAAATGGATCAATTCCTCCTCCAAGAAGATCAGATATTGACCTCTCAGGAGTTCTCTGGAGACAGGGGTGGAGGAAAGAGGGTACTTTTATCCCCATTTGCAGATTGGAAAACCAAGTTACAGAATGGTTGAGTACTTTACCCATAGTCACACAGCAAGTAACTTTCTTAAGCAGTATTTGAACCCAGGGCTTCTTGACTCCATGTCAATCATACTGCCTCGGCCTAAATCACAATAAGGAAAAGGTAGTAAGTGCTAAAGAAAGGCTTTTCTCTCCTCCACACCCCACTGGGTGTGTTTCTAGCATCTTCCTGGAATTACAAGAAAGAATTAGACTCTCCCTATATTTTCCTGTTGGAACAGGAAGAAAAACATGTCCTGCAAATACCAAAATCACGTTATAAAAGTGAGCTAAGCAAAGAATTCATAATCCATAACATGAACAACAGAGGGCATTTAATGGTTAGTAGGATCCTGAAATGTGAAGGCTTATTGGTGGTATATTAGCAAGAAATGATGAGCAAAGGGAATGAAACAATAACAATAACCATAACATCGCACACACAGACAGATGCTTTGTATCCATAGACTTTCCCTGGACTTTTATCACCTGAATCTTCATTATTACCATTTTTGAAATTTGTTGAGCCCCTAATGTGTGCAAGATATACCAGAAGCACACAAGAGGAAAGGCAGTTTGCTTTGGGGGAAGAGGGATGATTAGGATTCTGACTTGGGAGTGGGAAGTCTCTCCTTGGATAAACCTGAGACCTTGGGCAAATCAATGCACTCCTCGCTATGCTTCAATTACTCTGTGGAATAGAGTGTGACTTTGAGTCAGCCCTTGGCAAAATGTTAAAGTGGGCACAGATTTGTTTTCAGAAGAAAAAAGGGCCTGAGCTTCTTTTCAGGACCCTCCAGGCCTTTCATGATCTGTTAGAGTGCTTCAGGCCCTCACACAGTCACCTGCCTGCTCAGTGCTATCCCAGAATGGCTCCTGCTGCCAAGATCTTCCCTAGGCCTATTCTCTCAAGTGGTGTCCCATGATATAAACCCATCCCTCCTCTTCTCCCTGGTTTTCTCCTATCCTCTCCCAATCCCATAGTCTTTGTTGTTGTACTAAGTTGACAATCTGACAACTGCTTTTTTTTTTTCCATGGTTTTAATGGCCGAATGAGTTACCCTTTCCAGACACAAAGATTCTCAGAATCACAAAATGCAGAGATTAAAAAGACTTTTAAAATCATTTAGCACCACACTTTTGTATTAAAGATGAAGAAATAGAGGTTGACATTAAAAAAAAAAGAACCTTACCAACTGTCACAGAACGAATAGGTAGCAGAATCTGACCTAGAACCCAGTTCTTCTGACTCAAGTCCAGTGTTTGTTTTTGTTTTGGGGTTTTTTTTTTTTGCTATATGCTTACATATAGTCATGCCTATGTTTGACCTGAGGAGCATCAGGAAAGGGTGAACCTTCCTTGCGCCACTCTCCCTTCTATTGCCATTCATTCTACTGCTGTGGAGTCTTAATTAAGTTACACTACATACTGCTCCAGCAACGGGGAACTTAAGTCAAAGCTGTGTGCCTGAGTAGTAGAGGGGTGGGGAACCTTCAGCCTCAAGGCCACATGTGGCCTTCTAGGTCCTTGGGTGCAGCCTTTTGACTGAGTTTAAGTTTTACAGAACAAATCCTTTTATTAAGGGGGTTTGTTCTGTGAAGTTAAACTCTAGTGGGTGCTAAGAAGAGGGCACAAAGAAGTCTTCCTTCCCAAGATCTTCTTGGCCACCAGTAAGAAGGTCTCTAATTCTACTCCTGGAAATCTACTGAGCAGTCAAGAAGTCAACAATGGAATCACTACTCATTCATAGTATCATCCCTACTACACCCTAGCTGTGCTTTGGGCTGTTTGGGAAGGGCAATGGATAGACAGAATACTCCCATACCAAACCTCTTTGCCCAGATGTCTGTGGGTGGGGAGATTAAGCTAGTCTCTGTGTCCGACATTGGGTTATCCCCTTCCTTCTACCTCTTACCATTGGTTTATATATATCCATATGTGTCAAAGGAATCCTTTAGAAATTACTTTAGCTAGGAAATGAGTTCAAGGAAATTTCCATGTATATACATGAATATAATATAAGTATTTAGTAACAAGAGATAAGTCATCATATAATTGGTGCACTAATGACACTTTTCAGAGACCAGAACTTAAAGATGGCCTGAATGTGAAATATGAAAGGATGATGACTCCCAGAGATCCAATCTTCTCTGCAGGCCCAATTTTGCCTCTTGTATTGTTTGGAATTATAATGTTTAGGCCCTTCATATTTACCTTGGCACATTTTATGCACAATTGACTCAGTAGACTCAAACACCTTTCCCCACCCATCCACCCCACCCCTGCCCTATTAGGCGATGCCAATTCTGAATATTTCCAGGCGTTTCTGAATGAGAGAACAATTCAATTCCTCAAAGAATTTATTATAGAATTTTCCCATTACCCATCCACTGGCTAAAAATGGAAAGGTAGTACTGTATTTTTCAGAGACATTTCATATCCAGAATTGAAGGATATTTTGCCAAAAATTTTCCCTTATAACAGTTCTAAAAGTCTCTGTATTTGAAGGTAAATGTATCTCACGTGTTTCTGATTCAAGCCCATTTTATTCATTAAAAATGTTTTAGAAGGTATTTTTTTATCACCAATAAACTTTATGAATTGTAAAAGCATTTTTTTCCTAGAAAGAAACCACTTTGACCAATAATACCACTCAATATTGGTTATACATGTATGTATATATATTGTTGTTTAGTTGTTTTTCAACTGTGTCCAACTCTTTATGACTCCTTTGGGGGTTTTCTTTGGCAAAGATACTAGAGTGCTTTGCCATTTCCTTCTCCAGCTCATTTTACAGATCAGGAAACTGAGGCAAATAAGGTTAAGTCACTTGCTCTGGATCACATATCTAGTAAGTATCTAAGGTCACATTTGAACTCAGGCCTTCCTCACTCCAAGCCAGCATTTCATCACCTAGATATCCTCTGTGCACTTGTATATATGTGTATGTCTTGTCTGTCTGTATGTGCATGGATATGTATGTGGGTACACATACACATATACACACACACATATTTATACACATGTGTATAATTATCTTCTTGTATAGTTTAAACATTTTTAGCTTTAAAATTTGAGCATAATATAAATTATTCATATTTTCTGCATAATAAAGAATTAAATATTTTTCTCATAATAAATTGATAAGGGCTGTAGTTTTGCCAGCTACAGGACAGAGTTTAGCTTCATGTTTTACATTCTTTGTTTTCCCAGGATTTTTTGTTGCGGTGGTTTAATATTTTATTTTCCCTCAATTGCATGTAAAAACAAATTTTAATTTTTTTTAGCTTTTTAAAGCTTTGAGTTCCAAATTCTTTCACTTCTTCCTTCCCCACCCTCTTCACTGAGAAGGCAAGCAATTCAATATAGGTTATACGTGTGTAATCATGCAAAATTAGTCATATTTTGAAGGAAAACACAACCCCCCAAAAAAAACCTCAAAAAAATAAAGCAAAAAATTATGCTTCAATCCTTCTTCAGACACCATCAGTTCTTTCTTTGGGGATGGATAATATTATTACTGAGAATAAGTCATTCACATCTGATTATCTTACAATATTGCTGTTACTTTGTAGACAGTACATTTCATTTTGCATAAGCTCATGTAAGTGTTTCCAGGTTTTTCTGAGAGCATCCTGCTCATCATTTCTTACAGCATAATAGTATTCCATCACAATCACATAGCACAATTTGTTCAGCCATTCCCCAAGTGATGGGCATCCCTTCAATTTCCAATTCTTTGCCATCAGAAAAGAATGGCTATAAAAATTTTTGAACATATAGGTCCTTTTAATTTTGGTTTTTTTATATCTTTTTGGATACAGACCTAGTAATGATATTGCTAGGTTAAAGGGTATGTATGGTTTTATAGCCCTTTGGGCATAGTTTCAAATTGCTCTAAAGAATGGTTGAATCAGTTCACAACTCCACCAAGTATGCATTAATGTCTCATTTTTCCCACATCTCCTCCAAAATTTGTTATTTTCCTTTTCTGTCCTATTAGCCAATCTAATAGGCATGAGGTAGTACCTCAGAATTGTTTTAATTTGCATTTCTCCAACCAAAAGTGATTTAGGGTATTTTTGTTCATATGGCTATGGATAGTTTTAGTTACTTCATCTGAAAACTGTTCATATCTTTTGATCATTTATCAATTGGAGAATGGCTCTTATTTTTAAAAATTTGACTCAGTTCCCTATATATTTGAGAAATGAGGCCTTTATCAGAGAAACTTGCTTCAAAATTTTTTTCACAGTTAGGATTGCTTAACGTATTTCCCTCCATTCTATTCCCCTACCCAGTTTATTCTATTCTCTCTCTCCTTTCACCCTGTCCTTCCTCAAAAGTGTTCTGCTTCTGACTACCCCTCCCCCAATCCACCCTCCCTTCTTTCTCACACCCCACTTCTCTTATCCCCTTACCCTCCTACTTTCCTGTAGGGTGACATAGAGTTCCATTTCCAATTAAGTGTTTATGCTATTTCCTCTTTGAACCAATTCTGATGAGAGTAAGTTTCACTCACTACCCCTCACATCTTCCACTTCACTGTAAAAGCCTTTTCTTGCCTCTTTTATGTGAGATAATTTACCCCCATTCTATCCCTCCCTTTCCCTTTCTCCTAGTGCATTCCTCTTTCTCACCCTTTAATTTTATTTTTTTTTACTATCATCTCTTCATATTCAACTCACACCTATCCTTCCAAT
Source organism: Phascolarctos cinereus (assembly GCF_003287225.1). NCBI lineage: Eukaryota > Metazoa > Chordata > Mammalia > Diprotodontia > Phascolarctidae > Phascolarctos > Phascolarctos cinereus. Next base: position 242,487,110 of record NW_027556098.1, read on the forward strand.
TGCCCTAATAATAAGAAAGTTTTCATGAGTTAGAAGTATCATAGTCCCGTGTAGGAATATAAACAGTTTAATCTTATTAAGTCCCTTACGCTCTCCCTTCCCTGTTTACCTTTTTATGCTTCTCTTGAGTCCCATATTTGCAAGTCAGATTTTATATTCAGCTCTGGTCTTTCCATCAAGAATGTTTGAAAGTCCTCTATTTCATTGAATGCTCATTTTTCCCCTAAAGGGTTATACTCAGTCTTGCTGGGTAGGTGATTTTTGGCTGTAATCCCAGCTCCACCACCCTGCAGAATATCATGTTTCAAGCCCTCTGATTCTTCAATGAAGGAGCTGCCAAATCTTGTGTTATGCTGGCTGTGGCTCCATGGTATTTGAATTGTTTCTTTCTGGCTGCCTGAAATATTCTCTCCCTAGCCCAGGAGCTCTGGAACCTAGCTACAATATTCATGGGAGTTTTTATTCCAGCATCCCCTCAGGAGGTAATTAGTGGATTCCCTTGATTTCTACTTTACCCTTCATCTCTAGAATATCATGCCAGTTTTCCTTGATACTCTCTTGAAAGATGATGTCTAGGTTCTTTCCCTGATCATGGCTTTCAGGTAGTCCAACAATTTTTGAATCATCTCTCTTGGATCTATTCTCCAGGTCAGTTATTTTTCCAATGAGATATTTCACATTGTCTTCTACCTTTTCATTCTTTTGGTTTTGTTTTTATCACTTCTTGATTTTTCATAAAGTCATTAGCTTTCATCTGCTCAATTCTAATCTTTAAGGAATTATTTTCTTCAGTGAGCTCCTGCACCTCCCCTTCCACCTAGTCAATTCTATTTTTTAAGGATTTTTTTTAAATTTTTTTTTATTCAGAGGCGGAGCCAAGATGGCAGAGTGAAAGTAGTGACTTGCTTGAGCTCTCCTCCAAACCCCTCCAAATACTCATAAAAAATGGCTCTAAACAAATTCTGAAGCAGCAGAACCCACAAAAAGACAGAGTGAAACAAATTTCCAGCCCAAGACAACCTGGATGATTGATCAGAAAGGTGTATCATGCCGGGCTGGGAGCACAGCACAGCGCAGTGTGGGTGCACAGGCCGCAGCATGGGCGCGCAGGCTGCAGCAAACCTGGAGGAGGCCTCAGAGGACTGAATCTCGGGCAGCTGTGGAGGTTTCTAGACTCCTCAATCCACCAATGCCAAAGACAAATTAGAAGGTCAGTGGGAAAAGTCTGTTTCTGTCGGTGCCTTGAGAAAGGAAGACAGGGTTTCAGCTCCACTCCCCAAGAGCTGGCCCTCTGGGGGGGGCGGCTGCTTCCCGAGCTTCCCACCCGCAGACTGAGGGGGAATCCAGTGGCTGATCAGAGAGGGATTGCAGGGATCTCTTTGCCAGTGCTGAGGCAGGAATCTCTTGCTTTGCCCGTGTTTGGATCTGGGCCACAGTTCTGGGCAGCGGTGCTGGGGTGAGGAGGAGCACTGGCTTGGTGGAGCTTGTAGTGGTTGTGGAGAGGAGCCCCTCCTCACAGTTACAGGACAGAAAGGAGTACTTGTAGTCGCAGGCCAGGAAAGGAGTAAACACCTCACCCCTTATCATACCACCTTGGAAGAACTGAAAATTTACAGGTCCCTACAAGTATCTCTGAAAACAGCTGTACAAACCCCGAAGCTTGGGACAGTACATTCTCCACATTGGAAGCAGATTCGTACCTTAACAAAGAGTTTAAAACTCAAGTAATTGGCGGGATCATGAGCAAGCAGCAAAAAGAGTCAGACTATATTATCTTACTTTGGTGAAAAAGAAGACCAAAATATACAACCAGAAGAAGACAACAAAGTCAAAGCCCCTACATCCAAAGCCTCCAAGAAAAATATGAATTGGTCCCAGGCCATGGAAGAGCTCAAAAACGATTTTGAGAAGCAAGTTAGAGAAGTAGAGGAAAAACTGAGAGTGATGCTAAAGGAGACCCAAAAAAATACTGAAGAAAATAACACCTTAAAAAATAGCCTAACCCAAATGGCAAAAGAGGTCCAAAAAGCCAATGAGGAGAAAAATGCCCTAAAAAGCAAAATTGGCCAATGGAAAAGGAAGTCCAAAAGCTTACTGAAGAAAATACTTCCTTAAAAATTAGAATAGAGCAATTGGAAGATAGTGACTTTATGAGAAATCAGACACAGTAGAACAAATCCAAAAGAATGAAAAATTAAAAACAATGTGAAATATCTCATTGGAAAAACAACTGACCTGGAAAATAGATCCAGGAGAGAGAATTTAAAAATTATTGGACTATCTGAAAGCCATGATCAAAAAAGAGCCTAGACATCATCTTTCAAGAAATTATCAAGGAAAACTGCCCTGATATATAGTATAACCAGAGGGCAAAATAGAAATTGAAAGAATCCATGGATCTCCTCCTGAAAGAGATCCCCAAAGGAAAACTCCTAGGAATATTGTAGCCAAATTCCAGAGTTCCCAGGTCAAGGAGAAAATATTACAAGCTGCCAGAAGGAAACAGTTCAAGTACTGTGGAACACAATCAGGATAACACAAGATTTAGCAGCTTCTACATTAAAGGACCACAGGGCATGGAATATAATATTCCGGAGGGCAAAGGAGATAGGATTACAACCAAGAATCACCTACCCAGCAAAACTGAGTATAATCCTTCAGGGGAAAAAATGGTCATTCAGTGAAATAGAGGACTTTCAAGCATTCTTGATGAAAAGATCAGAGCTGAATAGAAAATTTGGCTTTCAAATACAGGACTCAAGTGGAACATGAAGAGGTAAACAGGAAAGAGAAATCATAAGAGACTTATTAAGATTGAACTGTTTACATTCCTGCATGGAAAGATGATATTTATAACTCATGAGACCTTTGTCAGTATCAGGGTAGTTGGAGGAAAAAAATTATATGTATGTATATGTAGATAGATAGATAGAGGGCACAGGGTGAGCTGAAGATTAAGGGGTCATATCTGGAGAATAAAATTAAGGGATGAGAGAGGATTATACTGGAGAAGAAGAAAGGGAGAGGTAGAATGGGGTAAATTATCTCACAAAAAAAAAACAGAAAAGTCTCTTACAGTGGAAGGGGAAACAGGGGAAGGTGAGAGGGAATGAGTGAATCTTATTCTCATAGGATTTGGCTTAAGGAGGGAATAACATACACATTCAATTGGGTATGGAAATCTGTCTTACCCTACAGGAAAATAGGGGGAAAGGGGACAACAGAGCATGGGGATGATAGAAAGGAGGGCAGATTGGGAAAGGGGTTAATCAGAAGTAAATATTTCTGAAGAGAGACAAGGTCAAAAGAAAGAATCCAATAAATGGGAGGGCAGGATAAGATTAAGGGAAATAGAGTTAGCTTTTCACAACATGTCCACTATGGATGTGTTTTGCATAACTGCACATGTACAACTTATATTGAGTTGTTTGCCTTTTCAATGAGGGTGGGTGGGGAGGGAGGAAGAGAGAAAATTTGAAACCTAAAGTTTTAAAAAAATATGTTTAAAAAAATGTTTTCACATGCTACTGGGAAATAAATACAGGAAATGGGGTACAGAAGTCTATCCTGCCCTACTGGAAAATAGAAGGGGAAGGGGATAAGAGAAGGGGAGAGAGGTAGAAGAGAGGACAGAGTAGGGGAAGGGATATTCAGAATGCATGCCATCTTGGGGTGGGGGGGGGGATGAGATGCGTTGAAAATTTGGAACTCAAAAACTTGTGGAAGGGAATGTTGAAAACTAAAAATAAATAAATTTATATTAAACACACACAAAAAAATTTTGTGTCTCCTTTTCCATTTGGCTGATTCTGCTTTTCAAGGTATTCTTCTCTTCATCGGTTTTTTGTACCTCTCTTACCATTTAGGCCATTCTGTTTTTTAAGGTGTTATTTTCTTCAGTATTTTTTGTGTCTCCTTTACCAAATTGTTGACTCTTTTTTCATGTTTTTTTTGCATCTCTGTCATTTCTCTTCCCAATTTTTCCTCTACCTCTCTTACTTGATTTTCAAAATTTTTTTGAACGCTTCCATAGCCTGAGACCAATTTATACTTTTCTTGGAGGCTTTGATTTTGTTATCTTCTTCTAAGTGTGTGTTTTTACCTTTCTTGTCATCATAGTAACTTTTTATGGTCAGAATTTTTTTCTGTTGTTTGCTCATTTTTCAAGCATATTTCTTTACTTTTAACTCTTTGTTAAAGTGGGGCTCTGCGTCCACAGTGGAAGGCACACTGTCCTAAGCTTCAAGGGTTTTGTGCAGCTATTTTCAGAGATACTTCTAGGAATCCAAAGTTTTCAGTTCTTCCAAGGCAGTATGATCCAAGGAGAGGTGTGTTTACTACTCTCCTGACCACAGGAGTGAGTGGCCACAAGCACTCTTTTCTGCCCTGGAACTATGATGAGGGTCCCTGTTCTCCTGTGGCTATAAGCTCTGGTGTATTCGTACTCCTCCTCATCCTGGGATTGCCACCTAGAACTGCAACCCAGATCTGAGTATGGGCAAAGCAACAGAGTCTTGCCCCAGTGCCAGCAAAGAGACCCCTGTAATCTCCTTCTGATCAGTTGTTTGACCCCTTTACCATCCATGGGCAGAGAGCTCCAGCAACAGCTGCTGCTACTGCTGATTCAGTGGCTCCTAAGGTCTGCTCCTGGTTTGCTGGGGCCAGGGCTGGTGTGGCTTGCACTGGATTGTGCTCCACTCTCACCCTGGTGCAATAGACCTTTGCTACTGACCTTCTAAGTTGTCTTTGGCTAGAAAATTATTTCACCCCATCCTTTTGTGAGTTCTGCCATTCCAGGAATTATTTTATGGCATTATTTAAAGGTATTTTGGGGGGCTTGGGGGAGAGCTCAGGTGAATTGCTCACTGACTTTTCTCCACCATCTTAGCTACACTCTTGCTTTCCCAGGATTTTAAACAAAACTATATTGTGCAAGTTATATAATAAAATTATCGTAAACTTTCCTTTGGATTCCATTCATGGATTTTTTTATTCTATCATACCTAACACCTAAATTATTCAAGCTTAAAAGTTCATAAAGGCTTGCCTTCTCTTTTTTTCTGTGTGACTTGGGACAAGTCATTGCCTTCTCTGACCTTCCTCTATAACATGTTGATACAGGGAAAAGAGTGCTGGGCTTGGAAGCAGGAGGATTGGGTCTGAATCCAATGGATAGGTCATTGAACCTCTCTGAGGTTTACTTTCCTCATCTATGCTGTTTATCCTTCATTTTCAAGGAGGACCAATGACATCACAGAGTGATGACTTGTGTGTGAATTGGTTTCAGTGAGGCAGAGTTGTACAAAGTTGTCAGTCTCACTCTCTCTTCTGGTCATCAAAAGCCAGTGCCAAGACACAAGTTAAGATAAATGGCAATGGCCCAGGATGTAGTGGATGACCTTGGTGTTTTTGATGTCTGACTAAGCTCTAAGCACTTCACAGCTCCTGTTTCAGCTCCCTTCATGGCTATTGGAACAAATTGTTCTCATCTGCCCATTCCACTGGAGGAAATCTTCATGTTCTTGGAGTAGACACCCCCTAACTCATTGATAGGCTTCATACCTGTCAGTTATCCTCAACCTGGTTTAGCCTATCTGCAAAAACAGTTTACTGGGGTGTGGCCACTTGTACATGCTACAGCTTCTTGGAGCCACAGGTGAGAGTTAGGTGACAGGTGGACACTAAAAGCAGATGAGCAGTCCTGAAAAGGACTCAGCAAGCCCTCACACTAATAGTGCCAGTCCTTCTTGAATACCCCATACACTCTATAAAACTGAGATCACAATAGCTCCTATTCCAGTTATTGTGAAGATAAAATGATATAATGAATTAATAGTGCTCCCAAAATCTTAATGTACCAGAAACATTTTTGTTTCCCACCAGAAGGAGTAAAAGCAGGGATTGTGGTGATGGTAGTAAGAGTGGTGGTACTTGTGATAAGAGGAGAAGAAGAAAGAGGAGGAGATGGAAGAGGAGGAGGAGGAATAAGATGAAGAGAAGGAAGAGGAGGAAGAGGATAAGAAGTAAAAGGAAGAAAAGGGAAAAAGAAGGAAGAGGAGGAGAAAGAGAAGAAAAGGAGGACAAGAAGGAGGAGAAGAGAAGGAAGAGGAGAAGGAGTGATGGTGGAAGTGACATAAAGAGCCAGAAAATTCTCTGTGATCCTGAACTTCAGTTTCATAATCTGTAAAATGAGAATATTAACACTTCCACTCTCTCATAGGTTTCTTTCAGAGAAAGTTATTTTAAAAATCCTCAACTGTTAAAGATGTCTCAGCTATGAAGTAAACCCACAGAAGGTTGGGATCCTGGCTCCTTTTGCTGAACCATTCACATATACAGTGCCACCTGAACCTCAGCAGATATCTGTCTCTGGAACCCCAGGAAGATCTTCCTCTGAGGAGAGCATGGGTGAGCATTGAATATACCCATCAGTGTACATTGGTCAGACGGCTTCCCTGTCATTCTCTTTACTCTGTTGCTCTTAGAGCACTGTGGGAGAGCTAGCCCCCAATTGCAGGCCCACCATTAAAAGTGGGGGCAAATGGAGGGAAGAAAAAGGAAGGGTTTTCTCCTTTCTGGCCTAGAAAGTCTTCCCAGGCATAGGACCAGAATCAAGTTCACCGAAGACTTCCTGACCAAGCCACAGCAAATTGACTTAAATATGCCTTAAACTTTAGAAGGTGTCCTGCACACAAGACCTGGAGAATAATAAAACTAGAACTGAGTCCAACCCATTTACTTTACAAATGTTAAGACAGAGGTCCAAGGAAGTTAAGTGAGTAACTTAGAGTCACGCAATTAACAAGGGGAAGAACTAAGATTCCAGTTCCCATGGCCCTGATTTCAGCATCTTTTCCACTTTCCCATGATGCCTCATATTAGAGCAATGTGACCTCATTTCAGTTAAGTCTAATGGGATTTATATATGTAAATATGATGAACTGGAGGAAGTGGGAAAGATGCCAGTATATTTACATTTTCCCTTTGCATTGTGTGACTCCCAGGAGTGAGGAAAGTACCTTGGAAGCCCTAAAGCCCTTAGAAGTATCAACATTCATTATTATCATTATAGTTCTTTGATCCAAAGAAAGCATCTCCATAGTGGGATAAAAAAGAAGTTGGTGGAGTTCATGAGTGGCAATCAGCCAGTGTCTGTGGCTTGTTCATACTCTTGTAGCTTTATTTGCATCGCCAAAGGAGAGAATATGAAACTCTCCAGAGTCCTTTAGTGGTCATCTCCTGATCCCAATCAATATTCTAGAGCAGTGAACAGTTTTTTAAAAAAATAGAGAGAGAGCACCAGCCCTGGAGTCAGGAGAACCTGAGTTCAAATCTGGCCTCAGATACTTGCTAGTTGTGTGACCCTGGGCAAGTCACTTAACCCCAATTGCAAAAAAGGAAAAAGAAAAAGAAAGCCTAACCCTTGAGCAAACTTTCTTTTCACCAAGACTTTTGTGGGTTTCTTTTCTAGAGAGCCAAACTTTGAGAAATGGAGGTCCACATTCTATTCAACAGAGTGGTGAAACTATCTTCATAATGACAGTTAAGGTGTGCTGCAACCACCTCTCAAGCTGCTAATGAAATTTTCACTATAAGCATTGAACCCTGGAAATCAGCAAATGCTACAAATCAGGTCTTGAGTTATTGATTGTCTAAACTTAAGAAAGTGATGGAGAAAAATTTAGTAATGCAGATGAAACTTTTAAGTGTATCTTGCTTTTTCTGAGGGCCAGGCATCAAACAGTGGCTAGCACACCACTGCTTACAATATTGTCTGGTTTCCAAACACACAAGGTCACAGATTTATTATCTTTGGGCAGCTCATAGAATTTCAACTTGTTCTCCCTGTAAGTTTTTCTTTTAATGTTGACTCATTCATAACCTATGAACCACTATGGCTAACATGCAGAGGGACGCAGTAGTGACTTATAAATCACCTGATTTCTCAAATGACCAAGGTACCCCAAATCTCTCATCTAGCTCCACTTCTAGAAACCCTGCTATGACTCTGCTGCCAGGAAAGCCTTTGGGAAACAATTTGGAACTTTTGGAAAATATGTAGGTTCAGAAGTGGGGGAAGAAAAGAAGTAATAAAAAGCAGGTATAACTGAGAGGAACCAATCTGGGGCATGATGGATCTGCTATGATGGATCTGCTAAAGGGTTTCCCTCCACTCCCCACACAATACAAGGTATTGTACCTCATATTACCTGGACTTTTTCACTTCAATTTGATACAATACCTGAAAAGTCATGCACTGAATTGTTTTAAATTAAGAGGCACCTTTTTAAACTTGAAACACTTATTAGCTTTACTGAATGTTAGAGTTAGAAGGGTTCTAGATGATCATTTCTTCCAACCCCTTCATTTTACAGCTGAGGAAACTGAGGCCCAGAAAGGTTTTGTGATTTGACCAAGATCCCATAGCAAGTTAGTAGCTTCCTTTATTGTCCTCATGAACTAGGTGCTAGGTTCAGCTGTTCCTCTCATTCTGAAAGACTACAAGTGCTACCAATGCTGCTCTCTCAAGATTCTTTCAGAATCCTAGGGCAAAGCAGCATCTCCCTGCCTTAGTTGGATCCTGCCTAGAGGGGTGGAGGCAGCTTGGCATTGGAGAGAGAGCAGTAGATTCAGAGTCAGGGACACCTGAGGTCACATCCTACTTCAGTTATTCTCTAGTGGTGCCACCTTTTCCAAGTCCTGTAATTTCTACCTTTATTATATCATATATATATTTACATTTAATGTGTATCTTATATCACATATATCATATTTTATCATATACTGTATATTGTACAATATATTTATGTTATATATTATATAACATGTTTAAGTTATCTATAACATATGTTTTATTTACACAGACACATACACACATATGTATAAATATATATCTCACGCCTTTTCTCTGAGAAGTTACAGTCCTGGAGCAGACCCTTGTCTTCACAATCTCATGCTGGATTTTTGCAATAGCCAAGCTTTTTTACCTGCCTCAAGTCCTTCCTCACTCTGCTCCATTCTCAATTCAACTGCCAAAGCTGTTTTCCTAAGTTACGAGTCTGATCATGTCAATAATCACCAGCACCTCCCTGTGTTACTTCCAAGATTCAATATAAAACCCTCTGTTTGGCCTCACATCTTGGCCCCTTCCTACCTTTCCAAAATCCTTATCCTTTACTCCTCTCCATATACTCTGTGATTGAAACAATGCCTTTTCACCAGCCCTCCCCCAGGCCCAAAATGCTCTCCTTACTCATCTCTACCTGGTGGATTCCTTGTCTTCCTTCAAGGCTTAGCTCAGATCCCATATTCTGCAAGAACCTCAGTTTCCCTCTCTCCTTCCTGTAATGTTAGTGTCTTCCCTTTGATATTACCTCCAATTTGCCTCGTATCTTTCTTGTTCAGACATAGCTGTTTGCAAGATTTCTCTCCCATTGGAATGGGAGGTCCTTAAGGATACAGACAGCTTTTGCCTTTTTTAAATCCCCAGTAGATCACAGTGAAGGCTTTTTGACTCAAGCCTCTCACAGTCAGTTTCTTCATTTATAAAATGGGGAAAATAGCAGTGCCTACTTCACAGAGTAATCCTAAGGATCAAATCAGATAACATTAAAATACTTTGCAAACCTTAAAGTGTTACATCAATTTTAGCTATTATTTTTAAATGAATCCTGGAGTTGAATTGCTGGGAGTAGGGAGGCCAAGTCCATAAAAAGGCACCAAGAAGGCATTCACTTGACTGGAATGGATAAATAAAAGGGCAAAGAAAGATAAACTCATACACTCAGTATAAAGAAAAGCAGTCAGATGCAGCACTTCAAGATCCAGAATGAGTAGCCAGTTATGCAGAGTTGGTATTTCATGTCAGAGATTATAGAGAGGACCGTGAAGAGGAAGATGACTTGATCATAGTGCACTCAAGAAGCATGATTTTTCTGGAGTCAGATCTTTATCTGATTTGAGGGCAATAAGCCTGATCAAGATGCATGAATGCATAGATTACCTGTGGGGAGAAAGCTATCAAAACACATCCAAATGTGAATGGGAAACTCCAGGTCTTCTTCCCTTCCCCCTTCCCCTTTGGAAGGAGAAGTGAATGTAAAATGATGAATTATCTGTCTTGGTGACAGCTATAGTTGTACACTGTGCTAGCATAGACCTTCTAAGGCATCTTGTCCCAATCCCCCATTTCCCAACATTGTGCCTATGCATGCAAAGGGAAATGAAGAATGGAGGTCATTATGTAGATGATTCGAGGGGAAAAAAGATACTCTCTTTAAAAAAAATTAGCAGAAAAATTTGTGGGAAGAGAATGAAGAGAGAGGGAAAACAGAAGCAAGGTATTGTCCTCGGTGTTGGGGATACCAGGAAGGATACACAGAGATCTTACTCTCAAAGACTTTATAATTTAATTTAATAAGGGGACAAAGGGCATAAATTACTACAACTCAAAGGGAGAACATACTATGAGGAAAAGGACCAAGGAGAGAGAGAAATTTTGAGGAGAAAGAAATAACCTCATGGAGGATCTAGATCCTGAGCTTAGCCTCGAAGGAAGGAACATATAGTGGTAAAAGGTACTGGGAAAATTCATTCCAGGCATGAGTGATAATCACATGACCAAAGACAAGGACATAGAAGACATCAGGGCAAGCAAGTTATCCATATTAGCTAGAATGTACAATACATAAAGGCCACTAGAATAAGATATGATAGAAAGTAGAGTGGAGTCAGATTATGGGTAGATGTGAGTGCCATTTGGAGATTAGTACTAATAATGATAGCATTTATATAGTGCTCTAAGGTTTACAAAGCATTTTATAAATATCATCTCATTTTATCCTCATAACAATCCAGGAGAAGTTGGTATTATTATTATTATTATTATTATTATTCCCATTTTTGCAGATGAGGAAACTGAGGCAGACAGGGGTCTTCCCCAGGGTCACTCACTAAATGTCTGAGGCCAGATTTGATCTCAAGTCTTCTTGACTTCAACTCTATCTCTTTAGCTACTATACACCTCACTTGCTAGACTAAAGAGCCCACTAGGTTTCTGAGTAAAGGACTAAAGTTCATAGCCAATCATCTTTCTGAAAGACATCTGTGGTTGGGAAAAAAAATTCCTATTGATTATTTCTGGATGCAGAAAACTGTTTCAAAGTGACTTGAGAAAAATGTCATTGTCCATATCCTGCTTCTCAGTAGCACAAACAGACCTGTACAGGCTTTTCTGGTTTAGAAGCACAAAGAATGTTGACAGAACACACCACCCCATGATTCATGTGTCAGAGAAACATTTAAATCATCCTTCAGGAGAAGAATTTCCACGTTTACACCTTCCCACAAGCTATTTACATAAGTTCTACTGCTATCCCCATGGTTACTAAAATGTTTTCTTTAAGCCCCTAATACCTCCAACTTCAACTGCCTTATATTGAGTCATGTATTGAAGAACCTGGATCTCAGCACCCTGGGCCAACAACAAGTTGAATAGTGCATTTTCACCCCACGAGTATGGTTTTGATTACCTAATACTCACCTTCTCCTCATTGGGAACCAATTCAAAGCAATATTTAATTCACCTTCAGCTTATTTCAAGTCATTTACATATTTTACATGTATGTATACTTGGGTGTTATTCAACTCTTGCCTTTAGCAAAATTATTAAACTTCAGATAAGCAGTGGGTTCCCTCCCCCCCCCGAAAAATTGTTGTATATGGAAGAAAGGAAAGATCAAAGGAGGCTATGGCTAGAGATACAGTGCTGGAGACCCAGCTAGATGTTCTTTTCCTCCAGTCCCTACTGCTTAGGCTATGTTTAGTTATGTCAGAAAAAAAACAACACTCAATTGTATGTTAGGCACTTGATTTGTAAGATAAGAGGGATGAGTATTTTTAGTCTACCTGTCCTATCAGTTCAGAAGTACACAGAGGGGGAAAATAAGTCTGGATACTTGGCCTCTTGTTAACCTAAGCTGATACATATCTACTTCAAAGTACAATGTCTTCTTCTCAGGTACACAGTCACAATATCTCTTAATCAGGTACCCAGTGGAACTGGCCAAGATGAGTGGGTTGTGTTTACTGTACAGCTTGCTCAGCTGGGCTCTAGTTACAAAAACCTTAGCATCCTGACAATTGAAGAGGCCCACTGAGTCTGTTGTCACATGTGCCAACAAAGAGAAACATCCTAGAAGTGGGTAACAAAGGAAATATGAGAAAATTCAAAGGAGAAAGGAACTGAAGGGGCAGTGTATGTGGGCTGGAAGACCATCATCTTTCAGTAGGAAGCAGAGTGTGTGGGAATACTGCCCTACTGCAGGGGAAGGCGAATGAACAAGGCAGTATTTTTTCTTCTTCGTATTACAGCTGGTTGATCTGCTAACTCCTCAGCATCTGTCTCTTTCCTCTTAGTAGGATCATGCATAAAAAGGCAGGATAAATCCCACTTTTGGCTAACTAATTAATTAAACCTAAGTAACAGCTGTGTGTGTGTGTGTGTGTTTTCTTAACAAATTTAAGGGGCTCTTGATCTGGTAGAAATAGGTCTCTCCTATTCATTGGTGCTACTATTTTCCCTTTTTTATATCCCCAGTGCTTAACACTGTGCCTGAGTAATAATTAGTGCCTAATAAATGGTTGTTGATTGACTACAGAGGACATACAAAAGGATGTATTGGAGAAAACGAGGGATGCTGTTGTCTATTGGTCCATGGGCATATATACATGCCAAAGAGGTACCTAAAACAGGAGTGGGGAACCTACAGCCTCGAGGCCACATGTGGCCCTCAAGGTCCTCAAGTGCAGCCCTTAGACTGAAGCCAGGCCTCAAGGGTACAGTTTCTGTGAAGTTTGGATTTAGTCTAAGGGCCACACTCTAGGACCTTGAGAGCCACATGTGGCCTCAAGGCTCAGGTTCCCCACCCCTGACCTAGAAGTTGGAGCAATTCTGGTATAGCTAAGAGCAGAAACTTGTATATCTACATATGGTTGAAAAGCAGGGAATCTGTGAGGGATGCCCGGCTCTATCAGTGTTGAAGGTAGAGAGTGGAAAAATTAAAAAGCATGTGACAACCCTCTACCTTGTCTCTGTCTCCCCTAAATCTAGGGTAGTGCTATCTAGGAGCTTTGGTTCCCTTCCCCACCATTCTGAGCTCTGTAGAGGGTTAAGGGTTGCAAAATTAACTTCCTGCGTTTCCCTGAGCTTTTACTAACTGCTGGATTCCTCAGTGCTGATGTGATTGTTGCGTGAGATCCAGGCTCAGAAAACATGGAGTCCAAGGGAGGAGAAGCAGAATGGCAAAGGGATTAGTAGGTTGTAGTTGAATCCAGAAAGACCTGAGTTCAAATCTAACATCTGACACTTATTTGTGTCGCCCTGGGTAAGTCACTTAACCTTTGACTGCGTCAGTTTTCTCAGTTTGGATTAGAGAGTCCCTACAGTCCCTTCCAGCTTTAAATCATGATCCTTTGGTAAGTTGGATTTATGAAGAGATTTCCATTAGTTCTTCCCTATAGTTCAGATATATCCAGGTAGAGACAAGATTCTGCTAAAGAATGCTTTGCACTTTGGTGGAGGTACAGATTTATGGAGTTAGCAGTGCACTTTAGCTGGGCTACTACTTAAGACACTTAGCTTAGAGAGTGGAATAGCGGTTAAAATCTTTCACAAATCGATGGACTAGAATTGAAGGAAAAAAGATTTTCAATTTGAATGTCCTAGAAAATTAAAAACAAAACAAAACAAAACAAAACCACTTAGAGTATCAGTGAGCTGCTTTGCCAAATTTACATTCTCTCATTCATATCACTATAGCTCAGTGTTGAGAAAACTCATACAGTTGGCGGAGGTCTGAGTCCCATCCGTGACTGCAAATAGAGAATTTCCTTTATTCTCTTCAGAGTGGTTACGTAGCTTCTATGTCCTCTCCACATTTCTGGAGCACCCACACACATCTGGAGCATTGCCCAGTATCTGGGACTTGGCTGAGTGTAATAAAAAAGGGTGAGAAGTATCAAAGATCAAGAAAAGGGGGAAAAGGGACTGGTTCCAAGTGAGGGAGAGTGGGGGAAAGGACAGGGAAGAGGAAATGGGGAGGATGAGAAACCAGGAAGGACAGAGAATACAGTGAATGAGAGAACCCCTGAAAAAACTGAAGAAAATTAAGATTATAAAGGAAGCTGTGCTTATCAGGGCTATCTTGGCTCATGCAGAGAGCAGTAGAAGATTGAAAATCTGGTTGGAGTCTAATTGAATAAATATGCAATTTTCTCTCAATTATGTTGCATGAGAAAATTATGCAAGTGTATATATGCCAGCTAGATACTATATATCCCTACACTAACATGCAAACACATGTCTATCTAACCCTATTATGTGCCTGTGATATGTGGCTGCGCAATTTTCTAATTTGGTAATTATTTAATGAAGATCTCCATTCAAATTGCTTTTCTTTGAATTTCTTCCTATGTTCTCCTCTGTGGAGTGAAAAGTGAGAGGAAGCTTCCAAAAAAGGAAATGTATTAAAGTCTGAAATGAAACCTTGATGAGACTGTCACCCTTTAGATCTTTAAGGGATCCCTTGCAAAGGATGAATAATAGTTACCATAATTGCTTGCTGAAGGATTAGTTTACTTTTCATAATTATAAGTTCATACAAGAAAATGTTTATGGACTTGCTCTGACAAGCCTTAGGTGAAGATGCTTTAAGAGGAGTGGGAGGAGACAAAGCTGTCCAGAAGGAAGCATTGTCCCTATTCCATAGTGTGCGATGAGAAACCTGCCTTGGCATCTACGTTGTTCATTCCTTTTATGGTTAAAAAAATGGAGGTGATTTGCATAGCTGATATGCACCCAAATTCCCATTTGGCTAAATCAAACTTGCACATGAGCACACACCCACTTGTCACATTGACAAGACAGGAATGCCTTATTCAGATACAAAGGCTGTGTCTGCAACTACAAAGTGAAGCAAATAACTAGGATGATTATCTCTATTAAGCAAGAAGAATATGGCCTCAATTACCGAGATATTTTAGCTATTTTAGACCCTATTTATCTGGGTAATTGCCTCAGTTCTATACCTCACTGTATAGTTATCATATGTGGAACATAATTTTATAGCATATTCCCAAAGTCCACATAGCACACAATAGGAGTGTGATTTGGAAGTTCGCAATATGGAGAAAATTCTTTGTGGGGGAGAAGAGAGAGAGTGAGTCTAGATCTGTGATTTCTTATGGCTTAGAGAACACCTGGTGTTTAAATTCCCTCCACAAATATAGATTGGCAAATAGTTTTAGAGAGTTGCCTAAGAAACTGGGAAATTAAAAGAAATTATCTATGGTCACACACATAATATGTGTCAGAGATAGGACTTGAACCCAAGTCTACCTGGATCCAAGGCCTGTCATCTAGCCACTTTGCCAGGCTAACTCTACTTGGAAGCCCACGTTTTAAAAATGAATTCTACCTTGTATAATAAAGAGGCAATGCTCTCTGCCTTCACAACACTGTGTATTTTAAAATTATGAGCTATGCTGCCTAATTCTTTTCCCTACTCCATCCATTTCATGGGGAAAATCTGACAACAATTTTTGGTGCAAAAGTGACTTTCCAAAGAAAAGCTATATCAACCCAATGCCAGATAGATACCAGCTTGAGGGAGATGAACCATTCTTCCCTTCCCTATAACCAAGAGGGCATTTGACAACTGGTTTTCATTCTATCCCAAATGGCTTTAATGAAATGTGTGATGTAGCGAGGGAGCACTGGTTCTGAAGTCAGAAGACAGAAGTTAAAATATGACCTTAGGCAAAGCATTGAAATTTGTTGGGTCTCAGTTTTCTAAAATATAAAATAAGGGGACTGGATTAAATGACTTCCATAGTTCCTTCCTGCTTCAGGTCTGACTTTATCCGTATATTTTTCTAGAATATACGCATTAAGGTCCTATTTACAAAAAGCACTAAATCATATCATAAAAGTTGTTTGGGGCATGGGGGGGAGGGATAAAATTTGTTTGGGGTCTTTTGACTTAATATTTATGGTACTCATAAGGACCTAGGAATTCAACTCAAACCAGGCAAAGAAATATAAAGGTTTGACTCAGGATTAACCTCTAGCCTGAATCATTGGCTTCTGATTCACTGTGAGGATCCTTACATTATTGTTTCTCCTTCAGGAGAGACCAATATAAGGCTAATTAATAGAGAACATGTGATTAAAACTTGATTTCATACTTTTAAATCTGCAGTTTCCATAGGCTCCAAATCATAAATAAATCATAAGTTAAAAACTGTGATGTCATTGTGAGCGGAAAGCTCTCTCCACCAATGCAGACTGGTAACTCCTCCGTAAGTATAGTCTTAGAGAATTCCATGGAACACTGAGACATTATATGACTATAACCCTGTGGTCATATATTCAGTATGTGTCAGTCTTGAACCCTGACCACAATTCCTGATTTCAAAGTTAGCTCTGTCTCTATTGCAACACCACAGTAGCACCGTTTTGGAAAAGAGGGCTAAGAAGGTACAACTCTAATTGGGAAATGCCGAGTTATCACATTCTGTCCCATGATCTCTACACCATTTGTCCATCAATAAACTCACTTCAAGTTCCTACGAAATTTCCCTAAAGATTCAGGGGCAATTAAGGCCTTTTGTTCACAGAGTCCTCCAACTTGTATTTATTTATGTAAATAAGCAAAAGACAAATGCCAAACTCTTGTTTCTTTACCATGTTTTCACTTTTGTTATTTGTTCAATTTAGTTTCTCCTTCATCCCCCTCACACACACCCTAAAAAATTTGAGATCTCACTTGCACACACACAAGAAACATTCACATGACTATATATCTTTTTGACCACGGAAATCTCTCGTTGTTGCAATTCACTGAGTCACACTTGGGAAAGTATGAAAGTAGAAATTGAGAACTTACACACTAGTTATTAGATCATTTCACCACACCATGAAGAACCCCAAACAATAATGTATTGTAATCTACCTGAATCTGTTCTATGGTAAGGGTTTCTTTCTACTTTCTCATCTGTTTGCTTATCCTAGGCCCATGCAGGGCCTAGAACCCTTCTAGACTACTTAACTATTCACCCAATTTGGATGAGATAGATATTACCAAATCTAGTCATTCCAGTGAAATGGAGGACCACTAGGATTTATCAAACACTGGTTCTCCATCCTCCACATCCCTCACCTCTATCCTACATTTTTCCCTGATTTAGTGATATGACTTATCTAAGGACCTCTGGGTCTTGCCAGACACCCAAAAGTTGCACCCTTAGGATTTCTGGACTATTCTATCAACCTGCAGTTCTACTTTCTTTTATGTGTTACTGCTTCGAATTAGAAGATGAATTCCTTGAAATCAGAGACTGTTCTTACTTTTTCTGTTTGTATCACCAAAACTTAAGACAATGCTTGGTACATAATAAGTCCTCAATGATTTTTAAAGTCTATCCATCCATCTATCCAGTCAGTCAGTCAATCATCTAATTCCAAGCAATAAGTAAATCAAGGGTCCTCTGAGTTTATGGACACATTCCTCTTATTGATGTAAAAGTAAAACATCTAAAACTTTATTTGTACATGGTTGACACCCACTTATTAAGAGGAGAAAAAATGTAATGGAAACCCAATTTTTCCAGCAAAAGTAAACAAACATCTCTGAAATATTTGGAGCCTATGGAAATTATGGAAATTGCAATTTAAGTATGAAACCAAGTTTTAATCACATGTCCTCTATTAATGAGCCACATCTTTCCTAGAGGAGACACAATAATCTAAGAATCCTCACAGTGTTTCACCCTCATGTGAACCAGAAGCCAATGATTCATGCTAGAGGTTAATTCTGAGTCAAAACATTATGTTGCTTTGCCTGGTTTGAACTGAATTCCTAGGTACTTATTAGCACCATAAATATTAAGTCAAAAGACCCAAACATAAAAGAATTATGCTAAATATGAGTGTTTTTTTTTCTATGAAGCCATGCCAATTCAATTTATCAAAAAGTTATTAAGTATATATTATTCGTATGGAACTATGGTAGGCACTGGGGAATGCAAAGATAAACTGAGAAACATGTCTTGCTTTCTATTGGGATGATAGACCGTTTACACAGATAAATAAGTAGGCTAGAACATGATGAGGAGTACAGCATTAACAAATCAGAAAATAAGAAAAGGCTTCCTATAGGAGGTGGCACAGAGTGGAGTTTTTAAGGAAGCAAAGAATTCTAAGAGTTTGAGATAAATCTGAGAAGGATTAAGAGTTATGTTTCATGCTAGGCACAATGTTAGACTCTATCAAAGTTGGGGCTTAATTATGGGGGAAAAACTCTATATCTAGAAATTAGGAAAGAGGTAGAGAACTATTTCATGCCTAAACAAATTCGTGGAAATAAATTCTGTGAAGGCTGAATGCTGAACCATTTTAAAGTCTGAAACAAGGAATTGTTCCAAACAAATTGAGTTGAACTCAAATTGAGGGAGAATATAAATCTTTGGAAAGTTGTGGGAAAGACAGAAGAACCCATGGAAACTCTTGGTATGCAAGGCAGGAGGAGAGCTATTCACTACATCTTGCTCATTCCTTTTTCATTGAACATTTTAACATTCTAACATTCAAATGCCCCCTTCCCCCCGCCCCTGAACTTCACTGAAAATTCAAGATTGGTTTATAGTGATCTATATAGAGAGAATCTGTTCAACCAAGGCTTATTAAAATCTAATTTTTATTTTATAGCCACAACTTGCAGTTTCATTCAGGTAACCATGGCAAAAAATACTCCAGAGAGATCCTCCTTCCAGAGTGGCTCCTGTTAAAATAGTAACCCTTTACTTGGTCGTGAGATATCTAGCAGAACTTAAAAAAGAAAAAAGTCTGTTAAAAAGCCATTTCCTAATGGCCTTTTCCTGGCCCAGTAATTCTGGACCAGGAAACAACAGCTTCGCTATTGGAGATAAAAGTTAAGTAGGGAGATTTTGGGGTTTTTTTTGTTTGTTTGTTTTTGTTTGTTTTGTTTTGTTTTGTTTTTTGAAGGGGGAAGATAGAATGGGGTGGAGACTCTAGAACTATGATTTCATTGGTATAGGGGACTCCTTCGGTCAATTCAGTTGGTGGCACCTCTGCTGACGACTTAAAGTCTTACAGCATAAGTTCTTAAACTTGTTGTTTTCTTTCTTTCTTTCTTTTTTCTTTTTTTCTTTCTTTCTTTCTTTCTTTCTTTCTTTCTTTCTTTCTCTTTTTCTTTTTCTTTCTTTCTTTCTTTCTCTTTTTCTTTTTCTTTCTTTCTTCTTTCTTTCTTCTTTTCTTTTTCTTTCTTCTTTCTTTCTTGTTTCTTTCTTTCTTTCTCTCTCTCTCTCTCTCTCTCTCTCTCTCTCTCTTTCTTTCTTTCTTTCTTTTTTGGATGGGCTTGTTTTCTTTTGTTTGGTCGTGGTTAGCAATCTGATGAAGCCACTGGGCCATTTCTCAGGGTAAATTTTTAAATTCATAATTTAAGAAATGTTCCATTTAAGGTAAGAGTTAAAAAAAATAAAGACGTCCTTTTTTCCCCCATGACCACAGGATAAGAACCCTTGCCTTAAAGAGTTGTCTGGGGACAATGATAGGTTAAGTGATTTGCCCATGATCACATGGCTGGAATGTGTGGGGTTGGTCATGTGGTAGAGGTAAGGAATAGAAGGTAGATAGCCAAGTGTTCTACTGGCAACCTTATGATATCAGGAGAAGTCAAGGAAAAGGTCTAGAAAGGATACAAACAAGCATTTACTAAGTGCCTGCTATATGGCGGGTACTGTAGTGCTCACAAATATTATTATCTCATTTGATCCTCACAACAACCCTAGGCGGGTGCTATTACTATCCCCATTTTACAGTTGAAGAAACTGAGACAGACAGAAGTTGAGTGACTTACCCAGGGTCACATGGCTAGTGTCCGAGATAGGATTTGAACTCATGTCTTCCTGACTCCAGGACCAGCTCTCTATGCACTGCCCAGAATGTTGGGTGCCAACAACTATGACACACTTACAGAGGACATGGACAAGAGTCTGCCGGGATGGGAATGCATGTGTGAATTGGGATCTGTGTATCATTAGAGGAAACAGCCAAACCAGTAGGAACACAGATCCATTTGAGGATATGGATAAGTCAAAGGGAGTCAGTCTGGAGTTCCCCTCTTCTGGAGGGGAAGGTTTAGAAACAGAGGATTAGGATTTTGCCTCAGATCCTTACTGTAATGGAAAACCACTATTAAACTATTACGTGTGGGTTTCAGCAATGCTGAATCAACCAGAAAACAAGGTAGCTCTGAGGTTTAGAGTGAACAGTTTGGTGAAAGGAGGGTTGTGTTAGTCAGAGATGAGAGGAATGGGGCTTGAATTAGGGGAACAGCTAAGGAGGGAGAAGAAGGGAGAGTCTAGGGAAACCGTCAGGTCAAAGCTGCAGAACTGAACAGAAGAGTAGGACAAGGAGGCAGCTAGGTGACACAGGAGATACAGCACTGTCTCCGGAATCAAATCGGATCTCAGACACTTGATCACTTGTTACTTACTAGCTGTGTGATTCTGGACAAGTCATTTAACCCCAACTCCCCCCTCCAAAAAAAAAGAGACTACTACAAAGTAAAGGCCAGCTCCAAGTGAAATATAACCTGTATTTCATGCTTCTGGTGGATGGGGATAAGAAAATTGTATTCAGGAAAGAACTGTGCGGGGATGATGGTCACTTCTGTCTTCCATGTGTTTTTGTTGAATTGAAAATGAGACAGCCTTATTCTAGCATCACAGTTTTAGACCTGGAAAAAATCTTAGAGTCAAACTTTTGAATCGTTTTACATGGAAGGAAACTGAGGCCTAGAATTTGAACTCAGGCCCTTAGCCTCAAACTCCAAAACTCTTTCTACTGTTTTACCTAAGCTGGTTTTCCAGTATGCATTGTTAGGTCAAACTCTTTTGATTGGCTTTGTTGTTGTTCAGTCAGGTGCGACTTTTCACAACCCTATTTGAGGTTGTCTTGGCAAAGATACTAGAGCAGGTTGCCATGTCCTTTTCCAGCTCATTTTACAGATGAATGAACTGAGGCAGAGTTAAGTGACTTGCCCAGGGTCACACAGCTAGTAATTGTCTAAGGCCAGGTTTGAACTCAGGAAGATAAGTCTTTCTGACTCTAGGCCCAGTGCTCTATCCACTGTGTCACCTAGCTGCTTTAATTGACTACTCATTTTTTAATACAACCTAACTATCAGAATAGTAGATAGAGTATATAGTTTGTGGGATCTGAGAACAGATCTGAGTTCTAATCCTGCATTTGAAACTTCTTAGCTGTATGTCCATGGTAAGTCACAAATTCCCTAAGGATCTTTTTCTTCATTTGTGAAATGGAGTTAACAACATGTGAATTATGGTTTTATATTGAATCATCTTTTTAAGTCGTGCTGTGTACATGGAAATATCATTTTTTTTGTCTTTAAGTTCAAAATAAATAAATTTTTAAAAAATATATGAATTATCTACATCATAGGTTTTAATGAGTCTAAAAAGATATATTGGATTTAAAAGCACTTTTTAAAAAATTAAGTGTTGTTATTATATAGAATATAATCTCTGAGATCAGAGACTGTTACATTTTTGTATCCCGGAGACATAGCATACACTTAATAAGTGTTTGAATTAAACTGAACATGCCTTCGAAGTAGAGACTAGACACCTGAAAACCTTGAAGTTAAAGGGCAGAAAAATATAAATGAAAGAAAACTCAAAATATTAAAAATAATTTTAAAAGTTTTTAAGTAAGATTACATAATGATATATAGTATTCTCTCTTCTACTCCTAAAAATATTAGGAATTATTTTCTTCCTTTCATAGTAGTAAGATGTCCATATAAAAATATGCTTTATCAATTATATTATATAGATAGATGCATATGTATGTATATGCATATACTTATATACTTCTGAGTGGTGTGTGGCTTCCAGAGCTACAAACAAAAAAGGAAATATACCTTCTTTAAGGAGAATTATTGTACTAAAATGGAACCTGTGCATTTTGCATATATTGTAAGGTCCTTGAGCAGGGGTGGGGAACCTGTGGCCTTCTAGGTACTTGGGTGCAGCCCTTTGATTGAATCCAAACTTCACAGAACTAATTCCCGTAACAAAAGGATTTGTTCTGTAAAACTTGGACTCAGTCTAAAGGCCATACTTGAGGATCTAGAAAGCCTCAGGTTCCCTATCCTTGTTCTTGAGTATAAAAATTGTCTTTTGCCTCTTTTATTGTATCCTGGTGCTTAGAACAGTGCTCAGAACATAACAGACACTTAATAATTTCTTGGATCGATTGACTAAAGTGAAAAGTATCAGGGATTAATTAATAATGCAGTCTCTGTTTTGGTAGTATACACAATGTCATCTGAAGGTAAGAAGTTAAGAAGTCATAAAGGTGCGAATTAACAAATAATAAGTGTTGACCACTTTTTTCCCCCTAAATCACAATTAGAAAGGCAAAGAAAACGGATGAAGGAAGGGGTGTATTGGAACCAGCTTAGACAGGTAAGCTGATTATTCAGTTTTCATTGTGAGCACTTACATCTCAGAATCCTGCAAATGCTATCAGGGCCTCATTTATTATTTCATTGGTCGTCTAGACTTAAGAAAATGATGGAGAAAATATTAATAACATAGATTAATCTTTAAAGTACATAATGTGTATTTCACACACACCTAAAGAATGATTTAATAAACATTTACCAGCACCCTCCTGAATGAAGGACTAAAATTAGAAGATAGAATCATTTATGGCTTGTAATGCCATTCCTGTTCTTTAGGTCAGTCAATAATTATTTATTAAGCCCCTACTATGTGCCAGGCGAATTATATACATGTTGAATTACATGCAATTTTGCATTTAGAGGTTACCATTCAGCAGATCTGACATCAGCTGTGAACGGACTCTGAGGATACCGAAACTTCCCATAAAATGAGCATATCTCAAACCCCCACTGTATTGAAATTTAAAATAGGATCACTGGAAGTGAGTGTGCAGGGCTGTGAATACTATCTATTTAAGTGTATGCAATGTCTTCCACTTAATGGGATAGGCTTCACCAAGACGTTTCCCAGGGAGCCAAATTAAATCTAATGATAGTTAATAGTGAGGACTCTTGCTTAATTGGGACAGTCATGCCTACTTAATTGAGATGCCTCTGGGTGATTAAGTGGTATTTGAATCAGGAGACCCAGAACTTGTGGTGATCAGAAATAGATGGTATTCAGTAGCTCTTTTAAGGATTCTGTTAGTGCTGGTTCAGCAGAGGAAATTTGGAGTAAGCAAATACTTCTGCACAAGTGAACGGCCCTTCTTTGTGAGGAAAATGGCTTCTCCCTTTAAGGAGAGCACTATTTTGTGCCCATTTGCAAAACGGCACCTTTCTTTCCAGAGAGAAGGCTATGCTTTTGAAGATCAGGGCCACTGTTATGATTATTTATGTTTCTATGTGGTTCTTCTTTATTAGACTATTTATTATATCCCACGGTGTTGGGAAAGTTTCTAATGAAAAGTTACTCCCACTGCCCTCTTAGGATCTGGTGATACACCCAAGTACAGAAAAGAAACAGGAAATGAAGTTTAAGAAAAAGGAACACACACACACTCACTCACATAAACAGACACAGCCAAACAAAAATATAGATGGAGCCATTAGCAAGACGGAAGAAAAACATTGACAAGGTCCTACCCTGCTATTTGAAAGAGCAGCTGGTGGCGCAGTGTATACTGTGCCAGGCCTGGATTCAGGAAGACCTATCTTCCTAGGTTCAACTCTGGCCTCAAACAATTACTACATGTGTGACCCTGGGCAAGTCACTAAACCCTGTTTGCCTCAGTTTCCCCATCTGTAAAATGTGCTGGAGAAGGAAATTGGCAAAACCACTCCAATATATTTGCCAAGAAAACCCCAAATGGGATCATGAAGAGTTAGGCATGACTGAACAGCAGCAACCCTGCTATGCTCCCCACTTCCTTTAAAAAGTCAGTTGCTGGAATTTAAAACCTCTCTGTGGCCAGCAGTGGAGAATTGGATGAGTCTTTGATTTCCAAAGATTTGAGCGAGAGGTCCAAGGGGGCAGAGATGTCTTTCTAGCTTACATTCTTTAATCAAACTGGGACTGCAATTTGGAGAAGAAGGAAAAAAAGCACAGGGTTATTCATTAATACAACATAATATCTCTTCAAAGGAGCTATATTAAAATATATTTTTCCTTGTAGTTAACAATTAGGATTTTAGATAGGAACTAGGTAGTTAACAATTGTTAAGAATGATTTATATCATGAGAAACTTTAGGGAATCATAGGATCACAGATTTGAAATAGAAAGACCTTGGACATCATCACATCCAGCCCCATAATTTCTACAAATGGGGAAAAGGACATTTAGGTGGTTAAGTTCAGAATGAGATTTGAACCCAGAGCCTTTGACTCCACATGCAGTACTCTTTCAAGAATGCACCACTCTGCTACACCCCCCAAGAATGTATGTGAAAGCTCCTAAAAATTCCTTTCTGCTGAAACACATTAGAGAGACAGAGGGAGACAGAGACTGAGACAGAGAGAGAGAGAGAGAGGAAAGAGAGAGTGAGAGAGAAAAGAGAAAGACACAGAGAGAGACAGAGAGAGGAAACAGAGACAGAGGGAGAGACAGAGAGACAGAGACAGACAGAGAGAGACAGAGATGACAGAGTCAGAAAGAGAGAGAGAGAGAAAGAGAAAGGGGGAAGAGAGAGAGAGAGAGAGAAAGACAAACAGGAGAGAGAGAGGCAGAAAGAGACAGAGAGAGAAAGGAAAGAGAGACAGAGGGGGAAAGTGAGAGACAGAGAGAGAGAGAGAGAGACAGAGAGAGACAGAGAGAGACAGAGAGACAGAGAGAGGCAGAGAGAGAAAGGAAAGAGAGATCATTTAAAACCACGAATTGTAGAGTTTTAAGAGTTCATTTGAAACCCTTTCACCTCATTGCGGCAGTAGACTGGTCCTAGAAAATAAGGATTTCATGGTTGGGGGATGGGGGAGGTAGAAAACTACAGACTGTCAATTTGTCCTTAATCCAAACAATCTTAAGTCACAAAGCACATTATCAGTGCAGGAGGTAACCGCATGTTCATGCTGGATACTTTAATTTTATTTTTTACAGCCGGGTGGGGCTTTGGGTTAATTAGTTTAGTGAACTTTAAGGCTTGAGTTCGGCGATAAGTGTTCAATGCTTTAGAGTTAGGCTCAGAAATACTATAAAGCAGAGTTAGGCTCAGAAATACTATAAAGCAGAGGTGTCAAACGCGCAGTCGCAGCACTCCTGAGTGCAGCCTGAACCAGATTAAAATGTAATTGGGAAATATTTAGCAAAATAAATAAAAACGCAATAAAGCATAGATAATGACTTAGGAAACCATTAATTCAATATGCAGCTTGTGGGGATCCTTCTGTATGGCTTTTAGTGGCCCCTATTTCTTCTTTAGTTTGACCCTGCTCTAAGGAACCCTTTTCCTCGAGGAGGAGGAGAGCCCTGGGACTCCTCCCCCTTCCTCTCACAGCCTCTCTTTCATTCTGTTATTAAGATAGGCTGTTTTAAATTTATTGAAGCAACATATAACCTCTCCTGCTTTCTTACTTCACCATGGTATTAAAGCTGATGAGAGCTGTTCAGAATAATGAAGAAGTAAAGGTAAGATCTCAGGACCCCTGGGAGCAAGCTGGCAGAGAAAGGAAGAGGTATGCTCTAAAAGAGGGCATTATCTGACTGCCTGTCCCAGGGGCCTTGCTCCCTCCCATGTTTGCTTCTCTGAGTCCTGAATAGTGATGGGAGGGATCCACACCAAAGCACCTCTGGGCACAATACATTGGACATACGTAGAAGATTGCCTTTTCTTAGGGCTTGAATGACTTGTAGTGGGTTTGGTCATTTGGTTTTTGCTATTACAGTCATTGACAAATGAGATTATGAATGCATACAACATGTAAAATCTACACGTATGTAACATTTAACACATATGAACATGTGTGTTAATATGTATGTATGTATTATTGTGTTGTATCTGTAGGTGTTTATGCATGTATATGTATGTATGAGTATGTGTATATGTATGTGTGTATGTCTGTATATGTGTGTGTGTTAATGTGTGTATATGTGTGTATATACATGTAGGTATACGTGTGTATGTGTGTGGGGAGAAAGAATGAGGAGGAGGAGGAGGAGAAGGATGATTGATGATGATGATGGCTTATAAAATGTGCTCAATAACCTTGGAGCACTGCTAACACAATTGTGATAACTATTCACATTTAAATAGCTCTTTATGGTTTTAAAATGCTTTTTCTTGGGAATGGCTGAACAAAGTTGTAGTATATCAATGTAATGGAATACTACTGTAAAAAAATGATAAGCAGACAGACTTCAGAAAAACCTGGAAAGACCTATATGAACTGATGCTGAGTGAAATGAGCAGAACCAGGAGAACATTGTACACAATAACAGCCACATTGTACAATGACTGACTTTGGTAGACTTAGTTCTTCTCAGCAATGCAAGAATCTAAGACAACTTCAAAAGACTCACAATGGAAATTGCTATCCACAAACAGAAAAAGAACTTTGGAGTCTGAATGCAGATGGAAGCATAATATTTGCTCTCCTTTTCTTTTGTTGTTTTCTTTTGTTTCTTCTTTCTCATAATTCCTCCCATTAGTTCTAATTCTTCTTTACATCATGATTAATATGAAAATATGCTTAATATGAATGTATAAGTAGAGCTTATACAGATTGCATACTGTCTTGGGAAGGAGGGAGGGGAGGGAGGGAGAGAAAATTTAAAACTCAAAATCTTATGGAAGTGAATGTTGAAAACTAAAAACAAATAAATAGATTATTAAAAATAAAACCTTGAAAAAATAAAATGATTTTTCTCATAATAACCTCATCAGAAATTATGAATATGACCAATTTAGAGAAGCATGGAAAGACAGTCTGATGCAAAGAGAGGTAAGCAGGACCAAGTAAACAGAATATGCAATGACTTGTTTAGTCATACCTGACTCTTAGTGACCCCTGTGGATTCTAGCACACCAATACTGTCCACGAGATTTTTTTTGGCAAAGATACTGGAGTAGTTCGCCATTTCCTTCACAAGTGGAGTAAGACAGAGATTAAGTGACTTGCCCAGAGTCACACAACTGCTAAGTGTCTGAGACCTTCCTGACTGCACGCCCAGCACTTCATCCACTGAGCCACCAGCTGCCTCTACACAATGACTACAATAATGCAAATAGAAAAAGCAAACGCAAAACAATCAAATGTGGATGTTGCAAAATTGCAAAGAGCAACCATGGCTTCAAAGAAGAGAAATGAGAAGATAGCCTGACCCTTCCCACTTTGTAGAGGTGGGAGGTTGACTAGTATATTGCATAGATTTTCAGATTTTTTTTCTGATGTACTGATTGGTTTTGCTGATATTTTTCCTTATCTTTCTTTCTTTTTTTTTTAAATATTGTTTATTAAATGGACAGTCTGTCTGGGAAGGAAGAGGGAAATAAATATTGGGAGAAATTCTGGTGTTGAAAAAAACAAAACATTAATAACTTTTTAAAGAGAGATCTGATAATAAAACTGGAGAAGGGAGTCCCAAGTCTGCCATGACCTTCAAGCATATCATCCAAATGCTTAGGTCCTCAATTTTCTCATTTAAAAGAAGAAAGGGATGGCCAAGATCAAGGCTGGAGGTCCCTAGATAAATTTCAAGGGGTCCATGAACTTGGATAAGGACTTTTCTGAGAAGGCAAATATACTTTGGGATTGCTAAACAAGCTATTTCCTTCTCATTGAAACTATATTATCTGAATGACTCGCTATAAAAGTGGAGATTGGGGGGAGGTGACACATAGTAAACACTTATAAAATACTTTTTGATTGATTGATTTACTAGAGACAACTCAAAAGACTGATATAGCCCAGAAATTTTTATTTCACTATCTAGAGGCTAGATTTGGGGATAATTCTGCTTAGGTACATAAAATCTTCTTCCTTTCTCCTCAACACACCCTCTCCCCCAGGCAGTTTCTGAATGGGAATATTGGCCCCCTCCTCTGGTAATGTTGATGAGCACATGTCTACCTCTGCTATGAGCAACTGAATGAATAAAGCAATTATTAGTTTATTAAGCTGATTACCAGGTGTTAGATACTATGTTAAGTGATGGGAATACAAACCCCAAATTAAGAGGGTCCCTTGCCCTTAAATAACTTACAGTCTAGTGGTGGGAAACAACACATAGAGGGTAGTGGTGGCCAGAGAAGGACAAAGTTATAGCAATGAGGACAAGGAGTCATAGGGCATTTGATTTTTAATGTGTCTTTTCCAGATTGATTCTATTATTATTATCTATTATCATTCCCAGAGCAGGAAGTGAGAAATGGGCCTGAGAATGGTGTGTGAAGAGGTATCTGCATAAGTGTGATAGGAAGATGTGGATGGTGTAGCAGAAGTAGAAGCTGGTTGGTGTGATGGGTAGCTGGAGCTGGCTATGTATGGTAAGTTTTCATCAATCAGCACAGGCCAGAGAAGATGCCAGAGGTCCAGTTGGGAAGGAGCTCTCTGTGAAGGAGCTTTTGCTATTGTCCTAACTACTCCTGAGCTGGAAAATTCCCCTCTCAGGGAGTCCTCTCAGTTGACTGATCATGTCTGTGATCATGTGTTCCTGAAAAACCTTAATCATTGCTCCAGCTCCATTTCTTGGGCTCAGATCTGCTCTAGGATTTCCAGTCCTCTGACTTACATTGAGAAAACTGCAGAGGAGTACAAATAACAGAGTATATGTGCTTCCACCCCAAGGTCACCAATAACAGTGCCTGAGGAAAGACTTTTGACACCAGGTCTCCCCATTCCAACCTAAAACAAAGATCTGTTCTGCTGTGCTCCAATATAAACTCTGGACAAGAAATGAAATGGACTGAGGAAGTCTCTTACTTTTATAAACCAATACAAAGGGGATAGGTCCTCCAATAAGTTTTTTTTCCCTTACCCATAATCCTGGCCAATTGTCTTGGGGGCAGCCTTAGTCTTAGGAAACAAGTTAGAAGTTGTTCCCCATCTTCTCAACAAAATATCAATGGACATACCTACATTCTGCAAGGATAGGTGCCTGTCAGATGCCCCCAAACAAAGACTCATGCCTTGTACTATACCAAATCCTGGGGAATGAATGAAAATGAGTTACAGATCTGGAAAGCTGGAGGTAACAGAGAGGAAGTACAGAATGAGGGTTATATGATATGACAGGGTAGCATCCAAAGAATGGCCAGGGAGCAAAGTAAAACATGACTAGAGCTGGTCTAGCTTAATATAGTGGAGCATAGGGGAGGTATTCACCAATCAGGTAAATATTGAGTCCCTAGGTTGCCAGTTCCAGAGATGAAAGAGTTAAGTCTTCCAGTGCATTTTCTCTAGTCTAGCTAACAAGGCAGGGCAGCTGTGGAGGAGATGATAGGGGAATAAAGTAAGTCAACTACAAAGAAGAATCACTTCTGCCCTCAAATAGCTTACATTCTAATGGTGAAGACAACACATACCTGCAGAATAGATCTGAGGTGATCTTAAAGCATATTCACTAGCAGCTAGAATGGGATTGTGAAAGACCTTCCTTGGAAGATAGCATTTGATCTGAGCCTTGAAGTATGCCAGGGATTCCAAGAGGCAGAGGTGAAATAGGAGAGAATTTCTGTGATGGGAAACAGCCCATACAAAGACAAGAAAATGAGAAGTGGAACATCAGGTGTGTGGAAAAGCAAGGTGAACAGTATGGCTGGACCATAGAGCACATAGAAAGCAGTAATGAGAAGACTGGCTAGAGGAAGGGAACTTTAAATTCCAAATAGAAGAACTGGCAATAAGGAGCCACTGGAATTTATTGTGTAGGGAAATGACAAAGTCAGACATAACATTTTAGGAAAATCAATTTAGCAGCTGCATGGAGGATGGATTGGAAGAGAAAAAGACTTGAGGCAGGAAGTACAATAAAGAGGCTACTATAACATCTAGTCAAGAAGTGATGAGGAACTAGAATGGTGGCTGTGTGAGTAGAAAGAAGGGGACATATATGAGAACTGAGAAGGTAGAAACAACAACATTTAGAAACTGATTGGATATGTGAGGAGTCAAGGATGACACCAAAGTTAAGTGGTTTAAAGTTCTTGAGTAACGAGAAAGTTGGTTGTACTTTCAATAGTGATAGGGAAGTTTGGGATGGGGTAGAAGGAAAGATAACAAGTTTTGTTTTGGGCATGTTGAGCTTGAGGAGTCTACAGAATCTGGTTTTTTGAAGTCTAATTGGTGCAGGACTGGAGCTGGGATGAGAGACTAAGGTTGGCTCTCTAGATTTGATTATCATATGCATAGAAATGTTGAATGAACCCATGGGAACTGGTAATATCACCAAGTGAGAGGGTGTAGAAAGAAGAGGAGCTAGGACAAAGCCCCGGTGAATACCCACAGTTAGTGAGTGGCCAAAGCCAATAAAAGAGGAAAAGATCGATCAGACAGATCAGAGAACCAAGAGAGCAGTGTCATGAAAATGCAGAGAGGAGCAAGATTTGAAGGGTTAGATTGTACTTGGAGCTTAGATGTGGCTTGAAGGCCACATTTGGCCTTCTAGGACCTCAAGTGTGGCCCTTTGACTGACTCCAATTGTTCAGTCAAAGGGCTGCTCTTGAGGACCTTAGAGGGTCATAGGTTTCCCACCCCTGGGTTAGATCAACAATTTAAACGTTGAAGAGAGAAGGAGAATGAAGTCTGAGGAAATGGTTATTAGATTCGGCAAATAATAAAATCATCATTAACTTTGGAGAAAGCTATTTCAATAACATTATGAGGTCAGAATCTATATTGCAAAGGGCTTAGAAAAGGGCAAGAGGAGAGGAAGTGTTATTTTGTTTTCAATGAGTTTAGCTGAAAAAGGAAGGAGAGACATAGGTGGCTAATTAGCAGGGATGGTAGGTTTATGGATAGGGGAAATTGGGATATATTTGTTGGCAGCTGTACAGAAACCAGTAGGCCTCAATTTTTTCTTTAAATTGAGACAAGGTCCTCACCTGAGGGGATACTATTGGAGGTTTGAGGAGAGAAGATAAGAAGACAGAGGTGATGAGCAGGATAGAGAATTCATTAGGGAGCAGCAGAGGGATCACGTTGCTATACTGAGGACCTGGCTGGGTTTGATAACACAGATTTTGCAGTGGACCCAATTGCCATGGCTGTGTGACTTCCTCCAGCTCTGTTCAATGTCCAATGAGTAGGTAGATGCCAGGAGAAGCACGATTGGGATTTGTCAAGATGTGATCAGCTTATAACTTCAAATTAAAATGCAAACATTCCTATACATACAAGAAGACTCCTCTCCTGTCCCTCAAAATTGAAAAAAGAGGTGGTTGGTGGTTATTCTCTCCATATCACAGGACCAGTGGCTGGAGGCATTGTGCCCAGGGTGTCACTTCCTGTTGACTTCCTAGACCTTGCTGTCCTCATTCCAATCTATTTTATCTGAGTCACCAGGGTGACATGACCTGCCCCAAACCCTCTCTGGAAACAAAAGCACTGGGAAAATCAAAGCTAGGTACCACTCTTCCGGTTCCTAGGGGCTAGACAATATCATCCATGGAATTAGTAACCAATCAACAAATATTTACTGTGTGCCTCCACAACTTTCCTCTTTGGCTGGGGCAGTCCAGAGATCTTAGCCATCAGTCTAGATCACTCACCTTTGTGGGTGCCCGGAGTATATGAGAGGTCAATCTTAAGATGGGTATAGATTATTACTTCACTGTGGGGTGTCAATATAAGAGCATTCACCTGTATTCCTCAAATACCTGGCAATACCAGAGTTGGTCTTAAAAATGAGCACCATCTCGCCAAATAACTATCATCCATTGAATCCTGAACATTTATTCAACCTAATAAAATCTTGCTTCTTTTTTCTTTTATGAATATTACTCAGATAGTCACTACTTTTGGGTCCTAAAATCCCTATCTTCTTTCCAAGTGTGGCTCAGGTGTAACCTCTCACCTCACAGAGAAGGGAGACCTTCTGTGATCCCCCCTCTTACCCCCCCCCATAATTATTCTCTCCTTCTTGACATTACCAATAACTAGATAATACTTACATAGCACTTAGGCGCTGTGCTAAGCACATGCCAGGCATTGAGCTAAGTGCTTTAAAATTATTATCTCATTTGATCCTCACAACTACTCTGGGAGGTAGGTGCTGTTATTATTCTCATTTTGCAGGTGAGGAAACTGGGTCAATAGAGGGGAAGTGACTTGCCAGGGTCACACAGTTACATATCTGAGGTGTGATTCAAATTCAGGTCATCCAGGCCAGCCTCTCAATCTACTTTGGATTACTCTGTTAATACTTTGAATTTACTTATCTGTACATAGATTGCGTAAGTCCAGGAGAATGTAAGATCCCTGAAGGCAGGTACTATTGTTTGTTTTTTTTCTTCAAATTTCTGGCACATAGAAATTTGTGCCTTGCAGATGGTAACTTGGAACTGAACTGAGTAGTTAATAAACCCACTTTTGGGTTGTTCTTCACGATATAAAATAGAAGATTGAAGCAATTAACTCAAATTTCTGGTGAAACAAAATCTCCAAAATACTATTAAAGAAATAATAGGGTTACGCCTTCAGTTCTGAGTCATCCAGCCTGGACATTGATCACATCACCGCATCATTGCTCATTTTTCCCATTTGCTTATATAGCTACAGACACAGTGACATATTTCAAATAGGCTGGTTACACTGGAACAATAGGGAGCAAGCACCATTAATTCTGCCTTTTCCTCCACTTCTATTACACTTTCTATTTGTACCATGTATTTGGGCACTCAATCATATCCTAAGTCATATGGCTATTTAGCTAATTCTTATGCACCTGGTCTATTTCCATGAACTAGATTGTAAGCTCCTTGCAGGCAAGTATTCTACCTTATATTTAATCTTATAAGTAATCTTACAAGTAGAACTGGAGAAATAATAGCTGCTCAGTTATTGTACTTGAATTGAAGCAACAAAACTAAAGTGAAAAGAGAATCATCATTATGGAACACATACTTTAACCTACAAATATAGTATAACAGAATAATAAGGCACCTTATAAATGGTTCTTCACCATACAGAAAAACAGGTTAAACCACTAGATTTTTCAAAGCACAAAACCATTTAAAACTCATCCTAAGGTGCTATAGCAGTTGTTTTGTACCTCCACACAAGAACCAAGGTGTGAAGAGAAAAAAAAGGTAGGAGGGAGCAAATGGCTCACAACAAACTTTCAAGAGAAATAATCAAACGTATTTACTTTAGTTGGTTGGTTTCGAGTTCCATTTACTTCTCTCTCAGAGCTGAGCTCTTATAAGAAAAATAATGATTTAGCCTTGTGACCTTCATCAGAGTCACTTGTGAACACTCTTCCATAAAGTAAAAGAATTAAACTTGAAATGAACTAAATAAAATGTAATTATTCTTCTTGACAGAAGGTATGTGCCTGAATAACAATTTCAATTCACTTTCAACTGTCAAAGATGCAATTTTGTTTTGTTTTTAATGAAGTCTTATTGAAGGAAGATAAAGTAACAATGAAAAGCAATCAGAATGACCTTGAATTCCCAAAATACTAGCAAGATTAATACTCCTATTTGTAGCTCATGCAACCCAAAAACTATGCAATCCAGAATTTTATATTATTTGCAACTTCTTGCCATTTTTCAAATCCTTATTCTATTGTAAATCTTCACCACAGGTAATTATTCATAATTATGGTTTTCTCCAAAAACCAAATGTGATATGTTATATGTTCTCTATCACTGACAAAAGTTTACTTTGGACAAAAAAATAATTTTTTTTTACAACTCCACCCCTACATGCTCCCACCTCCCAAAAAATTCTTGATCAGTTGGCATCTTAGAAGTTTCGACAGTAATGTTCAGAGAATAAAAAAGCCCACTTCAAATTCCCCAAAAAGAGTCTGAGCATCTTCTAACAACAAAAATACAAACTCACTATGGCATTACATTCCCTCCACAATCTAGCCCTTACTTCCCTTTCCTGTATTGCTCTACTTTATGCCTTATCCATTACCATCAACTCACTGATAGCATTTCCTCATACAAGACATCCTATCTCTCATCTCTGGCCCTTTATACAATTGTCCCCTCTATCTGGCATGTGTTCCTTCCTAGAAGAATCCTTAGCTTCCTTCAAAATACAATTCATCCTACATAGATGCCCTCACTATTAGCATTGTCTTCCTCTTGAAATGACTTTGTATTACTTTGTATTTAGTTGTGTTATGTATCTCCCTCTTACCTCTCTCCACATCTCTAATATATATGTTCCTTGACAGTAGGAACTGTTTAATATTACTCTATTTACCCCTGACACTTCGTATGTAGTACTGTTGTTCAGTCATTTTACTCTTATCTGACTCTTTCTGACCCCATTTGGGATTTCCTTGGCAAAGGTCCTGGAGTGATTTTCCATTTCCTTCCCCAACTTATTTTACAGGTGAGGAAACTGAGGCAAACAGAGTGAAGTGACTTGTTCACAGCTACACAGCTAGTTAAGTGTCTGAGGCAGTATTTGAGCTCAGGTCTTCCTGACTCTAGGCCTAGAGTTCTATCCACTACATCACCTAGCTGCCCCTTCTATGTAGTAGGAACCTTATAAATAACTAGGGAGCTACATGGTGTAGTGGATAGAACGCCAACCTAAAGTAAGGATAGACCTTAGTTCAAACCTGGTCTCAGATACTTACTAGCTGTGTCATCCTGGGCAAGTCAGTTAACCTCTTTTTCCCCTCAGTTTCCTCATCTGAAAAATGGAGATAATGATAGCACCTATATCCCAGAGTTGTTGTGATTATCAAATAAGATAATAATTGTAAAGAGCTTAGCATAGTGCTTTACACATAGTAAGTGCTGTATAAGTATCAGCTTTTTCTCTGCTGTTTTGTCATTATTATTTGCTATTGCTATCAGTTGAATCAAACAGAAAAGAACCAAATATTCCAGATGCTTAAGGAAACAGACACACCTAGCACCAATACATTGGAGCTTATAATAAAAGTAGCAGCAAAATCTGATAAAGCTCCAACAGGAAGAATAGTATAGGAGGAGTAAAAATAATAATTGTGAATGAATCCCAACATGGAACAATCCTTATTCCAAATAAAAATACCTGTCATAGAATCTTGGAAACTTAAACCCTTTATCTTACCCATTTCTCTTACCTGCAGGCATGGCCATACTCAAACTATCCCCGAGCTATGGAAATACAGCCTTTAAAAAAATATTAAAATCCTCTAGTGAAGGGAAATCTACAAAGCATCCATTCTAATATTTAATATCTCTTACTGTTAGAAAGTTTGATCTAAATCCCTTAAAATGAATTATAAGTCTATTTCATCTTGTTCTGTTCTCAGTGGAGATGAATAATAATAATACATCAATATTTTGAGAATTTGTGATTTTTCCAGTGTGGTTTCTCTCTCCACAGATATAGATCTGGACTTCTCTGTACCTTGGTATTTAGTCCTTGTGAAATGCTGAGATCAAATAATCCATTGCCTGGTGTCTGATGGGGGTGGTGAGTCTATCCAAATTGGCTAGGCAAAACCAGTCAGGAAAGAGATACATTCTGAGGTGATTTCATGGACCAAAGTCTGGTGAAGCCTATGCATCCATTTTCAGAATGTTCGTAAATATCCAAAGTAAAATACATAGGACAACAACAACAAAACCAATTACATTGAAACACAGTTGTCAAAATAGTTTTGTTTGATCTAAGGTTCACAGGTCACAGGCTAAGAAACCCTGTTCTAAGCCTTTCTAGCTGGCCCTCTCTTGGCATAGCCTTGTGCACAGGCTCATGTGGTTCTCTTGCTAAGCTTTTAGCCCCAGTAGGGTCAATGATAAATGAATCATAATGTATTAATCAGATAGAGTGTTAGGATGCCATAAGGAACTATGAATATAAAGAATATAGAGCTAAGATCCTAGATTTAGGGTGGAAGGGCCCTGGGAGGTCATTGAGTCCACTGCTCTGATTTTACAAGATGAGAACACTGACTTACTCAGGGTGACACAGCTAATCCATTTCTGCGCCAAGACTTGACCTCTGCTCTTCCTGACTCCAAGTCCAACACGCTACCTACAACATCACCTGACTGCCTAATGCATAATGAAGTAAACAAAAGCAGAACCAGGAAAACCAATCACAATGACTACCATAATGAGAATGAAAAGACTAACAACAAAATTGAAACTAAATGCTGTGAAATTAGAGCAACAAAGCTTGACCCCAAAGGAGAAGGCACCTTCCTGCTTTCTTTGAGTACATCGGTGATTACTCTTTAATCATTGCGTTTAACACCGGACTTGGTGAATTTGACAGCTTTACTGAGTTATTATTTTTTTTCTCTTTATATCTGGGAATAGCACTCTGGGAGAGGGAGATCATAGGATCACAGAATTGTAGATTTTAGAGCCAAAAGGCACTTCAGAGGTCATCCAATCCAACCTCCTCATATTACAGATGAAGAAACTACAGCCAAGGGAAATTAAGTGAACTGTCCAAGATCACACAGGTAATAAATGTCAGAAACAGGATTTGAACCTTAGTTTTCTGCCTTCCAAGACAGGGTTCTTTCCATCATAGTATGCTGTCTACATTGGAAAATGTAGATTATACAAAAAAAAAAAGACCTTTATTTTTAATTTTTAAAAAAATAATGCAGGGTCATCTCCATGTAACCAAGAGAGACTGGAATAGGACATTAGTAGAGAGGCTACAATTAATAACTGATTTAGATAATACTTTGCACCTTTTCTCATAACAAGCCTATAAAGTAGGCAGTACAATATTATTATCCCCATTGTACAAATGAAGAAACTGAGATTCAGAGGGGGAAAAATAACTTGAACACTGCCTTACAGGGCTCAACCTATATCTTTTGACTCAAGCCTACTTTTGATCTTCCAAGTCTACTAGCCATGTTATCTATGCCTCTCCATGGATTAACAGCTGTTCAGCATCATTTATGTGAGAAACTTTCTTAAATTTGAAAATTGTTTCTAAAAACACCAAGGTACCTTTTTCCCCGGAATGAATAATTTCACTTCCATTAACCTTGTCTTGAAAGTCATCATTTCAAGCCTGGTTAGTGATCTGTAATGTAAAAGAGCACTGTTTCCAAAATCAAATGATTTGGGCTTCTAGTCCCATCTCTATCATTAGCAAGTTATATGACCTTTAGGTAAACCATTTAACCTCAAAGGATTGACTTGGATTCTATCTAAGATCTCTGCCAGCTGTTAAATTACATCTGTCCATCTGACTATCTTCTAAGTTCTCCACATCCCCCTTTAGTTAGGGAATGTAGAACCAGGCAGAGTATTCTAGAAGAACAGCCTGATGATTGCTAAGGATAAACATTTTCCGACATGTTCTTCCATTTCTGTGTGCTGATTGGTTTTTTTTGTTGTTATTGTTAGTGGTGGTCATGGTAGTGGTGTTTTAACTACAGGGTTTGTAATGACAGCTCACAACTTGTTTTTCATTAGGATCACAAGATCTAGGTGCTGCTCTCCTACCTATCCCTCCTAGGATTTGAATATCAGCTCAGTTTGGCTTTCAGATCGACCATTCTAAGACATGCCATGTTTAAGTCCATTCTGTTTGCTTCAGTAGAATCCAGTGTAGCCTTTCAGACCCTGATCCTTTCTTTCTTCCATGTTCCTGGTCAGTTTCCTCCCTCAGCTTAGTGCTATCTGTAGCCTTAATTACCATCCTCTCTATTTGATCATCCAACTTATGGAACAAAATGAAAAAATAAAATAAAATAAAAAAGCCCAAGGTCAACATAATCCAGAGAAGCTTCCTCTTATGTTCTCTAGGCCAGAGGTTCTTAATTGTATGTGTGTGTATGTGATAATGGACCCCTCTGGCCTTCTGGCAAAGCCTATGGGCTTCTCACAGTAATATTCTTAAATGCACAAAATAAAAGACATAGGGTTACAAAGGAAACCAATACAATTCAAATATAATCATTAAAATATTTTTTAAAGGACAAATTCACGAATCCTGGGTTAAGAATCCCATTTTGCTTTTGCTTTTGCTTGAGGCACAGTTTTGGACCATATATGTACTGACCATGAGTTATGTAATTTATTCTAGCCTGGCACATAGCAGGCACTTAATAAATGTTTATTAATTGATAGAACAGGTTTTTTTCAGTTATCCTTAACCTATATCTCTATGCTATTCCTTGTAACTCTGCTTTACTTGGAGTGAACCATGATCCCATCAACTATTTTTGAGTAGGTGGGTGGAGTGACCCAGACCTTTTTATTTTGTTAGCATATGGAACTCCCATTGTGGAAATTCCCTCTATCAATGGAGATTTGCAATTGTTTTCTATTTATAGTTTTAAAAAATTGCCTGAGGCACTAAGTACCCAACTTCCCATAGTAAGTGTGCATGGGCAGGTCTTGAATCCAGTTCTTTCTGGCTAATATTCCATTTATCTTATTCTTTTTCTCTTGTAATGTATGTTGTGCTTGGGTTAAATTGTGATATCATCTGATTTCATAAGTCAGTTTTTGAGGGGATTACAGTCTGTGGCCGTAACTTCATGGGTATTTGGAAATTCACCCCCTCAATGCAGATTAGCAAATCTTCTGTAATTTATAATCTTAGAGAATTGCTCAAGGACACCGAGAATCCAGGAGACTAGTCTCAGGTCACACAGTCAATATACTCAGAGACATGAT
This sequence comes from Phascolarctos cinereus, assembly GCF_003287225.1. Lineage (NCBI taxonomy): Eukaryota > Metazoa > Chordata > Mammalia > Diprotodontia > Phascolarctidae > Phascolarctos > Phascolarctos cinereus. The sequence goes on from NW_027556098.1 coordinate 242,525,990, forward strand.
TTAAACCAATTAGAGGTTTAAACCTTGGAGTCAAGGCCAAATCTTTATTCACTACATGTTGACCTCAGAGACAGGGTTTCTGAATCTCCATTTCTTCATTTGTGCAATGGATAATACTTGTATTGATTAGTTTAGAGGGTTGCTGAAATAGTGCAAAGTATTATCTACATCTGTTATTAATACTAGTCTCTCTACTGCTATCCTACTCTAACATCTCTTGGTTACATGGAGATGGCTTTGTGTTCTTTTTTTTTTAATAATCTACATTTTCCAACATAGATGGTATGGACTGATGTAAAGAATCCTGTCTCTGAGGTCAGAAATCTGAGCAAAAATTACAAGCAAAAATCTTATCAGGAACGTAGTTATATCAGAAACTGCTAAAGGAGACTAGACACTGATGAGTAGGTCCTTTTCTCAGGACGAAGGCTAATCTTTTGAATCTTTTGGTCTTGTCTTTTCAAGAAGTATCAAAAATTAGACAAAACATACATACAAATGCCTTATTGCTTGGCCAACTGAACAGAACTCACAGCCATATCCATATAGAATCGTCCCCAGAGTATGTGAAAATATGGTTATCATGCTGGGCCTAACATCTTGAAGGGCTTCAGCTGTTGCAGGAGGCATGTGACTGATCATCTGGGAGCATATTAGCAAGAGAAAAAAAGGTTGCTAGCAAAATGCTAAAAACAAACAAACAAACAAACAAACAAACAAAACCCTGAGAATTATATCCCTTCCCCTTCCTTACATAGGCTCATAGGCCCCAGGCTCATATTGCCCTTTTGTGGCTGATTTTCTCTTTCAAGATTGGCCTTGGTGTGCATTTTATCCATATTCCACATGTATAAAAATGCTGCCTTGTTTGGGAAGGACCCATATAATTAAACATCACTGGATCCATACCCCCTTGGAATTTCCCTGTTTCCATGACTTGGTAAAGGTCCAATGCAGGCTAATTACATTTTAGTCACTTATACTTCTCATTTCTTAAGGAATTTATGCAATGGCTATTCTACAATATTAAAGAGACACAACATTCAGTTCAGGAATGTATCATCACAGGGTATGTTTGGGATGGTAGAAAAGTGGACTAGCTTTGGAGTCAAAAAACATGGGCTCAAATCCCAGCTCTGTTACTTTCTACATCTATGACCTTGGGAAATTCACTTAACTCTTCAGGACTCAGATTCCTTATCTATAAAATAAAGAGGTTGGACTAGAGGACTTTAATAACCTTCATTTTTTTTCTTTGTAGTAATGTGGTCTCTAGATAGTTGAATAAAAAGAAGCACATTGAAACAGGAGATAGAGAACATTATGAAAAGCAAAATGGATAACTCTGGTTACATTAAATTGAAAAGTTTTTGCACAAACAAAACCAATGCAACTAAGATTAGAAGGAAGGTAGAAAATTGGGAAAGAATTTTTACAACCAGTCTTTCTGATAAAGGCCTCATTTCTAAAATATATAGAGAATTAAGACAAATTTATAAGAACACAAGCCAGTACCCAATTGATAAATGGTCAAAGGATATGAACAGACAGTTCTCAGATGAAGAAATTAAAGTTATATGAAAAAATGCTCTAAATCGTTATTGATTAGAGAAATGCAAATCAAAACAACTCTGAGGTACCACATCACACCTATCAGATTGGCCAACAAGACAAAACAGGAAAATGATAAATGTTGGAGAGGATGTGGGAAAATTGGAACGCTAATACATTGTTGGTGGAGTTGTGAAATGATCCAACCATTTTGGAGAACAATTTGGAACTATGCCCAAAGGGCTACAAAAATGTGCATACCCTTTGATCCAGCAATAGCACTTCTAGGGCTATATCCCAAAGAGATCAAACAAATGGGAAAAGGACCCACATGTACAAAAATATACATAGCAGCTCTTTTTGTGGTGGCAAAGAATTGGAAATTGAGAGGGTGCCCATCAATTGGGGAATGGCTGAGCAAGTTGTGGTATATGAATGTAATGGAATACTATTGTTCTATAAGAAATGATGAACAGGCTGACTTCAGAAAAACCTGGAAAGACTTATATGGTCTGATGCTGAGTGAAGTGAGCAGAACCAAGAAGACTTTGTACACAATACCAGCCATGTTATGCAATGACTAAGATTGTTAAACTGAACCTTTCTCAGCATTATGAGGATCTAAGACATTTCCAGAGGCCTCGGGATGGATAATGCTGTCCACATCCAAAGGAAGAACTATGGAAGTCGAATTGCTATCACTTATTTTTACCTTCTGTTGAGTTTTGTTTCATCTTTCTGATGGTTCCTCGTATTTGTTTTAATTTTTACTTATAACTTCACTAAAGTGAAAATATGTTTAATGGGTATGTAAATGTAAAGCCTATATCAGATTGTGTGCCATCTTGGGGAGGGTTGGGGGGAGGAAAAAGGAGAAAAATTTTCAACTCAAAAGCATATGGAAAAAATTAAAAAGTTTAAATAAAAAAAGAAGCACATTGAGGACTAGGAATTTCATTCTGAAGGTACTTCTTAACTTTTTATTTTTTTTAATTAAATGTAAATAGTATTTTATTTTTTCCAATTACATGTGATGATAGTTTTCAACATTCATTTTATAAGATTTTGAGTTTCAAATTGTTCTCCCCTTCCCCCTCCCCAAGATGACAAGCAATGTGGTATGGTTATATATGTGCCATTATGTTAAACATATTTCCACATTAGCCATGCTGTGAAAGAAGAAACAGAGCAAAAAGGGAAAAAATGGGGGGGAAAAGTGAAAATAGTATGCTTTGATCTACATTCATTCTCTATCAGTTCTTTCTGCAAATGTGGATAGCATTTTCCATCATGAACTTTTGGAATTTTCTTGGATCATTGTATTGCTGAAAAAAGTTAAGTCTACCATAGTTGATCATAGCACAGTGTTGCTTTTACTGTGTATAACATTCTCCTGGTTCTGCTCACTTCACTCAGCATTAGTTCACATAAGTCTTTCCATGTTTTTCTGAAATCTACCTGCTCATCATTCTTATAATTTCTCAGCTTTTTAGATCAGCTTGGCTCATACTGGTTCTAGGACCCCTCAGCTTGTTTGTTTTTCCTGAGCTGAAAGACTTTAGATTCTATCCCAAAGGAAGATCTGGATTAACACTCTTCCCCATTCTCATGAAATGTTCTTCCCTTTCCTCTCTCCTTCCCTCTCCCTCCTTCCTTCCTTCCTTCCTTCCTTCCTTCCTTCTTCCTTCCTTCCTTCCTTCCTTCCTTCCTTCCTTCTTTCCATTTAAATAAGTATTTATTAAATAAAGTTAATAATAATTTATTAAACACTACTATATACCAGTGCTAAGTGTTGGGTATACAAAAAAAGACAAAAACAAGCCTTATTCTCAAGGAACTCAGAGTCTAGGGGGAGGGGGAGAGACAATATGCAAATAACTATATCCAAAGAAGATATCTATCTATCTATCTATCTATCTATCTATCTATCTATCTATCTATCTATCTATCTATCTATACAGGATAGGTTTGGATGTAATCTCAGAGATAAGACCCTAGGCATTGTAGGAGATTCATGAAAGTCTTCTTGTTAAAGATGGGATTTTAATTGAGACTTGAAGGCAGTCAGGGAAACCAAAAGTAGAGACAAGGAGGGATGGAATTCCAAGGATGGGGGTGATACATGAATATGTGGAGTTGTGCAAGACACAGCAAGGAGGCTAGACTCACTGGTAATAGCATACATGGAAGGGAGGAAGGCGTCAAGAAGATTGTAAAGGAAGGAAGGGACCAGGTTATGAAGTATTTTAAAAGGCAAAGCAAGGATTTTATATTTGATCCTGGAGGTCATAAGAAGCCTCTTGAGTTTATTGAATGTGGGAATGAGTTGGTCAGACCTGAACTTTAGGGAAATCAATTTGGCAAATGAGTAGAGAATGAACTGAAATAAAGAGACTTGAGGCCAGGAAATTAACCAGAAGGCCATTGCAAAAGTCTAGGGATAAGATAATGAGGGACTGCACAAGGATAGGGGTAGTGTCAGAGTAGAGAATGGAGTATGTACGAGAAACATCATAAAGGTATAATCAACAGGACTTGGCAACAAATTGATATTGGGGGAGAGTTGTAAGAGAGAGTGAGGAGGTGAGGGTGACACATAAAGTAGAGTCCTGGACAGAAACAGGGAAATTAAGAAGAGAGAAAGGTTTGGGGGAGGGAAGAGGAAAGATAATGAGCTCAGTTTTCAATATATTGGGTTTAAAACTTCTGCCATTTGAGTTCTTCCAGGGACTTAGAGGCTGGAAGTCAGGAGACAGGTTAGGGCTAGATTAGTAGATCTGAGCGTCATCTACATAGACTGATGAGATCACCAAGCTAAATAGTGGGAGAGGAGAACCCAAGAAAGAACCTTGGGGGACAACCACCTGGATGTACCTGGCAGTAGGCTTGGGCTAGAGAAACAAAACAAAAGCCATCCCTGCCCTCAAGGCATTTATATCTGCTGAGAGAAAAAAAAACATTTATGCAGGTAAATGAATATTAAGCATATAGAAGGTAAAGCAGCTTGACAGATAAATGAAAGGAAAACATTTAATAAGTGCTTTCTATGTGTTAATCACTGTGCTAAGTTATGAGGATGCAAATTAAAAAATGGAAACCCTCTCAGCTGTCAAGGAATTCACACTTTAATTAGGGGAGAAAATAAGAAGAAAATCAGGTGCTGGGTGACTACAAAAGTCAGGAAGTCCCAAGGATACAGCACCAAGTCAGATGAGAATGCCTAGGGCATGTGTCCAGACAGGGCTCAGAGGATTTTAGGACACAATGGTAGGGCTGGGCTTGGTGGTCCTTTATCTCTCCAGAAGGATTAGTATTGTTACATAATCAGGTCTGGAATCAGTGCCCTAGGGCCCTGGTGGGTGTAGAGGCCAGGAAAATGATAAAAGCCAAGAGGACCTTTTGTTAGTTCAAGGCTTGGTGGTCCTCTATCTCACAAGGAGGATTAGTGTTAGTGACTCAGGCTCATCCAAACTGTGTGAGCAGTAATGTTGTTCTTCCCACTCTCTAACCTTGGGGGAGGGGGAAAGGAAAGGAGGAGTGAAAGGCATTTCTTGAACAAATTGTGAGATGTCTAACTCATTTTCCTGAACTGGAAAAGTTCCTTTGACTTCTAATTCAAAGGAAATTACACTCCTCTCCAATCCTGTGGAATTTTTTCATGCATTCGTTCATTTATTCATACATTCATCAACTCACTCATTTTTTCAAGGAAGCATTTATTAAGTTCCTATCTTCCCTGTACCATGCTAATAATAATAGTAATAGCTAGCATTTATATAGTGCCAGGCACTGTACAACTGTAATTTTTACAATTATAATCTCATTTGATCCTCACAAAAAACTTGGGAGGTCAGTGCTATTATGGCTCCCATTTTACAAATGAGAAAACTGAGGCAAACCAAGGTTAAGTGACTTGCCCAGGATCACACAGCTAGTAAGTGTATGAGGCCATATTGAAACTCAGGTCTTCTTGATTCCAGACCCAGGGTTCTACCCTTAAGGGATTTTATAATCTACTTAAAAGTTGTGTTTAAACAGATAAGTAAATAAAAATGATATGCTGGGTAAATACAAACTCATTTGAGGATTAGAAAGAAGGGGAGAAAAATAATGACTAGAGAGTTCACAAAAGGCCTTGCACTTGAGAGAGGAGTCCATTTAAAAAATATTTTATCTTTTCCCCAATTACATGTAAAAAAGAAATTTTAACATTAATTTTTTAAAGTTTTTGAATTCCAAATTCTATCACTCCCTCCTTCCCTTCCCCTTACCCTGAGATAGGAAGCAATCTGATATAGGTTATACATGTAAAACATTTCCATATTGGCCATTTTGTGGAAGAAAGTGGAAGGAAGGAAAGAAGAAAAGAAAGAAAGAAAGTATGCTTCAATCTGCATTCAGATTTTACTAGTTTTTTCTCTGGGTGTGGGTAGCATTTTTCATCGAGAGTCCTTTGAGATTGTCTTGGATTGCTATATTGCTGAGAATAGCTAATCATTCACAGTTGTTTATCACACAACGTTGCTGCTATTGTCTACAATGTTCTGGTTCTGCTCACTTCGCTCTGCATCAATTCCTGTAAGTTTTTCTGAAATCATCCTGCTTGTCATTTCTTATAGCACAATAGTATTCCATTACAGTCCTATACCACAATTTGTTCAACCACTCTCTAATTGGTAAGTATCCCCTCAATTTCCAATTCTTTGCCACCACAAAAATAGCTGCTATAAATATTTCTATACAAGGAAATGGGGTATAGAAATCTATCCTACCATACAGGAAAATAGAAGGAGAAGGGGATAAGAGAAGGGGAAGAGAGATGGAAGGTAGGCAGATTAGGGGAAGGGGTATTCAGAATGCATGCCATCTTGAGGCAAAGGGAGGGGCGAGATGGGGAGAAAATTAGGAACTCAAAATCTTGTGGAAGTGAATGTTGAAAACAAAAAATAAATAAATTTTAAAAAACAAACAAAAAAAGAATAAAAATATTTCTGTACAAATAAGTCCATTTCCTTTTTTTTAAAATTTGTTTGGAATACAGACCAAGTAGTGGTATTGATAGATCAAAGGGTATCCACAAAGGATATAGCCCTTTGGACATAGTTCCAAATCGCTGAGGGAGAAGTTCTGATGAGTGACAGGGATTCTGAAAGGCTGAGTTGAGGAAAGGGAACATTCCATGCATAGGAGACAGAAAGCCTGTACAAAGACATGAGAATGAGAGATGGCACATAATTTATGAGAAGCAACAAGTAGGCCAATTTGTGTAGAATATACAGTTTTCGAGGAGAAAGAATAAGGAACAAACCTTGGGGGAAAAACAGGCTGAAGCCAAACCTAGAAGGACTTTAAACGCAAAACCAAAGTGTTTATATACTATCCTAAGGGTAATATAATGGGAGCCACTGGGCCTTTTTTTGGGCACAGGAGTGATATGGTCAAAGCTGACCATGAGCTTTAGGAATATAAATTTGGCAGCCATGGAGAAGCCAGATTGGAGAAAAAAGAGTTATGAGGAAGAGAGATTAATTAGGAGATTGCAATAGTCCAGGCAAGAGGTGATGAGGACCTGAATTAGGTTGGGTGTGGTTTGAGTAGGAATGAAAGGGATAGATGTAGAAATCTGGAAAAATAGTATTGGGCTGGACTTTGTAACTGATTGGATATAGAGAGGGGAGGTATAAGAAAGAGGAAATAATCTAGGATGATCTGGAGACAAGCCTGAGAGATTAGGAGGATGGAATTTGTTTTGGACATGTTGAACTGGATGCCTATGGGACATCGCACTGGTATGTCCAATAGGTAGATAGTTCTTTTCATAATCTATTCCTTGGGTTAATCTGAGGATCTGGTTCCTATATGCCTCTTACCTATAACATATGTACATTCTAGAGCCACCCCACTAGAAACACTTCTCCTTCCCAGAAAACTGGAACACATGCTAACTGGCTCTCTCTCCTCTCCAGAGGAGATAGTGCTTCCTTTTTCTGATCTTACTTTGTTTTGACTTCAATGGGAGTCTCAGTATATTTGCTGTAGGCTGGTGCTTGCAAGAAGGAAAGAAGTTTCAGGAGAAGAAGGTGTGGCTGGGAATGTCTAGGAGCCTCAGGATGAAAGTGAATGGAGACAATCCTCTTTATTCAGGTCAAGTAGCATTTTTGTGTGTTGAATAATTTCTGAAAATCCTTTGCAAACCTGACAAAAATGCAAAGGGAGGACATTGGAAGGGGTGGAGTAAAGCAAAAGCAAACACGAAAACTTCTCTGGAAGTCAGTCCTCACCCAGAAAAATGTCCAGAGAGTCTAAATAATAACTTGGAAACATTTATTCCACAAGCTTTTCAATAAAGATGAAGGGAATTTGGATCATTTTCATAACAGTTTATAATAAATAAGCTGTTTTTTTTCAAGTATGGAATAATGGATAGAACTCTGGAAGTGAAGTTAGCAAGTCCCAGATTCAAATAGTAAGGCATTAACTGTGTGACCCACTGGCAAGTCACTTAACCTCTGTTAATTCCTCCTTGATTTTGGTGCCTTCCTTTTACTGAATATTTCCAATTTATCCTGTATATGAGTTGTTCATATCTAGTTGTTTCTATGTTATCTCCCTATCTCCCTTATTAGACTATGAGTTCCTGGAAAGCAAAGACTTTTTTTTTGGGGGGGAGTTTTTTTCTGTATCCCCAGCAGTTAGTACAGTGCCAAACACACAGTAGGTGCTTAATTGACTGTAGGCCTCAGTTTATTGACTGTGGGCCTCAGTTTCCTCCTTTGTAGTATGAAGTGGTTGGATTTGTGACTTTAAGATTTGTTGTAGCTGTAAATTAACTTATGATCTTTCTGCAGTAGCTGTGGCCATCTGAGTCATGCAGTTTATTGCTTTATTGTAGCCATTTCATGAAATTTCAAAATCTGTTTTTTTTTTCACTTGAGTTTCCTTGTGCTTCTCTCTGACAAATTCCTGATTCCCGAAATAGTACACAATTTGGTTTTACATTGTTTTCTCCCCTTTCCTGCATCCTTTTCTTTCTTTCCTTCTTACCTGTTTAGGCACCATGGTGCCGATATGTGAAGGGTGCTTAGTGATCTCATCTAATATTAACTTGGCTTCTGTGCATTGAAGATGATTATTCTCATGTTGACACGTACAGCTCCAGAGAGCAGTCCTTTGATTGATTCCAGAGTTTATGCACTGACATTGTGAAAGCACCATGGGGCATCTGCAGAGGCAGCGAGGGGACTGGACGCATGAACAAAGTGTACTGGCATAAACCTCCAAGTAAATATTTAATAAGATCAATAGCTGCATGCAATGTGCTGATGGAAGCTCCTTGCTGCAAGCTAAAATTAAGATGAATAATGTTTTTGATACACTGAGACCTCCACATTCCTTTATAAGCACAGAGCAGTTTTTCCACATAGTTTGGATGGCTAGCTAGTCACCAGAAAGAGTGTTGTAATGCTTAAAACTTACTGCAACCAATTCATGCCTCAGAGGAGGTCAGGTTTAGGTCTTAGAAATAAGTGCCTTTGAATCCATCTCCTGTAGTTTGACCCCCTCCTTTTACACATGAGAAACTGAGGCATAGAAAAGTTAAGTGACTTTCTAATATCATACTCAGTAAACAGCAGAGCCAAGATTTTAACCAGGATACACCAATTCCAAAAAGAGCTAATCTGCCCTAGTCCTGTGATAATCATCTGACCTGGAGGACAGCGCTGGATAAAAGCCAGGGTCAAATTGTGATGAGTCATTTTATCTTCACCAGGTTGGATGAGCAAACATTCAATTCACATTTACACTGAGCCAGGCTTGGTCAGAATGAAAATATCTCAGGCCAAGGAATCTGGAGTCATTTTTTGGTGGGGAATTGGGACAGCAGAAGTATCTCAAAGACAGAATATGCCACTGAAATAGAAGAATAAGAGATTATATGTTTGGAAGAAAGAGTCAAGTTTGAGATATTTTTCAAATGCATCATTTCTAATTTTCCCTCAGGAAGCTAAGATTCCCAGAGATTTTGCTTTGGCTTATTTCTTACATATTCTAGATTTTCTTTTTGAATACTAGCTGAGGAGACACTCCTTGAGTCCTTTCTCAATGTCCTTCAATAACTAGACACAATGATTATAATAATACTATCAATAATAACTAGCCCTTATATAGAGCTTTTACAATATGATCTCATTTCATCCTTATAAAAAGCCCAGGGAAGTAGGAGCTATTATTACCACTGTTTTACAGTTGAGGAAACTGAGGCAAACAGAGGTTAAGTGACTTGTGCAGTGTCATATAGCTAGTTAAATAAGGCTGGATTCAAACTTAGGTCTTCATGACTCTAGGCCCAACACCCTATCTACTGTGCCTCACAGCTGAATTCATACGTAGTTTAAAGCTTGAACATGAATAAAGGACTGAGGAGAAAAAAAAAATCTTCTGGCAAAGGAGAATAAACTTGTAACTCTTTCATGAGCAATTAAACCAAAGGAGGGAGTTAAGTCCATTAGACCAAATGTCCTTCAAAAAAAGGAAAGCTTTGTGTGTGTGTGTGTGTGTGTGTGTGTGTGTGTGTGTGTGTGTTCCCAGTACTTAGCAAATTGCTTGGCACATAGTAAGTGCTTAATAAATGCTTTTGATTGATTGGTTGAAGTCCTATGTTAATTGAGAGGAAGTTGAACAGTTTGTGCTATTTATATTGACAGAAATGCATGTAATGGCACATTTCTAAACATTAAAATGCCATATAAATGCTCCATATTATTATTTCCCAGGTCCCATTGATTCTACTGCCACATCACCTACCACATCCACCATTTTCTCACCACTTACACACACACAGATATGAAACTACTAGCCGTTTTCTGGATCTCATCCCCTCTCACCTAGAATAGTAAAATAGCCTCTTTGGTCTCCCTGCTTCTATTTTCTCACCTCCCCAATTCAGCCTCTACACAACAACTTCCCCAAATGATTTTCCTAACAAACCAGTTTGACCACATTACTTCTCCTACTCAAAAATTTTCATTAGCCCCCTATTTTATCTAGGATAAAACAGAAACAACTTACCTTTGCATTCAAAGTCCCCCAAATCTAGCTCCTGCTTACTTTTTTAACCTCATTTCAAATCACTCTCCTTCATATACTCTTCTTTCCAGCCAAACGAGACAACTATCTGTTGCCAGTACTCAACATTCTATCTTTCATCTCTGTATATTTTCATAAGCTACTTTCATGCCTAAAATGCAATCCTTGCTCCTAGGGCTGAGCTACTTTTAAGAGATACTGCCTCTGTGAAACCCTCTGATTCCCCCAGTGACCAGCAGAGAGGGCAGGGATTATTTCATTTTCAAGTCTTTGCATTCACAGTGCCTAGAAGAGTTCTTTGAACATAGCTCAACTTTAATCAATCTGTTCTCATGTCAACAAGTCAACAAGCATTTATTAAGTACTTACTATGTGCCAGGTACTGTGCTAATTCTGAATTGAATTGAATCTAAAAATGAGAGTCAAGTGTTAAGAATTCAATTTCCTTGAGCTATCCCTGCAATTGTCTCATTCGTGTCATGCTGACCAATCTCTTTGGGATCTTCAGTCTATGACTACAGAATAATAGAATACTATTTGCTGCTCAATGGTGTTGGTGAGGTGATTGTAGAGATCTGTATTGCGAGTTGTTTTTATGATTATCAATTTTTTCATTAAACAAACACTGATTTCATTGGGTTTTTACATAGCTCTTTATTCAGTAATAAAGCATATGCAATAACACTTTTAAAAATTGGTTTCTTATAGAAATTTCACATTCATATTCCAACTTTCTCCTTTAAACTTTGTATTGGAAATATTAGTGTTTGCCACAGTATAGAACTATACTCAATATATCCACACAAGTTAATGATGACTCTTTGAGATCAACCACTTTACAAATTAAAACCTCCAGAATTCATTACCAGAAACTGAGAGCCTTAATCAACTAATCTATGCATACTTTTATGCTTTGATGGATTACAGTTCTCATTAATGTGGGTATTTTCTCTACCTTAGATTGTGACCTATGTCTAACTTCTCAGAGAGTGCTATTAATGCCCATGTCCTACAAATTCCTTAGAGTGGAGACTCTGGAAGCCTTCTTCTAGGTCTTGAATATTTAATCTCCCTCATTGCTGTAGCATAGCTAGAGCATGCTTTCCCAGGCATAAATTACCCTGATGATACCTTTATGCTACTTCTTGAGAATAAATCATTATTGGTGTTGGAGAGCCTAGTTTGGGCATAACTGCTAGATGATCCTTTTACTTTCAAAGGTCTCTGAGTTAGAATAGTTGCTGGTTTGTTTGTTTGTTTTTTGCAAGATATGGAATTCCCAAACTAGCAGTTAGCATTAAATAACTATAAGGTACCCCATGGAGCTGTCCAATAATGATCACACCAATGTACTCATCTGCCCAGAGCCAAAACTCACTCATGTCTTAATATCTTTGGCATGTTCAAATTTCCATAGTCTTCCATCATACAAAAGGGTCACTGAACACAAGCATTTTGCTGGAATTCCCAATAATGCTGTCCTCTATTATTTTTAAAAGCAAAAAAATAAAATAAAATATATCTCCCCCATCTTCAAATGTTAAGTGGGATTGGCTATACAGCTAAGCCATAAGGTACCATCCATTGCTACTGAAGAAACCAGGTTGACCCACATCCTGGGGATATTGCTCCTAATTCTGGATGGATGGTCTCATGGTCCAGGTCTAACTCCTGGAGCCCCATTTGCCTAATTTGTGAGGGTATCAGTTTGGCTCAGAATACAGATGATGATTAAACAAATGTTCTAGAGTATGCTTTTCTCTGAATGTCTAGATAATTTGTCTTGGCAATCAAAACATGACTATATCCATTGATTGAACTAGACTTCTGAACACTGATACAAGTGGTATTATATCAGAGCCTATTTATTTATACCACCATATATCTTTCTATTGAATTTTTGAACCATCTACAACTTTTATTCTTTAATCATGTTGACCCAGGATTTTTCAACATACATTATTACCAGGATAATATTTGTGTTGAAAATATGGGTTTTAATACAATGGACAATAGTAAATTATTACAGTAATCTTGTGTTTGACAAATGTAAAAATTTAAACTTTTGGGATAAGAATCCACTATCTGGTAAAAATCGTTGGGAACACTAGAAAGCAATCTGGCAGAAATTGAGTGTAAACCAATATTTTACACCATTTACCAAGATAAGGTCAAAATGGATACATGACCTCGATATAGAGGGAGATACCATAAGAAAATTAGAAGAACATGAAACATTACCTACTAGATTTATGGATAGGAGAATTTATGAATAAGCAAGAGATAGAGAGCATTGTGAGATGTAAAATGAATAATTTTGATTATGTTAAATTAAAAAGGTTTTGAACAAATAAAACCAATGTATCCAAGATTAGAAGGAAAGCAGAAATTTTTGGGAAATTTTTATAGGCAGTTTCTCAAAGGTCACATATCTCTAACATTTAGAGAACTTTGTCAAATTTCTAAGAATTTGAGTCTTCCCCCAACTGATAAATGGCCAAAGGATATGAACAGGCAATTTTAGATGAACAAATCAAAACTATACATAGTCATATAAAAACACTCCAAATCATTATTGATTAGAAAAATACAAACTAAAACAACTTTGGGATATCTCACACCTATCAGATTGGCTAAAATGATAGAAGGGGAAAATGACAAATGTTGGAGGGAATATGAGAAAATTGGGACATTAATATACTGTTGGTTGAAGTGTGCACTGATTCAACCATTTTGGAGAGCAATCTGGAATTATACTCAAAGAGTTATAAAACTATGTATATCCTCTGACCCAGCAACACCATTATTAGGTCTGTCTCCCAAAGTGATCAGGGAAAAAGGAAAAGAACTAATATGTTCTAAAATACTTCTAGCAGCTCTCTTTGTGGTAGCAAAGAACTGAAAATTGAGGGGATGTCCATCAATTGAGAAATGGCTAAACAAGTCATGGTATGTGATGATGACGGAATACTACTGTGCTGTAAGAAATGATGAGCTGGTTGATTTTAGAAAAAAAAACATGGAAAACCTTGTATGAAATAAAGTGAATTGAGCGGAATCAAAAGAGCATTGTATACTGTAACAGCAATATTGTTTGAAGAATAATTGTGAACAACCAAGTTATTCCTAGTACTATAAATACTCAAATCAACTACAAAGGACCTATGGAGGAATATACTATCCATATCCAAAGAAAGAACTGATGCATAGAAGTATGCATGGTATGGTTTTACATATGTTTATTAACCTGTGTTGCATGGTAGCGCTCTCTAGTTTGGGGTGAGGAAGGAGAGAAGGAGACAGTCCAGAACTTAAAATTTAACCCAAAAAATCAAATTAAATTAAAAAAAAAAGAAAAGAAATGATGGATTTTAGTGTTAGAGAGCGCCTTGGGATCAAGGGAAGCAATGTATAGTTTCCTAAATTCACTCTAAGTCATTCTGTTCTGACTGTACAATTCTTGAACCAGCTCACTGTTTATCTACAGAGCAATAAGGACAAACTCAATAGATTGCCTTTACCAACATGAGGGGAAGGAGAGTATGTCTTCAATGGGGAAGATCAGTAAAGACTTCCCAGATGAGATGGCATAAGCTGAGCCATAGAGGAAAAGAAAGAATCTGGAAAGTAAAGATTAGGATATGTTTAGACAAAGTTGAGGGAGTAGGAGGAAGCAGCTTGAATATGGGGAACAACTAGAAACCTATTGTATCTGGAATGTAAAGTGAATGAAGTAGAGAGCTATAATTTGGGCACTGTGAATTCTTCCTTATCCACTTGGTTTTTCCAAGATTTTAAAGTAGATGGTTTTAGTCTATGGTTATCACTGAGGAGGCCCTGTAGTCACCTAAGATGAAATTGGTAAACAGTGGTGTATGGAGAACCTCATCAATAGGGAATCCATCTTCTGTTTGGAATACAGAAAGGACATTGTTTATAACCTTTGTAAAGCTGGTGCCTTAACTCTTTCAGGCCTTGTTTGAGATTGATAATCAAAAGCTCTTTGAACAAAGTTATGTCCATCTATCAAGGGATCTTGTATAATCTTAGCAAATGCATGGAAGATACCCTTCCAGAAAGGAGTTTTTAAGGCTGTAATTTGCTCTACAAAGTTAAATGCTTTTCATAAATCAACAAACAATAAACAAATCAGGATGTTATATTCTTTACACCTTCTAATTAATTATAAAAATGATTTTCATTGTGTATGACTTTCAGTGACAGTAAAGATAAAGTGTATTGTGGAAAATTGTCTGCAAAAGCCTGACATTTCTCTTATCATATTTTCATTAAGAATATCTTAAATATGAGAGTATGCATTCTCATATTTTTTTAGAAATTATAAAGTATATGTAGGTATATATAAATATGTTCATATATATATATCTATATATCAGTGGTTGCTCATGTCTTCTCATCCATTTTGGGGTATTGTCTTAAGTGGCATCACTCATATACTACACTCATGATGATGAAATGCTTTATAAGATTTCAAATGTGGTGATTCTACTGTCATTGATGATTATAATAAAGAATTGTACAAATAAAGTCCATGGCAGCCCAATGAACCCATTGAAAAAGTTGTAAAAACAAAAAACTTACTACATGAATTAGAATTATTTTGATTGTTTAAAATCATATATAAAATCATATTTTTATCCTTTACTTTTTGTTTTTCTGATCAAGTTTATTAAAGATGAAAAAAATTGTGTTTGATCATAACCAAAAAATGCCATGTAATATGCAAATAAGCATTGTTTGTATGGCACAATATGAGACTTTCTGCTTGAATTAGTAATGATGCCTTTCAATAATAATGGTATAAATTTGTTCACATTTCATTTGTTTAAAAAAATGAGGGTTGAGGGTAAAAAAAAGGAATGAGTAAAAAATTTGCTTCTTTCTAGAATAATGGGGAAAGAGTAATTTATTAAAGACATGCACCATAGTGGGAGTCGGGACCAAGCATCAATTAATCATTGCCTTATTATCCTAATAATGTCATACTGAAAATAAAAATGTCATTATCAAAAAAAAAATCAAATGAATTAAGTTAATGTAGAAAAGTTATCATTTTACTTATCACCCAGAATAGATCTAATTTGGTAGCACAATATAATAATCACCCTCAAAATAATCATCGTCTTTATCAACACCATGCCATCTTTATCATCATCATCATCATCATCATCATCATCATCATCATCATCATCATCACCATCATCATTGTGTGCTCTCTTTCATATACAGAGATGGTATTCTTGACACACTAGTTTATTCAGGAATGAGGAAGCATTTGTGTTGATACAAACATATCATCTCATCAGTCTCTCTTATAACCAACCACAATGTCTCTGAGACAGCTGGACAGGATTAGAAGGCAATCTGTTGTTATTGAAAACAGCATTGTGCAATGAAAACATCAGTAGATTTTGGATCAGAGGACCTGAGCCACTTATTACCTTTATGATCCTGGACAATTTATTTAAACTCTCTGGGACTCAATTTCCTCCTTTGCAAAATGAGGGGGTGGGGTTGGATCAGAAAACTTCTAAGGTCCTTCCCAGCTCTAAGTATATGATTCATGAACCCACTCACTAGAGGGTACTTATAATGTTGGCCTTATTACCATCATGCTATATGGCTAAGATATTCTATGCAGATTTTCTGGACAATAATTGAAAATACATGGTCTAATAACAAAAATATTATGAAGACAATTTTGAAAAACCTTAAGAATTCCAGTAAATGCAATGACCAAGCAAAGACCACAAGACTAATGATGAAATAGACTAACCACTTGACAGAGAGGTGATGGATTCAGGGTACAGATGGAGATATATATTTTTGGACATAGACAATGTGGAAAATTTTTTTTCTTGACTATGCATATTTGTTACAAGGATTTTTCAATTAAGGGTCTGGGAGTAGGAGAAAGAGAAGTAGATTAATCAGTCTATATGTGTGCCAGGTGCTGTGCTAAGCACTACGGATTCAAAAGGAGGCAAAAAAGCAGTCCCTGCCCTCAAGGAGCTGACAATCTAATGGGGAAGACAACATGCAAACAAATATATACACATTAAGCAACCTACAAGACAAACAGAAAATAATTAGCAGAGAGAAGGCACTAGAATTAAGAGGAGTTGGGGAAGGTTTCCAGTAAAAGATTGGGTTGTTAGTTGAAAAACATTACATTAAATTCAAATATCCCCTAGGATTCTCCAAGGAGGAACCTCTAATAAAATAAAATAAAAATAAATCTATTTCAACAATTTTAAAAAGAAAAATATAGGCTAATAAGAATAATATCCACTTTAATTCTACAAAGAAAATTTAAACTAGTGATCCTAAAAAGAAAAAAGAAATAGCACCTGTCTTAGACTTCTGGGTTTCTCACTTTCTTTTTTCCTGTCTCACAACACTAACAAAGCTCTATCTTTGTACCCAAAGCGTACACTTTTATAAAAGCTTATTTTCAGAATACCTTGTTTTCTTTTGTAATTTCTTCTTCCCAAAAGTACTTCCTTTAGTTGACTTGCACAGAATGTACTGACATATTGATAGAAAAACAGAAAAGGTAATGAGATAAGTTAATCATTGAGTCTCCTAATCTTATATTAGTCCTGTCCTAGATTAATCACTAATAATTATCATTTTCTGTAAGACATTTTTTTAAAAATCAAGAATCCAAAAAGTTTAAGTTTGGAAAGGTGGGGGTTTGTTTCAATTTTGAGATCTCCCATAAAACAGCAGATTTAAATACACTGCCTAAGCTTCCAAATATGACAGGTTAAATTAAAATTAAAACAATGAATTAAACAATGAGAAAGATGGCCCATAGTTATTCAACACACACAGCTGCATCATTTCCTTTTGGCCAAAGAGAGGTGTATAAGGGCACAATGCAGCAATCAATTGTGTTAGCAGTCATCACTAAGAACATAATGGTAAAACAACATACTTCCTGATACGGAATGAAGTCCTGGCCACACATGGTCTGATATGTCTTGCATTTACATTTCTCCATGACATGGTCCTAGCCTACCATTATAAACTCACATGACATCTTTCTCATTGATATACAACATGTTGCAGACAAACTGATTTGGTTGTTCCCCAAAATTAACTTCTTGTCTCCCACATACACTCTCCTCTCTAGTCATTTCCTATACAACCTCTTCTATAACCACCTTGTTAGCCACCAGCAGAGACTATGTCTTAGAGGAACTTTTATCCTGGGGCTTGCTGCTCCTGGAGCTCTATTACAAGAAAGCCCCACACTTGCTTCATTTCATCTCTTCTCTCAAATTCTGAAATTTCTTTGCCACCCACACTAGAGACCTCTTCCTTCTCTCTCCCTTACTTCCCACTTCCAGTTCTGGCACCATGAACCATAATCAAATAAACTCTGCTATTATTCCTAGATGGGATATGTCAATTGATTTCTCTGTATAGCTGTTTACCATCCCTGTAACTTTCTGGAACAAAGTACCTATTTTTGGCCATCACACACATATGTGACTCAGGCTTTCTGACACACAGTTCAGTTTTTTTTTTTTGTTTTTTTGTTTTGTTTTGTTTTGTTTTGTTTTGCTGTGCTGTGCTATGATTGTTTTGTTGGGAAACTTATAGATTCTCGGAGACACAGTTAACAACAAAACTGCTTTCAGGAAAGGACTCTGGGTTGTTTGTTGGCTATTCAAGAAACGAGTAATAGCCTTGTATGTAAGACCATATTTGTTTTTACAAACCCATCCCTTCTTCAAATCTCCCCATTTCTGTTGAGGGTACCACCATCCTTCCAATCAACCAGGTTTGTGCCTCAGAATCATCTTTTATTCTTTCCTCTGGTATCGATTCTACCTCTGCAAAATCATTTATATCCATCCTTTCCTTTCCATTTACACAGCCAATGTCCAAGTTCAAGTTTTCATCACTTCTTATTTTATGCTACAGTAGCCTCCTAACAGGTCTCCCTGCTCATAATCTCTCCCTTCTCCAATTCATTTCCCACATAGCTGTCAAAATAATCTTCCTTAATCAAAGTCTAACCAAGTCAGTAGCCTAATCCATAAGTCTTTAGTGGACTATTGACGCTAAAGTCAGATCCAAACTCATCATTTGGACATTTAAAACACTCCATGACCAGGCTCCCATTTACCTCCAGTTTTACTTCAAATTACTTAATCCCTTCCATGAATTCTATACTCCAGCCAGTCTGGCCTATTATCTGTTCTCTAAACTCGTGGCTCCATTTCCTCTTGGTGCCTTTGTGCAGACTCTCCCCTGTACTTGCACTGTACTCCCTCTTCACATGTATTTATTTAAAATCATTAGCTTAGCCATAGCTCCATCCTTACATAGGATGTATAAGGGCTTGCCTTGAATTTTCCAATGTTCAATGCTATGTCTCCTGAAATTACTTTTCATGCACTTATTCATGTACAATACTTTATCTGCCCAGTAGTAGAAAGTCAAGAAAACTTCCATTTTTGTCTTTGAAACTCCAAAGCCAAGCATAGTCCATCACACATGATAGGTATTTAATAAACATTTGTTGAATTAACATTAATCCATATGATCAAGTCAGGCCCAAGAAACTACAGAGTGAAGGCTGGATGTTGTCTTTTGCCCTTCGCTTTCAAAGAGGACTAATGACATCACGGGGTGATGTCTATGGATGAATTGGATTTAAGTAAGGCAGAGCTGCACGAAGTCCTTAGCCTCTCTCTTCCAGAGTCATTCAAGTCTAGTGGCAAGACAAAAGTCTAGATGACTGCTGATGGCTCAGGATGACTTTGGCGGGGAAGTCTTCACTTGAATGAATTTGCATCAGCTGCCTTCATGGCTTTCAATGTCCATTCCACGAGGAAGTCTTCACTTGACATACTTGGGATAGACATCCCAATAACTCACTCAGGGGTTTGAGGCTCGTTCATTACCCTCAACCTGGTTTAGCCCATCCGCTGAGATGGTTTTACTGGAGTGTGGCCGCTACACATGCTCCACCTTGTTGGAGCCACAGTTGAGAGTTGGGTGGCAAGTGGACACCGAAGATATATGAGCAGCTCTGAAAAGGGCTCAGCAAACCCTCATACTAGAAGTATTAGTCCTCCTTGAATACTCTATATACCTCAGGCAGGATATAAAATAACTAGCACATACAGTGACCAGTGTTCCTATCTCCTAAAAGAGTTTTTGCTGTATTTGTGCACCAGGGCTTCTGAGAAGGCAATAAGATCTTCAGATCTATGGACAGAACCTTAGGCAGAAAAGGTCAAATTCCATGTTCCTATGTACATGTGCACATCTAGATCAAGTCAGATTAATTTTTCATGCTATTTCCACTACTGCCTCTTCCACTCTTGTCACCACCTACCCCTGACCTTCTAAATTTCTATATTGAATTCATTGTTCTTCTCAACCTCTAATGTTGATAGTGCCTGTGATGTGACAGTGAGAAATACAACATATTGGAAAGAGGTCTGGATTTGAATTAGAAGCCCTGGGATTGAATCCCAGCTCTGCTCATTCCCCGTGTGACCTTGGACAAGTCTCCTTGCCATAGATTTTCCTTATTCATTAAAGAGAGGGTTGGGTTAGATAATGTTCAAGGTCCTTTCATTTTTTTTCTTTTTTTTTTTAATTTATATTTTTTTATTTTTTCCATACGCTTTTGAGTTGAAAATTTTTCTCCTTTTTCCTCCCCCCAACCCTCCCCAAGATGGTGCATAATCTGATACATTTACATACCCATTAAACATATTTTCACATTAGTGAAGTTGTAAGTAAAAATTAAAACCAATACGAGGAACCATCAGAAAGATGAAACAAAACTCAACAGAAGGTAAAAATAAGTGATAGCAATTCGACTTCCATAGTTCTTTCTTTGGATGTGGACAGCATTTTCCATCCCGAGGCCTCTGGAAATGTCTTAGATCCTCATAATGCTGAGAAAGGTTCAGTTTAACAATCTTAGTCATTGCATAACATGGCTGGTATTGTGTACAAAGTCTTCTTGGTTCTGCTCACTTCACTCAGCATCAGACCATATAAGTCTTTCCAGGTTTTTCTGAAGTCAGCCTGTTCATCATTTCTTATAGCACAATAGTATTCCATTACATTCATATACCACAACTTGCTCAGCCATTCCCCAATTGATGGGCATCCTCTCAATTTCCAATTCTTTGCCACCACAAAAAGAGCTGCTATGTATATTTTTGTACATGTGGGTCCTTTTCCCATTTGTTTGATCTCTTTGGGATATAGCCCTAGAAGTGCTATTGCTGGATCAAAGGGTATGCACATTTTTGTAGCCCTTTGGGCATAGTTCCAAATTGTTCTCCAAAATGGTTGGATCATTTCACAACTCCACCAACAATGTATTAGCGTTCCAATTTTCCCACATCTCTCCAACATTTATCATTTTCCTGTTTTGTCATGTTGGCCAATCTGATAGGTGTGATGTGGTACCTCAGAGTTGTTTTGATTTGCATTTCTCTAATCAATAACGATTTAGAGCATTTTTTCATGACTATAGATGGCTTTAATTTCTTCATCTGAGAACTGTCTGTTCATATCCTTTGACCATTTATCAATTGGGGAATGGCTTGTGTTCTTATAAATTTGTCTTAATTCTCTATATATTTTAGAAATGAGGCCTTTATCAAAGACTGGTTGTAAAAATTCTTTCCCAATTTTCTACCTTCCTTCTAATCTTAGTTGCATTGGCTTTGTTTGTGCAAAAACTTTTCAATTTAATGTAATCAAAATTATCCATTTTGCTTTTCATAATGTTCTCTATCTCCTGTTTGGTCATGAATTCTTCTGTTCTCCATAGATCTGATAGGTAAACTATTCCTTGTTCTCCCAGTTTACTTATGGTATCAGCCTTTATATCTAAGTCCTGAACCCATTTTGACTTTATTTTGGTATATGGTGTGAGATTTGGGTCTATGCCTAGTTTCTGCCATACTCTTTTCCAGTTTTCCCAGCAGTTTTTTTCAAAGAGTGGGTTCTTATCCCAGAAGCTGGGTCTTTGGGTTTATCAAATAATAGATTACTATAGTCATTGACTACTGTGTCTTACATATTTAACCTATTGCACTGATCCACCTCCCTTTTTTTTTTTTTTTTTGGTTTTTAGGCAATTGGGGTTAAGTGACTTGCCCAGGGTCACACAGCTAGTAAGTGTCAAGTGTTTGGTCTGAGGCTGGGTTTGAACTCAGGTACTCCTGACTTCAGGGCCTGTGCTTTATCCACTGCGCCACCTAGCTGCCCCCACCTCCCTATTTCTTAGCCAGTACCAAGCAGTTTTGATGACTGCTGCTTTATAATACTATTTAAGATCTGGAATTGCTAGGCCACCTTCCCCTGCATTTCTTTTCATTAGTTCCTTTGATATTCTGGACCTTTTGTTTTTCCAAATGAATCTTGTTATTATTTTTTCTAACTCTATAAAATAATTTTTTGGTAGTTTGATTGGTATGGCACTAAATAAGTAAATTAGCTTAGGTAGGATTGTCATTTTTATTATATTAGCTTGGCCTACCCATGAGCAACTGATGTTTTTCCAATTATTTAGATCTGATTTTATTTGTGTGAAAAGTGTTTTGTAATTGTGTTCATAGAGTTCCTGGGTTTGTTTCAGGAGGTAGACTCCTAAATATTTTATCATGTCTACAGTAAGTTTAAATGCAAGGTCCTTTCTAATCCTAAATCCTATGACCTAATGTGGCATTTTAGAAATTCATAAAGATCTAGTAGACTGGTTAATTTTTGTGTGTGTGAGTCATAGACTCCTTGGCAGTCTGGCGAAGCCTACAGACCCCTTCTCAGAGGGTTTTAAATCCATAAAATACATGAGTCATCAGAAAACCAATTATATCAAAATCTAAATTTCAAAATGTTAATAAAAACAAGTTTACCCCTAGGTTTTTAACCACAGGTGAGGAATCTTGTCTCTTAGAATATTCCAAGGATTCTCAGTAATCAAATAGATTTGACTTCAGGTAATAATCAGATTAGACCCTAGTCGTGGTGCGGTAGGGGAGTGGACAATTAAAAAAAATAAATTAAACCTTCCCCAAGTCACACAGAAATGTTTCTGCATCTCCTATTCAACAATTTAACAAATATTTATTAAGCACAGACTCTGCGAAGCCATAATGTAGGTGCTTTCTGTGGAAGCTTAGGAGTTCTGAGAAGAGAATTTTCCAGCCCCCTGCAGGGCTGTTGAAATTCACCACTGACTGGGTTAATAGGACCCAGCTTTTGGAATGGCGGGGCAGTAGAAGAGATTAAGAGATAGTCTCAATGAAAATTAAGTCATTAACAACAGTTTATATTTTTCTAGTTCTACAGTTACATAGTGCAACACTAGCTCATTCAGTTTTTCCCTTCTTACTCCACCTCCTCCATGAAATGGGGGAAATCAGGCTGGCTCTGCCTGGCTAGAGTTCCCAGCAGCAAACAGGTGACCACAGATACTACCTACAGCCAACCTTTATGAAGAGGTGGCAGGGAGCTTTCCCACCTTCTTACCCTATACTGCAAGCTCCTCACTCTTGGGACTTCACTCCACAGACTGAAACTCTTATGGGCTTGTCTCCTATAGCATAACAGGATTCTACATCACCCTGGGGAGGTTTCACTTAGGAACTTTTCCTCTACGAAGAAGCTTGCCAGTCACTTCATGCCTATTCCAGGGGACTGAACCGCTTCCTTTACAATCCCTTCTCAGCCTTTACTAATGTCCGTAAAAGAGCATGTTAAAATTCAACACATACTTTGCCCACCAAATATGTATTATATATGTATACACACATAAATGTATGTATGCACAAATATATGTACACACATATTTATCTATTCACCTATATGTACACACAAATCTATATAATAGGTCCATTTGTGTATGGGCTACCCAGGTGGTACAGAAGTCAGGAAGATCTGAGTTCAAATTTGGCCTCAGATGCTTACTAGCTGTGTGACCTTGGGCAAGTTACTTAACCCTATTGCCTCAGTTCCTCCTCTGTAAAATAGGAACACATTAGAGAAGGAAATGGCAAACCACTCCAGTATCTTTGCCAAGAAAATCCTATGGACAAAGTCCATGGGGTCATGAAGAGTCGGACATGACTGAACAACTACAACATATGTGTCTTTATTGTATACAGCGTGTATATATCTCATATATATTGTGCATATATGTATGTATGCCTCTTCAAGAAGTTTCTGAGAGCAAAGTATTTCATTCGTAGGCTTAGAAGTAGTTGCTTTAACACTAACAGCTGAGGGGAGGTTCTCTTTTTATTACCACTTCTCTTGAAAAAATAGTGATTGTTATTTTGTAGGTTAACTTCTATTAACAAAGAGGAAATTCGTGGTGACACCTACTCAGGATTCGATTTCCCACTTGTTTGTTCCCGGAGGCACGCACTTACTGTAATTAGACAGTTCGCCTCGTACTGGAATAATACACTACAAAGGATGTCTCTCAAACCTCGGGAGTCTGGCCTTGAAATGGATTCTAAGCAGTTCCCCTAGAGGGCGCACGGCATACAGTTTTTCAACAGGCAAGGAGACTCCGCACTCTCCCAGGTTCCATAAAAGGGGAGGAGGCGGATCAGTTTCTTTCTCTCATTGAGAAAGAACAGGATTGGAAGACGCGGCATATAAAGCCAAGCAGAAAGCGTGAAACAAAGCATTCTGATCGGAATTGGATTGGGGAGGCGAGGTGTGGAATCCGGGATATAAAACTTGTTTTAAGGGGAGTAACCAACCTTTTCCACTCCACAACGCCTGTGAGCTTCAAGGGTTCTCTGGCTACCCTCTTCATTTATAATTTTTATTTTTTTTGCAAAGATTTCTGTACATTTTTCTCTTAAAAGAACATTTCTTTTCCAAGAGAAAATAAGGCAAGATCAATGAAGGAGAGAAGAGCCAGTCAGAAATTAAACAGTAAATCTATGATGGATCCTAATCAGAACGTGAAATGCAAAATAGTGGTAGTTGGAGACAGCCAGTGTGGGAAAACGGCGCTGCTTCATGTGTTTGCTAAGGATTGCTTCCCCGAGGTACGTCTACCTTTCCTTGCCAGTGTCCGGGAGGGAGTCAAAGCTGCTAGAGATTAGTGGGGATTTTTTATTTGATTGCTTTACTGTCCTAACCTTCTTAGTTTCCCCTCTCCTTCACCCGTTCTTGTAAGATCCCTTGAAAGGAGAAAGGAGTAGGGAAGAAGGCACTGGGGCTGGAAGAAGCCTGCCGATTAATCTCCTTGCCGTTAAAACTTGTCTTTCATCTGGAAAGAAGATGTTAGGGTTAGGGTGGTGTGATATGGGAGTGATTTTTTAATGGGGGGGAGGGTCAGTCTGGGGGGGTTTTTGAGGGGGGAGGTGATGTTAGGGAGAGATTTGGTTCCTCGTGTTTGGTGCCTGTTGGGTTGCGTGCGTTTTTTTTTTAAAGGGGGAAGGGAATTTTGTTGGTACCATGCCTTTTAAGATAACCCTGTTTTGTTGTATTTTGTTTTTTTTTTCCTTCTTGATCTATTTCCCTGTTTCTTTCCTTGTATTCTCCGTGTGATTCCTTCAGAATTACGTCCCTACAGTATTTGAAAATTACACGGCCAGTTTTGAAATTGACACACAAAGGATAGAGCTGAGCCTGTGGGACACTTCGGGTAAGAAAAGAAACCTGTATTCAGACCGGGGCTTGTTTCTTTATCTGAGGGACTGGGGTGCTGGGGAGTAGGGAATGCTGGATTTGAGATTAGGCGACTTTTGTGGTAGAAGCTGGGCCAATGCCATGGACCCCTGAGGTCAGCGCGCCCTCTGGCATTCCCCCCAATTCCCCCCCGCCCAAAGCTACAGTGCCTCCTTTAAGTTTTTCCTCCTCGAGTAATCCCCGCGTTCCGGTCGAGATGAATTCAATTCAGCAACAAATGCCTTTTATTTCTTTGTGGGGAGGAAGATATAAGGCGGGGGGAGGGGAGAGGAGGAAGAGCCGGGACCTAAGACCGAGTGCTGAAAGGAGAAATTGGAAAGAAATGATTGTGGGCTTTTAACTATCCATGAAGTAACCCAGGCACTCTCGGACCAGCACATGGAAATGGGCTAAAATCTCTAATCCTAAGGCTTGGTGATCCAACTTGGGGCGATTCTGCTAAGATCATTGGCCCGCTTCTCCCACACACCTAAGGACGGGGGGGGGGGGGGCGTCATTGAACCTGCAGTGACAAACAGCGAGTTCCCACTCTGTACTATACCCAGTTATGAACCTGGGAACACCTTCTCTATGCAACTTGATGGCTTTCTAGGAGGATGAGAGGGAAAACCGGGGAAGGATGGTGGTGGGAGGAGGAGGAAAATCCCCAAATAGGCGCGGTTACGTGCGGAATCCTAACCTACCAGAAAGTAACATGAGCGTAAGCAATCTCTGGTATTCGTGACGATGACAGGAAAGTATGTGCAGGCGGTTGTACAACAGCGAGGTGCCGGGAACGGAGTAGTGGGGGGAGGGAGAGAGAAAACTCCGAGCTGGAGGGTTTCCCTCCTTTTAGGGGCTGCTTTGCAACCTGGAATGAGGGGTAGAGCATGAGGCCCACTCCAGAACTCTAGACTAGGAGATGATATATACAGATAAAATAATCCCTGCCTGCGCTGTGTGTGTTATCTTTACGTTCTGTTTGAATTATTGGGATGAGTCTTTTTAAAGGGGATAATTTAGTTCAGAACCCAGGTGCTACTTTCTCACCTCCCCACCCTCTTGTCATGGCTTTTAAAGTGGGGAGGGTAAATAACCAAGTTTTGGGGGCAGTTCGCGAATGGGGAGAAGAAAAAGGATGGAAAGGACTTGGATGTGACGGGGAGGTGTCTCCTGGAGTTGGGGGGGCACAGTGGTGGGTGATTGGTGGCAATCTGGAGGCGGCTTAGCCTGAGACTTGAGCACTGTCCCCTTGCCACCCTCTGGGAGCACTCCGAGTGTTAAAGTCTCCCAGTACCTTTGCGAAGAGAACCTGCACCGCGCGCCTGAGCTAGGCTCTGGGTTTAAAAGAAAGCTGCGGACGCTTTGAGATGGGAGCTAGCGGGGGTGGAGGCCAGGGAGCAGGAAGAAATTGAACCAAGTGAAGATCTGGGAGGTCGGGAACGAAACTGAGCTGCCACGAGGATCGGGCAGGGTGGGAAGCTGAAGTGAAGACTTAACTAGGAGACAAGTGCGGGCATGTCGGATCTGCCCATGAGGGCTATTTGTAGGTGCTGCCCTGAGGAGTAGGCGGAGGAGACTCTGCTTATTTTTGCTGGTAGCGGTCTAGCTGTAGACCTTCTCTGGCAGTGTGGTCAGCCCTGATCTTCAGTGTGAACCAGAATACTGAGGGCAAGAAAAGGACAGAGAAAGGGGCTGGCAGAGGCTTCCTGCAGTGATAAAGCCCGCGCATGCACAGTGGGGGAGAGAAGGCAAAGTCTAGTCCCCTTTCCCTAAAAGCCTCTCTCAGCTGCAGTCCGTGCCAGACTCCGCTTTTGCTACAATCAATCCCAGCCCAGATGGGCAGCTTTTCACTTTCCACTTGGAGAGCCAGCCGCTTCCCAACTCCTTTCCATGTGCTGAGGGGGCCGGCAGAGGGAGGGAGGGGTTGAGACCACACTGTGCCTTCTTTCTCCCTGGGGATTCCACTCTCCTCTGGGTTACATAGTGAGAAAGCAGCAAGAGAAGTAGTGCTTTTCAGGTCATTAAGAGACGGGTATTTTTCTTTATTTTTCTTTTTGTCATGTCTAACATCCTCTCTCAGAATTCCCTTCCTGGCTTTTAACCCAGAAGTCCTGTTCTTGTCTTCTGAGGTTCTATGACCCCATGAAAATCAGAAATAGTGGATAGAGCTGGCCTGGGGCCAGGAAGGCTATGATTTAGGACCTGCTTCTGATACATCCTTAACTTCTCTGGGCTTCATGCAGCTCATGTAAGAGTCCAAGTTGCAGAAAAGGAGCCTATCTGAATTAGAAAATTTCTTTACGGAAAGTCACCTATACCAATGAAATGTTCCGATCTCCGTGAACTTAGCCATGTCTAGTGTGTAGGAAAACCAATTCGATGAATGACAATTAGCCTTGACAGACACATTCACTTCTAACCCCCATAGAATGCTAGTGTTAGAAAGGACTTTAGAGGTCACATTATTCAGAGTTTTAGAGTTGAAAAAGAAGGAATCTTATGATGTTAATTATAATATGACTGACTTTTACACAGTACTTTGAGAATATACTGTCAGATAAAGTAATCCTGCCAGATAGGCACTTACAGATATAATCTTCATTTTAAAGATAAAGAAACTGAGTCTTAGAGTAGTTAAGTACCTTCTTCATAGTCACACAGCTGTTAGGAGTCAGAAGTAGGATTTGAACTAAGATTTCTGACTCTAAAGTTACACTAACAAGGATGCACTATTTTCCAAGATCTCATGGAGCTTTACCAAAAAAAAATTTTTGTCTGTTTGCTTTTCTCTTCTATTTATACTCCTAAACAAAGTGTCCAAGTGCTACTATAACAGATATCTCCGACCTCCACATTTTTACAGATTAGGAAACATGCTCAGGGAAGAGGAGTCACCACTCAAATTTCATATTCAATAAGTGGCCCAGCAAGGACTGGTAGTTGGGTGTTTTTGTTTCAGGTCCAATGCTTTATCCTGGGCAAACTGATTTGAGTAGTACCCATTATTATGCTCCCTTCCCCCTTTGTTCCAAGGTCACTAAAGGCAATAAACTGACAAAGAATAAGAAAGCAGTGGGAAGGTAGTTTGCAAGGCACACGTGTTGGCCAGGGATCTTTCTTCATTAGGACAATTGTTTGGCTTCAGCTTTTAGATTTTGTGGGTCACCTCTCAGGGCTGAAAGTTCTAGCCTTAAAAGTCATCAGTGTGCATTGAGCCAGATTAAGGGAATTTTGAGAGTGCAACTAGCTGGATTTCTTAGAAGAGGGAAAGAGGTACAAGAATCACTGCTGTTTCTTTTGGATCTACTGTAAAATCAAAGGGGTTTTTGCTTCTCTATTTCCAAAGATAAAGAAGGAAAGAAGTAGATTTATTTCCTGGGTTTAAGGAAGACACATATTTTGTGGGCAGTCTTTATATTACTTCACTTGTGAAGATTAATATAATTTAGATGTGAAAATTTCAGAATGCCACATTTTAGACTTTTGACAAACATGCAAATTTTATGAATGTTGATATTTATTTATGCATAGAGTCACTAAGCAGATTAGATTTCCCTGGTGTTTATTGCTGCTCAGAAGCTGAATAATCAGTGCACAAAGAAACTACATTAGGTTGGCAACTTTATAAACATTGCCTTTCATTAAATTAAAGATAATCACCTGGAATGAGATCTGTATTTTTATTCAATGAAGCACAAAGCTCTTGTGTGTTTAGCTTCCACATCAACTGAGATGAAGAAAATATCTTTTTAGGAGTTAGTAATGGAATTTTAGGTGGAATTTAGATCTATAGGAAAAAAAACAGTATTCACAAGGGGAAAATATGAAAATGAATGAAAAGTTATTTAATGACAAAGTCACCAAGCTGTGCTGCAATTCTTTAGAGTAGGCTATCCCACAAAACAAGTTTGTCATTCATAGGTAGAATGAACACTGTTAATGGTTCATTGCACTCAACCTGGAATCATTGCATCAGCAAGCAGTCATATGAAGTAACTTTACTATTTTGTACTTCCTTTCAGGCTTTTCACAACAAATGTTTGAACAGGATTATTTTGTGACAAATGTTTGACATTTTCTTACCCACCAAGATCATTTGTTTGTTTCAGGTTATAAAAATAATTGCACATCTTTGGTGCCACTGGATTATAATTGCTGATTACCAACTGTTGTCAACTGAGTTTAAAAAAAAAGCAAGCTAGATCTCTGAATGCCTAAAAGTTAGATTTGGTTATTTTAAAACTTTTCAAAATTAGCTCTGTAGACCACTCAGCTGTTCTTTTTTCTTTTCCCCCCAGCCATGCACAAATACTATTTGGAAATAGGGGGAGAGAATCTGAAATGAGAAAGAAAAGGTGGAAATGTAGGGTGTCTGGATTATTTTTTGTGTCAGAAAGGAGTCATTAGGTCTGACCCGATCAGGGAGAAGGGAGTAAAACTCTCACTGTTTTGAGGTTTATGAAATATAATGGATTTCACTTAGAGTATTGAACTTGAAATAATTCCATTTTTATTTGTGAGCCCTGAAAAAAAACCAGTCCTATATCAATTTGCATTGTTTTAGCCAGGGCTGTCCAGTGGATCCATTTCCAATGGTAAGAAGAAAGTTGTTTTCTAACTGAATTTACCATAAGAGATAATTTACCAGTCAGTGTGTAGTATCCTCAAAGAGCAAATACAACAGATGAGCAGAA
Source organism: Phascolarctos cinereus (assembly GCF_003287225.1). Taxonomy (NCBI): domain Eukaryota; kingdom Metazoa; phylum Chordata; class Mammalia; order Diprotodontia; family Phascolarctidae; genus Phascolarctos; species Phascolarctos cinereus. The sequence goes on from NW_027556098.1 coordinate 242,556,028, forward strand.
CCTACTCGAAAGACTGACTGACCCATGGTTCCATGGAAACAAAACAAAGCATTTTAGCAGGAGTTCTTGAAATGCATGGTACTCAGGTTTTTAGTGTACAATATTTCTTTTTCACTGGTGGTAGAGAGAGCCACCTTATAATAGTTGATCCACAACCTAAATAATTTCCAAGTTTAATTAAGTTTCTATAGGCATGGGTTTGTGTTTTAAATATGAATCTGCTTTGTACAGCAGGGAAAGCATTGGCTTTGGAACCAGAAATCCCATTAAATTTAACTGTGTCTTGGCCCTGTCACTTTAGTAGCTGGGTAACTTTGGGTAAATCACATCCTCCAATATCCTCTTTTCTGCCCTATAAAATGGGATTGTTAATCCTTGTACAGGGTTGTTTTAAGGATCCAGTTGGCACTACAGAACATGCTTTATAACTATTACTAATATAAGTTGCTTATTATACTTCTTTTGTGGAGTCAAGTTAGACAAGAGTTTAGCATACATTTTCCGATAAACATTTCACATTTGCTACAGTGAGCTAATGTTCTAAATGCCTACTGACATAAAATAGTCATTAGAAGATCACCAGATAACTGTGTTTCTAAGAAACTTATACCAATAATATTGCCTATTAATTACGTTATTTTCTGTAGTCCTTAATAACAGTTTTTAACCTAGCAAAAATACATTTTGGTAAGGAAGGAAGATAATTTTAAATGAAAATTATGTGTGACTACTAGGGAACCTCCAGGTCATTATCTTTTTTAAATCCTTCAAAATGTTCATGTGACACAAGCTTTATTTAGCCTGTGGATGCTTAAGCTAACAATTATTGCGTATTTTCTGAAAATTATTAGCGTTTTAAAAAGCATTCTTTAAAGGTCTACAAGAGGCAGTTAGGCAATTAAGTATATTTTTTCCATTTTATTTAAGGAAAATATTCTTTAAAAAATACATGCCTGTTGGTTTATAGCCACCATTTGTAGTTTGTGCTTCAAATTTGAAGTATGGACTTTGTGACAAGCACTCTAATGAAATATTTCTCAACAGGGCCAGAAATGTTACAGCAGTGCTGGGGATTAGCATATAATTAAATCCAGAAAAGCCTTAGAGGCTTCAAAACAAATTAACTTTATTGTGATTTGAACATATATGCACAATGTGTGAAACATCTGGACAAAAACGTAGCAGCGATTACCAAATCAACCAATATTTATTGACAGATACTATGTGCAGGGCTCTTGTGTGAGGCATTATGGAAGATAGGAAAGTGTAAGTTGCAGTCCCTTTCATAAGTGAATGGAAAGTTAAATAATACATATGAGGAATGTTTCGGGCACTCTTAGATTAATCGCTATTGAATGATAAAGACATGAATGTGCCGAGTTCAGAGCAGAAAAGGATTACTTTGGATCTGAGTATAAAAAGATCTCATGTGGGAAAAAGGATTGAGCTGGCCCTGAAGAATGGGTAGGATTTGACGTGGTAGGTTGATAGGATTTTGAGCCAGAGTAATCCAAACAGACTCTTCAAATAAGGAGACTGAGAGCCAGAGACATATCCAGTGTCACTGTAAATCAATAGCAGAGCCAGGACTTGAACCCGAGTCCCTGGTCTTCAGATCTAGGGAAATTTCCACTATATCATGATAAACATTGATCCCAATTTTCTCCTCGTGAAAACCTTCTAAAAGCATACCAATATGTAAGAATGTTTTATTTGAAATATATGGACTAAGCTACCTTCAGGAGCAGCACAAAGCATGCTAGTAATACTTTTGCATGTTATTGTCATCACAGTATAATATCTAAGTATTTCCAGTCATATGAAAACCAAAATACTTACTACACTTAAAAGAATGTTTCTGCATTGCATTTATAATAATATATAAATCCAAGTTGAAAGAGACTCCTCCTCCCCCATTCTACTGATAAAGAAACTGAGTTTGTAGAAAGGATGACTTTTCAAAAGTCCATGGAACTAGAACCAAGATCTTCAAGCTCTCAATCCAGTGCTTATCCCAAGATAGAAGAATTATTTCAGAAGCTTCTCTCCCCTCTGTTTTTGTTTATTTGTTCATTCATGTCTGACTCCATCTAGAGTTTTCTTGGCAAAGATACTAGAGTGATTTGCCATTTCCTTTCCAGCTCATTTTACAGATGAGGCAGGTTTAAGGGACTTGTCCAGGGTCACACAACTAGTAAGTATCTGAGGCTGGATTTGAACAAAGGTCTGTCTGACTCTGGGCTCAGCAGCCACTGTACCACCTAGCTGTTCCTTCTTTATTTACAAGTAGATAAATGTCTTAAAAAGAGACTTTGGTGTTCTCTCCCCTAGACATGTTAAAAATCACTGCCCCTTTTCTGTACTTCTGCTTGGGCATTATTTTCACTAAAATAAAATAATCTTGAGAGCAAGGTTAGTTTTCTGGCAGTGGGAATATGAAAGGGAAAGCATGTTTCAGGTAGTGGCAAAGAAGTATGAGAGTTTATTGTATTAAATACTAGGTGTAAAATTAAAGGTACAAGCCTGGGAAAGAACTAGATGTGTCCAAAGGTAGGTAATGGTATGTGGAGCCTTAACCCCAAGATCAAACTTGACCTAAGGGCTTGGGTTTGCTATACTTGGGCCCATAAGTGAGCTAGGTTGAAACAGGACAGATGAGTTTCCACAGATTGATAGCACTTGGCTTCCCAATAAGACCTACTAACAGATGCATCAGACCACATAAGAGGGTTTCCCCATTGAATCTATTGGTTAGCCAGGAAAGTTCAATTACACTTGCCAGTCTGCACCTGTCTCTAGAGACTCAGATTTTTTTCAGATTCATTTTTAACCCCACTTAGAACTGCATCCTTTCCTATCTATTTGTAGCAGTTGCATGTTAAAAAAAGGTATCCAGATTGGCCATATTGATTCTGCTTAAATTAACCAGATGTTTGTTCATTAATCCAGTTATTTTGCATGTAGATGTGACACCAAGGACCAATAGCTACCCAGATTAGTTCATGGCTGTTTAGTGGTCTATGTAAAATGAAACAGTTATCCAAAAGCCAGTTGTAATGCCCTTCAGATGCCTCTGTTGCTGCCACTGATTGGTAACTTTATTCACAGTCCCTATAGCATAAGCAGTTCTTCTATTGGAATAATTTGTAAATGTCCTCAAGGTGCTCTGGTCAATGAGATGAATATATTACTTAGGCAGTGTGGGGAAGTTGGGCTTTACTGTAAATTCTCAAGAGGCCCTGGGGATGGATAGCCAGGTTCTTGAAAGCCATTCACTTCTCAAACTAGACTTCAAAGTGATCTACTAAAAATTATACTGAGTAGAAGAAGTCCGAGGCTGCTTCCTCATTAACGTGATGAGTTTTTCTTATTCTTATTATGATGATACAGCTTCATCTCCTATATAGATGACAGTTTTGTTAGGAATCTCATTAGCCAAATTAGATTAAGATTTTATAAATTTTTGTACTTTAAATAAAGCTACAAAATTCTATAAGAACACATCTTTTGTGTTCCCTAGAAATAATAGCGTTCAGCCCATTTTATGGTGTTATACTAGTCTCCAAATTCTTTAAAAGGAAATCTGTACATAATTTCTATCAATCTGGTTTTATGGGCGAAAATGAACAAAAATTCTTTATGGAGAAAGCTTTAATGGGTATTGTGTATTTGCTTTCTTTCCTTCTTGGCACTTTTTCAAAAGTGTAGACCAGCTTGGTGGGGCTGAGGGGAAGGCATTGAACAGAGCCATATCCAAAAGTTCTGGGTAGACTTAATGCACATTCTTAAGATTCCTGATAATTTGAGGCTTTCATCTAGATTAGTGATGGCATGATGAAACGGTATCTTATAACAGGTCAAATCACACAGTCACACATGTTAGCTGTTAACTCAGTACAATCTAATACAAATGCTTTCTTGCTAGTTAGCCCAAACTGAAATATATGTGTCCTACTTTTAGTTTGCTTTAAATTCCTTAAAGTAGTAAGAAAACTACCTACTTTAAGACCCATATTATAATAGAAATACTGAATTAGACCATTCAGTAACAACCTTTTTTAAAGTTTCAAAATGTTTGTAAGTGGATCTAAACAGGCTCCCTTTTGGGCTGGAATCTGTGTATATATACATTTAATTATGGACATATATGGTCTGTTCTGTCTTTGAGAAGCTGTGACTTAAGCAGACAGGTATGTGTCTGAAGAATTAGTTTCAGGGTGAGGCACTTTGTGACTATTCTTGGGTTGGAAATTTTGCTCTCACCCAGAATTAATGATCTTAAAGACAAAGATGGGCAGACATGAACTTTCAAAAGGCGTTTTCTGCTTTGCCACTTGTATGTGCCAAGTTCCAAGCATTATAACTCAGTTGACCTGTGGGGAAAAAAAAGTGCTACTATACCTGTCACCCCCAGGCAAATTCTTCAGTTTTTTTAAAATATATACTTATTTATTTTGAGGGTTTACTTATCCATTTAGTATTTTGATTTTCTTGGGAGGGGATTCCCTTTCAAAGACTCTTACATGTTAGGATGAAAGAGTTATAAGAATGAGATTTAATTAAAAATTCAGTGTCACTCTTAAGAGAAATGATAGGATGAAAAAGCTGAACTTTTCATTCACATGAAAGCAAATAATGGAAAAGGGGCAAATAGAACCTCACAGGACATTTGCAGCCCAAGACAGACACTTGAGATGATAAAAATGGACTTTATTTCTTTCTCAAGTGTTTAGGAAACAGAACCCATGAGTCATGGTGAATTTTTTAGCATTCTTTCTGCTGCTGCCTTCTGCTCTAAATTTATACTAGATCCTTTTAAAAGGCAACATAAAAATCTTTCCAAAAAATCCCTCCCCCCCCCATATGGGACTTGACATTGGTGGTGAGGTTCCTTCTCCCCCCCCCCCCCCCCCCACTGAGGGGCAGTTCTTTCAACAGATTATCCTCTGATACCTAGTTTGGTAAGGTTCTCTCTTCCAGATGTTACTTCTCACTTCGCGAGGGAATTCCTGGAATTCTTAGCTTTTCTTTGCACTGTGAGTTATCTAACAAGTGTTTAGTGATTAAAGCATGCAGTCTCACAACATTTTTGCTTTCTTTGTGTACCAGCATCAACTTTCAAGGGAAATTCTAAGACTGACCTTAAAAATGATGAAAACTCTGAGAGAACATAAGATGAAACTTTGCCACGGGGTTTCTAAGGGAGCTTAGTTAGCTAAATGGATTTTGTGGGTTCCCTTGGTTTTCTAGATTTCCTTACCTCTAGTTGTTGTTATTAGGCATGGCTATATCATGCATATATATCTCCTTTTTTTCATATACATCTCTTAATATGAAGAAGTGCAGAAGTAGGAGTGAGGGCATTCTATAATTTGTGCTATGTTTTACTAAGAAAGAAACACGTTTTCTTAGTGCAAGAAAATAGGGTTGCATCCTAATTTCATCTAGGTTCACTTCAGATAAGTTCACTGCTTCCCTGAAAAAAAAGTTCTTTGTTTTTGTTGAACACTGTTACAGGGTTTTTTATGAAAGATCTGAATTCAGATTCCACCACACACACTTAACACGTTGTGTGAACATGGGCATTTGAACACAGCTAAGTATGAGCAGTGAACCTGTAACAAAGTGACGAGAGAACTCAACTTTTCTAGTTCTTAAGACAGGAGGGATGGGGAGAGGAAAATGCTTTAAGCACACAAAGGGATAAGGCTTTTCCCAAAGCAGCATTTTGCACAGCATCATAGATGTAGAGCTGGTAACACCTTCATATTACAAATGAAGAATTGTGGCTAAAGAAAGAAATGTGACTTTCCCAAAGGTGCGATGGGAACCCAGCTCTTTCTAGATCCAGTACTCTTTCTTGTGTAGCACTGACTTAATACTAAAGTAGGGATTGATGTCTAGTGAAGAATTTTTTTTTTCTTTGGTGGGGGAAGAGGGTAAGGAAAGCATAGAGTTGTAATAGTTTTAATAGCCCAGAGTTCTTGAGTTAGGAAGAATTCACAGAGATCCTGCCCTTTCAGGTGAAAGCTAAAGCTAGAGAGATGACTGGCTTTTTAAATAATAGTTCCAAGAAAGAGAATCCAATAGATTTTAAAAGGAATTACAGAATTTTCTTGGTAGGCTGTTCTAAAAGCTAACTATGTGTGGTTGGGAAGGTCTCTAAGAGTTTCATTAAACTTCTGACTTTGGGGAATGTCTTAAGAGAAAGAATTATGTGTGTTATGGACGAAGGAGATGTTGATAATGATTTTGAAAATTTAGATTTCTGCTACAAAATTTGAAATTATATTGCAGAGCAATTAGCAAATAATTATAATGGGAGTATTGTAAAACTTAGCTCTTAAACCTAGAAATAGGAAAAGTAGAAAGACTTAGAGAAAATTTGAGCCTGAGAGTCAAAATGAAGAAATGGATAGGAATGCCACAAGCATTAGGGGCCTGATATTATTGGCCCAGCCAGAACCTATTAACTTCCTACTCAAAACTTTCTAAATTACTGTATCATTACATTATTAGAATAATTATCACTCCCAATCATGAGGTTAATAGGTATATGACTAACCCCTAGTTTAAGAGCTGGTCTCATTCTTAGATGCAGTCTGTAAAGGAGCCCTTATGAGTAGGCCCCTCACCCCTTTGACCTTCAGGAGATTGATTTTTATGTATACATGGGCAAAGACAAAGCATCTCCCAGCTGTCCACCCATTAGGTTAGGTCGTTCATTCCTGACTGGAAAGTCAAGCAGCTGTAAACTGTGCAAGCCGCTGGCCTGATCTATCTTCACTTGTTCACACTCTTGTTCTTTATCTTTGGCACATTCCTTTTCCTCTTGCTTCACAGGCACACAGTTTGGCCCTACGTTATCTCAGTGAAACAAATGGAATAGCTGAATTTTTCCATGTAACCCCTCAATTCAGCAGATTTATATACAGAAAGTCTTCAGATAGCAGAAGCCCTTAATAATTTCCAGGTTGGCAGTATGATGCCACGTTTAGTTCTAGGAGAGACCTGGGTTTCAATCCTGCCTCTGATCTATCACTTTGTTGCCTTTGCCCTTTTCTGTAAAATGGGGGTAAGAATATTTGTGCTGTCTACTTCACAAGTTTGGTATGATAAATTAGAAATGTATGTAAAAAGTGCTTTGGGGGGAAAAAAGCTTTCAACTTTGTTTAATGACAACTGTTAAGTAGAATCAACCCTTGATTATTAAGTAGAATCAAATTTACTTCGAAATTTATTTTTTAAATTGGCATTTCTAAAGATTGCAAAAAACACAACTCACCTTATTGTATTTTTCTCTTGACTTTGACTTACTTAGCTTTTGATTCATCAAGGGTAGATTGGGTGTTCTGTGCTTAAAAAGTAGTGTCAAAAGTACAGCTTGCCTTGAATCATTACAACGTGAGAAGCTTTGTGACTCTGAAAGCCAGAAACACCCATAATTTTGAATTTTCTTCTTATAGACTGCCACCAAATTCCTATATGCTAACAGTGAATTTTCAAACTCAGTACAATGATTTAAGATACATGTGCTTCTAAATCATCTGCATGTCAAAATTAACAAGTAGCAAATTAGAGAGTGTGGCATATTTAATTTTGCATTGAAAACAATTTCTTGTAATGTTCACCCTATAGAAATTAACGTTCTTTGGGTTCTTTAAGAATATATAAAAATAGCTTTTGAGGAGTATGAGTGTTCTCTAGTGGTTACAATAATAAGTTGTTGTTCTGGTGGTTACAGTAATAAGTTGTTAATTCAGAGTGTGGCATTTTCCTGGTGTTTCTAATACAGTATGATGGTATCACATACTTACCTCAATCAGCCTATGCTACTACTGCCTAAGACAGAATGCTGGGTGATATAGAGAGACCATTGGTCCTGTCCATCATGAAATTTGTCTTTTGCTTTTTCAAATTATAAGCATACCTTTAAAGGCTAAACTAAGGGTCCCTCCCAACTTACCCACAACTAAGCTTACTTATATACTTAAAGCTCTTTAACCTCTGCATCCTCTTGCCTTTTGGGTCCTGGAGAAGAATCTATATTCGTTCTCTATTGGCTTTCCCTTCGAGAAGCTTGTTTCATACTTCCCATCCACTAGGGGCAATAAGGAAGCCAGGTCATCCAAAACCTGTGCACATTTTTAGTATTAACCTCTTTTAGAGGCACAGAGGAAAGCACTGTAGTATAGTAGAAGATGTATAGTAAAAAGATAACTGGACTTAGTATTCAGAAGACCTGGATTTGAATGCTGGTTTTTTTGTCCTTCATTTCCAAATCTATAAAATGGGAATAATAAGAGTACTTACTTCACAGAGTTGTAAGGATCAAGCAGTAAGACAGTGCATATCAAATACTTTGCAAACCACAAAAAGACATATAAATGTGAGCTATTATTTTAGGTATCTGTCTTTTACTTTAAAGTTTTTAATACAGAGCTCTAGTCCCAACCGCTTTGACCTCTGATTTATAGTGCGATGGAAAGAGCAATGGAATTGGATTCAGGGAACCTAATTTCAAATCCTAAGGCTGACATTTTACTACTGCCTGTTTGATAATGAGAAAGTACCTCAACTTCATTGGCAGTCAATTTCTCATTGTAAAATTAGGAGTCTGGGTGAGGAGTTTGGACTAGATTACCTCTGAGTCCTTTTAGCTCTTAGTTTATCATTTTTTTTTATTATTTTAAAGGATTACATATATAAGAACCTATTTCTTTTAAATTTTAAAAAATGAATTATTGATACAATTTCTGTGTGTACGTGTGTATATATGTGTGTGTGACACCCATCCTAAACAGGATGCTGATGTGGGAGCCAGTATTAATGCTAATTTGGGAAATTGATGTTGGGTTGGAAGCAAATGTGATTGGACACTTTACATAAGCAAAGTAAATGTATGTCTCTGAAGAGATGTCTTAAGCTCTAAATTAAAACATCTTCCTTTTTCTATAGGATCTCCTTATTATGACAACGTCCGTCCCCTTTCCTATCCTGATTCGGATGCTGTATTGATCTGTTTTGACATCAGTAGACCAGAGACTCTTGACAGTGTCCTAAAAAAGGCAAGTATTTGAAAAATTTGAACACATTTCAGTGCCATGTGACCCATCAAAGAAATCTGACTAAAGAGTTAATACTAACAGAGGTTAATATCCAAGCTTGGACTTGGTAACTAGATTTTGTAGAGAATACTCCATTGGCTACACCAATACCATGAGCTTTCTTTAAAGGAGACTTGCCATGCACTAGTATTACAAATGTAGATAATCTCACTACTTCAGAAAATTCTTTCATAGGATTATAAAATAGCATGCATTTTTAAAATCTTAAAAAAAAAAACTTCGGTGGAAAGAAATACTAGTGGGGAAGCTAGGTGGCGCAGTGGATAGAGCACTGGCCCTGGATTCAGGATGACCTGAGTTCAAATCCGGCCTCAGACACATAACACTTATTAGCTGTATGACTCTGGGCAAGTCACTTAACCCCATTGCCTAGCCAAATATATAAAAAAAAGAAAGAAAGAAATACTAGTAAAGATAAGAATTCTTGTTGATTGTATGTAAGTTTGCTATTTTCTCCTTGGTTTTCAAGTATGTAAGTTGACCACATTCAGGCATCATAGTGCTTTGAGGAAAACCTTTATTGACAAAATCTGACACAACACTTTATCAGACAATTCATAACCCAAGGAGAAGATAATAGAAGAGACAAGTGTGATGAATTCTAGTATAAAAACGGATAAAATATAACATACCCAAAACCATCGATAATTTTGTAAGTAGTTTGGTACAATGAAAAAAATGCTGAATTTGGAGTCAGGGTACCTGAGTACAAAATCTCCTTTCTCATACCTATTATCTATGTGATGTTGGACAAAGCACTTAATTTGGGTGGGGAGTGGGGGGAGGGGCTGCCTCTCTTTTCTCATGTGTAAAGAGAGGTCTAGTTCTGTGATGTCAAGATCCTATGAATTTGGAAGCCCTAGTGAAGAGGTTGGGTTAAAATTAGCCCAGGTTATGGGTCTAGTTGGGACCCTATTAAGTCATCAGACTCCCAGTCCCAGAAGAAGCTAGTGATGAGGGGATAAAGTTACCCTCTATAGATGGAGAAGAGATTTCCAGCAGCCTCAGCCAGGATGGCCCATTCTCCCCAGCTGTTTTCCTGTGGGGAAATATTTGAGTATAGAAAGCATGGCCAAGCCTTTGTTCTCCCTTAGTTGACCTGAAAAGAATCAGTTATTTTCAGAAGCAACCAAGTAGGTGCTCCACCTAATTTATTTTCATTTTTTTTTAATTTATTTTTTGTTTTTTGGCGAGGCAGTTGAGGTTAAGTGACTTGCCCAGGGTCACACAGCTAGTAAGTGTCAAGCGTCTGAAGCTGGATTTGAACTCAGGTCCTCCTGACTCCAAGGCTGGAGCTCTATCTACTGTGCCACCTAATTTAGAACCTTTCTCTCTCAAATCTCCCTCATACACAATCTTCCAATCCCTGTTTTGTTTGATATTTGAAGTTCCTTTATCAATAATTCAACTACTATTTTTTTAAGTACCTACTATGTGCAGGCACCATGCTGGCTGCTGGAAAAACTTCCTACAATGAAAGATAATAAGAGGAGAGGCCTCTTTTTCAGTTAGAGATTAAAACAAATTAAAAAAAAAATAAGTGAATGAAGTTCAGTTAAAGTGTAACCAGTCAGTCTGCAGGCATACATGATTCTATCAGCAACTTTTCCTGTTGTTAGGGAAGAAGTGGCAAAGGAATGGAAGGCACTGGGTGTCTGAAATGGTAGCAGGGACTGCTACTGAATGGGGAAAAGAATGCAAAAAGGAAGAGACTGGGGACTGAGAAGATAAACCTTTCAGACATCAGGACTTTATCCCTAGGGGTAGTCCCTGTTTACTTTTGGCTTGGCCAAGACAAACAAACTGAGCGATGAGGTATTTTTGCCAAGCAGCTGCCAACGCAGACAGCTCTGCTCTGCATGATTTATGAAGGGTTTTGTTTTTTTTTTTTAAGTGACTAATCTTGTCACTATTGCAGTCCCTCACTGTGGTGTGGAGGTGACCCTGGGTTCCAGAAGTCTCTACACTCCGGGTGCCAGCTTTGACCTATCTCCTCAGGCTTGAAAATATAGTATAGCCTCTAAGATGAACTGTAGCTCTGTCACGGGGGGACCAGGCTAGCTAAGTTCTAAGAGGCTTATCACCAGAAGGCTGGCGGTTAATTTTTTTGGCCAAGGAACTCATGAAAACCATCTGCTAAGATGTGAAAGGGTTGCAGTTTGCCTCAGTTAACAAGGTATCCATGTGGATGAAATCATGTCCTTGAAGTATTGCCAAAAGAAGGAGCCCTAAATTCATAGATCAAGTTATATTAATTAAATTTAGAAAGGAGCCCTAAATTCATAGATCAAGTTATATTAATTAAATTTAGAAAGGAGCCCTAAATTCATAAACTCAGAGAACTGAAAGGAGACTTAAAACCCACTGAGACTAAGACTCCCATTTTGTAGAATGTCCAGAGAAGTTCATTTGCTTACGGTCACACAGAAAGTCAGAGTTGAAACTTAAAAACCAGGCTTATTGATTTCTTATTCATTGTTCTCAACACACCATAAGAGCTTCATTCCTAAGTGAATTTGTTCACTGAGGCCTCACTATGAAACATCGACTAAGAATGAGTAATTAGTTGGTCCCTCAAGCCTGGGACTATCTTAACAGCATCTGAGCCACCAAGATAGATGTCAGAGGTGAGAGATTGAGTTCTGTGACCTAGTTGATTCTGCAGTGCCTAAATCAACTCCTAGAAATTAGCTTATGGCCTAGGATGTACTGGTTCAGAATATTTGGAAATTTTGGCATCTGTAAGTACTCTTAATAGTCTTTTATCTTCCTGCTATACCTATCTGTAATTTGATAATTTAAAAAATTTTTAATGTCTGACAAATACCAACAATGTATCTCCCACAGTATGAACAGATAATGAATCATGGGGAGGGAGAACAGATAATAATATGTGCTAGCATTTTGTAATGTAATTATACCCACTGTCAAAAAACAAACAATTTGAAATCTGAGGATCTGAATTCCCATCTTAGCCCTGCCAATTCCTACCTTTGTAATGCTGGACAAATAGCTTGATCTCTCCCCTCTGTAAAATGGCCTCTGAGGTCCTTCTCAGCCCTAAATTCATAATGTTTAAAATAGTGTATCTAGACACTTAAGACAAATTCACTTCCTTATCCCAAACAAAACGTTTTTCTGTGAGCAAAGAAGAGAGACTAATTTGTGTCCTCTAAGTCTGCCAGCATGTTCCTAAAGTTCCAACCATCTCTTTTCCAGTGGAAAGGTGAAATCCAGGAGTTTTGTCCTAACACCAAGATGCTGCTGGTTGGCTGCAAGTCTGATCTTCGCACAGATGTTAGTACATTAGTTGAACTTTCAAATCACAGGCAAACACCAGTATCTTATGATCAGGTATGTATACTGTCCCTTTCATTATGAATGCTGGTTAAAAATAAAGAGCTGTCTGTCTCCCTATATGAATGCAAAGCTGCTAGGAGATGCGTCCCATTGACAGGCACCACCTCCAATCAAAATCAACTCGTTAGTCCAAAGTTTTGAAGGAGTGCTATGTCTTGAAGTAACTCTGTTATATGGACTCAAGTACATTAAGCCTTGGGGGCAACTAAATGGCACAGTGGATAGAGCGCCAGGCTGGGAATCACGAAACCCTGAGTTCAAACTTGGCCTCGGAAACCTTGTAGCTGTGTGACCCTGAGCAAGTCACTTCACCCCATTTGCCTCAGTTTCCTCATCTGTAAAATGTGCTAGAGAAGGAAATGGCAAACCGTTCCAGTATCTTTGCCAAGAAAACCCCAAATGGGATCAAGAAGAGTTAGATATGACTGAAAAACGACTGAACAACAACATATTAAACCCTCTTTTATCTTTTTGTCTTTTGACCTTGAGTAGATTTAAACACTACTCTTTTTAGAACCAAAGGATCATAGCTTTAGTGCTGGAAGCAATATTAGAAGCCATTGAGTCCCAAAGGTTCATTTTATAGATAAAGAAAGGAAGGCCGAGAGAGTTGTTTTTTTTTAAAGAGATTTGTCCGGGGTTACAAAGCTAGGAAGTGTCTGAGGCAGGATTTGAACTCCGGCCTTCCTGATCTCAAACTTAGTGCTCTATCCACTTTACCACCTAGGTTCCCATTTGCTCCAAAGCTATGCCTGTGTGTTAGTTCTAGTACTGCCTACTTAACTCAAAGTCTTAGAGGAAAGATTTTTTTCTCCCACTGTCTAAAAAAACATGACCTTGTTAAAAGACCAGGGTCCTTTTGCAATGAATTCCTAAGTGATTTAAGTGAACCTTTTAAACATGCATCTCATTATTTGTAATATACACACCATAGGGCAAATGCAGAAAAAATGAATTGTAATTCAAAGATGGCATACTACTTCATTCAATTTGCTAACTATCTGATATTGCATCACTGCATACATAAACAGTTACCTGTGTTCTTCCCCAGTTAAGTATCTCTGCAATTCTCACTGGGTGAGATCTGTGGATTTAAGATAACACCCCTTCAGACTCAATAATACCCTTTAAGAGAGTTAATCTTGCTTTATAGTCAGTGGCATAATAAACTACTAAAAAGGCCTTTGCTATTAAACTAGAGCACCCCATAAAAGACTGTTTTAGAGCATCATAATTTCCATAAACATTATCCCAGAGAGTGAGCTAGGAGAGGAAACCCAGGCACTAAAAAGATTTTGTTTTGAAGCATCTTGAATTTTACTTAGCGTTCACCACTATAATCACTCTGTGTTCCACTTGGACTTTATTTTCATGGAAGCAGATTGTGTTTCAGATTAGTGAAGCTGAGAACATTTGAATAAGCTGTCCTGGCCGCGTCTAGATGCTTGACATCTGTACACATTGGTGGGATTGCCTACCTTTAGAAACTACTTGTTTTGCATTTCAAAGCATGACTTTTTTTGGGGGGGGGCATGAGGCAATTGGGGTTAAATGACTTGCCCAGGGTCACACAGCTGGTAAATGTTATGTGTCTGAGGCCGAATTCAAGCTCAGATCCTCCGGACTCCAGGGTCAGTGCTTTATCCACCACACCACTTAGCTGCCTCCAAAAGCATGACTTTCAAAGAGTCAATGGAGACATATGTGAAGTCCCCTTAGTAGTATGTTCTTCCACATTGCGTTTTTGCCATTAAAAAATTAATGTCAGTCTCCACCTCCCACATCTATCTACCTGGCTGATTGTTCTCATTCCATCCATTTCAATAAAGAGGAGCTGGTCAGAATGAGGTGTCCTGATGTGGTAGAAAAGGTAAGTTGAGTCTTAGCCTGAATCCTGGCTCCACTAAAAACCATGACCTTGTATGACCTTTGGCAATTTACTAAACTGCTTTGTCTTTTCTTTCAACTATATAGTTGGGGGATTGGACTACATGATTTCTGAAGTTCTTGCTAGTTATAACAATTTATTAATCCAGGGGAAGTGAACAAAATAATGCCTTTGGTGGTCTCAGAATAGGGAGCAGGTCTCAGTTTCCAAAGTCAAATGGAAAATTTTGTTATGTGCTGGAATGATTCAGATCACCAAGTCTTCTTTAGTCAGGATTGTCCAGGCATTGTGAGGTAATGTGTCTTGCTCTGTTTTGCTGTGACCCCGGGAGACTTGCCACTGGTTCAGTAACTATTTGCTCTTGCTGTTGATAATGATGGTGAATCACTTCCTTAGTAGTGCCCTTGCTTCTTTGAATCACCTTAGACCAAGCACACTGGATAGCTTGGATTTAGTTGGCCTAATTCATTGAAGGCACAGCGCCCTAGTGTAGTGCTCAGTAAATACTGTTTGATTAGCTGGAAGGGAGAAAGGTCTCTGAATGCTGTTCCTAATGATTAGCCGAAGTCCTGGTTGCAAATATTCTTAAAAGCTGTAAAGAAGGTCAATTCCAGTTAGAATGATAATTTTTCCTAGGATATTTGACAAAAATTATTTCAATATGTTATAGAATGTTTGTGATCTTGCTATTTTATAGGCAGCAGAAGATGTTACCATGGCTTTTCCCAAAAGTCTTGCTGTTGACTGAAAAGTCCTCTTTTTTCTTCCCAGGGTGCAAACATGGCCAAACAAATCGGAGCAGCTACTTATATTGAATGCTCAGCCTTACAGTCGGAAAACAGTGTAAGAGACATTTTCCATGTTGCCACCTTGGCATGTGTAAATAAGACAAATAAAAATGTTAAGCGAAACAAATCACAAAGGGCAACAAAGCGGATTTCACATATGCCTGGCAGACCAGAACTGTCAACAGTTGCTACAGACTTACGAAAGGACAAAGCAAAGAGTTGCACTGTAATGTGAATGTGTTGGATTTCTGTAAGGAGGTACAAGAAAATCCAATGAGAAAAGGTGAAGATCGAATGGAGTACGCAGCCAAAGTGATATATGATGGAGGCTTAGCGACCATTTTAAAGGATATTCTTCATCTTTTGTGGGATACTGTACTTAAGGGTTCAGCATGTAGACCAAGTGATGGGAAGAGAAGACTTTGAAGAGCTTGAAAATGTGACTTGGAAGATAAGCCAAAAAAGGAGAGCTTCAATTGTTCTAGAAATAGATGAGGAGGGGAATGAGTACCTCCAAGAAGAAAAATCACACCCTGTCTGGTGCTTGCTTTTTTTTCTTAACAATCTATTCATGGCTATCTGCATTGATTTAATTTTTAAATGTTTTAATCTCCTTTTAAAAATATTAATACACCCTCCTCACTGGGGAACTGGCACTGTGACCTTAGAGTTTAGTTTTCCAGAGGATGTGATCTAATTTCCTCCCAGCTCATCATTAAAATGGAAATTATATCAAGACCCATGGGGTATCGAGAGGAAACGCTGTACGAGGCTTTGAAATGTTGCCTTCCTGAGATAGCTGAACAAGATAGTCGTGAAGAAAGCCTTTTGCATTTTTTCAAGGCCTGCAGACTAGCACGACAAGAGATGGAATAGACCAAGTAGAAAGAATCTGCCAGTTATTGTTCAGTCTTATATTTCTGTTCATCAATGTAATTGTCATTTGAAAAGTGGTAATACGCTGAGTTTTCTTTTTGTGCCCTTAGAAAATACATTGTAGGGTTGTGCCATCATAGATGAAACTGCAAAGTTATATAAAAACTTCTGTGAGTTGTGGTTATGGAAGGATCCATGGGGAAAAGAAATCTTAGATAGTTTTAACCAGGTTTTATATGGCGTGAAGGAATGATAGCAGAAAAGCACAGATTATAAGCAAAGTTTTTTGAATCTGAATGAGTACAACTTCAAATCAGCATGGCCGGTTGTTGAATTGGTACATGGATAATCTCCAGAATGGCCATATTTGATGATCCTTGAGTATTACTTATTTCATTTTCTTCCAATAGCATTCATAGGAGAAGGAGCCAGAAGTACAGTAGAGCTTTAAGGGCTCCCAAGTGGAAACTGGATATAGCATCAATTCTCTAAAACGAGCATGTACATATCTAGAGAGTGGGTGCTGAACTGGAGGTAGCCAGAGTCAGCCAAGTCCCTCTTTTGTGGACCGATTTCTTATGTCAGGTGAAGATAAATCAGCCTCTCAAACAGTTTGCAGATATTTTCTGACCAGTTCCTCTTAGAGCTTCTTTCAAAGAAGAAGGATAGACTTGACCAGTTCGTTATTGGCGCTTGTTGAAAACGAGCATTCTTTCCAATGATGATACTTCATTTTTGAAGTGTTAAAGCTGTGTTCCCATTAAAATGTGGCAGGATAGGAGATTAAGGTAATTACAACACTTGGTTCTATGTCTTACAAGCACTTTGTTTTGTCTCTGCAAGAAAATACCATTCCAGTCATTTCCCACAAAATACAGATGTTTTACTCACATAATATGCTTTGATTGATGCAGCATTATGCTTTGGGCAGTATTACAAAACTAGCTGGCAAGTGCTTTCTGTATTTAAATATTGTACAAAGAAAATAAGTTATAACTGTTATAAAACAGAACATTCATTACTTTTTTTAAATGTTGAAGTCACTTTGTATGTTTGTTTGGTTAATGTTCCTGCAGTATTTATTAAGATATCATTTTTTCTTTAAATAAAAAAGTAACCATGTTTTAGCTTAATTTTGTTGTGTCATTTTTATACTACTTAATAAAGATTTGACTGTACTCATGTGTGGATACATAAGTAACTAGAAATAGATGTATATATGTGTGTATACATACATACAATACATACATAACACATGCAAACTCTTGCCTAACTTCATTTCCTGGCCTCCTGTGCTTTGGGATTTTCTTGGCAGCAATAAGAGGTTTTTTTCCTTAAAAAATAAATACATAATGTAGATATATGGTGAAGCATAACTGAGGCATTAAATGTCTTGCTCAAAGAAAAAGACCAAGTTACTTAACCTTGGGAATAGTTTGTAACATTTTGGAAGCTACATCCTTTCTCAGAAAGGAAATGACTTAATCTTACGGCAAAGGTTCATTAATCAGGGCCAATTAGCCTTCACTTCACAGTCACAGGCTTTTTTCCCCAGCTCTAGCTGAAAATATGTGATCTTGGGCATGGTGGAGCTACACACTTATATCTCAACTACTAAACAAATAACAGCAGCTCTTTGGGTGTTAAAGACAGTATATTGTCTCACCAGAGTAGGAAATTGCTACCCAAAGATACACCAAGTGGTCTAAAAGAGTTACGACAATTTTAACACCCAGGAAAGAACTTAAGCCCGTAGTGAATGGTTAGTTAAAGGGTTAATTTTCTGGTTGAAGAGGATGACAACTACACCTTTAAGATCCAGTGGTTTACACATGTAAGGATGATACCATGGTATATTTTTCAAAATAATGAAAATATCCTCACTACTTTCTTCTGTTTCCCAAAACCACATGGCTCCTTCATTTGAATGAAAGATATAAGTTTTGTGGCTTTTTAAATGACCATACTTAGAAATCACTCAGGTATACTGTACAGAGACTCATGAGTCAATCGATTAAAATAACATTTTTCAAGAATGCAGAAAAAAGAAGAAAACAGAGGAGCAAATGCCAGTGAGCAAATTAAACTTATTGACTGTAGGTGGTTGAAATATTTTGGAAGAATCTTGCAAAGTGGCATAGAAAATGTACTAAAATGTTTACATTCAGTCCTTGCTGTAGGAGGTACATAAAAGTCACAAAAAAAATTCAATTAGTCCTCTTCACTATATTGGGGCATTGAGTAACAGACTGGTTATAAGGCTGAATTAGCGATCTTGCAGGAAAGACTTTTCCTCACGATCACTGGCACAGAGGGAAAGAAAAAGAAAAAGAAAAAGCTCATCTGAGGTTCTGCTAACCTTGGCAGTGTTAGCTAGGTTGCTCAGGAATGTTTTTCTCTGATGAATTGTTCTTATCCAACTGCTTTAATTTGTTTAACAAAAATTAGCTTTTCTCCAGCCTTAGGCATGTATGTTTTCACTTTCCAATTCTGATTTTGCTTCAGCAAACATTTATTCTGGTCATTCCAGGAAAATTCTGTTCAACTGATTAATGGTTATGATTTTTAAATACCCTTTTTAAATATCAAGAGGTTGTTTTCAAACTCTAAATATGATTTAACTACTTCTTTCCCACCCAGATTAACCTTTTATTCCCCTATCCTGAGATCATGGTTTTTTGTAGGGAGTTTTAAGGAGAAGCATAGGATAACACAAGCAAGCAATGTAGCCAAAGAAAATCTAACCATCCTCTATTGGTAAGGATCTTAAACCAACCTGTTTTAACTCCTTCAGATATCAGCTTAGTAGTAAGCATACCAGTACTTGGCACCATATCTCATACTCCATTTATAATAATTTAGTATATGGACATCCTGTCTGCAGGTATGTGTATATGTGCCCAATTTAGGAGAATATGACCCAAGCTAATTCTGTAATTATTATTTTAAATTTTTATTTATTATTATTAGATAACGCCACCTCTATGTATTGTTCAACTGTTACTGTATTTGCATGTATCTCTAGCCTATGGCTCAGCACCTCAGATTTGGCTTACAGAGAGCAGACCCAGTCTTTAATGGAGCACAGACTTAGAGCTGAACAGGCCCTCAGAGGTCATCTAATTCAACCCCATCATTTTGTAGCTGAGAAAACTGAGGAGTAGAGAGGTGGCACAATGAATAGAGTGCTGGGCCTGGAGTCAGGGAGACTCATCTTCGTGGGCTTAAATCTGGCTTCAGACACTGACTAGCTGTGTGACACCAGGCAAGTCACTTAACCCTGTTTGCCTCAGTTTCCCCATCTGTAAAATGAGCTGGAGAAGGAAATGGCAAACCATTCCACTATCTTTGCCAAGAAAACCCCAAATGGGGTCACAAAGAGTTGGACACAACTGCAACGACTGAACAGAGAGATTAAGTTACTGGTGCAAGGTCACATTCTGACAGAGCCAAATTTGGACCCAAATCTTCTGACTCCAATTTAGGACTTTCTGCTATTACAGCACTGCTTCTTATTATATTTCTTTGGCTTATTTTGCCCCTACTTAGAGTTTCCCATGGAAATCTCAAGAACTACTTCATATCCTAGCCTAAACCAGAGTATTCCTTCATCCTTTGTTTTAACATGGTGCAATCCAGTGGAAAGAGAACTGCCTTTATCAGCCGCAAATTAATTTCCTTCTGCTATGGGAAATTAAAGGTCTTAGGATAGTACAGATATAGGTAAAAGGAGCCCAGTTCCCACACAAACCCTCAAGGTAAGAATGTATATTGGGTAACAAGCAGTCACAGAATGCAGAAAACAATAGTTCATTAAAAATTTGGTTTGCTTGTCTTACAGCTCTCACAAGTCCCATCTTCTCTCATAGGAAGAGTCCCAAAATAAACTTGAGGTTGTTAGCCAATCCCCTAAAATTTTGGCACAACCCATCTGTCATAGACCATATAGATGTAGAGTTATGCCTTAGTATGGGATAAGAGATTGAGAATAGCTATACAGTTAGAAGACCTGGATCAGACTGTGGTTCTGATGGTTACTATGTGTGTGACTGTGAGCAAGTCATATAACAGCCGTGGGTCTCAGTTTCCTCATGTGCAAAGGAAGGAAGTTGGATAAGTTGGCCACAGAGATGCCTTTCAGTTCTAGACCTATGGATGCTCTTTTAAGTTGCCAAGGAGAGGGTGGCTAGGTGGCACATTGGATAGAGCGCTGGTCCTGGAGTCAGGAGGACCTGAGTTCAAATCCGACCTCAGACACTTGATACTTACTGGCTGTGTGACCCTGGGCAAATCACATAACCCCATTGCCTAGCCAAAAAAAAAAGTTGTAAAAAAAAAAGTTGCTAGAGACACTATTCCTCCCATTCCACTGAGTCCCACTATCACCTGAAGGACCTATGTAGGCTTAAGTGCTATGGTACTACCCTGAGGATCTTAACTTCCCTTAGAGGGAAATGAACTTGGGGTTGATAAAAAAAAAAAAGCCATTCTCCCTTCATCTTTGAATTATACCATGTAAAAGCAGAAGGTGAAATATGTCTATACTAGTCTGGTTTAAGCTATAGTAAACGAATAATGAATAATGGAACCTCTACAAACTTATTTCTATTGTCTGTTTTTGAGGCTTCTGGGAGAAAGGAACGTGAGTGGGAGAGGGTCAGTGATGTAGAACCAGCCGTCAATATAGTATTAGCAACCTAATCATAAATTTTGTGACCACTGGGAAGTTCAATATGGGAAAATGGATAGAACAAGGAAAAGATAAGAGGAAGGATACATTAATGGAAGGATTATTGCTCAGCAAAACAAACTCTAAAGATGTACAAAAATGTAGCTCTTTTTAAGGTGGCAAAGAATTGTAAACTTAAGGGGTACCCATGATTTGGGGAATGGCTGGACAAGGTATATAAATGTGATGGAATACTGTTGTGCTGTAAGAAATGATGAAGGAGATGATCTCAGAAAAACCTGGGAAGAGGAACTGACCCAAAGTTAAGTGAACAGAATCAGGAAAACAATTTATACAATGACAACAACATTGTAAAGACAAAACTGAAAGACTTAGAAATTCTGGTCAACATAATGACCAGTCACAATTCTAGAGAATTAACAATGAAACCTGCTACCCGAGCCCTGATAGAGAGATCAAAGATTCAGAGTGCAAAAAGAGACATATGGACATAGAAGTATACATACACATACACATATAGATTTCTTTTAGACATGACCATTGTGGAAATTTGTTTTGCTCAAATGTGTTTTTGTAGCATGGGTTTTGTTTTTCTTTCATGCCCAATTTGGGAGAGTGAGAGAGGGTAGATTTTTACTGATTAAAAAAAAATTTAGTTTTAAAAAATAGTCCTAATAATGCCAGAGTTGAACACACAGGACAGAAAAACATAGCTGATTCTATTGTGAATAACGGATGGACATGTTGTGCTCTCCCATCCTTCCATGAAATTTACAGTCAATCGCTAGGAATACTGAAAATGTGTGAAATGAAATAAACTATAGTAATTGAATTATGAAATTAAAATAATACTCAGGAGATTTCCGAAAATTATGAGAACCCTACACGGTGAAGGGGAAGAGTCTATCATTTATCAATGTTAACGCTATCAATCATCAAATAGAAAATGAAAAAAAGAGCCTTAGTAATGATGGTAAAGAAAAAAATGGTTTATGCACTCATAGAATACAAAGATAATTTCTAGTGAATGAACTTATTAAAAAACAAACAAACAAGAATAGTAAAGTCAATTCACTCTTTGCTTTCTTTTCTCAAAAAGGAATTTTTCTCATTTTTCATGCTTGGACACTGATACAGTTACACTGGTGCTCTATTTTTTAAAAAAAGCAACAGAATAATGAAATACACTTGGGAGTCATTTGGGGATGTAAGTCGGCAATATCTTTCTTGTCATTCAGGAGGCCATGGCACCTTGCCAGGCCCTCAAGTTGATGTTTAAGCCTTAGGGACATTTTTTCTTACTTAGGGCAGTTCCCAGGCTCTTCTTTCTTCTACCTGGAAACCTGGAGCTCATCACCGGCTTCCGCTGGCATCACTGAGACCATCTTTCTTCTGTCCTGCTTATCTATATTTCAAATTTTCCTTTAGAAAAGGACACAGGTTTTCAACTTCTCCACAACTTTATTGTCTCTAGAATTAATATACAACTCTGTCTTACACTATTAAAACTTTTTTTTCCTGTTAGTAATCATAGAGAGGTAGGAATTTGAAATAATGAACATAAGGGGAAAGTTATAATCATACAAACTTATAGGAAGGAGTACATAGCCCTTCCTTCAATGAAATACATATGGAACCAGGTCTCATCTGCCTTAATTTTTCTCTTTCACTCACTTATCTTTTAGTCCTTATTCTCAGGGTCAATCCCACTCAAATCTTTCTGGACTGGATGCTAGATAAAGTTTTCAGTCACTTTGCCTGAGGAAGACTCTAGTTGACAAGGCCTAGAAGTCAGTCAGTCAGTCAACAATCATTTACAAACTGCTTAAAATTCGATATAGCAGGATTCACTTTGCTGCTGGGATTCTCAACCCCTTATAGAGTTTGCTATCTGGTTTTATCTCTGCATGTGGAGACTCATGGTTGATGAAAGTAATTTCCTATCAGGCTCCCAAAGATTCTGCCCCTTGACTGCAGACTTTCCTACAGAGAACTTGCAGCTACTTCCTTTACTCCTCCTGGAGAGAGCTTGCATCCTTTTTTTAAGGAAAATTTGAAATAGAGTTAAGTAGGACAGAAAAAGGTTGGTGGCAGTGATTCCAATGGGAGCATGTGAAGAGCCTTGGATTTCCAACCAGAAGAAAAGGGAGTCTGGGAACTAGAGGTTTCCATAGCCCTGTCTTTGGAAATTATCTCCCTCTTGTATCCTTGGATAAGAAGGGGACTTCCCTATCTGTCCCAGAAATTCCTCTCCTGGGTATCAGGCCATCTAACACTGATCCTACAGTCACTTCCTTCTCCTTGGCTGAAAGAGTCTATGGTTTGGGCCCATGGAAGTTCTATTTCACCCCTGATTCATTTCTCTGTAGTGGTTAGTTTGCCTAAAGCAAATCAACAAGCCAGCTGTTAAGATAGGTTCTACCTTTTTAGAGAATACTCAACTTCTTGCTCTGGCTCACACCTAAGCCTAGTTATTCTGTAGTTTAATGGCTCTCAAAGTCTAGCACCATCATCACTGGACCAATTGGCTCCTTCATATCCCCAAGAACCAGCTATTTTATCTTTCTGTTTCAAAGATAAGCAGCTCTGTTGTACTTTCCAACTTTAATTCTTGCTTCCAGGTTGAGAAGTGCCTCAAGCTTTTGGCTCATTTGTAGAGCTAAGGACACTTACTAACTGGTCCCAAGCTAGATGGTAATAAGTTCAGGTCACTAGCTCCATTTCTATTTCCAGGTTTTCTTTAATGAGTCATTACTGCAGCCTCAAAGGGTCCAGAATCATACATAGTTCAGAATCTATCATTATAATTTGAAGAAAAAAAATTCATATACAGCAATAATGGGGCAGCTAGGTAGCCCAGTGGATAGCGTGCTAGGCCTGGAGTCAAGAAGACTCATCTTCCTGAATTCAAATCTGGCCTCAGACACTTACTAGCTGCATGATCCTGGGCAAGTCATTTAACCCTGTTTGCCTCAGTTTCCCCATCTGTAAAATGAGCTGGAGAAAGAAATGACAAACCACTCCAGTATTTTTGCAAAGAAAACCCCAAATTGAGTCATGAAGAGTCAGACTCTACTGAAACAACTGAACAATACAGCAATAACAAAAATGAATTTTTACCAACAAGAGGGTCTTTTTCACATGGAAGCAAAAATTTGATTGCTTAAAAGATGAAAAATGGTCCCATATCTTATGATTGTCAAAGAATATTTATTCAGTGCTGTCACCCACATGTTAAAAGTTAAATACTGAAGCTCCCTTCCACCCCTGTCTTCTGGGTCTGATACACTGGGACATGGGCCAGGGAGTGGCAAACAAAGTCATCCCTTTCCTCCTGCTCCAGTCTTTCTCCTTCTTTGAGTGTAAAGCAGTATGGCAGAATAGATATAAAACTTCTTAGAACAGCTTTCCTCTGAGCTTTTCCCTGAGCAGGGAAGACATGAATTCAAATCTTACTTCTGACGCGTACTGGCTGTGTTACCTTAGGCAAATCACTTAACCTCTAATGGCCAAAAAAGCACTTATTACAGTGTCTGGCACTTAGTAGGTGTTAAATAGACATTTATTCCCTTCCTTTCCCCTCACTGTTTAGGTAACTCTTGAAGATGGTAAGTTGCAATAAAGATGCTGAGCTTAATTGGTGGAGGGATTTTCCTCATGCAGGAGTACCCATTATGTTAATGAAATTACATGTCCAATTCCTTATCCTCAAATCCTATCAACCCTTCCTCTGTTCTGTTCTTTATCTTCACCAGCTTCAAAGCATTCTGAGCTTTAGCATTTATAACACAATTCTTATAGAATTGTGCAGTGGTTTTTGTATTACTTGATTTTTCTTTCATCTTCTGTATATAACTTTCATAATCTTTTTCCTCCTTATCAAAATTGTCTCTGTGTCTTCAGCATTTCACTCTTGAACTATTTCCGTCCTTTCTGGGCTGATTTTCCCTATATAATTTTCATCTAATACATTTTACCTATTCATTATCTGAATGACCCCTTTGAAATCTGTTCTCCTAAGATCTTAGAAGAATAGCAAAATGTGTCTCAATTTTCTGTCTCCTATCACAAAATCCAAGAAGAAGATTGTGATATTGTTTAGTTGTGCCTAACTCTTTGTGACCTCATGAATTTGTTCATGGGATTTTTTTTGGCAATGATACTGAAGTGATTTGGTATTTCCTTCTCCATTGTGACCCCATTTTACAGATGAGGAACTGAGGCAAATAAAGATTAGCTGACTTTCCCAGAGTCATACAGTAAGTGCCTGAGACTGTATTTGAACTGCGATCTTCCTGACTCCAAGTCCACCACTCTGTCCACTGTATCATCTAGCTGTTACAAAGATTATGAAAGAAGACTGCAGTATACTCCAATGAATGAAATCACTTCTATTTTTCTTTCTATTGTTTTTTACCCAAATGTTTTCTACCATGCATCCTCATATGACATCTTAATTACATATTACATCTTAATATACACTGTTCTGCCATTCCCCTTAGTTTTTCCTATTTTGTTTGAATGATTTTCCCCATTCAGAACCTGATTCCAGCCAAGGGTGTCGTGCTATCTAGTCAGTGATATTTAAGAGATCAAATTTGCCTCCTTGCATTTATAATGCATGTTGTCTATACTTTGTATATTTTTACACAGAAATTTGCCATCATAGGTTTTAAAACTGAGTTTTTTCTTGAATTTTGATTTCTGTGGATTTCCGAAGGTCTCAAATGTACTTTTTGTTACATTTTAACTACTCTTTATGGCTAGGTTTTTTTTTTCTTTATACTTCTACCATCCTCTTCAGTTTAAAGCAACTTTTAAAAATTATATTTGCAAAATACTAGGGAAATACATTCTTACCATCTTTGTTAGTTGAACACCATTCCTGTCCTGGAGTCTGTCATTCTAATATTTTAGCTCACAGTCCAGAAATTCGAGTATAATTTCCTTAACGAGCTCAGTTTCCTGACCTACTCTTCTTTTCTATATCCTTGCCATAGATGAGCCCCAGTAACGAAAATACTACCTAGATCTCCATGGTCTTCGGTTTTTTTGTTTGTTTGTTTTTTGCTCAATACTTAGTAGTCTATAACAATGATTTTCCAAGTTCCTTCTGGTAGTATCATTTATGCTTTCATGTGTCACCAGATGTGGGTATTCCTAATCTGGTTTGGGAAGTCTTGAAAGGTTCTTTGTTACATCTTGGATGCATGCTGTAGAAAGAGAACAAATCTCTCTTTTCTTGTCATCAGTTTGAAACCTACCCCTCAGAAGAGGGTCACCACTTCAACTCTTTTTCTGACTATTAATTAATCAATGATCTCTCACTTCTCAACATCTGTGGATGTCCATCCAAGGATGTCCTTGGAGTGTAAGCAGCTGCTTTCTCCTCAGAGTATCTACCTCCTTTTCATTCAGGAACAGATTCAAATCAACAAAACAATCAGTTAAGCCCTGGTTTGTAGATTTCTGAGGTGTAAAAATGCTCACACTGAAAACTTAACAATCAATTTTCCTGAGCAGTTCCAAGCTGTCTCCTCCCCACGCCTGCTTGGTGGCAATGTGATTCTTAGGAGAGTCACAGAACCTCTTAGTTGCCCCAAGGAAACTGAGGCAGGGATGAGGAAACTGTGGCCTAGAGGCCACATGTAGCCCTCGAGGTCCTCCAGTGTGTCCCTTTGACTGAATCCAAAGTGTTCTGCAAGACTGTAAGTTACAGAATAGCGAGCTCATTTGAACTGGAAGAAGGAGGTCCCTATTCCAATGAAGTCTTAGACGTGTACAAAAACAACATCTTGACAGCCAGACCCAACTTTCTTTAAGCTCCTCTTGCCTTATTAATAGGGAGTTACCTGGGACTATATTCTTCTATACTGTATGTAAACCATTCTTGGACTAAATTATCTGTGCTAGAAAAGAAACTGCATGGATGAACTCCAATAAAGTTCAGTTCCAGTTGGACATCATCATGTCTTCCTCAGACCTAATTATCACTTTTAACTGTTCCTGTATACTTGTATTCTTCCATTCTGTATTACAGTTATTTGAGTTTGGGCCATAACCCTTTATCAACTCCATGAACTGAAGATCCAAGTCTTGTTTTTTTCATTTTGAAAAAATCTGCTCCATTTCTTAGGATAGTGCCCTGAATATAATAGGCTTTTTACAAGTGATTTTTGAATTGAATTGAATTTCAGGTCACTAAATTTCTTACTTCTCAGTAAGTTATTAATTCATAGCAATTGAAAGAGTTAAAATAGCATTTACAAACCTTACTGTCATTGGTATAGTTTGTTTACTGGGAGTGTTTCAATCAACACATACAGTTAAAAAATAATTTCTCTTCAATAAATAGCATGCTTACTAATGAAATAGAGTTGGAGGCCAGAGACCTTTTATATACAATCTGTGGTCAGAAACATTTGTTGAAAGCTTTTTCTTCTTTAAGTGGGATTCTGTTTCTCCAGAAAATAAGTTTGGCCAATTTTTATTTCTTGTCTATACCACAAACCACTTGGCTCCTGCCCTTTCATCCATTTATTGCCCAACTGGGTTATGTAATCACTTAGAATCATTTGAACATCTATCTTCAAACATTATCTATGGAAAGAAGTCAGAAGGCCCACCAGAAAACAGGCTAAAAACGTGCAATGCTGGGGTGGTATTCTATCTACATGAGCTAGTGCTGGCATTTCATGAAGGTAGGGCAACATGGTGGCAGGACAGACACAAGATTAACTAGGGAAACAGCATCTTGTCCCCCCTATGCCCGGAGGCTCTCTCACTATCCTACAAACCTAGCTCTGCCAGAAACTCCCAAGAAAACAATTGTTTTAAATTTTTGTTTAGTTTAAAACTATTGTTTTAAACTTTTCAGTGAGGGATACTGAAGAAAACTTCCCCCCAAACAACATAAAATCAGAGCTTCCTTTAGGAGATTATATGAAATCAGGAGTGATTTTGAACATAGTCTATTACATACCATATAATCTCAGAAAATAATTGTATTTTGATTTTTTTTTTGCCATGCTCCATAATCTAACAGAACTATAATTTGTTTAGTTTAGTCCCCTGCAACTCTTTGCTTTCCACTTGCTTGGAGTCCCCATACCAGACCCTCAATCTCAATCACACCTTCATTTTTCTTTCTTTTTTTTTTTTTTTTGGTGAGGCCATTGGGGTTAGGTGACTTTGCCCAGAGTCACACAGTTAGTTAGTGTTATGTGTCTGAGGTCAGATTTGAACTCAGGTCCTCCTGACTCCAGGGCCAGTGCTCTATCCACTGTACCACCTAACTGCCCCAATCACTCCTTCATTCTATTCCTTACTCCAGAGTTCTCTTTCTTGGCCCTCTCTACCTGAACCCCTGCCCTACTAAGCACCTATTCTAAGTTGTGGAGCCATGACTAGTGCTTGCATCTAGGTTTCCCATGTTCCCATTGGCAGGCAGGTCAAGAAAGCAGGCATTGTGGGAGTCTGGGCTGTTGTTCCTGGAATGGGGAATTAGACGGGCTTCTTGTAATACATAGTGGTTGTCTGTAGTACTCTCTACAATGCTGTTATTAGCAATAGGATGTCATTGTAAAATATTTTAAAAAACAACACAATCCATTCACTACCACCACCAGTAGACTTATGATTTCATTGCCAGTAAGGAGCTCCTGGTGAGAAACTTGCTCTACCAATTTAGAGAAGATGTTAATATGAAACTTTGTAAACAGCTTATCTTCTAATAGTTTTTAATGAGTTGCTTGGGATACTGAGAGGTTAAATAAACTTTTCCAGAATCCCCCTCTGAAAGAGAGGGAATTTGAACTCAGGTATTCCTGACTCTTGGAGCTTTTTATTTACTATGCTGTGCCTCTGGCACAGTCTACTATGACTTAAGTAGACATTTTATGGCCTGGCCTGAAAACA
Source organism: Phascolarctos cinereus (assembly GCF_003287225.1). NCBI lineage: Eukaryota > Metazoa > Chordata > Mammalia > Diprotodontia > Phascolarctidae > Phascolarctos > Phascolarctos cinereus. The sequence goes on from NW_027556098.1 coordinate 242,584,675, forward strand.
AGTCACTGTTTATAAATATTTCTATGGGGAAATGCAAACTTAGTTAAAAACAATTTAATCATAAACTTTTGGAACATACATTTTTCACAAATGGGGACTGCCTTATGTCTAATTCTCTTCTACAGTTATAATGATCTCATCTAATGAAAGGTAGAATTTTATGTTTTATATAAACTCTTTCCAAACTTAGGAATAATCTTCTCTTCCTAGTTCCCCAGAATCCACTCCATACAAACATTATCCTGTATAAAATCTCATTCATCCTTCTCTTTCCTTTACAGAACACCATTCGCATCTTATTCTATCCTTACACACAGACAGGTGATGGATCAATAAAAGAGAGAGAGAGAGAGAGAGAGAGAGAGAGAGAGAGAGAGAGAGAGAGAGAGAGAGAGAGAGAGAGAGAGAGAGAAACAAGAAGATGGAATAAAACATTCAGAAAATTCCACCACTTCTGTCCATGTAGTAGTAGATTTAGATTCACAATATCCATTTTGAAGATGGTCAATTGGTGATGCTTATAATGAACATGAGGTATTTTTACTAATTATCCATTAAATGCCTTTAGAATTTATCACACTCCAATTGCATATATTCTCACCATTAGTTTTTCAAAAAGGATAGACATGCCAAACAACATTATGTGTGTGTGTGTGTGTGTGTGTGTGTGTGTGTGTGTGTGCACTCGCGAGCAAGCGCGTGCATGTGTGCAGAACTGGGTTTTTCAAAATGGATCTAAGTAACCTGTCAGAAATAGAGTAGGTCAAAGCCCCTGTGCCAATAAGAATGAACAACCAGAAGGAGATAGTGATGCCCAGTCTTTAAAAACAGAAAAAAGAGGAGGAGAAGAGAGGATGGGAGAGGAGAGGAGGAAAGGGGAGGGGAAGGGAAGGAAGGAAAGGAAAAATAAATGACCAACTAAGTTGGGGTGAAAGGAGGAAGTAATATAAAGAATATCATCAAACACATATATGACCAGAAAAGAAGGTGGAAAATCATGTAACTGAAAGATAACTGATAACCCTTGTACCTGGAAAATATTAAGAGACTTAGAAGAAGGGCCCCAGAGCACTGGCTGAATTCACTGGGCAGGATTTAGGGGAAGACACAGATAAGAGTTTCACAGGATGAAAAAATGGGCAAGGTTTCAGTACATACCCACACTGATGAAATCGCTGAACCAACCAGGTATTAAAACATTTGTAAAAATGTCTTGGGGAATGTTCTATAAATGTGGCTTTCTATATATTTTTCAAATTGATTTAAAATACATCATACTCAGTTGATTCTCAAATAATGGAAATAGGAGAGTGGGTTAATTTCCCCATTTGGCAGAATATCATTAAATTCCTGAGTTGAACTGGATTGAATCCAATGACCTCTTTTTGTAGTTGGGAAGACTAAAGTCCGTGGTCTTCCTTTTGGAGGGAGCTAGATAAGACATGAATAATAGTTGGCATTCTCTTGTTCATTTTCTTGTGAATTAGGGACAGAGCTAAAACTAGTAGCCTAGTTGATGGATGACTCATTCACTACTCTGCCCACTTCACTTCCCTATGTAATATATGTAACACTAATAGTATATACTTTTATAGTTTTTTTTGACATTTATAAATGCTTTCTTTTAAATAGCCCTATGAGACAGATAGTGTTAGCCTTGTTGTTCCAATTTTACAAAGAATAAATCAGACTCAGGTGTTTGAGATAACACAGGAAATCAATGTCAGATTTGGCCAGAAGGTAAATCCAGATCTCCCAGCTCCAAATCCAGAAACTTTCCCACTGTGCCACGCTCCATTTCAGTGACACCGTATTGTCTAAAGGTAAATAGCAACAGATTACAAAAGTATCACTTGAGAGAACTCGTATACATGGCCTTTTCAGAAATTAGGGTGTGATGCTGTTGGTTGATAAGGCGATATTGTTTGTTTTTCTCTGAAAGATGAATTAAGCAAACAATGTCAGCGAGGGATGTTTCTGCATGGGGAGTTGATTTTAACCATCTTTCCTTTATTCTTCTACGAAACAATTCCTACCTTCAACTATCTTAAGGTGTCCAAATGAGATTCATGGGTGAACGAGAGAAGACGTGAATGCTAGTTGGCATCAACTTGTTAGCTTTTGGGCCTTGCCTCTCCCATTCTATTGAGTGTCTCAAGAGTGCTAGTTACTTTTCATATAATTTGATGTAAGAAAATGAAAGATCTGATTTAATAATAAGGAATAAATAAGGTTCTGGGGTCCTACTACAAATCCATTATTTATTTGGATTAAATTTCCTATAAAGGTGATAAAACATTCCTTTCTACATAAATGGGAGAGGTAACGCACCTTCTGATAAGAAAAGAAAGAAATAAGTATTTATTAAGCACCTACCATCTGCCAATCACTCTTCTTAGGGCTTTGCAAATATTATCTCATTTCATCCTTACAACAACTCTGGGAGATAGGTTCTATTAGTATCCTCTTTTTATAGTTCAGAACAATGAGGCAGATAGATCTTAAGTGATTTGCCTAAGGTCACACAGCTAGTAAGTGTCTGAGAATGGACTTGGACTCAGATCTTTCTGACTGCAGGCCCAGGGCTGTATCTATTGCACCACCTCACTGCCTTCATAAGGGTATAAGAGTGATACCATTTTAATTTTTTTTTAGTTTTCAACATTCACTTTTGTAAGATTTTGAGTTCTAAATTTTTTCTCTTTCTTTCTTGTCCCCCCTCCCCAAGATGGCAAACAATCTGATACAGTCTATATGTGTACAACCTTATTAAACATATTTCCACATTAGTCATGTTCTGAAAGAAGAATCAGAACAAAAGGAAAAAAAAACATGAGAAAGAAAAAAAGAGAAAATGGTATGCTTAGATCTGCATTCAGACTCCATATTTCTTTCTCTGGAGGTGGATAACATTTTCCATCATGAGTCTTTTGGAATTGTCTTAGATCACTGCATTGCTGTGAAGAGTTACATCTAACATTTTTGAAGAAAATTGGCACACATACCAAAGGTGTTAATACAGGACCTTAGGAGTGACCTTAGAATCAAAGCAGCCTGAAGCAAGCTAAGTATTTCTAAGGAAAAGTCAATCGACTACTTCTGAGGTCCAAATCCAAAGCCTTAATTGAATGACTAGGAAAGTCAGGAAGATTCATCTTCCTGAATTCAAATCTGTCCTCAGACACTTACTAGCTATATGACCCTGAATAAGTCACTTAACCCTATTTGCCTCAGTTTCCTCATTGATAAAATGAGCTGGAGAAGGCAGTGACAAACCATTCCAATATTTTTGCCAAAAAAACTTCAAATGGTGGGGTCCTGAATAGTCACACACGACCGAAAAATGACTTAAAAACAACAGCAACAACATGGGCTTTACTTTTCTTTTTACTTATTTTATCCCAACAGTTCTTTGCAGGATATTTGTAAAAGCTCAACCCAGGATCTACTAAGCTCCCTTTAGAAAAGGATTTCTTATCTTTCCATACAGCTTTAGAAAGGGAGGTGGTAGAAAAGCCCTTAAATATTGATTTACTTAGCAAGAAATGGAATTTCACCACTTGTGAGTCTGTGAGAAGACAGAATATCTTCCTTCTATTCTCGCAGAGCTGTCTAGATTGATCATGTTCAATCTTCCAGATGCCCTTTGAACCCTATGGGAACTATAGATGACCAAGTTCTCAAATCAAGCTGTCAACTTAGAGCGAACAACAATCATTCAGTGGCTCTTTTATATTTTAGGTAATTTTTTACCTTACCAAAATAGGAAGAAAATTATTTTCTGGCAGAACATCATAGCACCTTCATTTCAATTTCTTAATATCCATCAATAGGAGAGAAGTAAGGTGCAATGGTAAAATAAACACAACAAAGACAAACATCGGCTTGGTGATGTGCCCAAAGTCAGACAGCTACTAAAAGTTGGTTCTGGTATTTAAAACCAGGTCCTATTCCAAGTGCAGTGTTCTTTTTACTACATCATACTATATATACATATAAATATAAGTGTGTACATTCATGAATACACTTATACATATTTGTCTGATGGTGTGATCTTATTGGAGTGGGAAATTCTTGGGAAGTAAACTTCTTTAACAAATTCAGATTGACAGCTGTTCTGTGACTTACAGTCTTAGAGTTGCCTAGGATTCTGAAAAGCTAAATTACTTACCTAGGGTCACATCTTCAGTATATGTCAAAGGTAGGATTTGAAACCAGGTCTTTCTGACTCTGAGGTCAGCTCTCAGTCCATTCTCTCATCCTGTGTATACATACAAATAGATACATGATAGCTGAGAGCTAGTTTGAAACTTTCTCTGATGCACAAAAACCCCTAAATTACACCTAGAGGGATATGAGTTGTATATGAAGAGAAATTTCTTATTCTTGGTTTCAGGGAGAAACCTGTTGCATTGAAAGGGCTATAGTTTCCCAAATGCAATTCAAATATTTTCCTTCTCCTCTTCATTTTGAGGTCCAGCTAATTTTCCATCTGCAGTATTTACATAAAATATATGTAGTGTTGAACCAGCATTAGCATTTCAAACAAATGAATACATGATTGGGTAATCAATAAATCAGTTGATTAGCATTTATTAAGTACTTTATTTATTATAAACATTTATTAACCACCTACTATGTACTAGCTGCTATGTAAGGAATATACATCTAAAAGTGAGAGAGTCCCTGCCTTCAAGAAATTTATGTGATACTGAGAAAATATAACATTTTTACAGATAAATAAGCACAAGATACAAACAAAATATATACAAATGATGTGGAAATGGGACTCCAACAATTGGGAGGACTAGGAAAAGTCTCTTACTTAAGCAGATGGCAGCAGAGAAGAAGGTAAGCATTCAACAAATGGGAGATATCTTATTATAGAGATAAGAAAGTAGGCCTATAGTTCAGTGGTTAGTGATATACTCTAGAACCCCAATATTTCAAATACTCAAAGACAGCTTTTACATCTTCATTGAATCTTCTCTTTCTAGGCTAAATAAGATCAGTTCCTCCTAAGATGACCATAAGGCATGAAATTTAGGCCCTTCAGAATTCTGTCTGCCTTCTTGGCTATTCTACAACTTACTAATGTCAAATCCATCATTTTACGAATGAGAAAACTGAGGCTCAGAGCAGTTAAATTATTTAATATCACATAGGTAGCAAATGGCAGAGCTTAGCTTAGAAGCCAGGTTCCTTGACTTCAAAGTCTGGGCCCTTTACCAAACTTTCTCTAAGCAGAGCATTTCCACTGTTAGGGCAAAGTAAACCCAAGATCTATAACAAAATAACTAAAATAAAATATCATATAATGTCACAGAGCAGGTAATGCTGTTGTCAACTGTATGGTTCCAAATTTTTAGGGTTTTTTGCCCCTCGTAATACTATGTTGAGTCTATTAATTTTTAAAAAAGCCTGCTAAATGTGCTAATCTTTGTAGCCATGTCATAGCACTTATAAATTCATGGAGGTTAAGTGGATGGTTCATCAGTGAAGAAGACAACTAACTCTTCTCTTAATTCAAAGAGATGAGTAATAATTGCCTTCAGAAAGCCACCTAAGATCTCTCTGTTAGAAGTGTAATATATCTGCTACTCATCTCTCTGCTTCAAATGGTATACAATAGAGAGTTAGTGGTTCTTAATTTTTGTAAAATTAATTATTTTGACAGCATCATTTAACACACCTTTAAGTTACTGTGGGAAAATAGTATGCTGAAGTTTGTCCATATTCTAGCAATGTTAATTTTTAATATATGTAACAATAACCCAAAATTGACCATGTAATTATGTGGCTGATGAGGTAAAATTACAAAGAGATAAAGGCTTTACTTTGCATGGAATACAAGTGAGAATATGTACATGTATCTTACCATCCAGTGAGAGTCCCTTTGTGCTTAAGTATTGAACCCTAATGGCAGTTTGGGATCAAATTAATGGTGGGTTAAAAAACTGCAAGAATATATTGAGCTTAATTAGAAATGTCCAGAGTTTGATGTAATCTCTGTATATACACCAAAATCGGTAAACACCTGATTGTGGTTTCAAATTACTTTAGAAACTCACCTATGATGCTTCAAACATGCTTACGCAGAAGAAAAATGCATTTGTAACATAATTAGGTAATTATTTACTGCTTAACATGCCATTAAAGGATTTTTAGTGTGAACCCCTTGAATCATTTTCATGAGCCCCCAAAGGCTTTTTGAATCACTGTTCTAGCCATTTTAGAAAACTGCAAAATGAATATTGTTCTTCTAAAATTAAAAATAATCGGTCAAATACAGGAACTTAAATTAAATCTGAGCATATTTTAATTAAGTTCACATTTCTGCCTATTTTATAAGACTTACAACATAATTTTACTAATTTAAATTATCATAGAGGTTCATTTATGTTGTATATTTGCTTTTGTGATATTTTGGTTATATCTTTGGTTTATTTGATATTAAATTCTTTGTGAGGAAAATGAAAAGCTCTCCTCCATTATACCATTTTTCTTATGGGAAAATATACTCTGCTTTAGGGTCACTGTAAGAAAAACTGCAGGCTGACTTCACTATGAAAAAGGTCAGTGTGACTTACGGACTAATTTTATGCCCTACTCCACACCCAATGGAGCTTATCTGACTGAGCACAGAGTATAGAGCATAGAGCCCTCCTTGACTTTTAAAAGAACTGTGTAAAAAGCAGAGCTGAAAGAAAAATCCAACACCCTGGGATGCTGTTATATTACCAAGACACAAAATCCATGCTTGAAACACAATTGGTGCTTCATTTTTATTCAGAAATCTCAAGAAAACAATTCCAATAGGATGGCAAATTTTTTTGCTCTGGGACTATTTTCATCCAGTCATCTGACAAGTGATACATTCATCCTTCCTTTAATCAAAATATTCTAAGAATATGACTCAAGATGGAAAAACTGGCCAAATAGACATCTGACTATGGAAAATCTAGTTTCAGATCCTGGAAACTAGCATTTGCCACTAGGAAAATCACAACTATTCAACTATTGGAAATGAAAATCCATTCACATCTAATCCAATCATATCCTAAAATGTAAACATGTAAGTAACACAGTGGATAGAGTGCTAGGCTTGAAGTCAGGAGAACCTGAGTTGAAATCCTGACTCAAACCCTTACTGGTTACGTGACCTTGACAAGTTATTTAATATCACTCAGCCTCAGTTTTTTCATCTCTAAAATGAGAGGGTTGGATAGACTGATGACCTCTAATGCCCCTCTGGCTCTAAGTCTATGATCCTTGGTAAGAAAACACATATACCATTCTGGGCCAGATCAAGATTTATCAAGCCTCATGTGACCTTAAATGTAAAGATGTTGGCTGTTTGTTAGTGAGTTATAGGGGAGACTCTTCCCTGAACTAAACTATCTCTCACCATTTTTGCTTGGTAGCTAAAATCTCCTCTACTAGTCACAACTTTGAATTTAGACAGGTTTTACTGTATAAATGTCATGTGTGGGAATAGAACCATAGCACTATTTTCAGTTATCACCATCTGTTAATAACTAGCTCAAGTCTTTGCCAAGAAAACCCCAAACGTGGTCATGAAGAGTCAGAGATGACTGAAACGACGGAGCAACAACAGTTAGTATTTTATTCTATTTCACAGAGCAAGACCCGGATGTGGAATGGCACACAGGATAAGTATGTTTTTGTGGAGAAACCATCAGGAGCATGAGGTGCTGGCTCAGGTAGCAGTCTGGTAGTCTGCTCAGGGGTAGTCTGCTGCTTTGCATGCATCAGGCATTTAATACATGTTTGCTGAATTGGACCAAGCTAGATTCCAGACAATGAGAAGGAGAACATGCCAAGCAGTTAGTTTTTGTTTGTGTATTATCTACATAGAATACTCTCTAACGGTTTTTAGGTTTACACCTAAAGAGTGACATCTCTGATTTTTAAATAAGACACCTCCAACATGGCTTGATTTTTTAATTTTTTTGTCCTTGTGCCCTTCTCTTCAGGTGAATCCTTAATACCCCTGTAACAATTTCACTGTGAAATTTTGGCTTGTTTAAATTTTTCAGTTAAATATATCTGCTTTTAAGAGGTTGAATTCTCAAAGATTATATCATTTTACTTCACATGTTTCTTAGCCTCCATCACATCCTGTCATTGATGTTAGACTTCCTTGGCTCACTCCCAGAACCTTTGACAGGCTTTCATCTTCACAAACACAATTGCTTCCTGTAGTGGTAACCTCCGGAAAATAAAACCAGCTCTTCCACTTGTTTGCAAGAGAAACTTGTGGAGTGGCTTCAGCATGCCTTTTTGTTGAAGACATGATTATCCTTGTATCTTCCCACACATGAAGAGTCAGGAACCTTCCACCACCCTCTTCAACAGAAGAAAGAACTCCAACCACACAATTAGTTTCAGTTTCTCCTTGTTTCCTGAAAGTCCTTTCACTCACCTGTATGGCCTTCATGTTCCTTCTCCAATTTTGGTATAATAATGATCTTTTTACCTGCTTGGGGGAAAAAAAACAATCTGTGAGTATAGGGCACTATCCCTTTTAGGTGAATTTTACACACATCTTCAAAGGGGGATGTTATAGATTAAAACAGCTCAGAAATAAGATAGAAGTTGACCTGGTAAAATCGATAGATCTCCAGTTTGGAAGACTTGGGTTTGCATTTTGCCCCAGAACATTGCTGGGTGCTCTTTCAAAAGTCACTTAATCTCTCTGAGACTCAGGTTCCTCATCTGCAAAGTGGAGGTGGGGGGCACTAGTAATGGTATCTATTTCATTAGGCTGTTATAAGCCTCAAATGAGATAAAACTTTGTAAAACTTTGGAAGCCTCAAAGTACTATATAATATGAGATCATCTGTACAACAATAGTAAAGTAGAGGTTTGACAGTCTTCATGTTATTTGCAATAATTATTTAATTATCTGCATTGGACAAATTAAAACAAATAATTATTGGTCTGCTTTGTGCTGTGCAAAAATAGGGAAAGCATTCTATTACTTCCCCATTTCCTTTGATCACCAGTTATTTTAGTGTTAATCTGTGTCTACAAGAACTAACACACTTATTCAAATAGATTAGATAAGAAAGAAACAATTCATTTCTCTGATTTCAATTCTAAGCTGTAGGCTAACTAGATTGAAGCTCTGACAAATACTCTTTGCTCTCTCATACCCACCCAAGTCAGCCCTGGTCCTTTGGCATCCTTATCCTACTTGTCCTTAATCTTCCATTGTGCCCTTTGAAATCCTTATCCTATTGCTAACAGAGTGCCCTTCATTTCAGACCTATGTCTTCCTCCCAGAAATTACTTTGCATATATTTTGCGTTTGGCTATATGTTTATGCATTAATAGAATCAAAAGGTCTTAGACATAAAACTGGAAAAGACCATAGTGTTCATTCTACACATTTAAGTGATATAGGCTAAGTGATTTGTTCAAAGAGACACAGATAATAAGTAACAGAGACAGAATCTTGTTTACCCTCAGCTAAAGGTTAGGTACCTGGCATCCAGCAGGATCCTACAATGGGACTTTCCTTATGATGAAGGAAGATTGTTCATTTACTCATCAATTACAGAGGAATAGGACCTTAGAAAACATCTAGACCAGATGTTCTTAACGGTTTTGTGTCATGAAACCCTTTGGCAATCTGGTGACATCTATTGATCCCTCAAAATAATGCCTTTAATGCCTAAAATAAAATGTGGTATTACAAAGGAAACCATTTTTTTTTGAAATACAGTTATCAAAATACATTTTAAAATAAGTTCACATAATCTAGGTTAAGAACTTCTAATCTAAAGTGACTTAGAAGCTTCTGCATCAAAGATCAAAGCATAAAATTAGAGTTTTTAAGAGAGAATTGAAAAAAGAAACAAAGAGAATAGTGATATAAAATAAGTGGTATCTGACAGTAAAATGGTGGACACTTTAAAAAAGACAGTGGCATATACAAAAATGCAGAGGTAGGTCAACAATTAGCAGGACAAAATCAAAAGACACAAAAATCAGAATACTGAGGCTTCTATAAGTCAAAGCAACTGACCTTGAAACCAGTGATTGATTAATTGGAAAATATGTAACCTTGTAGTTTTCAGATCTTCCATAAAGATACAAAAAACAAAACCATGAATGTCGTATTTCAAGAAATCATATTAGAAATGTACTCTTTCTCTTTATTCTTCTCCTGTCTTACTCTTAGACTTTCTACCTTCTTTTGAAGATGAGCCCATACCATCTACATGAGTCCTTTCTGACTTCCCCTTTTGCCAGTTGCTAGGGACTTTCCTTTTCCCCACCAAAATTCTCTGGTATCAGCATTTTGGTATATTACTAACATAAACCAGGAAGGAAAGGTGGAAAAATTCCATTTAAATTTAAAACACAATTAAAAATCTGAGAGTCAACCAAGACATATAAAGTGCTTATGTAAATACAAAATAATTTTAATGGAAACAAACAATCCAAAAACATAGAAGTGTTTTTTTAAGAAAACTGTTCATATCTTTTAATCATTAATATAAATATTAATAAGATATATTTCTCTTTCATTTTTGATTTTGTATCTCTAGCACCTGGTGCAGTATCTGGTACACAATAGATAAAAAAGAAAAATAATTAAGATTTACCAGCTGTGTGACTTTGGGCATGTTACTTACCTGACCTGTTGGCCTAGTGACCTCCCAGGTCCTCACCAGCTCTAAAGTTATGTTTTTATAAACCTCTAAGAAAATGCACACTGAAATTTAGTATTTGGTAAGGACAAAAAATTACATAGGAAAAAACTATGCATCAAAAACTCAAGAGCTTTTGGGTAAAAGATAGATTTAGATTAATAGCTAAAGCAATATTCTAAAATAAATTCCAAATGGATAAAATTATGGAATTTGTTTTTTTTTAGATGACACCATTTAAAAATTAGAAGAGAATAGATTATATCATTAATAGTTGTAGACAGGAAAACAACTTATATCCAGATATGGGACAGAAGAGATTATAAAAGGCAAAATATATCACTTTTATTTTGAAACTTTGAAAATTTTCATGGAACTAAAAATAGAAAAGAAGAAAGGCTTGGGGGAAGATTGAGGGGGGAGGGAATCTAAATCAGAAAGCTTTTGCAAAACCAAAGCTATACTTAGAAGTTGGAGGAAAAGGTGGGGGATTTTGTTTTGCCTTGTTTTTTGTCTTAAACATCTCTGACAAAATTTGGACATCTTAAATCTATATGGAATGGACACGAATCTATAAAGATAAAAGTCAGTTCACAATAGTTAGATAGTTAAAAGATATGAATGGTTTTCTTTTCTTTAAAAGAAAAACCACTTCTATGTGTTTTGTTTGTTCTGCCTACACTAATCTGAACAACATACCCTCTCACTCCTCCTCACTCCTTTTACCCTGCTTCAGCTTTTCTATTTCAGTAACATTAGTTTGTCATGCCTCTTTCCAAGAAATGTTTTCTTTGCATCTCCTTTTTTATTCTTTTCTCCTTTTAGATCCTACTCTAGACTCTATCCCCAGAAATATTATTCTTTTAAAAAAATTCATTAATTTATTTTGATTTATCACCAATCACTTCCATAAGCTTTTGAGTTTTAAATTTCCCCCTCTCTTTTCCTGCCTCCCTCCCCATGAGGGCATGCAATCTGATATAAGTTCCACATATATATTCCATTTAACCTATTTTCACATTAGTCATATGGTAAAGATGAATTAGAACCAATAGGAGGAACCACAAGAAAGAAGAAACAAAACAAAACAGAAGAAAAAAATAGCAAATAGTATGCTTCAATCTGCATTCAAACTCCTTAGTTCTTTCTCTGCTGGTGGATAGCATTTTCCATCATGAGACCTTTGGAGATATCTTAGATCCTTGTATTGCTGAGAAGGGCTAAGTCTATCAACGTTAGTCATTGCACAATGTATCTGTTATTGTGTACAATGTTCTCCTGGTTCTGCTCACTTCACTCGACATCAGTTCATACAAGTCTTTCCAGGTTTTTCTGAAGTCAGCCTGTTCATCATTTCTTATAACACAAGAGTATTCCATTATATCTATATATCACAGCTTGTTCAGCCATTCCCCAGTTGATGAGTATCCTCTCAATTTCCAATTCTTTGCCTCCACAAAAAGAGCTGCTATGAATATTTTTGTACATGTGGGTCCTTTTCCCATTTGTATGATCTCTTTGGGATACAGCCCTAGAAGTGGCATTTCTAGGTCAAAGGATATGCACATTTTTATAGCCCTTTGGGCATAGTTCCAAATTGCTCTCCGAAATGGTTGGTTCATTTCACAACTCCACCAACAATGTGTTAGTGTTCCCACATCTTCTCCATCATTTATCATTTTCCTGTTTTGTCATGTTGACCAATCTGATAGGTGTGATGTGGTACCTCAGAGTTGTTTTGATTTGCACTTCTCTAATCAATAGTAATTTAGAAGGAATATTAATTCTTAATGGAGCTATTATAGTTCCATGGGAAAGGGAAAGGGAATAAGCATTTATTAAGTCCCTACTAAGTGTCAGACATTAAGCTAAGAGCTTTACAGATGGTATCTCATTTGATCCTCACAATCCTGGGAAGTAGGTGTTATTATTATCCCCATTTTTACATTTAAAGAAACTGAGGCAGACAGAGGTTAAATGACTTGCTCAGGGTCATACAGTGTCTAAAGATGGACTTGAACTCAGGGCTTCCTGGTGTCAGGCCTAGTGCTTTATCCACTTTGTCATCTAGGTGAAGTAGATGGGGAAGGTAAAATTATTTTAAAAACCCAACAACTCATGAGGCCCACTGAAATGGCAAAAACTAGAGAATTTAGCAAATAAATGCTCTATAGAACTGTAGATTCTCTTTTCAAAATGACAGAGAGAGAGAGAGAGAGAGAGACACACACACACACACACACACACACACACACACAAAAGAGAGAGAGGGACAGAGAGAGTTAGTTGCAGGGCAGAAAAGAGTACTTGGGGTCACTCAGAGACCAGACCGTGAACTAGGAAAGTAGTAAACACACATCTCTTTAAATTATACCACCTTAGGAAAACTAAAAACCTACAGACCTCCAGAAATAATTCTGAAAACAGGAGCAACACACTTTTTTTAGTGAAAAATCATTAATTATCAGAAAATTAAAATAAGTCTGATATATGAGTTAATGTTGGAGAGATAAAATAGGCAAGCATATCTGCCAATGGTAAAACTGTGAATTGGCTTAATTGTTCTGTAAAAAAAAATGGAATTATGTATTAAAAATAACTATTGTGAGCTCAGAGAAGTATGGGAAGATTTGCATGAACTGCTGCAAAATGAAATCAATGGAATGAAGGAAACAAACAATATGAAAAATAACTTCAACAATGTAAGTGAAAAGATCATGAAACAGAAGTTGAACTCTGAGTAACAGTTTTTTCAACTGACAAAGTCTTCAAGAATTTTATAATGAATGACCTTCTCATCACATAAAGAGGTGAGCATGAAAGGTCATCACTATATCAAATGGTTTTGCTTATTTTTTCTTCTTTCACAAATTAGGTCTCAATCTAGATTACAAAGGAAGTTTGAAAGGACTCATATATACCCAAAAGGTATCAATAAAACATCAAAAATAGAAAGCCATCAAACAGTTCCACTAAGGGATCTTATATGATCTCTACATATGCTTGAAAGACTCCTGGTTAGAAAAGTGTCTGTAAAGCTGAATTTTGCTTTCTGGTCTTTTTGGTTTTTAATTAACAAAATAGTAAACCATATAGGATCTTATATTTTCTGTATCTTTCAATCAATTGTGTGTAAGAACATGACATTCTGTACAAAAATCACTTATAAAACCATGCCTCTTCCTTTTTCATGTTTTTAGTAAAGATCATGTTGAAATGTCGTAAAGACTTTATAAAAACGAGAGCTTATCCATATGGATGTACAGTTATTAATAAAACCATAACAAGAGCAGGGTTGAATTTAGAGGATGCTGAGAGCAATAGCAAAAACAAAACAAAACAAAACAAACAAAAACAGAAACAGAAATTAGCACTTATTTAGCAATAATAATTAGTTAAAATAAAAAAGCTACTAGATAGAACACTGGTTGACCTCTATCCCTTCCTTTCTTGTTCTCTACCCTCTTCCCACTCTCCCATTGCCATAGCAACATAGCAGCTTTCTCAGAAGCAATTGGTGTCCCAAGGTCTCTCTCCCTCTGTCTTATAATACCGCTATGCCAATAGCGTGAGGCCCCATTCTATCCCATTAATTCAAGGAAAGATTTGTACTACCTATCTCAGATGTAGTTTGGTGCACTTATTCCTGGTACAAAAAAGTCCTAGGTATGTCTCATTATTGATGCTTTTTTGGTAATAGTAGTATTGCCCATGCTTCTCACCTACCATTTTTAGCATTGTCTTCCCATCCCTGAGGTGTCTTATTAGATGATCTTTCCATGCTATAGAAATTGGATCACCTCTAGCTTTATGTGCTTGGTTTCATATATGGATGTTAAAAGTTTCTAAAATTTTATCTTTTGCTCAGTCTGACTACGTATGGAATTCTTCATTTAGTGTATTTTTCTTGGCCATTGCCTTGGTGTCAGTTATTTGATTGTGTTAGTTTGGGAAAGAATGGTCAATACTTATTCTTACAAGTTATTTCCACTGAAAGGTCCCTGGATGACATGAAACTAATGTTATCAGCAATAAGTAGGTGAGGTAATCCAGTCATATTTGCAACTGTGGTACCAAGATGTCTAGATAGTCTTGAAACTGGATCCTTGGATTTATAGCCTCCTTCCTCTGAAAGTATAGCATGTAATGACTAAAAGTATGACCTGCAACTGGTTCATTAGAATTTCTCCGAAGTAAAAAGAAAAAAACCAACAAAAAGGCCCACCTTCTAGCTTTATTTTGCATGCTTTATAGGAAAGAAAAGGGATTTGTCAGCTTTATCTAAACAAAATACATTAAATAATAAGTGGCATTTATATAAATATTTTAAGATTTACAAAGCACTTTTTGCATATTTCATTTGATCTTCACAACAACACTCTGAAGGAGTTATTATTATCTCCATTTCACAGATGAGTAATCTAAACCTCAGGGTTTAACTGACCAAGGTCATGTAGCCAGTAGGCACCTAAGGCAAAATTGAACTCGGGTCATCCTTATTCTAAGTCAAGTGCTTTATCCACTTTGTCTCCTAGATGTCAAGTAAACCTTGTTTCCCAGGGGTTATTACATAGAGAAACAAGAGAAATTGCCCTGTAAGTCAGATAATATATGAATAAAGGGTATGTGAGAAGAGAACAAAAAAATTTGGATCAGCTGAATACATTTTCTCTGTCTCTCTTTGTCTCTCTGTCTCTGTCTTTATTTGACTCTTTCACTGTCTTTCTGTCTCTCTCTGTCTCTGTGTGTGTGTGTGTGTGTGTTTGTCTCTCTTGTAAAACACTCTTACAACATTATATTGAAGATTTTAGTTTTGACATGCTAATCACTTCTGCATAAGTCCATTCCTCTGACATAAGTCTTATCTTATAACAAAGAAAAACATAAAGCAGTTAAGTAAAAATGAACTGTCACATGGATAACTTTTGACCATATATCCAGAATTATATATCCATAGTCTCCCATCTCTCCAAAAAAAAGGAGGTGAATTTACTCATTTTTGTCACAATTTGGATGGATCATTGTAATCAACTTTCCAATTTGTTTTACTGTTCTTTTCATTACATTGTTGTAGTCATTTTATATGTTGTTTCCCTGGCTCAGCTTGCTATTTTTCCCCCACATCATTTCAAACAAGTCTATACTTATTCCTCTAAATTCCTCACATTCCTTATCTTCACAATGCAATAATATTCCATATTTGCATACCACCATTTGCTTAGCCCTTTCCCAAATGATGATAAGCAATCGGTTTCAAGGACTTCGCTATCACAAAATGTGCTGCTATGAATATTTTGCTATATATATGAGGCCTTTCTGTCTTTGACCTCCTTGGGGTAGAAGATGCCTCAGTTGGGTGATTTATTCTTTCTCTTCCTTTCTGTAAAAGGGTGGCTTAAGTGGCTAATCATCTGCCTGAGTCATGAGCCAATGTGGTAAGCCACAGGTCTGTGACTTTGGAATTTGGACTCTTTCAATTTCTTCAGGTTTCACATTGGCCCCTTTCTAGTGGCTGCCAAAGATCAGAAAAACCCAAATGAGACAGCCACAGAACAACTGACAAAACTGTGTGTGAACTAGAATAGTTCTGCTTATATTAATAGTAAAATGAGATTTTGCTATTTTAGGCCTTGTATCCTACATTTCAGTCTGCAAAGACAAAGTGGGATGGTGCCTTTGTTCCACATTGTTATCATGTTCTCTGTCCTCGTAAATTATCTTTAACTACTGCAAACCCCAAAGCATTCTTACTCTGAGTTGATTTTAGCATTTTTCAATTGCTATCAGGATTTTTTTTTAATCATAAAGAGTGCCATATGCAAGTATTATATATTTCATTAGAATGGTATGGTGGGAGCAGTATCTTCTAGGGTCCCTGCATGGTGAACTTGTTTTTCCATATGGCAGGGGTAATTTTTCCTTTAAAATTCCTTTAAAATTATTGAAGCCATCCTGGATACACGGGGCTAAGGCTCAAACCATTGACCTAGCTTCCTGGGGCCAAAGTAAAAAAACCCAGAGCACATGGAGTCAGGAGTTCCCACCTTGACACTACTAACACTAGTGCAAACACAGAGAACCTACTACCAACCTGCACCCAACCAAATTAATTCTGTATTTGGCTGAGTACTCTTTCCCTTCTGTAGCTAAACAAGCTTCCTTTTGTTAACCCCTGGATGGTCTATGAGTGTCTCATTTCTTGCCAGTTCCTAACCTGAATCTCCTGACCAGCCTGAGTTGGGCCTGGCTTATGAGAGGTGGGCATGTTTATTTAATCATAAAAGGTGACCATTTATCGAATCTCACTCGTAAGGGACTTTATTTTTATTCTTCATATTAAAGGGACTAAAACTTGATTGAACTTTACTTAAAAATACAAACTTTCCAAGCGATTCCTTTTAATCAAGTCTTTACCATAGTCATAAAATACAGAACAACATTTTCAGCCTCATTTTCTTGGCTAAAAAAGAAACTTTCCCTTGAACCTACTGCCCTAGCACCACACTGTTATAATGGAGTTTAACGTCTGGTGACCAGAGATGCATCATTTTAAAATTTTATTTGTTCTGTCTTACTTCCCTGTAACCAACCCAAGACTGAAGGCAAACATAAAAATCAGAGTATCCAGAGAGTTAAAAAAATGTCTAATTAATTTTCATGGAGTTCCTTGACAAGAGGAGAGTCTATGAAACTGTGGTGTAGTGGAAAGTCCATTGACTCTGGAGTCAGGAGGACTGGGTTAGGATTATGCTTCTGATACTTGCTGTCTATGCAACCTTGGATAAATCACTTGATGTCCCTGGGTCTCAGTTCATCCACCCATATAATGAGGGAGTTGGCCTAGATCAGTAGTGTCAAACTCAAATAGAAATGGGAGGGGGCACTAATCTGTACATAAGGGCATCTAAGGGCAGCATGTTTACTTAGATTTTAAATATTTTAAATATTGTTTAATTGTACTTTATTCTGATAGATATTTCTCAATTACATTTTCATCTGGTTCTGCTCCTAGAGAGTGTGGATTTGACACCTCTGGTCTAGATGGTCTCTGAGGCCTCTTCCTGCTCTAAAAATCTATAATCTAATTATCCTGGAGATGGAAAGGAGGAGGGCAGATAACCTGATTGCTCCTTACAGAAACAATCCTCTAAACAGATGTGCCATTGGAGCAGGCAGGGCTGAGCCATAGAAAGTCTAGAAGAGGAGCTCTGGAGCGTTAAAAGGCCGAGTCACTAGAAAGCATCCTTCTTCCTCCTCCAACAGAGCCTCTTTTTAGGCTCTATGTGGGGAGGGGAGGGGGGCAAACAGGTGGGAAGTGGAGGAAGCAGACTAGATGGAAACATGAATAATTGAATGAATTAATGAATGAAAGAATGAATGGAAAAAATATTAAGTACTCTCAGGTCCTGTGCTAAATACTGGGACTACTAATACATAAGAGTGTCCTTGGCCTCAAGGAGCTTACATTCTAATTGGGGAACCACAACACATAGTTGGAATGGTGAACAGGAAAGGATATTTTCTATTGGGATGTCTTAGGGATAGTTAGTGGAGCCACAGAGAAATTGATTGACTCATCCTTTTGGAGAACAGTAGTATTGATATGATTATTTTTCTCAGATCTAGAGGTAGAAAGTAGAAGATGGGGAGGAGAATGAGGTACCATACTTGCATGACATGAAGATGACCAGAGAGAACAGGTGACATGGTGGGCCAGGATCAACCTAGTTATGAAAAACTCTCATGAATCTGGAGTACAGGGTACCAGGGAGGGGGGTAGTTAGAAAGCTTGGTCACAGATAGTAGACATGGCCTGAAGATGGCCAGAGAGGAGCAGGACAGGCAGCTGCAGCAATCTCTGAAGGAGTCCTTGGACATTGGGAAAGCTATCCCTACCCCCAAACAGGATCCAGATCTCAAGTGTGGTGAAAAGTCTGCTAGCACATAAAGGTATGTTTGAATACCCCAGGCATATGCCTTATGTAATACTATGAAGCACATATAAACAGTTGAAGATGTAAAAGTTACATGAAACAATTAGGTGTGTATATATGTTACCATATACACTTAAGCGTATATATGTAGACATATATATTTATATATTATAATATGAATATGTATATGTATATATTTGTATATATACATAAGCATGATGATCAATCATGGACATTAGTACCTATTACAAGGTAGTGAGTAAAGATGAGTCCTGAGAATTGTATAGTTAAATGGGCTATCCTCAATCATGCATTCTTTTAGGTATCTAGCATAAAAAATGATCATCTGTCTTCTCAAACAAAACAAAACAAAACAAAAACCAACCCAACATATTAAAATGCACAAGGGCTATAGCAGTAGATGATGTAATCTCTAAAAAGGCCCCCTGCCTCCTCTGTGGAATGACAGTCTGGTTTGGATCGCTGACCTGTCCTGCACCATTGGTGTTTCCTTTCTGGGGAGTCATGTTTCTCTTTCCAGATGGTTTCTCCCTCGGACACTAAAACAAAAATTGCTTTTATGGCTATTGATTTTGATTAATGGATAGTGTCACAGGAAACCATTTTCTTTTTCCTTGGGAAGGGCACAGACCATGGCAATATGGACCAGGCTTGGATTTTTTCACCTCCTTCCCCCAATAGCCATCCATCTAAATCATTTAATTCTAGGTGGGAGAACCACACATATCTAGGATTTCTTTGATCAACGTTGTTGATTTTGATCTCAGTGGTAAGATGTCCAGCTTTGAAAATCTTTTCATTTCATTAAGTAAGATCAATACAAAGGCAAATACATGTCCTTAATTCCAGTCCTAATTTCGATTCAGGAATATAATTAATGTTCCTATTGTCAGGCTTTTTGCCTGATGGATGCCCTGTGGGCTTCCCATAGCACAGCTGAGAGAAGGGGGTGAAGCAAAGGAAAATCCTCTTTCTCAGCCAGCTGGGCTTTCTCTTTTCCTTATATGCTTGCCTTTGCATTATCTTCTATCAGGTAAAGTAAGAGAAATTGATGGAGCCACTTGCCAATATCAGCCTATGCTCCTCCCCTCAGCCCCTCCTCCTGCCATCACTGGCCACAAAGAGGCTCTTGTCATTCGGTATCAACTTGGTTGATTTTTCTCCCTCCCCCAGGCCTACCCTATACTATATTCTCCCAAGGACTGAGCTCTGTGATTCTATAAATCAATGTCCTAAAAGAAAATGTACAGGGTGGGAGGAGAAGGGAACTCAACACATTCTCATAGGAATTCTGTTATCTTGCCAACCCTGACCTGAAACAAAACAGGAAAATTAAGCCAGGGTTTGTCAATAAATGAGCTGACCTTCAACATTTATTGCTTCTCAGCACATTTCACCTTCAAAGAGCCTTTAAAAAATCATAGGATTTTTCTGTGCTGGAAGGGACCTCAGAAGTTATCATTTCAATGCTCTCATTTTACAGATGGGCTAACTGAGGCCTGAGGCAGCTGGCTAAGGGATTTGTCCAAGGTCTCACAGACAGCAGTTGGCAGAAATGAGATTTGAAGGGTGGTCCTTTGACTCTAGAGCCAGGGTTCTATATATTGTACTACACGACTCTAGGCACATGAGTTCAAACTCAAAGCGGATTCTATTTGAAAATGAGTATGATAATGACTTCCCTCCTTTAGTTAGGGGAGCAGAGGACTATACTGGGGCAGAATGATGCATACATATGGTTAAGCCTAGTCATTATATTCATAGTTTTTACTTTTTTTTTTTTGAGGATACTTGGGAGGATAAGGAATGTGGGAAAGGGGGAGAAAGGGTTCTATCCTAAAACGACCAACTAATGTAAAAACAAAAGTCATTGATAAAGTTTATGCTTTAAAAAGAAGCATGAGTTTTGTTTTTTCAGCTTTTTTCTCAGTGGGCATAGGTTATGAGATCATAGGATCATTGGTCTATAATTGGAAGGGAGCACATCTATCATCAAGTCCAAACTCCTCATTTGTCAGATGAGAAAAATATTTTCCAGAGAAATTGTGACTTGTGCACTGTCACACGGCAGTTTCTGCCTTTAGACCATGAAAGGATCCAGTGCTGGACCTGAAATCAAGATCTGAATTAAATCTGACCTCAGCTACTTACTAGCTGTGTGACCCTGGCCAAGTCAGCTTGGTTTCTGTCTGTCAACTTCCTGAACTGTAAAATGGAGATAATAATTGCTGTTCTGGCAGCTGTGAGGATCACATGAAATATTTGTAAATCACTTTGTAAACCTTGAATACCACATAAATTCTATCCATTTTATTATATTATGGTTATTATTATTAACAGTAATAATAGACTAAATTCTTATTACTCATATTGTTATTTGTCCTTCATTTTTAAGAGGACCAATGACATCACTGGGTTATGTCTTGACTTGTGCATGAATTGGATTTAAATGAGGCAGAGTTGCACAAATCATCACTCTCTCTCTTTCTCTCTCTCTCACTTTCTCTCTCTCTTCCAGAGTCACTGAATTCCAGTGGCAAGACAAAAGTCAAGGTGACTGAAGATGGATGTAGTGGATGACCTTGGAGTCTTCCATGTCTGACTGATCTCTAAGCACTGTGGACAGTACCTGCTTCAGCCTCCTTCATGGCCACTGGAACAAATAATTCTCATCTACCCATTCTGCCAGGGGAAGTTTTCAGGGGTAAACATGCCCCTAACTCACTGACACATTTGAGATCTATAGATGTTATTCATAACATTAATAACAACAACAACAATGATCTACGGATACAGATAGAACTCTGAAAATACTGGTAGAAATCTAATTGTCCTTTGCTAATCTTCTCATCTTTCTTTGGTTACACAAATAAGAGGTGAAGGTGGGAGTAGTAGAAAGTAAGTTTCCTATTTTAGAGTGGCTTGAGGGACAAGAAACTCATTTTCTGAAAATTCTGCCAGTTCTGCGCACAAGATTCCCATCTCTTTTACTGTGATAATAATATGCTTTTCAGCCACAGCTTGTAATGAAATCAGCCTAATATGAGATGTTGGTAGTAATTTCCATTATAGAAATGACTTCAACTTTGAAAGATGTACAGTATAATTACAAAAGAAGGTTCTACCTGTTTATTTTGCATAAAAAGCACAGTAGCCTGAAAGAACATACTAAATGGTAATTGATTTTCAATGACAAAGACAGATTCTAAAGCATGAAGAATAATCTTTTATTTACCATTGGCTCTATTCTCATTGCCTCTTGCACATTTTACCTTTTGTGGAAAACTTAGATGTAAATAAACGTCAATATCATGCTCCCTACAGGCCCGCAAAAGAAAAGCTAGCCCAAAAAGTTTACAAATACAATTGCATTTCTGGTTAGATTTTGATATCAGTTTTGTGCTGGCCTTTTCAGGGAAAACATGTTGAAATTGGATCTATTCTTAAGGCAAAGACATTGGGGATGCTTAAAAAAAAGTTCATTTAAATTGTTTTATCTGGTTTCTTGTAAATTTGACTCTAGCCCAGTTGGTTTTAATGCAATTGAGAACAAAACATTGTCCAGATGAATCTGACTTAAGCTAACTCCACTGTGTAGCAACCCTGCTACCCTTAAGACCTCGGTTTCAAAAATAGAAGTCTGTGGAGTTAATGCTCTGTTGCTAGAACATGGGCAGCTCCTAAAGGAATGGAGGAGGAAGAAAATACAAATACTGCTGATATTTTTAAAGAAACAATAATATCTGCCAGAGCCCAGAGTGTCTGGCAACAGAATAGGGGGTGGAGAAAGTGGAGTTCACTCATCTCCTTTCATCATCTGGAGAAATTACATTCGTCAGGGGTGATACTGTGATCAGTCAGCTGGAAAATGACCATGGGCAAAACATCTTGAATCAGCTGAAAGGAGACATTTGCAAACATTAATATTGTGTAGCTGGCAATGTCTTAGCAAGCAAAATGAATGACAAAACATGAGGTAAGAGCTAGGAATCTGCAAGAAAAAGTCAAATCAAACCTGAGAACAAAAAGAAACCCCATGGTGCTTTTTCCAATTCAATCTAATTCCACATGTATTTACTTATTAAATGCATCACACCTTCATTTGACTATTCCCCCAACTTGCACTCTCATATTAGGTCCCCAAAGGTTGGCTGCTATCTGGGATTCTAGGCGCAGCCTTTTGGATGGATACTTTTAGTACTGCAGATTATGTGTCCCCACAAGCGTGCTTCCCATGAATAACTGGCCAGTTGATTTAATTAGATTTAGCAAAGGTATTTATTAGGAAGTTTAGCAGGAGCAATCGGTGCAAAACATTACCCTCCAAAACCTAGGTTACACACTTCCACAAATATACACAATGTCCATAGGAAAATTGGGCTCAAACTTAGAATCCAATGTAGTGGAATATATGTGTGGCAAAGGATAATTCACAATTCCTGGTACTTTAGGGTCTAAAAGTATTTACTTTCTTAATGGGGCCCTTATGGAGCTCTATTTCAGCACATCATCTCTACTTGGTGGGTTATTTGGCTCTGCTCTCAAAGTCAGCTTCTTTCTTGCTTGCTTTTAAAAATTCATTATTTTTTCAATTTTGAGCTCTACATTCTCTCCCTCTCTCCAACCCCTCCCCCATCCATTGAGAAGACAAGCAATGTGATACCCATTACACACGTGAAGTCACAAAACATGTTTCTATATTAGCCATGTTGCCAAAAAACCTAAACCAAACCAAAATAAGAAAAATGAAGAAAGTGAAAAAAGTATGTTTCAATCTATACTATATTCAATCTATACTCGATCTATGTGTAACTGATAAGTTTATCAGTTCTCTCTTCAGAAGTGGATAGCATTTTTCATCATCAGTCCTTTGGAATTATCTTGGATCATTGTATTGATGAGAGTATCTGCTCCTTTCCTGAGTCTATAGCTGCTACAAGGGTTCAAGCTCCTTAAATCTGCCCTTCTTCTCAGGTATCTGAGATCTCTCTGAATCTTCTCTCCCTTTGGTGCATGCCTCTGCTCCCTGTTGGATGGATTGTCTCCTACTGGTCCAGATGCTCTGATGACATGGTTAAAAATGAGGAGAAGGAATGAGACTTTGACTGGTTGCTTTCTGGTATAGGCAAAGAGATTTGTTTCTACAAATTCCACAGAATGGAACTGGTGAAATTCATTCAGCTATTTAAAGCCCCCAGAGATATGAACAGATTGTTCAGCTCATCTTTCTTTACCCAATGGAAGAGGTTTACACATCATGAAGTGATCACAGGGCACAGACACATCTTGCTTACACATTAAAGACCTCATTATGTGTAATCACATTGTTATGAGTTTATAGGAAAATTTCATTGCATGTATTTTATACTTTGTGATCACATTTTGGGTCTTTTGTGATTACCTCCCTCCCTTATCCCTACTATGTGCAAGATAATGGAGACACAAAAACAAAATTAAAATAGCTCCAGCCCTTGAGGAGTTTATATTGTCCTGGAACTAGGGCCAAATTGCTTAATAGCCAAGAAAGATCAATGTGTGGAAGTTCTTTTGCTCTAGCTAAGAAACCCATTATAGAAATTTGGATAAAAAGCACAAGATGGGAATACCGTATGAAAGGATTCACAAACCATTTCAGAGGAAAATACAAAAAAGATCTTCATTAGGGATAAATGTCCATCACTAAAATGCCACTCATTTTATTCTACACTGAATCTTTTCTAATAGAAAAACAGAGCCAAGTTAATTTTAAAGCTAGATGACAAAGTATTTTTAACCTCAGGTAAAATGAAAAAGGAAAATCTCTGCAGTAGCAAATTACCTTAAATTTTTTTTAAAAGATGAGGTTAAGTTGGGGTAATGATTTGGGGTTTGTATTAAGCTGATTCTGTCAGTTTTTAATATGGAGGAAAAATGCATGGTATGTCTCTGTTCTCTCTTCCTTTATTCTAGCTAGTCATCAAAGTCTATAAATTCTCCCTTTATAGATGCTCTTGTAGCTGTCTTTTTCTTTTCAAGCCTTTTGTCCTCCTACTCATCTTATAGCTCTTTGAGGGTAGACTAATTTCTTTTTGTCTTTGTATTGCCAGTGCCATCCTCTACTTTAGAGTAACTGCATTAGTGCTTACCACATTGTATTGCATTGCACCGTTGCCACGTTGGTGTGGAAAAATCTAAGAGTGTCCTAAGTGGTCTCTGTAACTGTGGTTTCTCCCCCATCCAATCCACCCTGCATACCACCACTAGATTAATCTTTCTAAAATACAATTGTATACCCCTCTGTTGAAAAATGGCTCCCACTGTCTATGGTGTAAAGCCAAA
Source organism: Phascolarctos cinereus (assembly GCF_003287225.1). Classification (NCBI taxonomy): domain Eukaryota; kingdom Metazoa; phylum Chordata; class Mammalia; order Diprotodontia; family Phascolarctidae; genus Phascolarctos; species Phascolarctos cinereus. The sequence goes on from NW_027556098.1 coordinate 242,609,630, forward strand.
ACTATTTGGCCTTCAATTTAAAACATATACAACCTGGGTGCAATCTATCTCTTCAACATTAAGTAGCCACCTCCTCCTCCTTCTCCTCCTCCTCCTCCTCCTCCTACCCTATATGTACACTGTTGAATTTGGGCTTCCATCATTTTTTTTCAAGCCTAGAATGTTCTCCACCCTCCTTTCCGGAACTGTATAAATGTTTATTGTTTTATATCACATTTCATGTCTTTTATCTGAAGTCTTGCTCAGCCTTTTTAATTCATTCAATGTTTCAGATCTCTGAAATCAGAAGAGACATGGGTTGGGATTCCATCTTATTACTTACTGCTACATGATGATGATGATGATGATGATGATGATGATGATGATGATGATAAATGATAATAATAATAAACAGCTAAAATTTATATAGTATTTTAAGGTTTGCAAAGTACTTCACAAATATTTTCTTATTTTATCCTTACAACAACTCTGGGAGGTAGGTGGTATTATTATTCCCATTTGACAGATGAGGAAAACTGAGACAGATGGCAATTAAGAGATTTGTCTGAGTTCACACAGCTGAGAATAATTGAGGCAGGATTTGAATTCTGGTCTTCCTAACTTCAGGTCCAGTGCTTTAACTACTGGGCAACCTGATTGCTTAGCTTGCCCTAAACAAGGGCTCTTACCTCCCTGACTCTTGGTTCTTCAGCTGTAAAATGGGAGTAAAAATACTTGAAATACCAACTTCTTAGGGTTTCTTTGAAATTCAATTGAGATAACACACACATACACACATATATAAATTTATGTGCTTCTGTATGTGTATGTGTGCATATGTATGTATATATTAAATATAAACACATATATACAAATATACACACAAATATACATAATACACACACATATACATATACATACATATATATATATACATATACATACATATATATATATATATATATATATATGAATACACACATAGTGCTCAAAAATCTTAGTGCGGTTTTAAGCTTTAAAGGATTACAACTACAGTAAGACATTTGGAATACCCTGTAGAAAGCTTTGGAAACTTACACATCAGCTGCCATTATTACCAGACGTTCCTTGCCCATTCCAAATAACTGTTCGCTCTCACTATCTCTGTCGCTTATTCAATGCTTATGGTGCAAACCAATGCATGTTTTTTCTCTTTCGAGCTATTGATTTCAAGATATCCTCTATTGCTCTTGAGTCTTTTCAGTCATGGCCAACTCTCTGTGACTCCATTTGGGCTTTTTTTGGCAAAGGTACTGGAGTGGTTTGCCATTTCCTTCTTCAGCTCATTTTATAGATGAGAAACTGTGTCAAACAGGGGTAAGTGACTTGCCCAGGGTCACACAGCTGGTAAGTGTCTGAGGCCAGGTTTGAACTCAGGTCCTCCTGACTCCAGGCCTGGCACTCTGTCTATCCACCACACCATCTAGTTGCCCTTGGGCATCTTCTAGCGATGTCCTATTCTGATTCATCAATTTGGCATAGAGATAACTTAATTCTAGAAAGCTACATCACTGAAGTGTAGGCATGTCCTCTCAAATGAAAAAGCTTCAGATATAGATTCAGACAGACTATATATCTATTTCCAGAAAGCTACAGCTGAGAATCATTAAATCTCAGAGATGGAAGAAATTTCAGAGGTAATCTAGTCCAACCCAGGAACTCTTTCTATAACATCCTTGGTAAGTGGTCATCCAATTGACACTGTCTGAAGACTTGCAGTGATAGGGAGCCTACTACCTTCTGAGGCACCCAACCCACAATTTGGTAACTGAGCTATGGGTCTACATACATTTTTCTTCCCAAATTAGATTGTAATCTCCTGAAGGGTGAGGCACATTTCTTATATTTCTTTAATATTCTTCTTGACACCAAGAAGACGGCTATTTATCAACAGGGTAGACTTAGTTTGTTGATCATTTTATTAAATTTAGTCTCTTTGAGGCCAAGAACCATGACTTAATCTTCTTTAAATCCCTATAACATTTCACCTAGTACTGAAATGGTATTGATTAATAAATATTAGTTGCATATGAAATATTCAAAGGCAGGGACAGTTTTGTTTTAATCTTTGTACCCTTATATCTAACATACTGTCTTGCGCATAATAAGCGCATAAATGCTTTCGAATTGATCAAAATAGAAGTGTCCTCAAATCAAAGTGGGCTTTATCACCAGAGACCTGGCTGCTAGGCAGTACATTGTTGTTGTTGTTTCAATTCATAATGAATCACAAAGACTTTTTTTTGTTTTTTGGCAATTGGGGTTAAGTGAATTGCCCAGGGTCACACAGCTAGTAGGTGTCAAGTGTTTGGTCTGAGGCCGGATTTGAACTCAGGTCCTCCTGACTTCAGGGCTGGTGCTCTATTCACTGTGCCACCTAGCTGCCCCGACAAAGACCTTCTTCCTAAAGCATAAAGGCCTTGTGGTCCATGAAAGGAATGCCTAGATTCATGAAACCACAAGTTTTCTTTTTAGTTTGTCCTCTCTACATGACTATACTATAAGTACATTGAAGGCAGACAGTATGAGGATAATAATAATAGTTCACATTGATTTAGTTCTTTAGGTTTTATTGAGTGTGTTATTCATGCTGACTGTGTAAGAAATAGAACATGCATTACCATCATACCATAGATAAAGAAACTGAGGCTTAGGTTAAGTGATTTAGCTGAAGTCATTTTCCTGGTAAGAACCAGTACTGGGACTTGACCCGAGTTCTCCTAACTCATCCAGGTCTCTTTACACTGTACCATATTATCTTTCTGCCTCTCTATATTGGCAGTGCCTGACATAGTGCCCTACACACAGTAAAAGACTTGGGTTGGAGTTCAGACTTTATTTCCTATCTGAGTGACCTTAGGAATGTTGCTTAACTTTTGTCAGCCTTGATTTCCTACTGTATATTTCAATTTTCCTCTTTAAAATGATAAAACATAATACCTATCTTGCTTTTCTCATGGAGATGTTATGATAATTCAGATACATGACGTCCATAAAGTGTTTTGTAAACTTTAAAATGCCATATGAATGTCAAAGACAATAACAGACATTTCTACAACCCTTGAGATCCAAATTGTTTCACACGTATCATCTCAAGTGACCTTCAAAATAACCTTGTAAGTTAAGTTTTATTACTACCTCCATTTTGCAGATGAGAAAATGGAGGCTTTGAGAGGTCAGATAACCTGATGAGGGTCACATAGCTAGTAAATGTTTGAGGCAGGATTTGAACACAGAAGTTTTGCTAACTGCCAAGGCCAGCACTCTTACACCCTATGCCAGACTGCTTCTTTTGATATAATTTTCTTGTATTTCTTCAATATCTCAAAGATTTGGGGATTAAGTGCAGGTATTTTTTTTCCAATGATACTTTTAAATTTCCAGTGGTTTTCCAATGCTTCTCTTTTGCTACTTAAAAGATGGTGCTAGTGAGTTGTGCCTGAAAAAAATTCCCACTTTCACAGTTTGCCTTTGAGAATCCAGGGTTCCCTACATACCAAGGTTAGACATCCGAGTAGATTTAAGTGGAGGATTATTAATATGAGTAGTCATAATCATGATTATCATAACTGCCCTTATTATGAAGTTGTAATACAGTCACTTCTCAAAGAAAAATATAATATAATTTTCCCTTTCATGTAGAAGGCATTGCTTTGCCAGGAGAGCCAGGGTTAGAATTTCAGCATTTGGAAGGAATGGAACATGGAGATGATCTACTTGAGACCCTCATTTGACATATGGCTCAACTGAGGTGCTGAGATATTAAGTGTACTTGCCAAAAATCTCACAGCTAATTAATTAGTTGAAGACCTAAGTTTGGAGATGGGTCAAGCTTCTGATTCCCAGTCTAGCCCTCTTTTCCACTGTAAGACTAATATGTTCTTTTTTCTTGCCTTTATTTCTTTTTAGTTAATTGTAGGCCTGAGAGACAGCATGATATAGCTAATGGATGGTCAGACCATGGATAAGTCACTGTGGTTACACAGACTTAGGAAGCTTTACTTTTCTATGCCCCCCACAACTCTGTAAAACTATAAGCTGATTGGAATTGTTAGAGGAAATCTCACACTAGAATTTCACCACATTGATGAAATTACAGGTTGAAAAAATTATACTACATTCTGAGGAAAGTGTTCAACTGGAGTCTGGAGTTATATGACCTTGGACAGCTCATTTCATTTTTCTGAGCTAAGGTCCTTTCCAGCTCTGGATTTTGAGGCTTTTAAGTGAAAAGTAGTAAATTGGTGGCATAAAAAAGCTAGAATCATAAAATACTAAAGCTAAAGCCACCTTAAAGATTGGACCATAGAGTCCATTTAATAGATTAAGAAACTGAGGCACAGAAAGAGGGAGTTATTTACTTAAAATTATATAACTCCTACTAAGGCAGCTAGGTGGCTCAGTGGATAGAATGCTGGTCCTGGAATCAGGAAGACCTGAGTTCAAATCTAGCCTCAGACACTAACTAGCTATGTGACCCTCAGCAAGTCATTTGACCCTGTTTGCCTCAGTTCCTCATCTGTCAAATGAGCTGGAGAAGGAAAGGAAAAGCACTTTAGCATCTCTGCCAAAAAAACCTCATATGAGGTCATGAAAAGTCAGACATGACTGAAATGAATGAACCACAACAAGAAGTAAGAATGAAAGTAGAAGAATAGTTAAATCACAAAAGAAAAAAAAAGACTTCAAAATCAACTGGTGTTCCAGTTAAATCTGACTTGGTGGGCTTATCTATAATAATAAAAAAGCCCATAAACTAGTAAGCATATTAATAAAATTATGATAGATCAGATTTTCCTTCTCAGTTCTTCTCAGTAGTATTACAATGGATTTTTGATTTCCAGGAAAAAAATACTTCCAGAAATAATTTCAGCCTTTTTCTGTCCTTCAATAGCTATGCATTCCAAATAAGAGCATAACTTCAAATTTCACTGGGATTATGATAATCTGAAGCAAGACAAATTATTGTGCCCATAACTTTAGGCTAAGAAATTTTCTGTGTCTTTATAACACTGTGGCTTTTATTTCAACTCCATCTACATTCAACAAGGTGATAAAGAGTACAGCTCCTATTCACATCCTTCCCAGAGAAAGATAAAGCTCTCATCACTGCCTACTTCTCTAACCTGAATAACTGATTTGCAAGGTATAAAAGATGGACGAAGTTTAAATTAAATATGTACTTGACTTATTTAAATTCTCAAGAAAAAATCAGCCACAGATGACTAGGTAAGAATAGCAGTGGGCAGATGTGACAGAATGCAACTATTATAAAGGAGATTTATTGACTGATAAAATTGCAAGGCTAGACCCAAAACAAAATTTTTAAAAAAAAAAGGAATTTGCTAGATTGTAAGCTTTGAGAGGGCAGTGATTGGGCATGATTTATCTTGATTTATCTCCCTCTGTGCCTAGAATGGGCCTTTGCAAATAATAGATATTTAGTGGATATTTGTTAAATTGGATTGAACTGTATTTAATTGAACTGAACTGAATAGTCCCTTTTTTTGTGAATCTGGGAAAAATTCTCAGAAGGCAGAGTTGCAAACATTACTAGGCTCTGTAAAAAGCTGCAAATCAAAGAACAGTCTTTCTGTGGGCTCAGTGTGCCAAGGTCATGCTCCAGACTTTTGAGTCATACCCAGATGTGGATAACTGTTACTGTTGGTAGTATCACGCCCCAACACAAGGAATCATAATAGTACCGTAGCTGTCCAATCAGATTTTCTCCTTAAGGGGGACTCTGGGACAGCAGATTTGTAACACCATCTAGGATGTATCCTTTCCCACTTAATCCTATGGAAATGATATCAAGGTAACAAGAGATGAAGACTTCATTTTCAATTTTCCCTTTAAGTTTCATTTCCAGGAGTTCTGCAATTATATTTTCTTTAGAGCTTGATCTCTTGCTCTGTGTGGTAACATGGGTTTAGATTTGAGGAGAGATGAGAAGAATTTATTAATAATAGCAGCTCTTTGAAGATTCTCACCTGCCTCAGCCAAGATGACAAGTTAAAACAATTGAGAAGAAAATGAAAGTCAGTCAAATAGTTTTGTCTGTAGCAATCAATCAATCACAGAACATTTAAAAAATGCCTACTATGTGCCACGCCTTGGCTAGGTACTAATATTGAGTAATAGGTAAAAATGGTGCTTTGATGGAATTGGTAGATTTTTTGCCTGCTTTAGTGAAGTCAATGGAGACTGGATTATTTTGGAGGGGAAGGGATGGGGTTCATGAACTAGAGAGGGGTGCTGGTTGGATATGTTATCCTGAGTCTTCCTCAGTTTGAAGAAATGATCTTTCAGGCTCCATACCAGTATTATGATTTACTGCAAAAAAAAAGCATTCAAATTTAAATGTAACCCTGCTTTACATTAATTCCCCTCTGTGACCCACCCCACTCCCATCTCTACCCCACTTTGATGTTACAGAAATAATTTCATTCTGCTAGGGTAAGAGATGGCAGCTGGACAACAGGGCATAGAAGAACTATATAGAGGGCAAGATAAGAGTTTGGGGGGGAAAGCACCACATCTAATTAAATCTACAGGGGACATTTTAAGAAGGCAAAAAAATATCACCTTTAGCTGGAAACAGGCTGGGGCATTAAGGTTAGCCTCTTTGGTTCATGCAAAAGCCAAACCAAAATCCACCTAGATACAGGCACACAAACTAAACCATTTAGACTTTTGTGATCCTCTGTGTATTTTGGATCACATCTTGGATTACATCTTATTTAAAGGTCTTTCTTGAATGTGACAGCTATCATCAGCACTTACTAGAGCAACAGGGCAATAGTTCAGAACAAAGAGGAAAGAAAATCTGGTCAATGCCTCCTCCAGTCCTTTCATTTTCCCTGTATTTAGGGGGAAGTCTACATTGGAACCAGGAGGCATATTGACATCATTTTCATTTTAAATTCACATTGCATTACAGAAGTTGCTTTTAAATGAACCCTCTCTTTAAAATGCATAAACCTTGTCAATGTGTATCAAATTAATTAGAAGCAATTTTTCTGATTCATTTATGTCATCCCATGAGTCACAGATGCAGGCTTCTATTTCCTTATTTAGGAGACTTTCTCATTTGGGCAAAATCAAATATTTTGGTTATATACAGTTCAACTAATTGCACATAGATGTCTACCACGTGAACTCTTTGGAAGGACTGTGTTGTATGGTGAGAATATTTGGGGCTAGTTTATGAGACATTTGATGACCCTTTTGAGTGAAGAATCCTTTTCACATCTACTCATTTCAATACATATACAGTGATGTGTGACTTGGACAAAGTAAAATAATTAAATATACAATAAATATTACAACTTCTGTAAATCTTAAAAACTGATTTTAATATGCAATATATCCCACCCTTTTGCTGTAATCACTTGTTTTGCACTATTTGGCCTTGAGTTTTTGATGCATGTTCTTAAATCATCATGAAACCACATTTTGCTAGTTTTACATATTGTGTCTACTTTTCTAAGTCTAGCTTTAATTATAGCCTATAGGTTTTCAATGTGTTTTAAGTCAGGTGATTTCCCAAGCCATTGAAGCATGTTTATTTTTATCTCTTGGATAAATTTCTTAAATTTTTGTGCTGGTGACATGCTATGAAGCCATTTTGCAGTATTCTATTTCCATTCAGGAATTCTGTAATTCTTGAGTAATTATGCTTCACAGGACATCAATGTATTTTTAAAATTTTTATTCATTAATTCATTTATATGTGTGTGTGTGTGTGTGTGTGTGTGTGTGTGTGTGTGTGTATATATATATATATATATATATATATATTTATATCTCCCTCTCCATTCCCCCCCCCTCTCTCTCTCTCTCTCTCTCTCTCTCTCTCTCTCTCTCTCTCTCTCTCTCTCTCTCTCTCTCTCTGCCTTTCTCTCTCTCCAGATTAGGTCTTCTTATCTCATTCATGCTGGAAGTGCAGGGACTACCTACATGTCTGGTTCCACTCTGGGTATTTTTTTTTCTTTCAGTATATATCCTTTACTAGTACAAAAACTCCTTGCTTTCAGTAACAGATAAATTCTATCATATCTACCCACCTATAGATTCAATCCAGATTTTTCTTTTAAAAAAAATCAATCAATTAGTTGAATTTTCTTGTTCCATTCTGTTAACCATGTGAACTTTGACCTGCTTTGTTTCCAACCTGGGCATATTTCCCCCTGCATAATTCCCTTCTCCTCCCCTCCTCCTCCACCCCATGGTCTTGCCACATTAATGCTGAATTTAGTGAAGATGCACAGTAGTTTATACTAGTGGTGTCAAACTCTGATAGAAATGGGAGACCAATAACTGTGCATAAGGGTGGCCACATACTGACTCAGAAAACTCTCATATTAACATCATGTACAATCTATTGTATTTTTATTTATTTTGTTAAATATTTCATAATTACATTTTGTTCTGGTTGTGGTCAGGAGTGTTGCAACTCAGGGGCAGCCCATTCTGTATGTTGGCACCTCTGGTTTAGACCATCACAACATAGAACCAAGTAGAGCCACCAGCCTAACCACCTTCTTCCCACCCCTCATCATCAGAAATTTCAAGCGTGTGTGACCCGGACTGACTATATCAACATATTACCAGAGGTTATCGTTCTATCAATAGGCACAAGACTTTTAACATGTTTTAAGTGGATTGAAATTATATCTTGTTATGGTGCCCCTGACCGCGTTATTAGTTATTATAGTAACTAGTAATACAAGTAGTCAGTGTAAAGGAACAATAAATAGGAGATTGGAATTGAGTGTAAAGGAGAACATAGAAGCCACTTATAAACATGCCTTTTAAATTAATTAAGGCCTCATCCAGAGACTATTTACTAAATTAGGAAAAGCCAGGTAGACCTCAATATAGTCTATCCCTGAAGATAAGTTGCAGACATTTGAAATAAAACAAGAGAAATATTTATTCTGATAAGGCGAGCCTAACCAAGCACTGATAACTTTGAGATGATATTGATATGCTGATGATCTAAGCCTAAGGTGGTATAGATAAGATGTAGGCAGTCTTCCCCTAACTAGAGCCCTATAACGATGACACCCCAAAATCCTATCCCCCAGCACTCCTTCACCTGCTACTGTTCCGTGTTGCCCCAGTGCTTCCCAACTCCAATCAGCAATTATATAAAGGACTCTGTGCCCCTCTCCCTCTCCCCCCATCTCTCCCCAACCTTGTCTGCCTCTTTCTTCCACCCCATTCCCTGTACCATCCAAGAACAATCCTAGCTCCCGTTTTCCTCTGCACTCTCTGTGCCTTATTAAAGTGTGATTGATGCATCACTCCCTGTTTGGTGTCATCATAATCTTTTCCAGAGTATCCAAAGGTTCAGCTTGTTCGCCCTGACCCAACCAGGGATCTTTTTGTGGTCCCCTTTCTTAATGCACAATTGGGGTGGGGACTACTTGATTATTGCTGTACCCCTTAGTGGGTGAAAAAGTCTCCATGAACCCACTGAAAAAAAACAAGAGTGGACAAAGGAACATCACGTCCCCCGTCCCCACCACTCTATGCCTTCTGTCATGGTTGGGTTGTAACAGAACATGGATATTTTCCAATCATGTAAAAATTCCCAGATTTTGCAAATTCACTTGGACTCCTGACAATGGTCTTAGTATAGCCTTGAATGAAAAAAAAAATAAGCTCTATCAGTAAAAATTACCTTTTTTGTAATCTTCAGTACTCCAGGCTTTGTATTATTTTGCCCATGATTAACATGTTTTTTTTCTTTATAACAACAGATTGGCAGTTGTCATTTTACTGGTCTTCTTACTATTATTCTACCACATTGGAATCAAGAACAAAACAAGCCCTGCAGCTGTCAGGCTCCTGTTTCAAAGCAGTAGTTTGTCAGTTCCTGGTCTTATTTTTCATTGTTGACCCACCTTTTCCTTCATATTCACTGTGATTGACCCCATTTGGACACCAACAACCACAGAAATATCTCTGATAGTCACTGAGGAATACCCTCTAGGAACTACTTTTATATGGACCTTGGAATACTATTCATTCTTTAAAACCTTAAAATTAAAAAACACAACAAAATAGAACAATGAAACATATTTATGCCACAAAATTTGATGCTGGGTTGCCAGAGAACTAACCAAAGATGAGGAAAAACCAATTCAATTCAATTTCATCTGGTCACGGTCAGATATTTTGAGTGAGCCTAGGATCAGTCAAAATTCACACACAGGTCCATCACTTTCACACAGTGAAAGGATACCAAACTTATTCCCTGTCCTAAAAAATTGACAAATCACTGTAAATTACCTCCATGTTGTGACCAAGCTCCCAACTGAAAAATCCCCATGCAGGTAAAATTCAAATGACAAAATGCAGACATTATTCCTATATCCAGTAACATATTCCATGTGGCCATTAGAGGATATTTATACTACTGGCATATGTGTGTATGCACATTGATATATATATATATATATATATATATATATGTGTGTGTGTGTGTGTGTGTGTGTGTGTGTGTGTGTGTGTGTGTGTATGTGTGTACATAAATAAATGTGTGTGCATGTGTATGTATTCCATTCCAAGAGATAGCACAGCAGAGTAGATGGATTACTTAACTTGCAGTCAGCAGGAGCTAGGTTCAAATCCTGTTCTTGACATTGGCTGTGTGGCCCTAGACAAATCATAGGCTTCCTGAGTTTCAGTTTCTTCATTTATAAAATAGTCATAAAAATGTCTGTAATAACTGTTTGGGACAAGGGGGGAAGCAGGGCTTTTGTGAGGCGCAAATGAAATAATGCCAAGTGCTTTAAAAATTTCAAAGTGTTTTTTATAAATAACAATTGTTGTTACCAGGAAGCTAGAATCTTACTCTGCGTTCGCCCTAAAATAGCCACATGGGATCGGCAGATAGGGTGATTTAGAGCTGAAAAGGAACTTAGGGATCATCTATTTTGACCCCTTCATTGTATAGATATGAAAACTGCAGCTGAAAGAAGGGAAGTGATTCACACAAGAAATAGCAAAGTAGAGCTGCGGTTTCACTGACTTCCTCCTATTCCAAATCCAGTGATCTTCCTTGCCACATGTTAAGGTCCTCTTTAATAAACATAAACATGGGGAATATAATTTCTTATTTAAAAGTCCCCAGCCCTGGATCAGTTTCCCTTCATTGACCAGAGTGGGAATGGTGGGTCTAGTTACCACCAGCCCCAATAACTGGGAACATTAACAGAAGAGTCAGAGCTTTGGTCTTGAGCCCAAGGTTTTCAAGTGTGCAGAGCAGGATGGGTAAGGTTGGAAAAGAGTTGAAGTGGCCTAAGTTGGGGACCAGCAGAACCTAACACAACTGGTGTAGCTCAGGGAACACCATGGGCAGCTTGGCGTTTGGAGGAAGAGCTAAGTTCGAATCTTGCCCTTAGACACTTAATAGCTGTGTAAGCCTGGACAAGTCACTAAAGCTTTCTCAGCCTGTTTCATCTATAAATGAGATTAATAATAGCACCAACATCATAGGGTTGTTGTTAGGCTCAAAGGGAATCAAATATATAAAGCACTACAGAGCTTTTATCATTGTTGTTCTGATTGCTATTTCTTCCTTGCTGAGGGTACCTGGGTTAGGATAGCCTCAGACTCTAGAACACTTTAAAACCTAGGCCCAGGCTGGACATATGGGCAGGGGAACAATACTGCACCGCGTTCTAGGGAGCTTTCCGGAGGGGAGTGACAAGAGAACGCACTACTCCCCAACTTCCCCACTCCAGTCCCTTGCCCTCATCTCTGAGGGGTCAGCATATGGTTGGGTGGGGTCTCTTGATGCCTTTCTCAAGAATCCTCTGAAAGAACCTGAGGTGAAGAATAAAGTTTTCACAGTTTAGCAGCATCGTACTTCCTTTTGAGGGCACTACCGTCTTCCTAGTCACCCAACTTCCCAACCTAGGTGTCATCTTCAACTCCTCATTCTCACCCCCACTTCCATATCTAATCTGTTGCCCATGTCCTCTCATTTCTACTTTTCTAACACCACTCCTATATTTCCCCTTATCTCCTCTGACACAGCCTCTACCCTGGTTCAGGGTTTCTTTACCTCCGCCTGGACTATTGCCATAGCTTTCTGGTTGTTTTCCTTACCTCAAGCTTCTCATTACTCCAGTCCATCCTCCACTAAGCTGCCTAAGTGATTTTTCTAAAGGATTGGTCTCACTGTGTCACTCATTTACACAATAAACTGCAATGGTGCTCCCTAATGCCTTCAGTATCAAATATAAAATGCTCTGTTTGGGTTTTAAAGTCTTTCACAACCTGGGCCCTCTCTACCTTTCTAGTGTTCTTGCACATCCTCTAATGATCTAGCAATGCTGGTCTTTTTACTGTCCTTCCCATGTGATACTCCATCTCCCAACTCTGTCTTTTCACTGGCTGTCCTCTATGCCTGGATGCTTCCCTTCTTCTCCTCCTCCTCCAGGCTTCCTTGGCTTCCTTCATGACTCAGCTCAAATCCTATCTTCTGCAAGGAAACTTTCCCAGTCCCCCTCCCACTCAGTCCCCCATTGCTAATAGTTTCTCTCTGTAATTATCTCCAAAGTATCCCATATATGTTTTGTTTGTACATAGTTGATTTCTTCCTCACTACATTGTAAGCACCTTGAGGGCAGGAAATCTTTTTGCCTTTCTTTGAATCAACATGGTTTAGTACAGCACTGGGCACAAAGCAAAATCATAAATGAAAGAACTGCATAAATGCCTGTTGATTTGGTGTGAGAAAGATGTAATAACCTGCCCAAAGCAGGTCTAGAACTGAGGTCATCTGACTCCCAATCCAGAGTTCTTTCCACTCTTCCACACTATCTCTAAAAGTTCCCATTTTAAAGAAAATTGGCAGACATAAATTTTGCTTCCCAAAAATACTTAGCGTATTGAGGTAGAAGATAAACACTCAACTATATTGCCTTTGGTGCTTCCTTAGCTTAATTCTAATTTTATTTGTCGCTTCAAAGATTTTGATCCAAATGTGTATTTATTTCTCTGTGGAAACAGACATGTAAGTAATGGTTAGAATACAAAATGCGCTTGATCTGCCTTTTTGTAGAATCAACATGTTGCATTGAGAAAGAAATAAAGAGGGGATTTTGTTAAAGCTTGGGGGTTAAAATGATGTGGGAGGTTTAATTTAGGTGGTTTTGAGACAAGAGGGGCTTTTCATTTCTGAATGGGTGGGGGCTTAGGCCCCGTGAATCATTGGAGAAAATTCACAGCAGGGAGGTCAGAGCTGTGTGTGAAATGCCTGGGACTGGGGAGGCCTGCCAAGTTCAGTGTGAGTTTGCATATGCTTCTCCCTTCCTTCCTTGCTCTCACCCCAGAGTCCAAATAATAATTCAGGGTTTGCTTAATGGGATTCTGGCCTGCTACTCCTAACCATGAAACAAAATGCTTCAATCTTCCTTCAGAGTAGGAAATGCAAAATGGTGTATTTTCATCTCCTTGGAAAAAAATAAGATCAGTATCATTGTTGTCCCCTTGTCCACAGCAACAGGACCACCATAAGGCTCATCTGGTGTCAGCCTCATTCATGTGCAAAGTAGAAACTGAACTGAACACATTATCTTTGAACCGAAATTGGTCTTGCAGACAGTACCAGACTCTGTAAAGAGTGGTGTGTACTTGAACATTGGTTATTTGTTCCAAATGCTGCAGTAGCATCTGCTCATGCCTCGCTAGGAATCATGTTTAATAACAAGAAAATCTACTTCAGCCAAATCTCCATCGGGAGGGCTTTCGCCTGAACAAAGGGCCCCCACTATCCCTGATTTCCATAACAGATGTAGTATCTGAGGCATGACAGCTCAGCCTAGTGTTGTACCATTATCCCCCTACATATCCATCTTCAAGAAATGGTGCTTTCCTTTTATTAATTGCCCTGGTGGGCTACCCATGATAGTAGGTTGCCCAGAGACCACTTTGTTTGTGCTTCATGCTACGCTGGCCACAATAATAGTTATTTTTCTTAGTGTTAAAGGTTATTATCCTTGTTCCTTTACTTTGCTATGCATCTTTCATACTCGATAAACTATTAATGCCTCCCTGGAGACTTGCCTATTTCACTTAAGCCGGTCAGAACCTTCCATACCTTCAGGCAAATTCTTTGTCTTCACATGAAGCTTTCCCTGGACCCAGTCAATTGCATCTGGAGAGCCATCATTTGCCAGTTTCCAAAAGGTGATATGAAAATCATTTAGAGACGGCCACTGGTTTCAGAGAGATGCTCCCAATGTATTTTGACATTTATAAGTCAATTGCCTTGAAGAGGGAGGGAGGGGACAAAAAAAGCTATTTGCTATTTTAGAAGGACAGATGCTCCTCATTTGTTTTCTGTCTTAAGTCTATTTTCTCCTTGTAATTGAGCTTTAGGTGAAGTCATGAGGGTGACAGGCTGATTTCACATTCAAGCCTGCTGGAATATATACTACTGTCACTACCCTGCAATAGATGTGACTTCATTGATGGATCAAGAAGTCATGGGTGGTTGTGTGTAGGGAGGGTGGTTATGGGGCTAGTGTTTGGTATGGAATTTATTTCTGTGTAAGCATATAAGCTCCCAGAGGGCAGGCACTGCTTTGCCTATTACTTTATATGATCAGAGGTTAGCACAGTGCCTGGCACACAGTGATCGACTGATTGTGTGGAGAGTGTCGGGAGAAAAGAAAGGAAAAATAGAGTGTGGAGAGAAAGGGAACTTAAATCCAGAGATCATGATTTTGTTGGTATAGGGCCCAGAGGGGTCAAATTCATGGGCTGTGGGTGGCAACCCCCTGCAAAACTCCCAGCTGCTGACTGAACCAGATTAAAATACAATTGGAAAATATTTTAACTAAATCAATAGAAATGCAATAGAACACAGATAACCTTAATATCTGGTTTTATAACATGCAGCCTGCAATCCTTATAGTTTGTGACCCCTATTTCTATTTAAGTTTGACCCCACCATTCTATTTCCACATGTCCACATACATGTATCTCTTCTATGATACAGCTAATAAATGGTCACTGAGGCTGTCTTTGAAAACATCCAGTGAGGGAGACCTCACTGTCTCCCAAGGCAACCCATTCTACATCACTGTGAAGAGGTTCTGCCTGACATTAAGCCTGAATTCACCTCTTGGCAACTCTGACCCACTGTTCTGAACTCTGTCCTCTGGGGCCAAGCAGAATGATTGAGCCAATGACCTGAAGTCAGGACGACTTGAGTTCCAATCTGACCTCAGAGGTTTACTAGCTGTGTGACCCTGGGCAAATCTCTTATGTTTTCTCAGCCTCAATTTCTTCCAGGGTAAAGCAAAAGTCTATGTATATCTACCACATACACCCCAGATGTACATGTGGCCCCTCTGCCACAAATACTGAAGTCACATACCTCACATGGTTGTTGTAAGGAGCAAATGAGATAAAATGAGATAAATGAGATAAAATGTGTGAAACATCTTGCAAATCTTAAAAGTGCCATTTGTTCTTCCCTTTCCTCTTCCTCCTTCTCTTACTACCAGCACTATCACTACTCTACTCTTCCTCCTACTTCTCCTACTCTCCTTTTAATACTACTGCTGTTACTACTACTATTCCTACTACTGTAACTACTACTACTACTACTACTACTACTACTACCACCACCACTATTACTAATGTGAGAGCATGTCAGACTCTTGAGAGCAGCTATTATGATACCCTAAATCTTTTCTTCTCTTAGCTAAGCTTCCTCAATTCTATCAGCTGATCCTTAGATGCAATGAAGCTATTTCTATGTCCTCTATCTAGAAGGGCACATCAATCCATTAGCAGCAAGATTCATTTAGAGTCCACCTATGAAAACTACATTCATGTATACCAATTTAAAAAAAGATGAAGTTTACTAAAACATCCTTTTATGACCTTGACTTAATTTCTGTGTGTCCCTAGGTAAGTCCTTTAACCTTTCAGCTTGTTTTCCAATCTCCAAAATGGGCATAATTATAACAGCTACCTTACAGGACTTTTGTGAGGATTAAATGAGATAATATTTGTGAAGTGCTTTGCAAAACTTAAAGAACTATATAAATACTCACTATTATTATTTGGCCCTAAGCAGAGGTTTATTTGCATAGCTCCTTGATTGATGAAATAATAAAATCACAGATATAAAACCTCTGTAAGTCTGGTATTAGAAGATACCATCTCTTTTAATAAGTTAAATGTTCCAAATTACATTTTTTCTTTTAGGATAAATTTTTTTAGGGCCATGATTTGGAACACTGTACTAAGAAATCCATTTAAAAGCTAGTTTGTTTGTTTTTTTCCCTGCATTTTATTTTTTCTACTGCCACTTTTATAAATTATGCCAGCGCACCAACACCAAGAATTAATGCACTAATGTTGTGCACAACTAGTTCACCCGGCTATAGAGCCTACGTAGCACCTAGGATTTCCCAATCACCCAATGAATCAAGACCAGCTTGATCTTCTATCTCGAATGCACATTGATGAGGTGGGAGACAAGATGGTAGCAACTCCGTTTATTTTTAGCAAAGCACTTACTTATATCGTAAAATAACAGGAACTCTTTCTCAAGTTACAATGACATATAGCCCATGCTGTGCTCAAGCACAGTGCATGCACAGTCCGTGCACTTACCTACTACCAATCACAAATACACTGTTAGTGACTAATGAGTAACTAGGGAAGTTAGAGATGTATAGAATGGAGCACCAAACCAGGCAATCTGCACATGGACCAGCACCCAAGAGGGGCCTCAGCCCTTCAGTGAGATCTTGTGAACTGTCTGTGGCCCTCTACATCCTTACAGATCCCTAAGAAACTAATGAAAATGACACCAAATCTTATTACATCACAATAAATAAGCTATCCTATGAAGTTGGAGCTATCGTACCAAAGAGTCATAGATAGATGGAGGACTTTTCTAAATAGCAGGAATCCTTATATATTCAGTATCCTGGATACACATGTGGCCACTCTGCCACAAATACTGAAGTCACAGCTGACCAATGTGATTCCTAACTGAAACAGCAAAGAAGAGGTTTATTAAAGTCTCATAGAAAATCTTTTTTTTTCTTTATAAACAATTAATTTTAATTCAATAAACATTTAGTAAGAGTGATTCATTGGGTCAAGCACAATGAACACCAGTACAACAAAACTAAACTAAACTAAATGGTTCCATACCTTAAGGAAGTTTCATTCTACTCTATTATGTCAACATGTACACAGATAAGTAAATAGAAGGTGATTTGAGGAGAGTGAGAATATTAAGAACTGGGAGCAGCAGGAGCAGCTCCATAGAGGGGCTGGCACCTCACTGAGCCTTGAAGGAAGATAGCATTAGAGGTAGCATGCTATTGTGGAAAAAGCATAGGTTTGGGATTCTGAACTTCCTGCCTGTGCTACTTTTTTATCTTTCTGGGCTCCAATTTCTTCATTTGTAAAATGAAAGAGATGGATTACATTATTTCTAACTTTCCTTACAGTTCTAAACATGATTTTCTATGACCCTGAGAGGTAAAGATGAAGAGAAGATTTTGTTTATGGCCTGAGCCAACGAATGAGAGCAGGAGATGGAATGCTGAGTAGCAAAGTTCCACTGGTACTTAGGGTATATGAAGAGGAGTAAGATGAGATAAAGTTCAAGAGGTCAGGGACATACTGGTAAATGTTTAACAACTGGCTCTCCAAAAAGTCATGGCACACTTTTACACTTAATCTGCATTATTAGCTTTCTTTTCATCACATTCTTAAGTCTAGACAATCAACAAACAATCAATCAAGCCCTGATTTTCGGGGTGTTTGATGATTTCCAAGATGTAAATGTTCACGCTGAAAATTTGATAATCAGCCTGTTTGAGACTGACTCAGGCACACCCCATGGACTGGAGTAATATTGTCAGACTTTTACTTTAGGAAAATCACTTTTCCAACTGTGCAGAAGATAAGTTAGAGAAGGAAGAGATGAAGAAGGGAGACCAATTAAGAAGCTATTAGAGTGTTCCAGGCAAGAGTTGATGAGGCCATGAACTAGTATGGTTTGAGTAGAGAGAAGGGAACACATTCAAGGCACATAGTAGAGATAGAAATAATAAATTTGGCTAGAGATGTTTAGTAAATCTGTTTAGTAAATTCCAGGATGACTTGTTCATGTTTTGTACTAGAAAGTTTTATGTTTTTGACTAGAATAGGACAAACATGTGCCTTAGGAAGATTTTGGCAGGTGTGTGGAAGATGGATGAAAGAAAGGAGATCCTGGAAGCAGGGAAATCAATTATTCAGAAGCAATTACAATAGTTTAGGTGAGAGGTGATAAAGGCTAGGACTGGTGTAGTGACCATGAGTAGAAAGTAGGGAACAGATACCAGAAATATTGTGGTGATAGAACCAACAAGACTTGATGGTTCATGGCAAGAGACAAGGCTGATGCTGAGGTTACGAACTTTAGTGATTGGGGAAATGTAGTGTCCTCAACAGAAAACAGAAAAGTTTGAAGGGTAGAGTTAGGGAAGGAAAAAAGATTATTAGTATTTTATGTACTTATGGGAAAGGAGAAATAATCCTGGGAAAAGTTTGCTAGATGTGGTTTGGTTTTATCCTATAGGCCTCAATTCATCTTTTGCCTTTTTTCACCCTATTTGTATAAGCAGTGTCAAAATTTGCAGCTAATAGTGAACTATGTCTTGTCCCAAACAGACATCCCTTAAGCCAAATAGGTAGTCCTAGGTCCTTCAGTTATATTGAATTCTGGTCAAGGGAATGACAGGACTGAATAGAAATTGAGCTGCCTGTCTTGTAAAGCTTAAGAATGAACAGAAAATATATACTCTACATAGGCAAATTTTCCTTCCCATCATGTCCAAAATTACATTAACCACTGCCTACTACTCCCTCAGTTAGATTAGTCTTTGGGAACTCTTAGGGCTAAAGCTGCCCACTACTAACCCATTACCATAGTGTGTATATCATTTTCTCTGCCAAATTCCTCCACCCTTGTGAGAAAGGATTCCATAGACTCCAAAAGAAGATTGCATTTTACAAATGGAGCAAATGGAAAGAAAACAGGACACTCAATCAATTGAATGTTTTGGAAAGAGTAAATTTCCCTGCCCACTGCTAAATGATTCTCTTCTTGCACATAAAAATCAGGGTTCCTTAGCCTACTTTCCTTTTCTGAGTCTCTGCCTTTTCTCTTCTTGCCAGATGATTAGGTGAGAGAAGTTGAGAGGGGCTGTTCAGAAGGTGGGAAAATGGAGAGAAGACAACTGTTAAAGAGAAGGTATCTTGGAAGAGGAAAAGTATTAGGACTGAAGCCAATTCCTTGATCGTCTTTGTCTTCTCCAAAGGTAGTCAGCTCTTTAGTATCAGTGAGGGGAAGAAGCTGGAGCCACTGATCAGCACATCACAGTCAGCAGCTGAAACCTTTTCCCTGTGACAGCTTTGCTCCAAATGGGTCCCATTCAGGAGTTTCAATAGATAAACAATGAGAAGAGAGGGAGTAGTGTCAAACAACAACAAAAACAATAACAAATGAAAAACATCTGCCACTTCACTCCCAAAGTGAGAATTTGGTAAGTGGTGGAACAGAACAAATCTGTTTATTAAATAGTATGCGGTCTTGTATAGATGAAGAAATATATGGTGTTAGACGTTTTCAGTGTAACATACCAGGTAGGAATCTCGGTACCATTCACAAAATAAAATGTAAAATATTTTGTTAACCTCAAAATGCTATATAAATGGGGGACAGCTAGGTGGCACAGTGGATAGAGCACTGGCCCTGGAGTCAGGAGGACCTGAGTTCAAATTTGACCTCAGATACATAACACTCACTAGCTGTGTAACTCTGAGTAAGTCACTTAACCTCAATTGCCTCATCAGAAACTGAATTCATGAATAGATAAAACAAATTTTAAGCTTGAAATGGAGAAAAAATGCTATATAAGTGCTAGCTATACTTGCTAGATCTAGAGTTATTGAAAAATATGAAGAGAGAACTCTTCCAAAGACAAGTCCAACACTCAGGGACTTTGTTAGGCCGTGATATTTAAATGAGGGCAACGAGGTGGTGCAGTGGATAGAACACTGGGCTTGGAATCAGGAAGACTCAAATTAATGAATTCAACTCTGGTCTCAGACACTTACTAGCTATGTGACTCTGGGCAAGTCAGTTAATGCTGTTTGCCTCAATTTTCTGCAACTGCAAAATGAGCTGGAGGAAGAAATGGTAAACCACCCCAATATCTTTGCCAAGAAAACCCCACATGCGGTCACCAAGAGCTGGACATGACTGAAAAACAACTGAACAACATGTTTCAGGCACTAATCTAAGCACTGGGAAAGCAAAGAGGAAGAAAAACAATCCATGCTCTCAAAGAACTCACTTTCTAATGGGGAGAGATAACACACAAAAGGGGGTTGGAAAGCCAGGAGGAGGGGCTAGAGAGGGAGAGGGACAGGAAAGGTAACCTTCTGGGGCCATGATGAAGAAAGTCTCTAATCAAGAGTGGATCCAGAAGAGGAATGAAGACTTGACTGGCCTAGTTTCTTTGCTTAAAGTGTGTGGAAGGAATCAGTCTGGGCAGAGTGCACTTCAGTGTGAAGTTCAAGTGAATGTCCAGGGTGCGGTGGCATGGCAGAGAAAGTTGCGAGGGTCAAGAGTGGAGCCAAGAGATCAATGAATTTCAAAATTATGATAGTCCTTGCAATAGTTGGTGATACCTAGGTTGTCATAAACCAGGGTTAAGAATTCCAGCATTATTGTTTCAGGAATAATGTTCATATGCCATTTTCCCATAACTTTATGGTTTAATATTAAATATACCCATTAAGAGGGTCCTGAATTAACTAGGAGGAAGACAACAGGCTGTTTTTCCTTTAGAAAATTATGCATTATGAATGACCCCAAGAATATCCCAGAAACAATGGCCTGTCTTTCTAATACCAATACGCTTTCAGAAATGTGTGAATCTAAGTAAAAAAAATACCACAGCCTCTGAGAGGAAGAAGTAATGGATCACCCAGAAGGCAACAGAGAAATGCTTCATAGGTGTGAGCAGGCTGGAATGCAGGAGAAATAATTGTGTGGTCCCCAAACAGAAAGGCCAGTCACACAGAAAGAGCTAGGCATAACAGATGGGCAGACCTGTGTGCTCTGCTAGTATCCAAACAATGTCAAGAGAGCTGAAAGAAGGCTCCCAAGGTATTGAGCGGATCCTTTGTGAGAGATTTCTGGAAGGAGTATAGGACCTCAGACGTCCTAGTCCAACTCCCTTATCTTCGAGATTAGGAAGCCAAGGCTCTTGGAGGTTGACTGTCTTACCTGATATCACACATGCAGTGCAATTTTAAGGTGAAAATTAAACCCAGGTTCTCTGACTCCAGATCCAGTTTTTTCTCCCGCTGTATCAACATGGACAAGAGTCTTATAATATGGACAGACATGGGCTATGATGTATAGTATTGGAAGGCCTGCTCACCTTGAGAAGACTGATGATCCTTTAAACTTTTAAATAGTAGTGAATAGCTTCCTAAGAACAATTCAGCATATATGTGAGGCTTATTATTGGGAAACCGAAGTCTCTTTAAACTATTGCTATAAACACAAAGAGATTGTTCCTTTTCTGTGCATAGAACAGGTTTTTGATGCTTTTATGTTGTCAGAGGGGCAGCAAGGCAGAGTTGGAAGCAAGCTAGTCTTGAAACCAGGAAGGCCTCAGCTCAGATTCTACCACTAACCCATACTATCTGTGTGACCCTGGGCAAGTAACTTAACTTCTCAGTGCCCTGGATGACTCTCTAAGACTATAACTTACAGAAAAGGTGCCAACCCATTTTGGTAAAGAATTTCCTTACTTAAGAGTTCCCTTTATTACTGAAATTACAGATTCAGTCCTTATTCTCAATGTAATGGTCGTAAAAGGACTAAAACAATTACTTTTTTTTTTTGGCAAAGCAATTGGGGTTAAGTGACTTGCCCAGGGTCACACAGCTAGTAAGGGTCAAGTGTCTGGTCTGAGACCAAATTTGAACTCAGGTCCTCCTGACTTCAGGGCCAGTGCTCTACCCACTGCGCCACCTAGCTGCTCTACGACTACTTTTAATACATACTGTTCCACCAGTACAATCATATGCAAATGCCATCGAGGCATTAATACAGAGACATCCAAATGTCCATTACACCACAGACAAATCCAAGAGCAAGTTGGCCTATTCTGAAAATGACACCTAGCACAGGGTCTACCTCATACAGCATAAGCCCACATTAAATGCTGGTGCAGTTGGATTCAATGGTGCTGATCCTGAATCTGAGTAGTTGAGATACATTCCAACCAGCAGCACAAATAGGCCAGTTGCTAGAGCAACCAAACAACTACTTCGAAGCCTAGAGAGTCAGCCTGACTTTGTGGAATCACTGCTGACGGTGAGGAATAAATGATGTATGAAATGAAGAC
Organism: Phascolarctos cinereus; assembly: GCF_003287225.1. Lineage (NCBI taxonomy): Eukaryota > Metazoa > Chordata > Mammalia > Diprotodontia > Phascolarctidae > Phascolarctos > Phascolarctos cinereus. The sequence continues at coordinate 242,632,120 of NW_027556098.1, forward strand.
CCCCTGCTCCTGTGCATGGAGAATACAGATGATGCTTAATGCTTCAGTGTGTAGATTTTGATTATCTTCGCCTGTGTCCCTCCTGCTAGGCACATCTTCTATTCAGCCTCATGTAGTCAAACATCATTCCCTTTCACAGCCCCACAGCCCCAACTCTACATCCTTTCTCCTCCTACCAGAAAAACTAAAGTCTTGCCTCTGTTTGTTTTTAATTTTCCTTCACCACAGACACTTCTTCACCTTAGCTTCCTGGCAGCTGGCTACAGCAGTGACACCTCGAAATTACAGCTATCATGCAAGATTTATTGCAAAGTCTAGTGATAAATCTCTGGAATGCTGTGAAATTATTGTCGGCACCATAGAGGACTTCAGTGACATAAGCGTTGTGTCCACAAGTGCCAGAGCTATAACTAAGGTTGGGCAATTAGGGCTTTATCCTAGGGTGATTTTCCAATCTCACTGGAAATATTCTCTAATGGCTGCCAAGTGACTGAAAAAATCACATTCATAATCCTGATCCTAAATTCCTCCAAAGACTGTGGTTTTGATGAGTCCACAAAGGTTTAAAATGTTTCCTTCTATTATGTGCACATGCAGATAGCTCAAAGTTTCAAGTTACACAGGGATTTAGGAGTAGGGTGAGCTTCCTACATGTACTGGTCTTCCATGAAAAGGAAGGAGGGGCAGAGAGACTCCATTGCCTGTCATTTCAGACACAAGATAAGGATCAGGCCAGGCTAGGGACTGCTAGAGATATGCTGCTCCCCCAGACCAGGTGTAGTGTGGGTGGAGGGGCAAAATAAATCCTAGGTAACTTGGGGATGAATGCTGGTTGGGGTACTGTGCCCAAGTCTACTTTCTGGCTACAGAGATCCTTTGCTTCTCTGATGAGGATTTTCTTTCTCTTGACTTCAGTCTGCTGGGATAGTGAAGGTGCTTTGGGACTTCTCACCATGTGCTATCTTGGGAGAGGTAGAACACAATTCCTGGAGATAAGCAGAACACTTGGAAACAGTCCCTGTGGCAAATCTGCCCAGGCAGACCAAGCACTTCAGGGACCTCCCTACTTCAGGGAGGGAGCTGAATGCATTGCTTCTCTGTAACTCATGTTACCTAGTTGTTTTGAATTTATCTCAACTAGCCAGGTTCTCAATTCAGCACCACTGGATTAATTTGCACTTTTAGGACAAGAACCCACTGGGGACAAGGGGTGGCCTTCTCAAGGGCAGGGCAGAGGATTGTTTCTCCAGACCACTTTCAGCCCACAAAGAAAGCAGCAACCCAGCTCCTGGGTAGCTCCAGGATTAGCAGTGGGCTGAGAAGCAGTCAATAATCAACAAATACTTATTAAGAAATTACTATCTACCATATACTGTACTAAACATGAGGCAGTTCCCTGGACCACAATCCACTCCCATGCTCCCTCTACTCAAATGAATTTGCTACGAGTACCAACTTTTCCAGTCATGGCTCTGACAGGTGTGCTTATCTGGATTTTCAATTGTTAGCTGTTGTTGCTGTTTTGTTTTGTTTTTTTTAGCTGACCAGCACTTGCACTCTCCAAGATGCCCCAATAATTGCATATAACTGTCAGTTGTCATCTGCTTAAAGCTATATTGATATGACCAATAGATTAGCATTATAGTCAATCTTCAATTATATGCATGTGTGGTTTCCCTAACATCTCATACAGTATGTTATTCCATTCCTCTCAAATGCATGTATTGTAGAGTATTGATGGACAAAAGACTTAGAATTAGAAAGAAACTTGAAACCATCAGATGGGAGAAAACCAGACTCAGAGAGCTAAAGGCCATGCAGTTCCAGTGGGGGAAATTGTGTCACAAAGTAGAAAAAGAAGCAGGAGTCAGAGGACCTGAGTTTGAATCTTGGCTCTACCACTTCCTGCTTTTGTGATCTTGGCCAAATTATTTGATATCTTTGGGCCTTGATTTCCTCACCAATAAAATGAGAGGGGTCAGATTAGATGATTTTTAAGGTCCCTAATCTCTGAACTCTAAAATTTATGATCTTATAAGGTTATGGTGTAAGTTATTTTAACCCAAGTTCTTGGAGTCCAGAGCCAGTGAACAGTTCTGATTGTGTCTTTCTGTCTTATCTCCACGTTTGTTCCATGAGGGCAGGGCCAGTCTTTCCTCATCTTTGTATTTCACCTAGCATCTATGACAGTGTTCTTCATACAATATATGCTTAATATGTTTGTTGAATGAAATGTGGATTATTTGTGAAAAATTATTAATCCCAGGTAGGGTTTTCCTCTACTGCCCTGGAATGCCCCCCATCTTTGGTGCAGTGTTACGTGGTAAGAAAATACAAATTAACTAAGCACAAAAAAATTGAAAAGATAACAATAATTGTAACAAGACTACCTCATATGGGGAATTCAGGTTCAAACCAATTAAGAGTACTAATCTGGGTTTAAGATACAACTGTCCTCAGCCAGTAGTATTCATCAAGCAATCAACATGCACTTATTGGGCACCTAATATGTTCTAGGCACCATGCTAGACACATGGTATACAAAGACCAAGATGAAAGAATCCCTACTGTTGTGTTTTTTTTCCTTTTTTTGGCAATGGGTGTTAAGTGACTTGCCCAGGGTCACACAGTAAATATCAAGAGTCTGAGGCTGGATTTGAATGCAGGTCCCCCTGACTCCAAGGCCAGAGCTCTATCCACTGCACTACCTAGCTGCCCCAAGTCTCTACTCTTTTTTTTTCTTTTTAAATATAAATTTATTTACTTTTAGTTTTCAATATTCACTTCCACAAGTTTTTGAGTTCCAAATTTCTCACCCCTCCCCCCACCCCAAGATGGCATGCATTCTGAATACCCCTTTCCCTGTTCTGCCTTCTATTCTATCTCTCCCCTCCCTTCTCTTATCCCCTTCCCCTTCTATTTTCCTGTAGAGCAGGATAGACTTCTGTACCCCATTTCCTGTATTTCTTATTTCCCAGTTGCATGTGAAAACATTTTTTTTAAACATGTGTTTTTAAAACTTTGAGTTCCAAATTTTCTCCCTTCCTCCCTCCCCACCACCCTCATTGAAAAGGCAAGCAACTCAATATAGGTGTACATGTGAGTTATGCAAAACACTTCCTTAGTAGACATGTTGTGAAAAACTAACTCTATTTCCCTTAATCCTATCCTGCCCTCCCATTTATTCTATTCTTTCTTTTGACCCTGTCCCTCCTCAGAAGTATTGCTTCTGATTACCTCCTTTCCCAATCTGCCCTCCTCTCTATCACCCCCTGCTCTCTGTCCCCTTCTCCCCCTATTTTCCTGTAGGGTAAGACAGATTTCCATACCCAATTGAATGTGTATGTTATTCTCCTTAAGCCAAATCCTATGAGAATAAGATTCCCTCATTCCCTCTCACCTTCCCCTGTTTCCCCTCCACTGTGAGAGACTTTTCTTTTCTGTTTTTTTTTGTGTGAGATAATTTACCCCATTCTACCTCTCCCTTTCTTCTCCGAGTATCATCCTCTCTCATCCCTTAATTTTATTCTCCAGATATGACCCCTTAATCTTCAACTCACCCTGTGCCCTCTATCTATCTATCTATATACATACATACAATTTTTTCTTTCAACTACCCTAATACTGACAAAGTTCTCATGAGTTATAAATATCATCTTTCCATGCAGGAATGTAAACAGTTCAATCTTAATAAGTCTCTTATGATTTCTCTTTCCTGTTTACCTCTTCATGTTCCACTGAGTCCTGTATTTGAAAGTCAAATTTTCTGTTTAGCTCTGGTCTTTTCATCAGGAATGCTTGAAAGTCCTCTATTTCACTGAATGACCATTTTTTCCCCTGAAGGATTATACTCAGTTTTGCTGGGTAGGTGATTCTTGGTTGTAATCCTATCTCCTTTGCCCTCTGGAATATTATATTCCATGCCCTGTGGTCCTTTAATGTAGAAGCTGCTAAATCTTGTGTTATCCTGATTGTGTTCCACAGTACTTGAACTGTTTCCTTCTGGCAGCTTGTAATATTTTCTCCTTGACCTGGGAACTCTGGAATTTGGCTCAATATTCCTAGGAGTTTTCCTTTGGGGATCTCTTTCAGAGGAGATCTGTGGATTCTTTCAATTTCTATTTTGCCCTCTGGTTCTAATATATCAGGGCAGTTTTCCTTGATAATTTCTTGAAAGATGATGTCTAGGCTCTTTTTTGATCATGGCTTTCAGATAGTCCAATAATTTTTAAATTCTCTCTCCTGGATCTATTTTCCAGGTCAGTTGTTTTTCCAATGAGATATTTCACATTGTTTTCTAATTTTTCATTCTTTTGGATTTGTTTTACAGTGTCTTGATTTCTCATAAAGTCACTGTCTTCCAATTGCTCTATTCTAATTTTTAAGGAAGTATTTTCTTCAGTAATCTTTTGGACTTCCTTTTCCATTTGGCCAATTTTTCTTTTTAGGGCATTTTTCTCCTCATTGGCTTTTTGGACCTCTTTTGCCATTTGGGTTAGGCTGTTTTTTAAGGTGTTATTTTCTTCAGTATTTTTTGGGTCTCCTTTAGCAAGCTGTTGACTTGTTTTTCATGATTTTCTTGCATCACTCTCATTTCTCTTCCCAGTTTTTCCTCTACTTCCCTTACTTGCTTCTCAAAATCCTTTTGAGCTCTTCCATGGCCTGGGACTGATTCATATTTTTCTTGGAGGCTTTGGATGTAGGAGCTTTGATTTTGTTGTCTTCTTCTGGTTGTATATTTTGATCTTCTTTTTCACCAAAGTAAGATAATATAGTCTGACTCTTTTTGCGCTGCTTGCTCATGATCCCAGCCAATTACTTGAGTTTTAAACTCTTTGTTAAGGTAAGAGTCTGCTTCCAATGTGGAGAGTGTACTGTCCCAAGCTTCAGGGGTTTGTGTAGCTGTTTTCAGAGATACTTGTGGGGACCTGTAAATTTTCAGTTCTTCCAAAGTGGTATGATAAGGGGTGAGGTGTTTACTCCTTTCCTGGCCTGTGACCACAAGTATTCCTTTCTGTCCTGTAACTGTGAGGAGGGGTTCCTCTTTACAGCCACTACAGGCTCCCCCACACCAGTGCTCCTCCTCACCCCAGCACTGCCGCCCAGAACTGTGACCCAGATCCACACGGGCAAAGCAAGAGATTCCTGCCTCAGCACTGGCAAAGAGATTCCTGCAGTCCCTCTCTGATCAGCCACTGAATTCCCCCTCAGTCTGTGGGCCGGAAGCTTGGGAAGCAACTGCCCCCGCCAGGGCCACGCTCTTGGGGAATGGAGTTGAAATCCCGCTTTCCTCTCTGACCACCAAGAGAAACAGACTTTTCCCACTGACCTTCTAAGTTGTCTTTGGCATTCGTGTATTGAGGAGTCTGGAAACCTCCACAGCTGCCCACGATTCAGTCCTCTGAGGCCTGCTCCAGGTTTGCTGCGGCCTGTCTGCCCACGCTGCGTTGCGCTGCACTCCCAGCCCGGTGCTATACACCTTTCTGATCAATCATCCAGGTTGTCTTGGGCTGTAAATTTGTTTCACTCTGTCTTTTTGTGGGTTCTGCTGCTTCAGAATTTGTTTAGAGCCATTTTTTATGAGTATTTGGAAGGGTTTGGGGGAGAGCTCAAACAAGTCACTGCTTTCACTCCGCCATCTTGGCTCCCAAGTCTCTACTCTTAAAGAGCTTACATTTGTCAGGAGACAATATGTATAACATGGAAGCTAATTTAGGAGGTAAGGTAGAGTAATCAGGAAGGTCTTCATGGGGAAGATGTTACTTAAGCAGAGTTTAATGGAAACAAGTGATTGTAAAAGGTGTAGGTAAGGAAAAACTGCATTTTATATGTAGAGGTCAATTAGTATAACTGCAAAGAGATGGGAGATGAAATATTGTATGCAAGGAATAGCAAAAAAGGCCAATGCTGGCTAAACTATAGAATATGAGATTAATGCATTAAAGTGTTGTAAACATAGGTTGAAGACAAGTTGTAAAAGGCTTTCAAAGAAAAACAAAAATTTATATTTTATCCTCCAGTCAGTAGGGAACTGTTTGCTTTTATTGAATAGGGGAGAGACATGATCAGACTCGCATTCAAGAAAAATGACTTCATCAATTGTGTGCAGGATGGATTGGCAAGAGGAAAGATTTGAGGCAGGGGAACTAATTAGGAAGCTATTGCACAGTCCATGTGAGATGTGATGAGGGCCCAAACTAAGATGATGTCCATGTGAATAGAGAAATAAGATATGTTTTGGAGGTAGAAATGACAAGATTTAGCAACTCATTGGTTATGTGATCTGAGGGAGAGCGAAAAGTTGAGCATAACATTTTTGTAAACCATGGTAAATGAGGATAGGTGCTCTCATTCTTCAAATGTATTTGAAGAGAAAGAAAATTAGCTCAGTTTTGGTTATACTGAGTTTGAGATGTCTAGAGGACACCAATTTTAAACTATAAAATAGGCAGTTGAAGAAACAAAAGTGGAACTTAAAAGAAAGACTGGGGCTACAAATTTGGGAGTCATCTGCATAGAGATGATAATTAAACCCTTGGTAACTCATCATATTACCATGTGAATATAAGAAAGCCCACGACGACAAAGCTTTGGCATGCACTCACAGTTAGGTTGTGTGATATGGGAAACGATCTAGTTATGGACACCGAGGGGCAGGCAGTAAGAAAGAGTAACAGTAGGAAAACTCAGAGAGGAGAGAGTATCCAGGAAGAGAGGGTGGTCAACAGTGTCAAGCAGTTCATGCAGAGAGGTTGAGAAGGATGAAAACTGGGAAAAGATCATCATATTCAACAGCTAAGAGATAACTGGTCATTTGGAGAGAGCAGTTTCAGTTGAGTAATAAAGAAGTAAGGATTATTAAGAGATTACTGTCATGTAGCTAATCTCCTTTTTGTTCCTTTGAATAAAAATTCTTTGAGGATTGAGGAAACTTTATTCTCCCTTTCCTATTTCCTTCCTCATCTGAAAATGAACCAATGTGAAGGCAAGAATGAATTGGACATTTTATGCAACTACTTTCTAGCCAAGTCCCAGATGCAATAAAAAAAAAAAATTCTTTGTGCCTCATGTGGGGAAAACAAACAAATGAGAAAACCTTTTCCCATGGGCAGAGGCAAACAAAAAGAAAAAAAAACTGATTTTTTTCCCTCCAGTGTCAGATTGTCATAATGGGATATTAATAAGAGTAAGTAAAAAGATTAGATTTTCAGAACCAACTTCAGAAAACAAAGATTATTTTTTCTAAAACAAACAGAAGAATAGCCCATAATCCTCATTTTAGTTTTTGGACAAAACTTAAATGCTATTTTGCAGGATAAAAAGGAAAATTGTAATATTTTGCAATGTTTCATGAGAATAAAGAAACAAGCAAATAAAGATTCTACAATCACAAAAACATTCAGGACAAACTCAGATCTCAAATACTAAGGTACCAGAATCACTTAATTAATCTTAGTTTTCAAGGGGAACCAGAGAAATTCCACTTTTGCTGCTCCCTTACAACTTACAAAAGAAAAGATAATACTTTAAAGTATTACTTCAAAGTTTATTTACACTTATTTATTTAAGATGATTTATTAATTATATTTGTTAATATATTTATTTAAACTTAATTTAAAACATAATACTTTAAAGTTTGAAAAGGCATAAATCTTCTCATTTATGCCCATGAGCAGATAGAGAATCTTTAATGTCTTTTGTAAAATGTTTCCTTTTACTCCCTCCTGGATCACTAGCTGCTACTCTAGGTATATAAAATTCCTATGTAACTTGAAACTTTGAGCAATCTGGACATGCACATAATAGAAGGAAACATTTTTAAACCTTTGTTGACTCATCAAAACCACATTCTTTGGAGGAATTTAGGATCAGGATTATGAATGTGATTTTTGCAATCACTCAGCAGCAATTGGAGAATGTTTCCAGTGAGATAGAAAATAGGGTTGAATGATGTATCATGAAAATGGGTCATTGAAATGAAGCCTGGACATCTGATATGTATTCTATAGAAATCTATGAATTGTGCTTTCAGGGTATATTTCGGTCTCTGTCTCTCATGCACCCATCACGATAATCAAGGATGTGCAGTGGCAAACTGTATCAGATTCCATACATTACTGCTATTTATTTCCACATCATTTAGACCCAGCCTGTGAGAAAGGATTCTATTAGAAAGGAAAGGAGAGGAAAGGAAACATATGTGAGGAGATATTTCTGGGAACAAGCTGATCTATAAGAAAAATATGCTGGGGTAAAACAACAACAAAAAATACACATAAATCCTTATTTGCCATAGAGCAGAATTAAAAATAAGCCAAGCACATCTTGGACTCTAACCAAGAGGTTTTAGTTGCAGAAGCACCCAAAGGATCTCATTATAACTTGGCTTTACTTTTAAAGGGGTCTCATGACATGGACCCCCGAGGACAGCTGTAAAGTGGGAAGCTGACGTCTAAAGAAGAAATCCACCAAGCGGTTTGCAAATTAACAGGGATTTTTGTTCCTGGATTATGAGTTGTTCAGGAAGTCAGAAGAAAATAAGACAACAACTGAAAAGGGACTTGGGTAGTAAGGAGGCAGATACTAGCTTGGGCTTGAATTTAAGAAAATCTATGATTATAATAACAATAGCTCACATTTTTATAGTGCCTTATGCTTTAAAAACACTTATCCACACAAAAACATTACCTATAGATTTCAGATTTAAATTTAGAAGGTTGTTTATATTAAGAAATAGGGCCTTAGGGGCAGCTAAATGGCACAGTGGATAGAGCATCGGCCTTGAAATCAGGTAGACCTGAGTTCGAATCCAACCTCAGACACTTACTAGCTGTGTGACTTTGCAAGTCATTTAACCCTGATTGCTTCCAAAAGACAAAAAGAAAAGGCCTTAAATTGAACCTTCTGAGATGCCAAAAGATCGGCATATTGATTGAGAAGAAATACCTGTTATATAGCATATTAATACATGAGGCAGCAATAGAAATAAAGAGATAGGCATGCATAGCCAATCATTGCTCATCCATAAGAAAAAAAAAGTAGCTCTTTTTGAATGTAGTGATGACATCGGTACTTATGTGGTATTTAAGGAATGGAGGTAAACTGGGAGAAAAGTATTGTCTTCTTCACAAAGTCATAGAATCATAGAATCTCAGAGTTGGAAAGCACACTGAGTTTCATTGATTCTAACTCTTTTCTGAAATAGGACCTTTATCGATAATATACAAAAGACAAATGAAGGAAGATGGCTACCTGCATCCAGAGAAAGAACTGATGAATAGAAGTATGCATAGAATGGTATTACACACACACACACACACACACACACACACACACACACACACGTGTAATAGTAACCATCTCTAGGGTGGGGGGGAGGGAAAAAAAAGAAATTTACGTGATAAATTTGTTACATATTTAAAAGGAATACTACATTGTACATAATAGATTTATAATTTCATGTGCAATCTCTTTTTATTATACTATGTTATGGAAATGCTTGTTTTATTTCACAAATAGAAAATGAAATTAAAAAAAAGAAATAAGACCCTCATCAATAAATACTTAAATAGGTGATGATCTAGCCTCTGTTTACACATCTTCAGTGATGGCAAATGATATATCCAGAGGTAGCTCTAATGGGTAACCCTGGGCACATCACTTACTCCTGTTTGCTTCCATTTTCTCATCTGTAAAATGAACTGGAGAAGGAAATAGCAAATTGCTCCAGTTTCTTTGCCCAGGAAACCCCAAATGGGGTCATGAAGAGTCAGACATCACTGAAACTACCGAACAACAACAATAACAATGAGCCCAGTGGTGTGCTGGTAAATGTTTAACAATTGGCTCTCTGAAAAAAAATTACACAGGACACCCTTTTAAGTTGAAATGGCATTGCTAACATTTTCTACATCACTTGGAGTCTAGAAAATAAATCAAGCTCTGATTTTCAGTATTTGCTAATTTCCAAGTGAGAGTGCTTACCCTGAAAATTTAACAATCAGCTCTGGCTCTAAAACACCATGGATGGACCATTCAATTTGGAGAAAATTCTAATTATTGGGAAATGTTGCTTATAAAGAAGTGAAATCTGAATTTATATAATGACTATCCAGTAGCACCAGTTCTATATTCTGGGAATAAGCAAACTAATCCCTCTTCCATGCAACAATGTTTGAAGATAAGGATTAATTTACCACTTCCCCCAACCCTTCAATCTTTGCTTATCTTAGCTAAGCTCAGGTGGTTTCAATAAATACAGTCGAAGACAGATTAAGGACAAAAATGGAGGTTAAAAAAAAGACATGCCTAAAATTACAACTAAATTGCTTTTCTCAAACTCTGGGTAAAAATTAATGAAATGAAAGACCTTTGCTCTATTCTGTCTTCTATATTACTTTCAAACCTCTCTAGGAAAAAGGTACAAACCCAAACAAAAATTACTATGCATTATGCATGAATTAATTTCTTGCATAAAGATGAGCTCTCAGAAACAAAGAAATCCTGTTTTCCAGTGTGTTAAGCCTCCAAAAGCAAGGTGTCAGTGTTATTTTTAATTATATCATTTGACGTTTTTCCATCAGCTTTTTCCTTCTTACTTGTTGGGTGGTATAACATTGTTGAGATAAATCTGTTCTCTTAAGATAGTATTATTGCACCTTTCCATTAGAAAATCTGATTTCCAGAGAAACCTGTTTAATTTTATATATTGAGACTCTTGTAGTTGTTCATCTAATGACATTATGTTGAGCATCTTTGTAAAAAAAACTAAAATAACAAAACTCACCTTATTTGTATGATAATCACACACCTTTCCTGTGACATGAAATTTTAAATTATTTTTGTTTGTGCGTGAGGCTGGAGAGAGGTGGAATGACATCTATAGCTAAAAATGTTTGTACTAGGTTGTCTTATTTTCATCTTCTAAGAGAAATTGTGAAATTTGGAAGAGCAATCTAAGGTCCTGATAGATAAGAAATGGGTGCTTGTAGAGAAAACCCTTCCAATTAAGTAATTTTGCATATTTGATATGGATATTAACAACCTCCAAAGTCAATGTTCCCAACAGTTCAACTTGTGTAATCCATAATCACTAATTTTACTTGCTAACTGGCACTTTGTATTTTGGTCCCTTCAGCATCCTAATGATAGACTGATTGTTATTTTGTGTCTAACATGGAATTTTATTAATGGGGAGAGTGTTACATCAACAGGTGTGGTCAAAGACACAGCGGTCTCTCAGAATCATCAGCCCTCCTTGAACAGCTCACAGCAGATTTCCCCAAGGACACATCCAATAAATGAATGATATTTCATTGGTTTTAGGGAACTCCTGGTGAGGAAACTGTTCTACCAGTGCCAAATGGCACCTGCCCTTCAACTTGTAGTCTTGTTTGGGGCATTGAGAGGATAGGTGACTTGTCCAGGGTCATGGAATATGTGTCAGATGTGTCGATACTCCTTCCAGTGAAGTAGATTATAACCCTCTATGACTTAACAGAGGCTACTAAGTGGTACAGTAGATAGAGTGCCCAGCCTGGAGTCAGGAACTCATCTTCCTAAGTTCAAATATGGCCCCAGATACTTATTAGCTGTATGACTCTACGTAGGTCATGTAATCCTGTTTGCCTCAGTTTCCTCATCTGTAAAATGAGCTAGAGAAGGAAATGGCAAATCACTCCACTATCTTTGCTAAGAAAACCCCAAATGGGGTCATGAAAAGTCAGACACAGCTGAATGACAAAATAATGTAGGTGATCTTTGAGAGTTGCTAAAAAATTCATAGCTCATTGGTCAATCATTAAAGAAAAAAAATCATTAATTCCTTGCCTCCTATTGACAATGCTGTTTTGTTTCTAGCTACTTTTTCAGTCTTTTCATATATGATTTCCCTTTCCATGGTCTTTGGTCCAGCCAAATTGTACTCCTTGCTGTTCTTCACACAGTATACTTCATTTTCTTCCACTGAACCTTTGCATAGGTCATATTATGTTGAAAGCACTCCTTTCTTATCTCTACCTCTTAAAATCTCTAGTTTTCATTAAAAGTTCAATTCAGGCACTACCTTCTGCATATGGCTTTTTTCCTGGTCTCCCTCCTCCCATATGCATATATTTTGTATGTACTTACATATGTCCATGTTGTCTTTTCCAGTAGAAGGGAAGCTCCTCATGGGCAGAAGCTGTTTTTCTATTTTTGTATCTTCAGCACATAGCATGGCGCCTGCCACATAGCTAGCACTTAATAAATACTCTGTGATGGAGTGATTAGTATTTATGATCATATAAGCAAGTCAGATATACCATTTCCAGAAAACATGAGAGCTAAGCCTCTTGCTAGCTGTGTCTTTGGCAAAGTACAAGACTTGGCTTTCTATGATTTCTATTTAATGAGTAGTTTTTGTGGTACTCTATCAAACACTGAAGTTTCCCCCCTCCCCAGTTTGTAGAGTGGGCTTCTCCATAAATTTTTGTTATGTGGAAGCAGTGAGTTTACTGTCAGCCTTATTCTCCATCACACAGGTCAAAGGCACTGAAGTTTCTACACCTCCTTCCTTCTTCCTCTTCCTGCCTCCCTTTCCCCAGAGGTACTCTATGCTCTGAAGACAGACAGCAAAGTTCAAGCAAGATATGTAGAATGTTGTGTTCCCTTGCCTGGCTGCGGTTATAAAACTCTTATAAAAATTGCAGTGATATCAAGAATCTCTTAGGGCACAGAACACAGATTCTTTCTCCAGGAGCAAAAACTAAGCAGTTGTCATAATGAACCAGAAGGATGCTCTAGGCACAGTGGTATTTAGGCTAATGGGAGTGTCCACCTGGTGAGTGGGGCATGTACTTTTTGAAGGCTAGTAGGCTATGAGTACAGCTCGTGTTCCACATATCTAATCAGCTCTACATCTATCTGGGCTCATGTGTGATCCAAATGAACCCAGAAGAACTCAGCAGGTGTTGCTGGGGACACAGCTGCTTCTCAGTCACCATCCCTCCTTGAATGGCTCACAGCAGCAGGAAGAACTTGAGACTTCCCTAAGGGCACATCCAATCCATGGGAAACAGACGCACACAGGAAAAGCCCCCCCAAAAAAAAACCCAAAAAAACAAAACACAAATGCCCTCCCTGACTCCCTGAAGGTAAGGCAGTAGCTTTACCACAGAGGTCTTGCCTGGTTCTCTCACTTTCTTTTCCTCCAAGAGAACAGACTTGCAGCTCCAGTATAAATGCCAGCCCTTAATAGGAACCAGTGCCCAAGAGTTTTTTAGCTTCCCTATTTTTATCACTGCCCACAGGCAATATGTAATATAATGTAAGTGAGGAAGGGAGCACCCTTATTAGGCTATTGGAAACAGCTATAGTCTTCTTCCCCTGTTTTAGGTGAGGGGCACTGTGGCTCCAAATGAAGATTAAGATTTGGAGATATGGAATCAATAAAACAATAATGAAAGACATAAAATTACCCAAACCAAAATAACCAAACAAATAAGCAAGCCACCTCTTTTGCTAAATGTTTACAAACATTCAACTAGGATATATATTGAAACAGTAACCACTCACTGGGATGTACCTAAGTCAATCATAGTAACAGCCCTACTTGGAATTAAAAGTCCATCAAGTTTTCAGAGCTACACCTCCTTCTCCACTTGGGCTTAGATAAAATTCACAAAAAGCAAGCTTTAATGCATTCAGCCCAGGGGTGGGGAACTGCCTCGAGGCCATATGTGGCCCTCTAGGTCTTTGGGTGCAGCTTTTTTTGACTGAGTCCAAGTTTTACAGAACAAATCCTTTTATTAAGGGGATTTGTTCTGTGAAGTTTTGATTCTGTCAAAGGGCCCCAAAAGGCCACATGTGGCCTCAAGGCCTCAGGTTCCCCACCCCTGGACTACGGGTTTTGCATGTATTTTAAATCATTAAACCCTTCATGCTATATTTCTTAGTCTGCCGCTTAAGCTGGGCAATTTATCAGAAGACATGTTCACAGCTCGGCTGCCTTGCCTCTCATATTGTGGTTATAGCATCTCATCTTGAATTTCTCCCTATTTTCTATTCCTGAAGGTAGCTGTGGCTTCACCTTGAATGGCTGCTTTATCAAAGAGCAATTAGACTTACTCTGCTCAGCCCCTTGAAGACAGAACCAGGAGCAGAAATAGTCGAAGTTGTAGGCATAGACTTGATACAAGGAGAAATTTTCCCAATAATTACAATCACCTTAAAGTGGGATGGACTTTCTCAGAAAGAATCACATAGGTTCCCCCCATTAGAGAAGTCAAGAAAAGGCTGGATAGTCACTTTTCAGGAGATAATGCAGGGTGCTTTTCATGTATGGGCTCACTTCTAAGTGCCCTTTCAACCCTGAGCATCTGCAATTCTATGAATTGGCTTTTATTTTGAAGTGTGCAGTCATTTGTAGGAGTGTGATATGGATGACAATCGACTTATTTCAAACCATTGTTGGTCAGTCAGCTCCCATAGTATTGGTTGGTTGGTTGGAGAAACTAGAGGTCTGCATGGACTATCTGGGCAGCTAGGTGGCACAGGGGATAGAGTACTGAGCTTGGAGTAAGGAAGATTCGTCTTCCTGAGTTCAAATCTGGCCTCAGACACTTACTAGCTGTGTGTCTGTGAGCAAGTCACTTAACCCTGTTTGCCTCTGTTTTCTCACCTACAAAATGAGCTGGAGAAGGAAATGGCAAACTATTCCAGTATTTTTACCAAGAAAATCCCAAATGGGGTCAGGAAGGGTTGGACGCAACTGAACAACGATCGTGGAATATCTAAGTGCTCCTTTACCCAGTATTTCCTGTACTTTTCATCATATTTTCCTGTCTTTCTCTTGAGAGTAATGGTTAATAATTGTAGCGGTGACTACCTTGGCCCTCACTGCTTGAAGGCCAGGGATGTTACTTTTCTCCTCTTCCCCAAGGTATTCAAGTATCTTTAAGTAGTTTTAGGGGTGCCTAGTCTCTTAGGGGTGGGGTAGGGACTGGGGGGAGATACCTGGGGTTACAGCAAGAAGCATGTTGTTCCATGGAGTTGAAACCCAAGAGCCCTGGAGAGGGAAAGAGGAGTGAGCTTCACAGTCTAGGGTCTGCCTCCTGTAATAAAGGAAAGTTTTGGGAGTTAAGTGCTCCAACCTCCAGCTCTCCAATCAGAAGAGAGAGGAGGCTGAGGGAGGTAAGAAGGTGTTGAATATCTGAGACTGAGTTAAGCATGGTGATGAGATTAGAAGTGATCAGCTTATCCTGGAAGGGGCATTTTGTTCTGTGGAATCAAAACCAAGCAGAGGTGCAGATGAAGAATTGTGGGATGATGATGCTAGCCATAATAATAATCATAATAGCTACTGGCAGGTATATATTACCTCAAGGCTGACCAAGAAAAATTTCATCTGGAGCCCCAGGACAACTCTATGAGGTAGGTATTATTATCTCCATTAATATAGTTGAGGAGACTGAGCTCAGCAAGTTTAAGTGGCTTACCCATAGCCACACAAGCTAGAGTTCGAAGAGTGATTTGGATCCAAGACTTCCTGCCTTCGAGTCCAGCACTGTATCATTGAGTGAAGACCAGTTAATTTCTTAAAATATCCCTTTGCTTTCTTTGCATCTCCTGGTTCCTTCCAAAAGGCTCTCATATTACTTTCTGTGATCTTCCCTTTACACAGAATTAGAGATAGTAAATTCCTGTCTCTAATATATCCTTCATTGGCTTGTCGTCGTCCTTGTCTATGTGCTCAGGACTCCTCAGTCACACCTGCTAGGTTACTAGTCTGTTCTATTCTAACTATTGACGTTTTGCAGACCTTTCTTCTGAGTGACCTTTGAATTGTGGTCCCTAAGTCTTGGGAGAGTTATGCTGGACACATTCTTAGGAGCTCACTCTTTGAGAGGTAGGAACATTGTCTCCAGTGAAGATGCGGGACCTTCTATTTCTTGCACTGTTGTGATAAGTACCCTGAATCCAAATCATGAGGCTTGGTAACTCAAGAACAATTATGACCTGCAGCGATGGAATCTCCCTGTTAATTTAGTCTCAGCCCTTTTCTGCCTTCCTCTACTGTTGTTCTAACCTTGGGCCCACTGACAATGACAACACGCAATTGATGAAGAATGCTGGACCCAATGTACAACCCAAGGCATTCCCAGTATTGCTAGCCTTAAGAATCTTTCTAGCTGGTCCCAGATGCGTAGGCTTAGGGTTCTCTCACCTGCTTATCATGCACCACTCATTTCAATTACTAGATTTCTTCTTCTAGCTTTGCTGAATTTGTCCATCACAATTCCCAAGTTATCTAAGGAAGGGTATCTTTCCAATTAGTCCTGAAAATCCTTCCTGAGTGACTTTATAAAGATTCTTAAGAACACCAACTCTCTCCACTGGCACAAATACCTCTTACCTGGTAGAATTAATTAACATATGATCAGTGATCTTTCAATATCAGGGACCTGATTTCTGTGAAAATGTCCAAACATAATGAAAAACACCTTTAGCTGTGTGTAGACAAGTCATTTAACTTCTCCATGTGTCAGTTACCTTATCTATAAAAATAGAGATAACAACACTTACTACACTGGGTCATTATGAGGGTCAAATGACATAAAATATGTAAAGTGTGTTGCATACCTTAAAAGCTATATAAATGCTAGCTATTAATATTACTACATAGTTACAGCCCAAGGAAAATTCACAGATTATAGGAGATGTAGTGCCCAGGATTCTGATATTTTGTTGAGGTCCTACAATCTCTGATGCACAATCAAGGTCTGAGTTGTTATCATCAAGATCACAGCTGTCACTCATCATGTAATAAATAATGTATCAAGCCTAAAACCCTTCAGCTGTCCCTATGCCTGAATCTTTAGACATCTCATAGCATGATGTAGTAAATAAGCCAGGGATACAAAGAGCTCAGGGGCATCCAGAGACCACAAGGAAAGTCATTCAGGAGCATCAGATCCCACCTCCAACCCCAGCTGTACTGCTTTGCCATGGAGAGATCTTACTATGTTTTCTCATTGTCTCTTTACATGGCTAACAGAATAATGAGCAACACTTTCTAGATGTTCTAGCCCTTCCTCTTTTTAGCTGCTGGCAAAAGGCAACCTCAGAGTGGGACAGATTGGTGCCCTTATTGAAGCAGCTGCTGCCTTACTGACCTCACAACTACCCTATTTAATCTGAGTGTGATGACTTCTAGACTTTGGCATCACTTGAAATCACAATAGCCAGCCAAGGACCAAGTCCCATTAAAATCGTTGCCTTTGATATTTCTTTCATATCCATCCCTTTGTTTCCATTCCCACTACCATCACCCTACCCCTTGCCCTTGTAATCTCATAGCTGTATTACTGTGATGGTCTCCTCTCCCTCATTTCCAAACTTTCTTGCTTGCCAATACCAGAATAATGAGTTCTGAGCATTTATTGCTCAAGAATAATTTGTTTATTGATATAAACTTTCAGAAAAAAACCAATAACTTTTAGCACTGTTGTGAAAATTACTTGGATTTTGTCTTGGCATTTGACAAAATCTCTCATGCAATTCTTATTGAAATGATGCAGAGATTTTGCCTAATTGATGATATAATTAAGTAAATAATTGAGTGAAGAGTTAGACTGAAGGAATAGCCAGTAGTAGTTCAATACTGTCTTGGAAAGAGCTTTCTAATGGAGTGCAGCAGACATCTGTGCTTGACCCTATGCTATTTAATTTTTTTTTTAATCAATGCCTTGGATAAAGGCAGAAATGACATTCTGATACAAGTTTCAGGTGACACAAATCTGGGAGGGATCACTAACATACTAGGTGGCATAGTTAGGATTCAAAAAGATCTTGGATAGGATAGAACATTGGACCAAATTCAGTATGATGAAATATGATAAGAATAAATAAAAAAGTCTTTTATTTGTGCTCAAAATATCAACTCTGCACATACAAAATGGGCCAGTTGTGTCTGGGGAACTACAAAGCTATGGGGATTTTAGTAGGCTGAAATTAGCATGTTTGTAGGTTGCAGAAGAGACACTCTATTCTGGAGGAAGGGAAGAAGGATACAGTGATAGTTAGCTCTCATCTGATTGTACTCTGTTCAGTCCTGGAACCTACATGTTAGAAAGGACACTGGAAATCTGGAGAATGTCTAGAGCAAAACAATTAAGAAGGTAGAAAATCTTTAGTTCTTGCCACATAGTGGGGGTTGAGAAGACATGATAATTGACTTCAATTATTTAAAGAACTACCATGTCTGACTCCAGAGGGCAGAACTAGGTGTAATGTGTAGAAATGGCAGAGACAAATTTTAGTTTGATATAAGGGAAGATTTCCCAGCAATACAAACTATTCCAAAATGAAATGGAGGACCTTGGGAATTAGTGGCTTCCCCCTTAAAGCAAGTCTGAAACAACAGCTAGATAACCATTCCCTGGATATGTTGGGGAGGGATTATTAGTCAGTTATGGGTTGGGTTGCATAGCCTTTGATGGGTCCTCAAATTCCATGACAATCATTTGTAACAGTTTGCAAAGTATTTTCACATGCAGTATTCTGTCACTAGAGTACCTTTAGGGCAGGAGGGGCTGCCCACAATTGCCACTCTAGAAACAGAACATAGCCAGAAAATGTTGTGAGGGGTATATAATATTTGTATACTTCAAGGACATGTGATTTTCTCACTGTAGGAAAAACCAGCACAGATGTAGATCATAGCCCCTTTTCAACTCTGTAGGTGATTTTTCCAGAGTCGCTGTAATTGAAAAATTCATCACTAATCAACCAAGATAGTGGTTGTCCTCTCCAAATTTAGCTGGATTTGTTTTTATGCAATGGACATCAAGTCCATTACCAGGCTCATACCCTTAATGTGGTAGGACCCAACATAGCAAGGGGCAATTCTGCTGTGCTCCCATGGGTTTACACAAGCAGGGTGATTGTTTTCCTTTGTCTCTCAGCTTCCACTCCTACCCAATCACTACCACAAATTGAGTCATTTTACTAGTGCCCAGTGTTCCCATAAAAATTTTGGGGAACAGCCCAAATCAGGGAGGGATGAAACCAGGGTAGAAGCTATATTGATTCAACTATCATGATCCTTAACTTCCCTGTGGCACCTGGAAGTCATGTTTCTGCCATCCTGAGAACTGGGAGTGGAAGCAAAGTGACTGAGTGACTTTTTCAGGAATGGCTGAGAGGCCAAAAGCAACTCACTTTTGCAACTTGTGATGAGTGGCAGTATAGCCTCCACAAGGGTTTAAAAACTGAACCTGTCATTCTATTAGCATAAGGAACTTCCAGGTAATTCCTTCCTCCAAAGCAGGTTGGCACATTTTCTACAACTTATAGTCTTCAGGAGCTACTTAAAGCACAAAGCACTCTTGCCTGGAGTGACACAGCCTAGATACCTCAGAGGGGACCTGACCCCAGGTCTTGCTGCCTTCAACGCCAGCTCTCTGTCAGACACCGCATTGTCTCTCACACTTTCTAAAGGCAGCTACAAAGAGCAGCTCTGGCTCTTTGATTCTACATGTGGCAGTCTTCCTGATCAATTCAGCAGCAAAATTCTTTTGGTTTTAGAATATTATAAGTGATCGTTTAAAAAACAAACATACAAACCTCAAGAAAATCCATAGTTGATAAACATATAACAAAAGTGTTTTTCAGATCCTTTTTAAAGAGCTACAGAAATGTCTGTCATTGTTGCTTTATATTAGAACACTGAGCAGCTTGTCTAAGGAATGTTTATTGAAATCAATACAGTGTGTTTACATTCTACTCTCTTTCTCTGAACGTTCTGTTGGGTTGACTGCACAGTTAACTTTTGGGAGACAGTTCGTTAACTTGCTGGTTACTTAGGCATCTTCCTTTTCTTCTTCCCTTCATTTTTGGTTAGGGCTTTTCACTGTTCATCAGTATCAGTAGTAGCAAATGTGTGCAGAGAACAGTAGGGTGATTCCAAAGTATGCAGAAAAAATAGAGGACACACCCTATCAATTCAGCATGTTGGTAATTCTATACAAAATGGCTAAACTGTGCTCTCTAATGGGAGGAAAGGTGGTCACACCAAAGAGGGATTAGATTTGCTCTCCTTTGCTCCAGAAAGCAGAACTAGGAACCAAAGATAAATGGTGCAAGAAGGCAAATTTAGACTTTATATGAAGACGAAACTTCCTAACAATTAGAATCATCTAAAAATGCAATAAGCCACTTTGGGAGATAGCGGGTTCCCCCTCATTGGAGGTCTTCCAACAGTGGCTGGATAGCCCATTATTGAGTATGTTATGGCAGGGATTCTCTGAGGGTATTGAATGAACAAGCTGACTACTGAGGTCCCTTCCAATTCAGTGCCCCATTGTTCCCATACACTCCCCTCTATCAAATTGGACATGCAGTTTCCTTCTCCTGTGCCGATCAGTTCATTGTGTATCAGCTAGCTTGAACTCCCTCCCTTCCCACCATCCAACTATCAAAATCCCATCAATCCTTCAAGGCCCAACTTAACATGATTTGGTGATTCTATTTGTATTAGGTAATGCAAATTTAATTTAGCTAATTATGTAATAGGATTAATTGGATAATGGAAATGTATCACATTTATCCATTCTCTCACATTCCTATTTCCACAGCTAATTGAGAACACTAGCAGGGATGGGGTGAGGGGGCTTTCTATTTTTGAGCATAATGGTTCATTAGAATGGGCCTCTTTTAAATACCTGAAGGGTTAGGTAACATTCCAGAAGGCAGTTCCCTCTACTTTATGCTCTTAAATATGCCTGTAATTGTAAGAACATTATCCTCTCCAGTATTGAGTTTTATAGGAGTATTTATCTAAGAGTTCTCGAGGGGAAGAAAAAAAAAGATTCCAGTATCTGGTATTTTTCTAAGTGAAATATTTCAATAAAAAGAAATAGGCCACAGCTTTAAACACTTCATTAGCCTTATGCACTGTCTCCAAGTGCTTTGGAAGTTTGTTGCACAGTTAGTGTTTGTGTCATTCATCTTTATATTCACCAATATCTTCTCTAAAGTCTGCTTCTTAGTCAACATTGTTCACAAATCCCACACAGACTGAGTTAGATACCTATTGCCAATTATCTACTACAAACCTGCTTGGACAGTTGACTTGACAAGCCTCAAAATCTGTAACCCCTTTGCTTATAACATCCAGGACTCCACCATTGCTCTGCTTGGCTACACAAGCCCATTTGTACATATGCACAGGCTTCCTCGTTTGAGAGCTGGGTCAGGTCAGTGAGCACAAATCTGTTCCACATGTTTCTGAAGCATGCCCAGTTTCCCAAGTGAATAGCTGGACACATTCTATGGGGTAGTCTCCAGGGGGAAAATACTTGCAGGATTGCTCTTGGTTTTTCATTGAGACAGATGAATCCATGATGCATGAAAAGCCTTTCAGGCGGGGGATGAGAAGCTGAATGCCAGTATAAAATCTGGGCATCCATTACTACACGCTCCAAAGTGAGATCGGTTCTCCTTGGTGAAGCAGGGTTTAGACAGACAGGCAGCATCATTGTGAAATTCTGACAATAGCCAAGCAAGAAGACTTGGGTATGATGAAGAGATTCCCATTTCCCTATAAGCTTTTAAAGATGGGAAACTGGGGACCGAAGCCTGCCTTAGCCGAGAGAGACAAATCACCCAAACAAATCTTTATTATGAATGCAGGGCTATTGAATTTCTAGTGCTCCGCAAAGCCTATTGATTTTGTGACAGTCAACTATAACTTATGCTCATGGAAAACTCCAGCCCCTCCTTTCACCTTTGCAGCATATTTTTGTGGACGCAATGGCAGCAGGGATTTTGAATAAAATCTGTTATTGGTTTCTCTTGATTCAACAGTAGAACAGCATTCAAGCGAAGCTAAAAGGACTATTTCTGCTGTGTTTTGATTTTTGCAAAATAAATGAGGCCAGAATCTTCAAGGCTATGATCACTCTGCTATGTTGATTTCATTCTGGCTGGGAGGAATGCTTGGGGCATTGAAGGCATTTCTGGAATTCTGACATTAGCAGTGATCCACTTACTTACTCCCAGTCTTCTTCCTTCCTCAATGTTCTCCCTACCATTGACCTCTGGCCCCTTCTCTTGAGTCTGCCACAAAGTTCAATCAAGCAAGATATTGAAAGCCCAAATTCTTGCTCATCTAATGCTACATCTAAAATATCGTTAGGCAGAGATTATGTTCTAGGCAAAGGAGAAATAGCTTCTTCAGATTGTTGTAGGAATTTTAAGGACGGGCAAACATAATTTTTGCAGGTGGGTGAAGACAGAATAATTCCCAGTTTTCCATGTGTTTCATATCTTGTTGTAAAAATGTTTTACTCTTACATTTTTATGTGCACACAAGAAGGAAATTTGCATAAATATTGTCTGATGATTATTATAATTTTCACATTTTAAAAAATGTAACAGAAATCTCTTTTAGAAGAAGATGATGATGGTAATAATAAGCTTGCATTTATACAACACTTTAAAATTCACAAAATGATACAACCCTGTGAGATAGGTACTATAGGCATTATCTTCATTTTACAGAGCAGACAGCTGAGAATATGAGAAGTTGAATGAATTGCCCTTAGTCACACAAAGATGACATTTAAACCCAGTGTTTCCCAACTGCAAATCATGCAATCTAGTTTAAAAAAATCTTATTTAAAAATTCATAATTCTAGTCTATTTATTTATTCTATTCTATTAAGTCCAGTTCTAACATTTGGGGAGTCTGTGCCCTTTAGGGTTTTTGTGGTGCTTGATATTCACAATCACATTTGTGGATTGAACTGCTATTTGTAATGATAATGAGCCTGATTCTACAATTTGTAGGGTAGGTTATAGTATAGTAGAAAAGAGCTGGGGAAAGAATTCTCTCTTCCCCAATATTCCCATCTCCCCTGCAGGAATGGAGGGTTCCTCTGCATGTCCAATTCATCTTTTGATGGAGACTGAGAGATTATGGCAAGAATCTTAGAAGGGCAAGTTCCAGAGATTCTTATAGAAAGTAAGGAAGGTATGTGAATCCAAACTTCTGTCTATGCCACTCCTTCTGCCTTCCCATCCTCTCTAGAGGTGTGAATAGAAACAACAAAGCTGTTAGGAAATTCTGTTTTCAACAAAATTTTGAGCCCATTTGATGCTAAAATGTGAAGACAAAAAGAGCATTTTTCTCTATCTCCATTCCTTCAAGAAAAATAGAAAGAATATTTCCTTTATTGTAGTCTACAATCAGAATGAGTCTTAAATACAAACTTGTTAGGTAATCACCTTCAGGGTGAGTTTTACCAGTAGGTCATACTGGAAGGCAGCCCTCTTTCCTTTCCCTCCCCTCCCACCCAAATATCTCAACTAATATGCCACAAATTCAGTAATACCGCCTTTAGAACAAATCTTTTTTCTAGATATCACCCTTTTCCTAATTATGCTCCTAAGAGTTAGGACAATGAAAAATTATCAGTTTTTTGCAAAGATAAAATGATTGGTGAGAGTGAACTTTGTACAATGGCTCAAGTGATAAATGTTCAGTCAAGAAGACCAAGGTTCAAATCTCCCCTCTGACACTAGCTTTGTAATTATGAACAGGTATAACTCCTCAAAGCTGGGGTGGATGAAAGGGAGTACCTAAGCAGGTATAAAAGATAGAAGAAGAGAGGATACAAGAGCATCAAAGACAAACTTTGTTTATTTTGCAACTTACAATTTTGTTTAGGGTTAATTCTAACTAATAAAAAATAGTAATTACAACTTGTGGAACTTTACTATTTTATTTCTCTAACTTGATTCCCATTGGCCTTGATACTAATAGCACAAACACTGGCATTTCTGTGCAAACATGTTGCAGAGTTGAAGAAGTTAAGGCTCAGTCACATTAAGTCATTGTCTAAGGTCATCCATGTAGAATGTGGCAGAGCTCAGACTCATGGGAATTTCTAGAACTGAGAGCTAGAAGAGACCTCAGAGATCATTCTAGTTCAATCACCTCATTTGACAGATAAGCAGATTGGGAAGGAGGTTAAGTGATTTGTCCATGTAAGTATCAGAGGTAGTATTCAAACTTAGTCAAACATTGATTCCAAGCCCATTCTCTCCAAGCTCTATCATTGTACCTGTCCCATGGTTTCTGTTTCTGACTCAAGGTCTAAGGCTGTTTCCCTAATATAAGCACCTGATAAATTAGAAACTAGGTGGCACAATGGGTGGAGTGTGGGTCCTGGAGTTAGGAAGACCCAATTCAAATTTGACCTCAGACACTAGCTATGTGACCCTGGGCAAGTGGCTTAACCTTGTTTGCTGTAGTTTTCTCATCTGTAAAGTGAACTGGAGAAGAAAATGGCAAACCACTCCAGTATCTTAGCCAAGAAAACCCAGATTGGGTCATGAAGACATGACTGAAAAACAACCAAACAACAACAACAACAAATAGCAATGAGCTAGATGACCAAAGGATTACAGGATCATTGATAAATAGATGGATAGGACCTTGGAGGCTATCTAGCTAGGTGGCACTCTAGTAGATAGCTACGGATCCTCCAGTCAGGAAGACCCGAGTTTAAATTTGGCTTCCTAGCTATGTGACCTGGGGCAAATCACTTAACCTCTGGTTGCCTCAGTTCTTCAACTGTAAAATGAAGATAATAGTAGCACCCACCTCGTAGGGTTATTGTGAGGATCAGATGAGACAATATTTTTATGGTGCCTGGCACATAGTAGGCTCTATATAAATGTTTATTCCTTTTCCCTCTGTCCAAAAGGCTTACCTCCAAGTCATTTGGAAAGCAAATTTTCACAAAAACAATGTAAGTGATGGTTCCCCAACTCAAAAAACTGTTGAGCCTATATTGTAGCTGAAATACTATACCTTTGCACAACTCAGGTGCCACCAATTTAACAAGAAGCTTTGCTTATTTCTTTGGTTTTGTTAGCACTCTCTTCCTCTTGAAATTACTTTGTATTTATTTGGCTAGACTGTGTGTTCACTTTCTTGTGTATATATTGCATACTCACAAGAGAAGATAAGCTCCTCGAGGGCAGGTGCTATTTCACTTTTGTGTATCCTCAGTACCTTGCACAGTGCCTACAACTTATAGTAGTTACTTTAAAAATGTTTCTTGAATGGTTTTAAATCAAAATAGTAAGCAACACAAAATAAAACTGTAGAATTACCTTTTTCTCCCTTTCAAATGTCATAACATATTTGTATGTTTAGAACATGTTTTGTTGTCGTTCAGTTGTGTATGACTCTTCTTGACCTTTTTTGAGATTTTCTTGGCATAAATACTGGAGTAGTTTGCCATTTCCTCTTCCAGATCATTTTACAGATGAGAAAACTGAGGCAAAAATGGTTAAGTGACTTGCCCAGGATCACACAGCTAGTCAGTGTCTGAAGCCAGATTTAAACTCAGGAAGATGAATCTTCTTGAATGTACTCCTGGTACCCTAGCCATTTTACCACCTAGCTACCCAAGAACACATAGAAACACTTTAAAAGAGGCAGTTTTCCAGTGCAATGGGAAAAAAAAGGTCTTTTGGGGGAGAGAAAAGCTGGTTTCCTGCCTTGCCTCTGAAGCTTACTGCCTGTGTGAACTCAGTCAAGTCCCTTAGGCTCTTCATTGGTAAGATGAGGAGATTGGACCAGATGGCCTCTGAGGGTCCTGTCAGCTCTAGAGCTACGAGCCTATAGAAAATCAACATTTAGTAGCTGCCTGCTATAAAAATAGTAAATTTTAAAGAAACCTTAAAAACAGCTTTTAAACAAATGTATGGGGGCAACTACATGGCCTGGCCTTGAAGTCAGGAGGACCTGAATTCAAATCTGGCCTCAGGCCAAACCCTTGACACTTACTAGCTGTGTGATCCTGGGCAAGTCACTTAACCCCAATTGCCAAAATAAAATGAAACAAAAAAATATATGGTGCTTTAGAAAATCAGGCTTAATTGGAAGTTGAGCAGGGAGATTCCTATAGCTTTTCTGGGGGCAAGTTATGGCTCTTCTTAAGAAGATTCTTAGAGGCTGATGATACAACTATTTTAAATGATTTCCAAGTTTAACTCAGAATTGCCC
Source organism: Phascolarctos cinereus (assembly GCF_003287225.1). Taxonomy (NCBI): domain Eukaryota; kingdom Metazoa; phylum Chordata; class Mammalia; order Diprotodontia; family Phascolarctidae; genus Phascolarctos; species Phascolarctos cinereus. The sequence goes on from NW_027556098.1 coordinate 242,658,182, forward strand.
TTTGATTACAGTGTAATAGAAAGGACAGTGGCCATTTTGACAAAAGACCTGAGATGTCAAGCTATGGTCCTAACATTCTTAGCTGTGAGGCCCTGGGTATGTAACTTAATGTTTTGAACCTCAGTTTCCTTATCTGTAAATTAAGAGTAATCATACTTCTGTGAACTATCTTGTGGGAACTGGTTGGGAGGAAGATGCTTTATAAACTTTTAAAGTGCTGTAAGAATGTGAATTAGTATTAATCTTTCGTCAATCAACAAACATTTATTAAGTAACTACTATATTCCTGGCCTGCTCTAGCTGTAGGAGATAGAATGATAAAAACAAAACAGTCCCCACCTTCAAGGAATTTGGGTTCTAATGGGTAGGGATGGGGCAGGGACAAAAGTACATTAAAACAAAGTAGATACAAGGTAATCTTGATATGGAAAAGAATGGTGGATGTGGTGACCAAGAGGAGACCATGTTACCCCACCCAAGAGCTAGCATCTGAGTTAAGTACTGAAGGAAATCGGGGATTCTAGGAGAGAGAGGTGTGGAGGAAAAACATTCCAAGCCTGAGGCTCAAGGACTGAAGATGCAGTTCTGCATCATGGTGAGGACAGGAAGAAGGCCATTTATATCTGGACCAGAGTGTGTCGAGAGGAGTAATGCTGAATCTCAGTATTAGACTTCCAGGTTTCCCCTATGACTTTTACCCTTAATCTCCTTTATAGGCTAGTAGGGCTGCCCAACCAAAGGGCTCAGACTCATAGAATTTCAGAATGGAGGAGGTTGCTTAGAGATAATTTAGTCCAATGGATTTTCATTGCACTAAACCTTAGGCTCAAGAATGAGAGGCTAAACTACTCCCTGAATTGTCCACAAGGCCCAGACCCACAGGGTGGATATGGAGGCACTATAGGCTTCTCCATTGCAGAATCCTCTCAATATACACTGTAGTCCTGCAGGGGTGGGCTGAGGAGATGGGTATCTGGGAAGCACAGGAATATAGAAGCTGGCTGAATGTCCCTCAGCCTAAGTGACCTTTTCTCTGGTCCACTCTTCCTTACAAAGCTACTGTCCTCTCCTTAGGGATAAAAGGCAGGGTCTATAAAGCTGGAGAGGGAGGTAGGAGTCAGTTATCCAATCAATGAATCTATCTATAAATTAATCTGTGAGTTTATTAAAGATTTACAGGGTGCCAGGACAGGTGGGAGCTGAGGACAGAGGGGCATTATAGTTCATATGTAAGGGGCATTCTTAAATTGGATACATTCCTAAATGTAGAGTGCAAAGGCAAATAAAAGGAGCTTTAATTGCCCCCTATAAACGTGAAGGAATTTAGGAAGCTAATTACAGCTTTTTTTTTTCATTTATCAGATTCTCTAACTTTTTGAAAAAAAATCTTAGGTGGAGTTGGCACTGAAATGCTGAGGTTTCCTAGTGTAAAGGACCTATAAAATGAAGAAATACTTTAGAACTGAAATCTTAATTAGGGTGACCTGAAAATCTTTTATGAGATGCAGATAGGATTTGCTAGGTATAAATTTTAAGAAGCAACATACTGTATGAATAATGTAACAGGATGGGAAGCCCCATTCATTGGCAGACCTATATTTCTTGATTCCATTGCAGGGGGTGGAGGGAGTGGGGTGGGAAGGGAATGGGTCAGAATACATGGAAAAAAATGTATAATTTTGTGGTTTTTCTGCTGGCAGTAAAAGGTCTTCCATAAGACATCATTGTACAGGGAAAAGAATGTTCTATTTGTAATCAGAAGATCTGGGTTAAAATTCCAAGTTCTATGTTATTTTGGGCAAGTAACCATTCTGGGTCTCAGTTGCATCATCTGTAAAATGAGTGGGACTAGGTAGCCTTTTTAGTCCCTTCAAACTTTGCATCTCTGATCTTATAATCTGACATTTCTTGTCCTATATCTAGGGCTATGCTGTTAAATGTTTAATAAGTGGCTATCCAGAAAAAAAGTATATGTGGAATACTTTTAAGTTTAATTTGCATTATTAACATTTTTACATTACTTTCTTAAGTCTATATGATCACCCTGATAAATGACAATTGATGACACCCTGATCTATAGTGTTTGCCAATCTTCTAGGTGTAAATGCTCACACTGAAAATTTAACAATCAGCTCTTGACAGTCTGTCTGAGCTAGTTTCAGCACACCCTGTATATATCTTACTATCCCCATCAATCAATCAATCAGGGAGCACTTATGAAGTCTTACCAGATGCCAGGCACTTTGCTAGATGCCTGGGATACAAATACAAAGAATAAAACAGTCTCCGTATCTACAACAGATGGGTTTTATGCTTTCTTGCTACTGTGAAATCTCTTCATGCTGTTTCTTTTCCCTAGAATGACCTCCCTTCCTATATGTACTATAAAAGTCCTACCCATCCTTCAATGTTGAACTCAATCTATGACTTCCCTTATGACTCATTCCCTGAAATTCTACACTGGAAATGAGCCTCCAAATTTCCATGACACGTTGTTCCTTCCTCTCTTATGACATTTATCACATATGGATTTGTATTGTAGTTATTTATGCCTATGTTATTTCCCCTTCTGAACTCTTTGACTGGGTTGCCCCTATGTCAAAGTGGAAAAAGGACTTGGATTGGAAAGAGGACTGGGTTCTCTAACTTAGCTCTAACAGTGTGACCATAGGGCAGCCATTTAACCTCTATAAGCTTCATTTTCCTCAAATTATATTCGCACTATTTACCTCCCAGAATGGTTGCAAAGAAAACACTTTGAAATCACTCTCTGGCACGCCAATGGATTGGTGATATCATCAAAATGGACATTCCCTCCAAGTATGCAGACAGCAATCCATCCATGCCTGCTCGTCCTTTGTGATTTTCATTCATGTCTTTCCCTAAGTTGGAGTCCAGCCAATGCACTCAGGGTCTTCCTTCATTTGATCCTTAGTAGGGGAGCAAAAACAGGTGGCTTTGGTAATATTCCAAGTTTTCATTTTTAGGATCTAAGAACTGCAGGTAGCTTCAGCAGAGATGTGTATTTCCTTTTAGAAGTCATTATGGCATTTTGAACAGGACGGTAATAGAAACTCACTTCTTAAACACCAAAAAAACTCAAAGAACTTTTGAGTAGTTGTGCTAATATTAAATTTTGACCACAGTAAAAGTTTAAAACAAAGAGCTTCTACTAAGACAACACTATCCCAAGGAATCAGAGAACAAGGGTTCAGAACTCACCTTTCATGCTTGTTTACTATCTGTGTGACTTTGGACAAGTCAATTTGCCTCTCTGAGTCTCAGTTTCCTTCTCTGTAAAGTGAGGGAGTATGACTAGTTGCTCTCTGAGATCTTTAATTTTAGACCCATGAGCCTAGGAGAGTGACTTTCAGATCTAATTACTTGTTATTTTTCAGTTGCTATGATAAATTCTCTTCACACTTAAAATTCCACTGGAAAACATAAGAGGAAAAACAAAAGGTTTATGAAAGGAAATGTTTTATTACTTTTCCGTGTTGTCAAGAATTGTAATGAAGTAAAAAACAAAACAGGAAAGATACATGCACAGAAGAAAACTATTTATCTGTGTCCTCTGAAGATAAACCGAAGATCTGTTTGTTCTCTGTCTAGCATCCAAGCTAGATCCTGTATTAGGAGGCAGCATGGGCCCATGTTAGGAGATGGCTTACACAGCTCCAAAAAGCAATCATATGTTGAGAAAGTTGAGATTGTTTATTTCCATATTTATAAGCACCTGGCTTGGCCTTGAAGATTATGGATATGGCAAATATGTCCATTGCTAAGAAATATATGAGGCACACTTAATCTACAAGAAAAATTCCCTAATTGTGTTTCTATGGGGTCATGAAAGGTGCAGCAGAGTCCTGCTAAGTCAAGAGCTTTAGGGATTGGTATCAGTAATATAAAAATCCATCAATACAAACATAAGGGTCACACAAAAGAAAGAAAGTAGAAAGTAGCATGGCTTTGCTAGGAGGAGGAAAAGCTATAAGTCAAAGGATATGGAATTATAATTACAAAATACTCTGATTAAATCTCCCATAAAATAAGATGTATGGTAAAGGTCACCAAACCTTAACCAGGGCTATAATTTAGAACTGTCAAAACACCTGGAATTATTCCTAGGGGAAATTAGAGTTTTCCAGGTACTTAGCAAGCCTGGCTGTCTGTGCAGCAGAATAGGATTTCAAGAACTACAGTGGGGAAGAAATTTTATTTTGTGGGTAACTTCAAATGCTTCCTCTGATCAAAAAAGTCTTCTTCAATGGCTAATGTTAATTATCCTCTTTGCTCTTCTCTCAAGAACCTCCCTTGTATTCCAGGATGAAGTTGAAATGCTAGCCCCTGACCTTAAAAGTTTCCACCCTTTCCCCTTAGCTTCCTCTTTTTTTCATGTCCTTCATTATCTTCTCAGAGAATAGTTAAGGAAGCTGGTTTTTTTTTCCCCCTCCTGGAGTCAGAGTACTCTAAATCCTCTCTACCACTGATTTCCTGAACAACTTTTAAGTATCTTGGGTGGGAAGAGATTGGAGATTGGTGGCAGTAGGGAGCAGGGAGAAAATGGGATGGTTTACCAACAGAAGGGAAACTTTCTGTGGCAAATCTGATAGTGAGGGACTCAAGGTGCAGAATTAGATATATATTGTTGGATATGATTAATGTGGGAATTCATTTTCTTTGACAATGCATAGTTGTTATAATGGTTAGGTAATTCTTTCTTCCCCCCCCCCCCAGTAGGGATGAGGGTGGTTGTTCTTGTTCAGTCGTTTCAGTTATATCTGATTCTTTGAGACTATTTGGGGTTTTCTCGGCAAAGATACTGTAGTGGTTTGCCATTTCCTTCTCTAGCTCATTTTACAGATGAGAAACTGAGGCAAATAGGGTTAAGTTACTTATCTAGGGCCACACAGCTGGTAAGCTGGATTTGAACTCAAGAAGATGAGTCTTCTTCACTCTAGGCTGGGTGCTCTGTCTGCTGCACCACCTAGCCGCCCAAAAATAAATATTTGCTAATTGCATGTGTGTGTGTCTATCTATAGATAGTTATCTGTGTATATTTGTACTTATATTTGTGTCTGTCTGCCTATCTATCTTTTCCTCTTTCTCTATCATTTTTTTAAGTAGTGAGAGAGTTCCAGACTCTTCCCAGGAAGTATAGTCAAAATCTCTCTTGCTTTGATTTTGATATCTCTTCGCAAACCTGGAGACCTTTGTCAATCATGACTTGCTGCTTCTTCTATCCTGATTAGCCTGATCCTTTCCTTTGAAACTAGGTGGGAGAAGAGTAGTCCTACAGCACTCAATTTAGATGAGAAGGTCCGATTAGGCATGATTTCCTTTTATCAAAAGAGGTGTCTTATTAGTATGCTCCAGTTTTGAATGTTTAATGTCCACTCCAACCATTTCCCAATCCTATAAAAAAAATCTCTCTTGTGTTTTAGTGTGTTTTCTATTTCAGAAGGAAAGAGCACCAAGCCAAATGGAAGCTTCTTTTCTAAACTTAAGCCTTAGGAGGATCTTTTTAAAAATGCAGTCATGAATCTCATGTGACATTTGTTTTGCCTTTCTTTACATGACCTTGACTCATATGCATTCACATTATCCAAATAGTATAAGAAATGAGGAAGGAAGAAAAGTTGAAAGGAAGGAAAGGAGGGAGGAAGGAAGGAAGGAAAGAAGGAAGGAAGGAAGGAAGGAAGGAAGGAAGGAAGGAAGGAAGGAAGGAAGGAAGGAAGGAAGGAAGGAAGGAAGGAAGGAAGGAAGGAAAAAGAAGGGAGGAAGGGAGGAAGGGAGGAAGGAAGGAAATAAGCACTTCATTAAGTACCTATGTGACAGGTACTGTGCTAAGCACTTTAAAATATTTTCTCATTTCACTTACCCAGGGTCACAGATCTGGTAAGAATCCAAAGCCAGATTTGAACTCAGATTTCATAATTCCTAATTCTATTGACTGAATCATTTGGCTGTATAAAGATGGTTAACATGTACACTGTTGTAAAGACAAGAGTCCTGGGTGGAGAGTCAGAAGTAGCTTTGCAACTGACTAGCTACCTGAACCTGGATAAACCACTCAGTTTACTTCCACAGGCTTCACTTTTATTTCTTGTAAAGTGAAGGGTTGGACTGGATGGACTCCAAATTCATTGCAAGTTCTGATTCCCTTATTCTCTGTCCATCCATATGATCTGCTTCCAGAAAAAGTACTCTAAGGACACTCCAAGATTGAGAATTGAATTACCAGGCCTTTATCAATCAGAAATGGATTGTAAATCTATTACTGAACAGAATTAGAAGAGTATGCATCTAAGAATAAGAGTTAAAAATATGCCAGAATTTTCTGCTACCCTAATGTCTACAAATGTACTCCAAGATATGTGGAATATGGAGAGGGCCCCTGGTAGTCCATTTTGGTTTATTGACATACCCTCCCATACTAAATAGCCATCATTGTCAGCAAGGAACATCATCTTAAAACATGTAGGACTGCAGTTTCTATATTCATTCATTCATTCATTCAACAAACACTTATTAAGTGACAATGTACAAGAGATGGGTAGGAGTGGGGATATAAAGACAAAAATGAAAATTTCCATCCTTCAATGAGCTTATTTTCTAAAAGGAAGAAGTCAAAAAGTCTTATTAAGTGCCTACCATGTGATAGACATTGTGCTAAGCACTGTAGTACAGGAGGTACAACATACACAAAAGTAAATACAAATTAATTTATGTGTGTATGTATGTGTGTATGTAAAGTCCTGAGCTTAACAAAGATCAAATGAAATGATCAGATCCACAAACATTGGACATTAATAGGAGAGGACTGCATGCGAAACTGAATTTCTATTATGTAGAACTTGCTTTTCTTTTGAAGTATGTCATAAATTCAACATGACAATTTCAATGCTGAACTGATTATCTGCAATTCCTTCTTGTCTTGCTTCTGTTCTCTTCTTATTTTGGGAGACAGAATTGTGAGGACTGGGCAATTGTTAGGTCCCAGCTATCAGAAGTGACTCCATGTTTGACCACTGATTGACCACCTACGCACTGGAAAGTTTCTATATACCCAATATAATTCATTTAGTTGGCTTCATTTCGGCAAGGAATACAAGACTTTCTTGATCATAATCAGTTCAGCAAACTTTATCTAGCCAAGTATGCACTGTTAGCAATCTTTCCTAATCACGATACCCTTGTGATCAGATAGGGCTTGGGGCAGGGGAACTGGGGGTGAGTGGGAGTTGAGAGAGAGGCTTGAGGGAGCATGTCACAGTCCAGGTCACCTTCTGATTGACTAAGATCTTCTCCCATTGAGACTCTGTGACTCTGCCAGCAATAACAATAAGATATAAGTGCAGAGACCCAGAGCTCTGGACTGTTTATCAGGGTATGCATTTTACTGTACAACTGTGTACTTTCCCATGGGACTGAAGGACTGAGAGAATGTATGCTTGCATCTCTTGGGTAATGAACTGCCTGGATTCTGATCCTTTGAACATTTGTGTTCCTTTTCAGTACCTCTCTTCATAGGAAACTTATCCATAATCCTACTCTGTCTCCCACCTTCCCTCCTTCAAATGACAAACTAATTTTATTTTTTTATTTTTTGGCGAGGCAATGGATTAAGTGACTTGCCCAGGGTCACACAGTTAGTAAATGTTATGTGTCTGAGACCGAACTTGAACTCAGGTCCTCCTGAATCCAGGACTGGTGCTCTATCCATTGCGCCACTTTGCTGCCCTGACAAACTAATTTTAATAGGAGGAGAGTGCTAACAATTGGAGGATCAGGAAAAAGCCTCACAAAGGAGATGGCAGCTGAACTGTGCTTAGAGAAGCAGATTCTATGAGGAGGAGGTAAGGAGAGAGTACATTACAGTCTTGGGGGACCACTTCTATAATCATATGGGGGAAGCTGAAATATGAAATATGGTATACAGGCCAATTTTACTTGAACAGAGTGTGTATGAAGGGGGAAAGATGAAATAAAGAAATAATATGAAAGGCAGTAATATGAAATAAGATGGAAAGGTTGGTGGAAACCAGATTGTGAAGAACTTCAAATGCTAAGCTATAATGGTATATGTAAATATACCTTCTCTGTTGTAGTTCTCTGGGTTATAAATGTCAAACTACTGGTATAAGGCTTAAAGAAATAATTTATTGAAGATGAATTCATTCCCGTCTCATTTTCCTGTCTTAAAAGTCATCTCTTCTATGGTGTTCTACCCAGATATATGAAAAGCAAAGAAAGCTCATGCCATTGTCTGTATTTCAAATTGTTAATAAAGAGTGTTGAATATATTCAAGGGGAAACCTTTGGGATTGGAAAGTGGGAGAGAGTTAGGGAGAAGACACTATCTATGCCACTAAACATTGGTTCCTGAGACTGCTTAACTCTCATTTCCTTAAGGCCGCGATGGTGTCTGGTTGCCATACTTTGGAATTCTCCATTTTCTATTTGAAGATGTTCATTTGTGAGGGGAATTCAGCACTTACCTATCTATATATATTACATTCCACTTCTGGACAACTCTAATTATTAGGAAGTGTTTCCTTATACTAACCTGTGACTGGGCTGGCTACATCTTCCCATTATGGGAGATGTAGCCCCATAGAGGGGAAAAGGCCCAAGGCATCTCCCAGTATAGCACTATCTCTTACCAGACTCTCAGTGAAGGAGTCAAATAAAAAATAGATATCAGCAAAAGCATGAAGAGTATCTCCAAGGATGTGATTGGCTAGTACTTTAAAAAGGCACCCACACATAACCAGTCAAAGAGATTTCTCTTAACCACAGAAACAATTACAGAATGTCTATATATACTCCAATGTCTCTTCAAGGTATTTCCATTACATATCACCTCAATGCCCATGGAATCTCACCCCCCCAACTTCCTCCAAGTGGGAAAATACCATTAGAGGGGCTCCGTGCATCAGCCAGTCCCCTACCCCCTTTCAAAACTTAATTTCTTTTCTACATGACAATCCTTTAAATAGTTGGAAAGCAGTAATCATGTCCATTCTTCCAAGGTACCTTTTTTTTTTCCCAGCAAGATACAAATGACATGAATCTTTCACTTTCTCTCTTTATATAAATTATATGGCAACGTTATCATATACATTATTATTGATTTTTGAATAATTCTAAGAACTCATTTCATCAGGAAATTAGCATGTGAAGATAAAAGAAAATCAGATGTGAATCCTGCTTAGCTTTTCCCAATATAGTTGTGGGAAATTATTTTGAATTAAAAATTACTTATCAGTTGTTTTTTTCTTTTACCAGGACAAGTCAAAATTCTCATTGGCAGTCTTCTTTTATTTTTAGTGTTTTCTCCACCAAGATGACTTTTCCTGTTTTTTGGGTTTTACTAATCCAAATTTTCTTTCCTTGTCAGCAGAAGTTACAGATAAGTGACTTTAAACATCATTCTTACATGTTAGGAAATTTAGACTCTCAGAAGAACAGCCAACAAGCTCACTGTTCTCTTCCTTCAAGTTTTCAGTTAAAACAGCAACAAAAACAAACACCAACATTTTAAATAATGATGCTGCTGTAAACGGCTTTGGAAGAGGAAGCTGACAGCTGCAGCATGGGATTATGGTCAGTTACCCAGACCAACTGTAACTGATGCTTTTCCAAGCTCTTGAGTAGAACTGGGAGTCTAGGGCTCAGGGAATCTGGGGCTCAGTATTTAAGTCCCAGATTTGTCACTCTCTAGCTTTGCTACCTTGGGTAACTCATGCCACTTCTCTGGGTCTCTTTTCCTTGACTTCTGAGGCATACAGGTTAGTTGATTTCTAAAATTCTAACAATCTGTGAAGTCTGTCCATCTTGAAACACCATGCCTATGAAACCACAACTCAACGGTTCAAGGAAATTGCAACTTGTTTATTTAAATTCTTTTGCTACTCTCCCTCATTCTCATCCAAGTGTTATTATGTGGTTTCTCTGGGAAAAAAAAATGTTTTTTACCCAAAAGGATAGTTAAGATGTTTCAAAAAAAACTTCCAGGAAGGGTTTATTATTTTTTCCTGCAACTATCCAGGTATTTATTTCCAAATACATATCCCATAAGCATCTCAAACTTAACATGCCCAAAATAGAACTCATTATCTTTGTCCCAGAACCTACTTCTTTTCTAATTTCCCTTTTTTTTTATCCTGGGGACCAGTTTGTGTATTTTCAGTTGCCCAAGTTTACAGACTGAGTCATTCACGAGTCTTCACTTTCACTCCCTTTCAATATTATTTCTTCCTCCTCGTCTCTCACATCCATTGTCATCACTGCACTCATAGAACCAGCATCTTGGTTCAGGTCCTTAGCACTTCTCTTCTGGACTATTTCAATGGTTTCTCTGACTCAAGTCTCTCCTCTCTTCAATCCATTAACCACTCAGCTGCCATAGTGATATTACTAAGGCACATGTCTGACCATGTCACTTTCCTATTCAAAAAGTTCAGATGGCTCCCTATAAAACACAAACTCTTCTATTTGACGTTTAAAATCCTTTCTAATCTGGCTACATTTTACCTTTTCAAGTTTATCACACATTACTGTGAACTCTACATTCTAGTCAAACTGGCTTGCTTGCTATTTCTTGTACATGACATTCTATTTCTCATTCTTGTTCTTTTCTGCAGGCTCTCCCCTAGGCCTAGAATGCACTCCTCCTCACCTCTGCCTTGGAATGTCTAGCTTCCTTCACATTTCAGTTACTGTGCCATTGTGTAATACCTTTCCTGATCACTTTAGCTGCTCCTGCCCCCACTAACTGCTTTTTATTTACTTTGTGCATATTTTACATTTAATTATGTGTGTACATGTGATTCCCTTATTGGAACCTATGTTCTTTGAGAGCAATAATCACTTTATTTATTTATTCATTCATGCATTGGTACATCTATCTGTCTGTCTATCTATCTGTGTCTATCTGTATCTGTATCTATCTATATCTGTACCTATCTTTTATCTATCTATCTATCTATCTATCTATCTATCTACCTATCTATCTATCTGTCTATCTATCTATTTATGTCTTTGAATTCCCAGGGCTTAGTACAGTGTTTGAAATATAGTAGGCAATTAGTTAATACATGCTTGTTGATTTATTGATGATTGATTATTGGGTATGTTAGAAAGAGGAATGGACTTGGAATCAGAGCTGGGCTCTACTACCTGGGGCAGTCAGTCAATAAACATTTATTAAGCACCCATTACATTTCAGACACTGTGATAAGCAATGAGGATAAAAAGAAAGGTAAAAGATAGTCCCTATTTTGAAGCAGCTCACAATCTAATGGAGGAGACAACATGAAAATAACTGTGTACATACAATCTATCTATCTATATACACTCATATATACATATATATACACACACATGTATATATGTATATATACACAGATATGTATATATGTATACACACATATATGTGTAAATATATGTGTGTGTGTGTGTATATATATATATATATATATGTCTAAAATAATCAAAGAGGGAAAGAAGGCATTAGAATTTAGAAGGATTGGGAAAGTTTTCCTGTAGAAGGTAGGATTTTAGCTGGAACTTGAAGGAAGCCAGGGAATCCAAGTGGTAGGGGTGAGGAGGGAGAGTATTTCATGAATGAAGGACAGCCAGTGAAAATGCCCAAAGTCAGAAGATAGAATGACTTATGCAAGAAACAGCAAGGAGGCCCATGTTACTAGATCAAAGAGTAGCTGGGGCTACTTTGTTTTCAAAGAAGACCTGTGATATCACAGTCTTGACTGGTGTGTGAGTTGGATTTCAGTGAGGCAGAGTTGCACAAAGTCATCAGAGTCTCTTCCAAAGTTATAGAAGTCCAGTGGCAAGACAAAAGTCAAGACAACTGGTGATGGCCCAGGATACAGTGGATGAACTTGCCACCTCTTATGTCTAACTAAGGGCCAAGTGCTCCACTGCCACAGTGCCTTGCTTCAGCTGCCTTCATGGCCATTGGAACAAATTATTCTTATCTGCCCATTCTGTTGGGGGGAAGTCTTCCCACAATTGGGGTAGACAACCTTCTAATTCATCAATGGGTTTGATTACCCTTAATCTAGGTTAGCTGTCTGCCAAGACAGCTTCCTGAAATTGGCCCCTGCACATGCTTCAACTATTTGGAGCCGTAGGTGAGAGCTGAGTTCTAAGTAGACACCAAAAGTGGATGTTATTATTGTGTTCAGTCATTTTCTTCTCTTTGTGACCCCATTTGGGGTTTTCTTGGCAAAGATTCAGGAGTGGCTTGCCATTTCCTTCTCCAGCTCATTTTACAGATCAGGAAATTTAGGCAAACAGGGTTAAGTGATTTGCCCAGCGTCACACAGCAAGCAAGTGTACAACGCCAGATTTGAATTCATGAAGATGAGTCTTTCTGATTCCAAACCCAGTACTCTATACACTCTTCTACGTAAGTGTGAGAAACAAGCAAAGGGGGTAGATATAATGTTTAAGAATCCTGGAAATGTGGAAAGGAGTGGGGTATATGAAGGGCTTTGAAGCCAAACAGAGCATTTTTTATTTTATCTTAGAGGTGATAGATAGCCACTGGAGTTTATTGAGTCGGGGGATGAAGTGATCAGACCTATACTTTAAGAAGATCACTTTGACAATTGAGCGGAGAATAGACTAGAGGGAGGAGACCATCAGTGACCAGCAGCAGGACTTTAAAATAATCCAGGGGTGAGGCGATGAAGCTCTGCACTACAGTTTTGGCAGTGTAAAGAAGAGAAGGGGGCATATGTGACAGATGTTATGAAGATAAAATTGACAAGTCTTGGCAATAGATTGGATATTGGGTATGAGAGAGAGAAAATGAAGAGTTGAATATGACACCTAGGTTGTGAGCCTGGGGAACTGAGAGGAGGGTGATGGATTCAGATGGAATAGAGAAGTTTGGAAGGGGGAGGGTTTGAGGGTGTGAGAAATGAATATTTCTCTCTAATATTTAATTAATTATTGTATCAGGACCAAGGTTTTTCCCCTTTCCTACTTACTCATCCAGAAATCAACCAGTGTGGGAAATCTCTCTTAAAGATTTTACACAGGCCAAGACCTAATCAGACAGTGAAAGAAATTGTAAGTCTTGGACAATGGGTGTATCCTGCTGACTGTGTTTGCTCAGACAGGTCCCTATTATGAAGACAGGTGATATGGACATTGATGTCTCTTTGACCAAGATTTGAGTGACCTAAGTCACTTACCCCAAGATAACCCACCTCCCATTGTGTTAACCTATCAGAATTGAGTGGGTAACCCTTGGGAACACCTCCTCTTTGACCTCCATTAGGAGTCTTTGGTTTAAGAGAGATGGCCAAATGACCATCCTTTTATGAATAACCTGCCGGCCTTATTAATAAAATGATTAAATTACCTAGAAACAACATCTCTTGAACCTTTTTAATCGTCACAAGGGAGAAGATGAATTCAGTTTTGGGCATGTTGAATTTACAATACCTACAAGGCATCCAGTTCAAGATGTCTAATAGATATTTGGAGATGCAAGCCCAGAGGTCAGCAAAGAGATTAGGACTGGGTAAATAGATTTTAAAAAACATCAGCTGGATAAATAGACTTTTTTTAAAAACATCAGCATAGAGATGACAATTGAATCTATGGGAGCAGACGAGATCACTAAACAAAATAGCATAGACTTGAGGAAGAAGAGAAGAGAGCTCAAGACTGAATCCATCAAACATCTACAGTTAGAGAGAGAGACACCTGGATGAAAATCCAGCAAAGAGGACTAAGAAAGAAGGTTGAGATGGGTAGGAGAATTAGGAGAGAGTAGTGTCATAAAATCTGGAGAGAGGAGAGTGTCAGGGAGAAAAGTAATCAACAACGTCAAAGGCTTCAGTAAGATCAAGAAGGAAGAGGAAAAAGCCATTGGATTTGACAATTAAGAGATCATTGATAACTTTGGGGGGGTAGTTTTTGTTGAACGATGAGGTCAGAAGTCAGACTCAAGAGAGTTAACAAGAGAATGAGAGGAAAAGCAGTGGAGGCACCAAATGTAGATGGCCTTTTTAATGAGTTTAACCACAAAAGGGAGGGGAGATATATGGGACGCTAGACCACAGAGATGGATGGATTGAGTGAAGGTTTTTGAGGACAGGGAAGACACAGGCACATTTGTAGGCAACAGGGAACATGAATTTGGAACTGGAATAGATTTTACGTATTTCAACTGCTCATTTTACAGATGAGGAAATTGAGACTCGACAAAGTGAAATGACTTACTTTAAGTGATACAGATAATAAGTGATGATGTTCACTTATTATCAACACAGGTCTTTTGACTTCAAATCGAAGGCTCTTTCCATGGCATTAAATTACTTCATATCCTTTTCTGTGCTGTAGGTTCCTCATCTATAAAAATGGGAGCAATGCCTTCCTTTTGGGATTGTCATGAGGATCAAAGCAAATTTTCACTTGTATACGAATGTCCTTTGTAAATTACTGATTCTACACCATTGTAAGACATTGTTATTCAAAAGTTTCTTGGTTCAACTTTTATATAGAACTATAAAGAAACAAATTAATTTTAGGGAGAATGGATTAAAAAAAAGGACAGAAAACTCAAGGTTCTTTAATGTATATAGGCTACCGGGGGAGGGGGAATGAAAATTATTTTAAAAATTCAATAGTTAAAAGCCATGTTTCAAGGTAATCCTATGATTTGGGGACCTATTTTGTAGTTCATGCCAAAGAGCTGGTAAGTAAAGCACACATGTCCATTCCCAAGTTCCTCTTTCTATAGAGATGTCATGGTTTCCAAATGTTGAAAGGCATCATCAGATGATAGATTCAGAGCTGGAAGAAACCTTAGAGATCATATAGCCCAACTTCCTCATTTTGTAGATGAGGAAACTCATGCCCATAGAGGGGAAGCAACTAGCTAAAGTCTCCCAAGTAGTATCAGGGCCAGGATTTGAACCCAGGTCCACTCACTCTCTTTTTTTTCCTTTTTTCTTTCTTTTTTTTTTTTGGCTAGGCAATGGGGTTAAGTGATTTGCCCAGGGTCACACTGCTAGGAAGTGTTATATGTCTGAGGCCGAATTTGAACTCAGGTCCTCCTGAATCCAGGGCTGGTGCTCTATCCATTATGCCACCTAGCTGCCCCAGGTCCACTCATTCTCAATCCAGTGTTGTATGCACTGTAACCAAGTTGCCTGGAACATTAATAACTGAGCACCATCCCTGACACTCCCTTCCCCCTACCCTGCACCTTCTTTCTAGAAGCTGTACTATATTTATTATATTTAAAAGTGGAAAATTCATCTGAAAAGAGAAAACTACTCCAAGCTGGGGGTAGGAGAGGAATTTAGGGTGGAGAATGAATTTTTTTTTTTTTGGAAATGGTTCTATTCGAGGTCTAATAGTTTCTTTGAGGGACTAAGTTGCTGCATTTTTGTCATTGTGTTCCCATCCGTACTATTTTCTCTGGTAATTTACTTGTCAGAAAGATCACAGGAAACTGGTAATTTACTTTGTGCAAAAGGCATTGTGCAGGCTGCGGCTGCCTTTTCTTATAGGGCTGTAATCTTTCATTTGTCTAAATGGAATGATGGATGAGCAGAAATCATCCCCTGGCATGCCCGGGCTGCTGTTGGCTATGTCCCTTGTGTGGCACATCCCACTAGACTGAAACAACACCCCAGAAAGGGTGCTGTGCCACTGAAATGAGACCCAAAGAAGTGAGGAATTCTGGTACAGGCCCATAACCAATATGGCTTGAGAGGAACTCAAGAAAAAAAAAATGCAAACATTCCCTTGTGTCTCAGTTTCACTCCACTAAAAAAAGGAGAGAGAAAGAAATGAAATGTAACCCCCTCACTCCCTGGCCCCAGACCCCCTACACATGTGTGCACAGGCACATGCATGCACACACACGCACTTAGCCCACATAAAAAGGTAACAGACACGTCGGGCTTTTAAAAGTCATTCCCCACAGATAATAAACTACACACATATACTCTAGATGTATACATACACATATACCAATATATGTGTATATATATATATATATATATATATATATATATATATATACACACACACAGACATGCACATATACATGCACACATACTTAACACTCATAAAAAGGTTAATAGACACATCAGGTCCTTTAAAGTCATTCTTCACAAGATAATAATATGCACATGCGCATGTGTATAAATATACATACACACATATATGTACACACATTTATGCAAATGTATATATACATATGTGCACACAGTTATGCAAATGTATATACACATGCATACATACATATGTATATGTATTTATCCTCTCATATATAATGTATGTATGTATGCACATATGCACACACGTGTGTGAGTTTTGAAAGCGGTTTAGAAAAATCAACAGATAAATAAATGTGAGTGCATGTTACCTTTTCTAAACCACTACCTTAGCTCCTAATAAAAATAAAACAAACCTCAGTGCAGTATGGTTAGGAGCTTGTTAATGACTATCTGATCTAGTTCCCAAAGATGCCCCAACCTCTTTTCTAAAGTCATGAACTTTGTGAAGGGGAACAGGATCAACAACTTCATGGTTTTCCCAGGCTTCCCTCCCATCCATCCAGTCATTTCATGTAAATGACAATAACCCAAATCAAATGAGTTTCAAATTTAATAAGATGGTTTCACTGAGATAATTATAGAGTTTTCATGGAGTTTCAGGAACCAATTTTCCTTTCCTCACACAGTTGTGAGTTTTTGACGTTGCTTTTGCCTATATGATTTGCAGTATTCCTCCACTGCAACCCTACTCTGATTCCTCCTCATGACAAGGTGACCCTAGAATATCCAAAGGCTAGGCTAGCAGAGCCCGGGTTTTAGAAGGCTTTCCCTATGGAACTGGAAAGATACGGAGTAATTCTGGGCAGAGAAAAAAGAGCTCTGGCTTTGAAGTCAAGAAGATTTGGATTTAAATCTCTGCTATATGCCAAATATACGACTATAAGCAAGTGACTTTACCTCTCATGGCCTAATTTTTTATTCTCAGTGCCCAGTACAGTGCCTTTCATACAGTAAGCACTTAATAAATGCAGGTTAAATTGGGTTTTATTGTGTTCTATTGGCTGGATTAAAGGGTCAAGGAAGATTGCTTCTACTTCTAAGATGGCAAAGGTTTCGCTTTCTCCTTCACAGTGAATAAAGCAGAGAGGAGACTTTTGGATAAGTCAATCATGTCTTTTGTGGGTATGTTTATCATAGTCACTTGATGAGGGACCAGGTAACCCAGTATTCTTAGGAGACCCCTGGCATTTAAGAATATTTCCTGGTTCCATTAGGACAGCTAAGTGGTGCAGTGGATAGAATGTTGGCCTTGAGTCAAAAAGACTCATCTTTGTGAGTTCAGTTCTGGCCTCTGACACTTACTAGCTGTGTGACCCTACACAAGTCATCAACCCTGTTTGCCTCAGTTTCCTCATCTGTAAAATGAGCTGGAGAAGGAAATGGCAAACCACTCCAGCATCTTTGCCAAGAAAACCCCAAATGGGGTCACAAAGAGTCAGACACGACTGAAATGACTCAACAACAATAACAACTGTTTCTCTTACTCTGTCTGGATTACAAAAGTGTTGCTGTTCCTTCCAGCTCTAAACCTGTGATCTTAGATTGCTGGACCTGAGGTCAGGAAGACCTGGATCCAAACCCATTCTTAGATAATTAA
The DNA here is from genome assembly GCF_003287225.1 of Phascolarctos cinereus. NCBI lineage: Eukaryota > Metazoa > Chordata > Mammalia > Diprotodontia > Phascolarctidae > Phascolarctos > Phascolarctos cinereus. The sequence continues at coordinate 242,675,894 of NW_027556098.1, forward strand.
CCAGCTGTGTGATCCTGCACAAGTCACTTGCCCTTTTTCCACCTCAGTTTCCTCAACTGTAAGATGAGGATAATAACTGCTCTTACCTCATGAGGTAAGACCTACTATGCCATTCTGTATTAGTTAGTTGGAAATATGGTGTCTTTATGCATAAAACATAATCATTGCCAGCCCAGATGCATAGGGAAGATTAATACATACCTAGGCTTTGGAGTCAAATGAGTTAACAATCCCGCTTGGGTTTAAGTCCCAACTCTTCCATTTAATAGCTATGTGATCTTGGACTGGTCACTTTTCACTCACTGGATCATCATCATAAAAACTCACATCTATATAGCTCCTACCATGTAGCAGGCACTGTACTAAATGCTTTACAAATATGATTTCATTTGATCCTCACAGCAACCTCATGAGGTAAGAGCAGTTATTATCCTTATCTTACAGTTGAGGAAACTGAGGTGGAAAAAGGGCAAGTGACTTGTGCAGGATCACACAGCTGGTTAATTATCTAAGAATGGGTTTGGACCCAGGTCTTCCTGACCTCAGGTCCAGCAATCTAATATCACAGGTTTAGAGCTGGAAGGAACAGCAACACTTTTGTAATCCAACCTGCTCATTTAAAAAGTAAAGCAGCCAATGCCAGTGGTGGCAGGGTGACTTTCCCAAAGACACAGAGATAATAAATAAGAGGCAGGATGGCCTCATGGTCAGGGAATTGGTCTTGGAGTCAGAGAGATCTGGTTTTGAAACACACCTCAGATATTTCCCAGCTGTGATGATCTTGGACAAGTCACTTAACATTTTCCTCATCTATAAAATAAGGAAGATTTTTCTGCATCTCATTTTCCTCATCTGTAAACTAAGGGGGATTTCTCCATATTTCCCTTTTATCATCTGGAAAATAAGGCAGGTGTTTTTTTTTCTGCATCTTACTTTCCTCATCTGTAAAATAAGTGAGGTTTGTGTGTACCTCCCTTTTCTCATCGGTAAAATAAGGGGGATTTATCTATATGTCACTTTCCTCATGTATAAGTTAAAGGTTTCTCTGTGCCTCATTTTCCTCACTGCAAAATAAAAGGGTTAGATCTGATGACCAAAAAGGTGTCTTCTAGCTCTAAGCCTGTGATAGTGTCAACCTATGAATCCAGATCTTCTGACTCAAATTCAGTGGTCTTCCTACCATAACAAACAACCTTGGTATCTCAGTTTCCATATATGTAAAACTAGGGTATTGGACTAGTTGACCTCTTAGATCCCTCCCAGCTTTCATATTCTGCGACTGCATGAACATTCTGAAATCTCTTCATGATGAATACTACATGCCAAATATTAGCTGTGTTATTAGCTGGTTCATATACCACACCACCTTAATTGTTTGCAGTAAGGGTAACCCCTTAATACTTCCTAAAGTAGAAGAACTGGAAAGCTCATTTAAAGAAAAATAAGTTACTCTGAAAATGTCCTGTAGCACTGAAAATCTTTTCTGAAGAGGTTAGCTTTTTAACTATCAGTGCATTTTGGACTGGGCTCAAGCTCTTTCCTTATCTCTGGCCCCCCATGGGCTGGTCCAGGCATTGCCACCAATCTTTTGTCAGAATGGACACCCTGGATAAGTGGAATCATTTCTCATTGATCTCGTCCTCTGACAATGTCTTTTGTCACTTTTAGAGTTGTGGGGGGAAAGGTGGTGCTGAGGTTTGCGGATTGTGAAGAAATGAAGGATTATAACTGATAGGGGCCCTTCGCCACACCACAATGCTAAACAAGGGAAATGCTGTCTAGAAGTCATTGAATTCCTCTCTTTCATTTGAATTAGTGCACTTGGTGGGAAGGAACATGATGTGATGCTGTAATTCAAGCTGGGTTGCTCAATCGACTTTGTTGGTTTGATTTGGAGGATCTAGGGGGTACTAGGGCACATACCACAGCCCTGCTGTTCAAATTGACAAGACAGAAATTTTGTTTCCCTCAGAAGGGCTTTTGTTCCAGTTCTGCTTTTTACTGCCTGAGTGATATCAGGAAAGTAACTTTTCAGGATCTCAATTCTGTCATATGAAAAATGAGGAAGTTTGGTTAGATGAGAGGCAATGTGGGATAATAACTAAAAAGCTTCCCTCCAAGCCACAAAGGCCCTGTGTTCAGGTTCTTTCTCTGACGCTTACTGGTTCTGTGGCCCTGGGTAGATCATTTAACTTCTCAGTGTTGGTGGGTGGGATTGGGTGGCAGAAAGTGGGAACTCTCTAATTGTAGAAAAAGGTCCCAACCTGCGTGGTTGGAGGGAGCTTCCTCACCTGGACATTCCTTATAAAAATGAAATCACTTTTCCAGACCTTATCTCTAGATCTCCAAGTTCCCTTTCAGCTTCCTATTTGGTAATGAACTAAACATAACTTATTTAAACCCAGAACACGATGCATGCTGTCAGAATCTGGTGCTGCTGGTTACTTTTGCTGGACTGATTTTTTTCCCTCTTTTTAAAAAAATTTCTTCTTTGTTACAAGGCATGGCCAGCTGGGTGAGGGAGAGGGGGTTGAAATATATTTGCAAATGAAGGCAATGTAAAAACAAAAGACATCAATGAATTTAAAAATAATTTTAAACCGACAATAGAATCATGAAGCATAGATTTTGAACTGAAAGAAATAGGAGAGACCACGTGGTTTATCCTCTTTACTTTACTCATAAGAAAACCAAGGTCCAGACTGGCTAAGTAAAATGCATAAAAGTCATACAGGCATTAGCTGGTAGAGTCAGGATTTGAATCCAGGTCCTCTGTCTCCAAATCCAGTTCTCTTTCCACTGAACCAAATTGCTGTCATGTGGAATGACACAATTCCTCATTGGTACCTAGAATGTGGAAAGAAAAGCTCCCCCACCAAAAAAAAAAAGAAAAGAAAAGAAAAGAAAAGAAAAGAAAAGAAAAGAAACTCATTTCTGTGGACATCCAGAGGCTGACCTTTATGGAATCCCAGTCATCA